>NW_027185777.1:28250287-28450287 GCF_028583685.1 Petaurus breviceps papuanus
AGGAAGGAAGGAAGGAAGGAAGGAAGGAAGGAAGGAAGGAAGGAAGGAAGGAAGGAAGGGAAGAAAGGAAGTATAGAAGAAAGGAACAAAGCAGAAAGAGAGGGAAAGAAAAAATGAAGGAAAGAGGGAAGAGAAAGAAAGTGTTTAATGTTTTTGTTACAGATTACTTCCTAAGAAGCATATTTACAATCTGGCTTGCTCTCTGCCTTCAAAATTGGTATCTTGCCTTCCCATTTTAATTCCTGTCATCAGGATCATTTTAAAGTATTGACTAAAAGTATTAGCAACTCTTCAGGGAATTTCAAAGTCCCTAAGTGCAGGAAATTTATTTAGCATTAAAAACTGTAGAACATAAATATATTTTACTTAAGGAAAATATGTCAAGTAAAGTAATGTCTAATAAACCAAAAACATGTGAAGTGATAAAAGTCTCATGTGCCCCATGTACTTTTGTGTAGGTTTTCTAGGTATTCTACATCAATGTCTGGGAAAAGACACTTAAGGCTTCATACTTTTTTCTTAGAGTTGGTGAATTCAGGTAAAATATCTGTCCTCTGTTATACATATTCTCAAAGAGGTCTTACCTCACTCCAGACAACAAAACCCAAACTGTCATTGGAATGGGGTCCTTGCATTGGTGTCTATGAAATGATGCCTTTGGAACTATTTCCTTTCATCACGTTGCATCTTTTTGTTGGGATATGCATGTTGGTGTAAACCCTCTCTACTCCATCTCCAACCCCATTTAGAAACTCAACTTTCATGGTCTGGCATGTATGTTATAATGGGAATGTAAATATTAAAGATCTTCCCTGCCCCTAGGCTAAAGTGCACCTGGAGCCTGGGGTGGGAGGCTTGTTTTTCAGTAGATACTTCTTGATTGGCCAGTGAGTCAATAAGGTTGTTACATTCTCTGAGCCAGGAGAAGGCTATATAAGCTCTGATGTGTAGCTTTGTTTTGGGGCTCACTTTGAGAAGTGTTCTGTGATTTGATCTGAATTCTGGGAAGCCGTTGTTGAGAGTCCCCCAGCTTTGAAAAACCCAGATGTTGAAACCCAGATGTTGATTGGGCATGGATGTAATGGTTGGACCGTTTGAAATCTGTCTACTTGGTCTGTTTCTCTGACTTGATAATTCCATCTGTGTATTCTGAAGTTCGGGGTGCTGACCTTTTTCCCCTGAACTAGGTAAACGATACATGTTTGACTGATTAAAGTAAACTTGTTAACCCATTTTAAGTTGCTTTCCTTTATCAAAGCAGATCCAAGAACCTGTGATGGCAGTGACCCTGGGGAGGCTTGGGGTGCTTGCTGCTACAAAATGGCATCACGAACAGGATCTGCAGAGTAAAAGGAAAGTATGGGGACTGGGATAATTGTTTGTTTCCCAGTTGTGGTAGCTGTGACTCTGTGGAGCCATGGACCAGGAGAGAAGAATTGCCTGCATGCAGACTTTGCTGAGCTTAGAGCAGGAATGGTGAGCTGCCTGCATTGGGACCTGGGCAGAAGCCAGGAGCGGCTGCCGCCTGCGGGAGGAGAAGGAAGCCAGGAGTTCAGAATTCAGCCACAGGAAAAGATAAGAACTGAGCAGCAAAGCAGGGGCACTGAATGTGTTTCCTGGCTGCATCCCACAGTTTGGAACCCAGGGGGAGAATGGACTTGTGACTATGGTGGGTGGGATGAAGTGCCTTGGATCCCCAAGGACCCCACCTTGTTGGTTTTGTTGCCCAGCCCCCTCTCTGTACTTGGAAGCAGGGGCTGGAGCTGTGTGAGGGGAAGGACACCCCACCCCCTGATCCCCAGAGAACTTTATTTGAACTCTTGTTTTGAATTGAAGTGATAATACAATGTACTTTGTGTTTGTTTAAGACCCACTTTGGTAACTTTAGTTCTGTATCTTGCAAATGTGACCTATGACTGTTCATGCTAATTCAAAAGTAAATTGTCTATGCTACCAGCATGAAAGATCTTGGGGCCAAATGTAATGGGAATGTAAATTTTAAAGATCTTCCCTGCCCCTAGGCTAACCCTAGGCTAAAATGCCCCTGGAGCCTGGGGTGGGAGTCTTGTTTTTCAGTAGATACTTCTTGAAGGTTGTTACATTCTCTGAGCCAGGAGAAGGCTATATAAGCTCTGATGTGTAGCTTTGTTTTGGGGCTTACTTTGAGAAGTGTTCTGTGATTTGATCTGAATTCTGGGAAGCCGTTGTTGAGAGTCCCCTGGCTTTGAAAAACCCAGATGTTGATTGGGCATGGATATAATGGTTGGACAGTTTGAAATCTGTCTACTTCATGTGTTTCTCTGACTTGATAATTCTGTCTGTGTATTCTGAAGTTCAGGATGCTGACCTTTCCCCCTGAACTAGGTAAACGATACATGTTTGACTGATTAAAGTAAATTTAACCCATTTTGAGTTGCTTTCCTTTATCAAAGCAGATCCAAGAACCTGTGGTGGCAGCGACCCTGGGGAGGCTTGGGGTGCTTGCTGCTGCAATGTTTAGAACATAGAGAATGTCCAATCCCCTGGGTTGTCTGGGAATGGTTTCTATCTTCAAGTGTCAATTTCTAGTGTTCCTACATCTAGTTAAGAATAATTACCTACTGGGCTCCAGACACTCAAAAATGCTACCAAGTGTTTTTATTTATAGATGGGCATTGTTTCCATAATCAAGCTTATATGACTTCCTTTTCATTTCCTTCAAATATTGGTGGAATCTCTGACCATAAAGTGGAAGAAATTTCCTCTAAATGACAAGTATCCCATTGTGACAAAAACTAGTTTTGTTTTATTTACCTAGAGACACCATTACATATTTTCCTTATAAAAATAATTGAGAAATAAAATGAAATTCAAATGTAATTTTTTTCAGAATTCTAGACCCATGGTGTGCTATGGGGCTTATCTAAAATAAAGGGAGATTATTGGTACTCCCTCCTGCATTTTCATGAGAACAAAACTTCAAACTACTTTCATAATCATGATTGTCTATAATGCTGCTAATTTAATAAGAATATTAATAAGAATGACATTTAATATTTAGAACTATTATAATCAAAGCTTTTCAAAAGCTGAGTGGCTTCTCTCAGCATATAGTTTACTGCCCCTCAATGGAGATGCCCAAGTAAAAACTGGATTGCTAGTTAAGAATTTCGTAGAGGATTCTTGTTTAGGCAAAGGACTGGATGATTTCTGATTTTTTTTTTTTTTACAAATATGTAATTTGCATGCCATGTGGTTTAGAAAATGCTTTCTTTAAAATGATATTGTGAAATAGGTAGACATTATTATCATCTCTTTCCCCTCACATACTGAAACTTTGAGGAAAGTGATGTGGCCACGTTTATATTTAGTTAGCAGTAGAGGTAGGCCCTTGAATCTTAAAATAACAGAATTTCTAAATCAATAGGGACCTTGATATCCTAGTTCCATCCAAGCTTCTGCCCATAACATCTCTGACAGCTGACTATTCAGTATGCCCTTGAAAAAAAACCCTACTTGGGTGATCTCACAGTCTCCATCCATTACCTATTACAGAAGCCTATACCATTTTTAGTTGACTCTAATTGTAAGGGGGTTTTTCTCCTTTTGAAAAGAAATCACTTCTGTAACTACTGCATATTGTGCCCCCTGAGACAATGTAAAGTGCATCTATTATTTTTCTACACGATGGGAAAGTATATTTTTTCCTGAATTTTGGCTTCCACCAAAATAGCACTAATTTCTTTAAACCCTTCCTGTATGGCACAGTTTTGTGCTCTCTCACTGCCCTGGTCAACTTCTTCTGGATTTGTTTTAGTTGATTTGATGTCCTTTCTAAAATGTTTCACCAAGAACTTAAGACAATACTACAGATGGAATCATAACTACGGCAGAGTACAATGGCTATGAATTCCCCTATTAGGGATAATAGATACCTATTATTAGAGCCTCAGATAGCAGTGACTGACTGACATTAACTCAAATTATCTGAGCCTATTTCTTAGGTTACAAATGTAATATGATTGGAAAAAAATAGAAATTTAATACTCTAAAATAGAAAGGCTTTGTATTTCTCTTCATTAAAAAAAATCTACGTGTGTACAAATTGTCTCATTCTCTATTCACCCATTGGTTCCTTTCTTTTGGGACCTCTATTTGAGGAAGATGACAAGAATGTACTACCTTCATTTTCATTCTGGTTGTGCTTTTTACTTTCCAAAATTCAACTCCATATCTCATCTGAAGTATTATCCTGGAACTTCCCTCAATACCTGGGACCCCTTACCCTGAAATATCCAGTATTAGCTCCTGCAATATTCTCATTGTGGAACATCTCTCTGTTGGAGTTAAACATTCACTCACATAATTAAGTGCAAATTGACACTGCAATCTGTTAAGTGGATATCCTTTGCCCCCAACTCCCAGTATGGAAGATATCAGGGTCAGTCAGGAGACATTAAAATCATATTTAAATGACATAGCACATCATTTGACCTCAGTAGTAGTCTTAGATTGATTAACTATCGATTTAGTGTTTCTAGGCCTGTGGAAGGCAAATTTGAGGTCAAATCCTATCTTTAACCATACTAGCTATGTGACCACGGGCAAAACACTTGAACTCTTTGACCCAAATTGTCTAAGACTGTAAGTTATAGCCTATTTTCCTGGTCTGAATGAGTTGAGGGAGTTTCCAAACTGAGAATTTCCTATACCAGGGAAATTACAGGAAATTACAAATTCATTGTGACTTCCTAAAAAAAAGTTCACAGAGATTCTTGATAGTTCATTTTAGCTCATCTGTCTTTTATAGCTGAGCTCTTTATGATGCCATGGGTTTTTAGAACCCTGATTTTTCTCCTCTCTCCTCTTTCACCCCAAGCCACACATTTTTCTTTTGCTATGAAGCCTGGGAATATGACTCACTAACTTCTATTACTGTTTTTTTAATGAAACTACTCCCTGCTAAGGGAACACAGACTTTCAATTCTCTATTTCTAAAACAGTGTACAAACCAACTTACTGTTAGTTTTCTTAAGGAGTATTTATTTTGCATTTTCTACACTACTAATGACACCAGGAAACAATAATGTACAGCTTTAGAAAAATAACCCAGCTGCTGGCCAAGATGTCTTGGTTGAAGGGAGGACAGACTGCCCAAATCCCACATACCTACACTTGCAAAACTTACAATTTGCACCCAAATGATTAATGATCAAGAAATTCAATGAGAAAAATTGTCTACCTCAGAATTGTACAAAAAGGCAGCCAAAAGCCCACTGGCAATTAGAAAGGGTGCTACTAGTCAAACCATGGATAAACAAACCAGAAATCTCCCAAACAATTCAAAGACTATCCAAAGATGCTTGATTCTGTAGAAGGGTATAAAAAGACAGAGCACATGTGTTCAAAGGGGTGGTGGGAGTGGGGTTCCCCTGAGAAAAAATTCAGGGAAATTAGAAAGCCGTGAGTTGGTCAGAAAGCCCCAGAGTAGACCCACTGGAAGCCCTAAAGGACTTCAAAGGCTAGCTCATCCCCATAGCAAAGATTAAAGAAGTACAAATGAAGTCCAAGGCCTCTAGGTTTCTGGCTTCTACTGTTACATACCATAGAGGGTCCTAAAACCACAGTGCTCTAAATCTTCCACAAGGTTCTGTAATGTCCTAAGGTTTGACACAATGCAATATTATCCTAATTGGATTCTGCTCTGTATTTCCTTCATCGTCGTGGCAAATATCTTCTGTCAGCAAATATCTCTTTTCTGCATGTCTTGGCTCGTGTTTATTACTGAAGGATTCTTGCATAGGGTTGTTATATCTCCCAAGGCATTAGTAAATTTGCTGTGTGGATGACAGTCACCACGAATTATAAGAAACTGAACAACGACATTTTGCCTTTACCAGAGTTTGTTGTTGTTTTTAACTTAGTAATTAACAAACAACAAGCATAATGGGATATAGTCTATGTCATTCAGTTATTACAAAATATAAAAAAAATTAGTTTTTAAAATTACTTGCAAACATTTACTTGTTCCCTTTTGATCTAACCTTCAATAATATCATTGAGGGTATATTTGTGTGCAGGTAATTCTCATAAAGCTTTTGTATAGATGCATGATTAGGTATATATTTCAGTATTTATTGTTGTACTCTCACTTTGTTTCCATATTAAAGTCTTAGATATTATCCATGCCTTTAGTATCTTACTTTCCTTTAGATACTATGTATATCAGTCCCTCAATTTCTTCACAATTGTGCTCACTCAGGTCTCTCCTTTATTTAATATGATTCAATTTAACTGTTTCTCCTATGTTTGTTCTCCAAAATGCTATTTTCTCATCATCTATCTTCATATTCAGAACTGTGTTTTTAGTATTCAGAGTGGTAATTCCCTAACTTTGATGGAGAAAATAGTCTTTCATTTGTATTACTCCTTCCATTTTTATTCTCGAATTGTCCTTGATTTTGCTTAGTTGGATATCTTGCCAAGCTTTCTTTAAATTGCTTTTGCCTTCTATTGCTTCCCTTTATTTTGTGAGATAATATTGCTCATAATCATCCATCATCCTTAAGATTTAACAGATGAGTTTGTGTTATAATGCAGTGTTGCCTTTGGCAGTCATCTCTCTCCATTTGTCAAGTCAGATTATGGCTGAATAAAGAACTGTCATGTATTTTTTTCTGGTCTCTTCATGGAAACAATTCTTTTAGATTGTTAAATTATTTCACTAAGTATGGTTGCCATTTTTTGTATACTTACTACTTTCTGGTTTTCAGTTACTTATTTAAATAATACAGAGTTAAGTTTTTTTTTAATTGTGTACTATGTCTTTTTCATCATTATTATTCTTTTTTCTTCCTAAACTATTCTGATCTGGTTTTATATTGAGTGTGAGTGGGTCACTAAAATGCCATTCTAGAAAAAAAAAACAACCTTCATTGCCATACAAGAAAATATGGGGGGAGGTGATAAGATGGGCATGATAGAATGGAGGGCAGACTGGGGGAAGTGGTAATCAGAATGCACACCATTTTGGAGTAGAGAGGAGGGGAGAGATGGAGAAGTAAAAATCTTGTCAAAATGAATATTTAAAACTAAAAATAAATTAATTAATTGCAAAAAGAACAAATGGGAAGTCATATCTACTATTTTTTTTCATTATTCTTTAGCTAAGTTCTTGTACAAACCAACATAAATGGAGTTAGTCTTTTTTTTTTTTTAGACCTGTAAGACAATAATGAACTATCAAATTTGGGAGTTTCTATTCTTTCCTGTGAAACAAACTACGCCTAGGGCTAATGGTTGAATTACAGTGAATCCAAGTGGCTATGCATTTTCCGTTTAATATGTATACCTATAGAAAAAGGATTATATTTAGAAAATGATTTGTATCACAGAAATATACTATACTGAACCCCAATGACTAATATTCCCTGACTAGGCTCAAAACAGATGTATGAAATAAACTCTTTTAATGATTTGTATTATAAATTACAATGAACCTAGTTTTCTTGCCATTTAACTGAGAGTTCTAATTGTACAGACACCTAATTTCATAATACTTCCACATCAATAAATAAATCTGATTGCATGCTTTATGTTGTTCTTTGGTGCTTGTCATGTCTAATGCCTAACATCTTTCTATCCTTTTTTATATAATACATTCAAGAGATTTCTGTATAATCTACAAGAATTTGACCTCTTCAGTTCTTCCTGAATCATGATTTACTATAATATTTCTCTTCATCCTAACCTTTGCCCCTTAAATTGAAATGATTTTTATTGGATTGTACATCAATTTGATTTTGAGGTTCTCATCTTGTCTCTATTTTTATATTATGTCTCTATTTTTAATCCTCAACAATCACCATTGGTTCATAATCTTCCATTTATTTTAATAGTGCTTCCTTCCCCAAATAGTTATCATTATTAACTTTGCAATTATCAAATATCCCTTGTAATTTTTTTTGGTCTCTGAGCATACAATTAAACCCACTCTGCCTATTCATTTCTTTGCCTCTCCAAGGTGGTACCTGTGAGCCATCCTTCCATTTTTCTGTAACTTACATCTTCTGCTTTCATTTATAGTAAAACTGTCAAAACCTAGAAGATTAGGCTCAAGGGGTGGGGAACCTTCGGCCTTGAGGTCACACATGGCATTCTAGGTCCTTAGGTGTGACCTTTTGACTGAGTCCAAGTTTCACAAAACAAATCCTTTCATTAAGCACGTGCAGTTTGGATTCAGTCAAAGAACAACACTTGAGGACCTAAAGGACCACATAGGGCCTTGAGTCTGAAGGCTCCACAATTCTGATAGCTACTCTCCTAATAAGTCTACTCATTGGACCTCAGCATACCCAGGAGAACTGGCAGACTGAAGCTTTGAGAACTGCCATATGTTTCAGCTTAACCCCTGGCAAACAGAAAACCTCCAGTAGCCAGAACACCACTTACCTCAGTGTATCCCTGGAAAAATGCAGAAACACCTGGCCAGACTCAGAACATGTCAGACATCACCACTAGGACCCTAGCATAGCACCAGGCAAACTGCCAGACCCTTAAGGCCTCCAGCAGTTACAGTCACACACACATCCCCTACCCACACTCTCAATACAGCACTGGACAGAGGGTCCCCTGTGGACCTCAAAGGCAACATCAATGTAGCATCAAGCAAACAGTCAGAGCCTGCAGCCACTAGCACAAAAAGCCTGAGAGAGAGACCCTTCCACCACAAGAGCAGAGCTCAAACTTAAAAGAAAGGGGAAAGACCCAAAAATATAAGCAAAAACAAAACAAAACAAAACCAACAACTAAAGAATCTGACCATACAAAGTTATTATGCTGACAGCAAAGACCCAGACACAAACTCAGAAGAAGACAACAGTGACAAAACCCCTATGGACAAAACCCCAAGGAAAAATGGGAATTGTTCTCAAGCCCAGAAAGAATGCATGGAAGAGCTCAAAAAGGAACTTAAACATCATATAAGACAGATAAAAGAAACAAGATTGATGTAAGAAAATGATGAAAAAAAGAATCAAGAGCTTGGAAAAAGAAAACAATTGCTTCAAAGTGGAATTGGTCAAATGGAAAAAGAGATACAAAAATACACTGAATTAAACAACTCCTTAGAACATACAATTGGTCGAATAGAAAGGAAAATACAAAAGTCAATTGAGGAAACCTATTCCTTAAAAGTTAAATTTTTCAAATTGTAAGCTAATGACTCTGAGATATCAAGAATCAATCACACAAATTCAAAAGAATGAAACTAGAAAAAAATTAAAAAATATTTTATGAGAAGCAAAAACGTGATTTGAAAATTAGATTGAGGAGAGACAATGTCAGAATCATTGGACTACCTGAAAGTCATGATCCAAAAGACAACCTGGACAGCATCTTTCAAGAAATTGTCAAGGAAAACTGCCCTGATATCCTGGAACCAGAGGACAAAATAGACATTGAAAGACTCTACCAATGACCTTAGGAAAGAAATCCCAAATTAAAACTCCAAGAAACATTATACCCAAATTTCAGTGCTATCACTTCAAGGGAAAAAATACTGCAAATGGACAGAAAGAAACAATCCAAATATTGGGGAGCAACAATCAGGATTACACAGGATTTAGCAGCTGTAATATTGCAAGATTTGGAGGTCATGGAACATGATATACCAGAAGGCAAAATCCCATTCTCTTGTTTCCTGGAGTCAGATTTCAATCCCTTCAAGATCCTCCCTAGACTCCTCCTCAAGATGCTCCCTGGACCCCTCCTCCCATCACCCCAAACTACTAGACCAACCCTATATCCCTCCCACAGTCTTTCCGTATATAAGATCCATCTTGCTTTCACTATGGGCTAGGATTCATTATAGCTTAGACTCAGTCTGTGTCAGATTGTTCTGGTCTGCTTGTCAATACAAGAATCACAAATGCTCAAGCTCCTTAAGAGTCTACCCAATGTCAAATCCTTAATAAACTTGTTTTAACTTTGGCTGAGAGAAAAAAAAAATTTATACAAAGAAAAGCAATGCAACCAAGATTAGAAGGAAAGGAGAAAGCTGAGAAACCATCTTTGACTGAATGAATGTATTTCCCAGGGGTGAAGTAGTACTTGGTTGAGTTACACTTGGTGAATGCTGTATTTTGAATTATGCTGTATTTTTATTTTCTCTGTTCTTCATTTGTCTCTGAATAAACTGAAGAGCAGCTATGCTGGTATTTTGAACCTTGGGAAGTTGCCTTTGTTTGACATTACATGGTGCTGTTCTCATTCTTCTGTTTCTGGGAAGAAATATTGAATACCTGGGTCAAAATTACCAAAAGGGAACATTTATTAATGTAGGGTCTTATTATCAATACCCTGCCAAGATCCATAGCCCTAGTCCAGGTCAGTATTTGAAGAGAAGTACATCAACATGTACTACAACCCATGACTAATTTGTGGGCAACAATGAGAAGGGGGGGGTGAACTAACCCCAAAACCAGATTAAAAAAATAACATTAGAAAAGCACACTAGAAGGCTCTGCTACATGTTTTAATTTTTAGAAAAATCTACTCATCGCTATTTTAATTTTAGCATTCTACTCACTTTAAGATTATCCTACTTCAAGGAGAAAGGTCACTTAATGAACTTAAAGTTGGAAAAATTGAACCCCTGCAGCCTCTTCTGATTGATGATTTCCTCTCTTCAAATTTCTATTTCAGGAAATGCATGTGCCAGTTACACTAACTTATAAGCAAGAGTGTGCAGATAGGCATTTAATAACTGGCTCTCAAAAAAATGTTCTCATGGATCACTTTTAAGTTTAATCTGAATTCTTAACATTTTTACATGACTTTCTTATGTCTAGAAAATCAACAAACAATAAGTCAAGCCATGAGTTGTAGCATTTTCTTATTGCCAAGGTGTGTATGTTACTCTGAAAATTTCACAATAGTCTCTCATGAGACCCATTCCAGCATGTCCTCATTTATAACATGGCTCAGATTCTGATTTTCAAGACTTTTTTTTTCTATCTCTATACCTTTTAGCAGTCTTTTCACGCAGGTGACTACTCCACCCCTACAGTTTCTTTTGATTCCTGAGTTCTACCCCTAGATTTTCCATTTGAGGAAATACCCATGCCAGCCATGTTCACTTCTAACCTGTTTTGGACTCTGATTTTCCAGACTACTTTTCCACATTTACTGTCCCCTTCACCTCCTTATTTTATGTGTTGTCTTCCTCTGTTAGGATGTAAGCTCCTTGAGGTAAGAGACTTTCTTTTTACTTGTATTTGTATTTTCAGAGCAGCCTCTCACATTGTATTTGTCATTGTTCACTTGTTTCAGTCATGTCCAACTCCTCATGACTCCATTCAGGGTTTGATTTGCGAGGATACTGAAGTAATTTGCCATTTCTTTCTCCAAACCATTTTTTTCAGATGAGGAAAGTGAGGCAGACAGATTTAAGTGACTTTCCCAGGGTCACATAGCTAATAAGTATCTGAGGCAAGATTTGAACTCAGAAAGGTTAATCTTCCTGACTTCAAGACTAACACTCTATGCACTGTACCATTGGCACATAGTAAGTACTTGATAAATATCTCTTGATGTATAGATATATCTGTGCATGGATAAGTAGAGTATTTGTGCAACTGCATATTGCCTGATGATGGCCAGCATTTCCATCATCGTTGTTCTCTTGTACTGATCAATGTCTTCCAAATATTCTTAAGAAATTTTGAAAAGGAAAGTCATTGAATCAAATCGATAACTTTATTGTGACTGATTACTCTTTCTTCAATCCTATTAAGCCAGACATCTGCTTTTTGAGGGAATAGTGAGCAAAATCTGTAATTTTATTGATGTTGGAATATTCTTTAACCAATTCAGATCAGAGAGGGTCTTTGTAGCTTAGTACCTTTGACAGTTGCCTGGGGCTCTGATAAGTTAAGCAACTTGTTCATGGTCATATAGCCACTCTATGTTGGAGGCATAACTTGACCCATGCTTAATCTTCTATCTACTCTACCCACCCTACATGATACCATGGGATAAATGTTTTAAATCTGATGTGAGAAGACCTGGGTTAATATCCTGCTTCTCTCATCTGCATGATGCTAGGCCTTACTTTTTATATTTGGAAAATGAAGGATTTGGATCAAATGACCTGAAATTCTCCTTCTAGTTCTAAACAAATGACCCTAGAACATTGTAAAAAAAAAAAAAAGTTAGCTATCATATAGTCTCTACAGAACTGTAATTGTATATAATATGTGAATGAGATAATTATCCTACTTCCTAATTAGGCATGCTTTCTATTAAAAATACGTCATTTTGAGGTAACTGTCATATTAGAAGCAACATTATGGAAGCAACATGCTACTCTGGGAAAATCCAATGAATGTGGAATCATAGGACGTTAGTCTGAAACCTCGATCTATAACAGTTTCTGTGGGATTTCAGACAAGTTATCTACCTTCTTTGGGCCTTTACAGTAAAAAGAGGGAATTAATTTAGATGACCTCTAAAGTCTTTTCCAGGTCCAAAACTATCATTATTTGAATTCAAGTTCCCTTCAGGGAGGAACTATGCCCCCTACTTCCTTTATACCTTTATCAGCATCTACCGTAATTCTCTGTATGAGTATAGCTACTGGGTAAATTTTGCTGTACCAGATACTATTGAAATATCATGTACTTATTTCATCAAAAAATTACAAGCTGTTATATAGTCAAAGAAATAAAGTATAGAATTCACTCCCAAGTGTATTATTCCATTTGAAGTGGCTGGTATCTTTCTGAAGTGAACATTTTTATGAAAAAATAATTTTACATTCGAGTCTCCTTAATTTGTTTTAAATATGTTGGACACTTTCCAGAAAGAAAAAAAAAACAGTTCAGGTCACAAGTAGCATTTTTTTTTAATGATAATAACTGTGAGGGAAAAAAACAATGTCAATGGAAGCCAGGGACAAGAGGGGTGAGATAAAGAACTTTCTGTGACCAGAAGCAGAGGAAATTATGTACAATACCCAACTTCATTCCCCAGATGGCCATATTTTCATTGGTTTAAAGACAAAATAGAGGACATTAATCAACTTTACTTTTTTTGTCCTTTTTATTGGTGGCCCTCCCTTCAGTATACAGTATAGCTCATAAATAGCCAAATGATACATTCAAATTAGAATCCAGAAGGTCCTTGTGGCTGGTTTTTAATCACCAAGCATGTGCAAATGCTCATTTCAGTTCAAATCAGCATTGTTGAGATCACAGGCTTGCTCAAAATCATTTGTCTTTTGGTGCTTTGACTGAAGCATAGAATGAAATCAGACTTTCTTGTAGGGTTTCTTTTCTTTTGGTTGTGCCTTTGATCTTTTTCTGTACAGCCGCATCTGGCTAAGACAATGAATAGGAGAAGCACAAAGACATGTGAAAGGGAAAGGTTAACCAACATTTGTGCGCTATACAAGTGGGTTTCGATTTTGGGCTTTGGCCACTGTTAAGGACAGAAAGATTCTTATTTAATTTAAGTTTATTCCCTTTGAAAATGGGTGGGTCTTAAAGTATTTAAGCTTACTTAAACACCTAAACTATGTAAACTTCTCAGGACCTCAGCCCCAGGAAATGGTTTATATTGTAGTCCGAAACTCTGTTTCTTGTCCCACTTGGAAGCTTAGCTGAGAAAGGAAAAGACAATTGAAAAGCAACTGAAAATAACATTTAAACCTATTTTTTAAACTCCAAGGATCAAAATAATTTTTGGACAAGGAAACAAGGCTATAGAAGTTTTGAATTCACTTAAGTAGGTCTTTCTTTACCTTAGTTGCTAATCATGAATATTCCATTACACTTGTAATTTGCATCAAACTCAATATCTTTCTTTGTGTATGGAGGCAGAAAGAAGGAGGCAGAAGAAGAGAGGTGGCAAAACAATCCCTAGATCTGATTTCAAAATCGCCTGGGATATCACCAACTCTAATTATCTTAAGAACTGTCCCCCAATTATTAAAATGAAAAGAAAACAAAAAAATACACCAAGATGACTTTTAAAATGAAATATCATTCACTTTGTTCTTTAAAAAATAATATGTGCCATATGGTAGTTTTAAAATATGTTGGGGGGCGGCCAGGTAGCACAGTGAGTAAGAGCACTGGCCCCAGAGTCAGGATGATCTGGGATCGAATGCAGGCTCAGACACTTAGCACCCACCCAGAAACACCTGGCCGTGTAACCTTGAGCAAGTTATTTAACCCCAATTGCTTAGGGGCGGCTAGGTGGCTCAGCTAGTAAGAGCACCGGCCCCAGTGTCGGGATGACCTGGTCTCAGATACTTAACACCACACCCAAAAATAACTGGCTATGTAACCTTGAGCAAGTTACTTAACCCCAATTGCTTAAATATATATATGTTGAAACTTTTATTTTTTAAAAAATGCTACTATGAAACAATTGCAAAATCACTGTGCAACATTGAACTAAAAATTCCCATACATCACTGTCAATTTCTGCTATTAAGTACAGAAACTCACAGTAGAATATATATTTCTATGTAGAGAATTCCATCTTCCCTCATTCCCCCCCCCCCAAAAAATATCAGAATTTGATGAAGGCATAGAGAAGAAGGGAGGTTGGATGAAATTTCCTCACCACAGTATTACTCAGCTAGATGTCAATTTGTCCATTTCTTTTCTCCAAATAACTGGAATATTGGTAATCTTGAGACCTTCCTTTACTGTGGTATCTGTCAACTCAATATGCCAAAATTATAGTTCTGAATTTTATCACTTCTCACTTGGAATTTTGTACTCATGTCCCAATTGGTCCTCTTCCTAACTGTAACAGCAAGCATCCCAGCATCACCAGGGTGGCTGCCAACACAGGTTCTGAGATCTGCTTTTCTAAAGGAAAGCAACTCAAAATGGGTTAACAATCTTGCTTTAATCAATTAAACATGTCATTTACCTAGTGCAGGGGAAAAAGGTCAGCACCCTGAACTTCAGAGTATAAAGACAAAAACATTTCAAGCAGACAGGCTTCCAACTGTCCAACCAAAACACAGTTACCAGGGAGTGAAGCATCAACATCTGGGTTTTTCAAAGCTGGGGGGGGGGGCTCTCAATGGCTGCCCAGAGTCTCATCTGGTCAAATCACACAACATTTCTCAAAGTGAGCCCCAAATCAAAGCCTCCTTTCAGGGCTTATATAGCCTTCTCCTGGGTCAGAGAAAGTAACAACCCTCTAGACCTACTGCCCAATCACAAAGCATCAAGGTGTGGGCATTCTTGAAAAACAAGCCTCCCACTATAGGCTCCAGGTGCACTTAACCTAGGGGTGGAAAGATCTTAAAAATTTACATTCCTATAACACCAACCAAACTATTCATTTCCTCATTCCAATCCATCTCAACTCTACCTTTCCAATAAATCTCTCCATCTAGTCCACTGAGCTCTCCAGGAATTCTGTTTCATAATTAACAAATTTCCACTTATTTGATCTCATTTATTTTCCTTTCTCCTTTCATCTTCCAAAACTCACTAAGACTTCATTTCCATGTCACAACACTACTTCTGATGATCCTTTCCTTCACTTGTTCAAATTTCACTCATATATCTCCCATTCCCTAAGCATACTTGAAGAATAAAAATATTATTGGTTCTGTAGTGTCACTTCCAGAAACTATTACCAACATCACTCAGCAACTTCTCCTCATTTGTAGTTCATTCAATCCAAATTTATCATCTAATCTAGATTCTGGTAACTGTTATGACTGACAAGTCTTCTACTTCTATGTTCACAGACTCTGAATTTCCTTTAACTGATCATAATCTTTCATTTTTTTTCTATCTCTCCTTATGCTTTTCTCTTCATAAAACTATTTTGTATCTTCACCTTGACCTCTATTTCCTTCATTCTCATTGTTGTCCAAGTCCATCATTCTTGCTCTTATTATCCTCTTGTCTTTTCCCAATCTTAACCCTGTGGTGAACCAGTTCAACTCAATGTTATTGTCTCTTTTTGGGTCCCTTGTTCTCTTGTATTGCCAATCATGCCTTGCCAAAACCCAACTTTAGATTACTCCAACTCCCTGGTTTCTTCTCATGTGCTACTAAGCAAAATGAGGAAATAATGGAACTCTTGACTAGGTCTGCTAAAAAGTATATTAGTTAAACCTCATCTGTGACTTCACTGCAGCAATGGAATCCTCCTCTTCCTCCCTTACTAAATTTCATATCCCCTCTCCATAGCTACTGTTTTGAGATTTTTCTTCTCTTTCCAGCAAAACCATGTTTATCCCTTCATGCTGATGATCTCACCTTATACCTCATGAAATAATTAAAATGGTATGCCAACAGTTCATTCTTCTGCATTTATCCTCATCCCATAGCTTTATGACATTACCTTCCAGTCTCTGATGATGAGGTGGTCCTTCTGATTTCCAAGGACCAGCCTTCTACATGTTCACGAACTACCTTTTGACCATTTTGTACTGAATTTTGAGTAAGCAGTTGTAAGGTATGACCTTTTCATTAGATGGACATTTTTGTTGCTGACCAGGGCACAAAAACTATAATTTTTGGAATGCTGATAAAATCAGCTTCAGAAAATATAGACTAATGGGCAGAAGAAGCAGAGGAGAGACACAAATTATTTTGAGGCTAGAAAAAGAATAGCCTCTCTCAGAGGCAGAAGACATAAATGAAGGTAAAGATGGTTGCAATGCATTATTGTCTACCATCCCATGCCATATGGCTCTTTTCTTCAATTTTAAAAATGGGACTGAGAAATTATAAATAAAATGAATGTTTTGTCCAAGTTAGACTATAGTCTAGGGTATTTTGAGAATTCTCCAGTTAAAATGTTACTAATTAGAGAATCTTTCAGGTTTCTTCCAGTAACAGAGAATATGTGTCTGTTCTTTACCCAGATTCTGAAGGAATGGTAAGCCAGAACATTAGGTTTTAAGTGTAGGGACATAGGTGGAAGGAATAGAAACAGTGAAAAGGTCTAAACATCATGGGGCACTATTATAGAGGCAAGGAAGCTCTGAGCAGGGGTAGGTAAGCTGCAGCCTTGAGGCCACATGTGGCCTTCTGGGTTTGCAAGTGTGGCCTTTGACTTCCGTTTGGATTCAGTCAGAGGGCTGCACTTGAGGCTCACATGTCACCTCAGGGTCACAGGTTCCCCACGCCTGCATGGGGTACTTTAGAGGGGATGAAAAGATGTGACAAAGAAGTAGGGTGATGAAAGTGAAAGATAGCAATGAAGACAAACTTCGTTCTGAACACTGCAAAAGCCTCCTAATTAACTTACCTGCCTCAAAATTCTCCCCATTTCTGCCCTTGTCCATTTTGTTTATTAAGTAGTTTTCCTTAAATATAAAGCTGACCATGATACTCACCTAGTTTCTAATAGCCTATAGGATAAAAATATAAATTTCCTTCTTTAGCTTTTAAAGTCTTTCACAGTCTTGTATCTTTTCAGCCTATTGGACATTGATTACATCCCAGACAATACTCTGTGATCAGTCAGATTAGCTTCTGTTCCTCAGCATTTTGCACCAGCCATCCCACATGTCCTGAATGTAGTCTCTCTTCATGTCCATATCACAGAATCCTTTCCTTCCTTCAAAGGGGTCATCCCTTGACTCACTTCTTAAAGAGGCCTCTTCACTGAATGGGCATTGCCTCACTCAAAATGAGAACTTGAAAAGCCCTTTGATTAAAAAGGCCAAGGTCTTCCACTGCATCCTGGGCCATTTCCAGTCATCTTGACTGAGATCTGGCCATTGGAGCCAGATGGCACCAGAGGAGAAAGTGAGGCTGGTGTCTTTTCACAGCCCTCACTCACTCAAATCAAATTCGGTTGCAAGTCATGTCATCATCTCCCTGATGTCATGGTCCTCTTCAAGAGTGAAGGACAAACCATAACCACAACACCGCCCCCCTCCCCACAACACACACACCTTCTACATATGCTTTTTCTTGATTCCCCACCTGCTATTCCCTTTCTTCCCAAATTAGCTTGTATTTAACTTCATATTTATTTCTTTTTTCTCTTTATATTATTCTATATATGCTTGTATTTCAGCTTGTTTATCCCCCTCCCACGCAAATGTAAGCTCACTAAGAGCATCAATCTTTTTTACCTTTGTATTTGTACCTGCAGTGCCTAGATAGATTCCTCCTACATGAAGGTGCTTGTTGATTGATTACTTGCCTATTTCTTGATTGATTCACAACTTTTTTTCAAATGGCCACCCCTAAAGACAACTATCAGTCTTGGATGATCAAGCTATCTAAATGACTTTCCAGGTGATCTTTAGAGGTTCCTTCATTATTTTACCTAATAATTCTCTAAGTCCATGGTATACAGTTCATTTAGCAAGTGTTCCAGAAACCCTGTTTTCTTTTCTTTAACATATATACATTTAAGACTATGTCTACAACTATATCCTTAAATAAAATTAAATAAAAAAGAAAAGTAAGAATGACACTGTACTTGGGAGTTAAGTATTGCAATAGTGACACATTCAGTCAAATTTTCTTAGAATGGTTTCACAAAGAGATACTTGTGGCATTCCAAATTTCTGGTATGAGCACCTCCCAGTAAATTCTAAATCTAACCACTTGCTGACATCCAAACCACATTGGATAGACAGGACATTATCTTTTCAGATTTATGTGTTTGGATTCCTTATGAAATATTGCTTTTGTACATCATAACATGCCTATTATAATTTCTATTTTTTATTTAAGAAAAGGAAATGGGAGAAAATTCAATATGCTGCTAACAACTATGTGTTATGAGCTAACCAAGTGCATACCAATTCAGAAACTACCATGATGTTTGATATGATTTTCCCCAGTTTCAAAATGAAAAATAAACAAGAATGATCAATTATATACATTTTAACATGCCCCACAACATGTCAAAAATGATTTTTCTTTGACTAAATTTAAAATCATATTAGGAACTGATTATCATAGGAAAACAGAGGGGGAGAAAAGCTGAGATAGACTTTTCTTAAAGTACCATCACAACGAATACATTAATGTAATGTAAGAATATTTTTAAATTTTATAATATGTTAAAGTTAAATCATCTAACATTCACCTCTTCTCTTTTGTAAAACTAAATCACATTCCTGTAAAACCAATCACGTCTCATCACACTCTTCTTTCTTTATTCAGACAACTCACATGATCCCTTCTTCACAAAACTTTCCTGAATTAGTTAAAAGACAGTGGAACACTTCCCCTAAGCATATGTCAATATATCCTCTATTCCCATGAGTCTTCCATACTCATTGCCTCATTCATACATATATCTTTTACTAAGTATGCCCTGGGCAATATAATTGTACATATTATTTGTTTATTATCTATTCTATGCACTCATTCAAATTTCAGAATCATTTATTAAGTGCCTTGCATTGTGTCAAACACAAAGTTAATTTAACACAGTCACTGATCTCAAAGAACTTATACTATATTGAAGAAGAATAGACATATACACAGATACGTATGATATCAGTTAGACTATGAGAGGGATGAATTGAAATCTCAAAACAAGGTGTTTTAGGAAAATGTGAGGGGGTCATAAATTATTTTCCACTGTGGAGAATCATGGAGGAGTTGATATCTGAGCAAGACCTTGCAGAAAATATATGATTGACTCTCACAGTGTTTCTGCAGCATCTAAATCAATGAAGCCTCTCCTAAATTCTTGACTCTTTCAAATTGGGAACACAATTTTGATATAATAGTCATTTTAACACTAATTTATAAAAAAAATACTTGAAGAATTCCAAGTGTTAAGTATGGTGAAGCACTTATGTAATCTCTGTTACCAAGGAGGCTTAGGATGGCAGATAGCTTGACCTTGGGAGTTCTGAGACAAACCAATTGGTAGTTTTCATTAAGTTCAACATTAATATGGTGAATACCTGGAACAAAGTTTACCTGGTTGGTTAAGAAGGGACCAATCCATCCAGGTCAGGAATGAGAAGATCAAAGCTCCCATGCCAAATGAGTCTGTGAATGGTCCCTGTACTTCTAACCAATGAAAGATAGGGATAAAGATAGAGATAAAACATTAATAATAAATCTGTGTAATACCTAAGACTGCCCTTTGAAAATATATAGTTCATCAAAAATAGTTATTTTCATTTATTGGTACTGAAATGATGAATATAAAAACATCCATTAACATTCACAGTATTTGCTTGCTTGTTTTTTCTCCCATATGAACCCTGGCCACAACTCCCTTAAATACAAGGTCACTCCCTTGCACTCCTGTCAGCTTTTCAAGATAGAGAGGGGAAAAAAAGAAGTAATTGGAGGAGAAAATAAAAAGGAATGATCAAAAAAGTTGAATAAAAGCATTTTTGGGTGTTTTAAACAATACAGAACATACAATGTTGTTTCCAACTGGGTTCTTTCTACCTTTCCAGTTTTTTTTTTTTTAACATTTAATACCCATGAGAAGTATCATGGTACATTGAAGAGAACATTGAAATTGAAGAGATAAAGATCTGTATTTAAATCCCATCTCAGGCATGTAGTAGCTCTGCCACCCTATAAAAGTTATTAAACATCTTTGGACCTCAAATTGCTTCTCTGTAAAATCCTGGGGAACTCTATGGCTTTTTTTCCTGTTTTTAGGATATTTTATTTATTGAATTAAATAATTTCCAGTGACTTTTTTTTTTTAAGCAATTGGGGTTAAGTAACTTGCTCAAGGTGACACGGCCAGTTATTTCTGGGTGTGGTGCTGAGTGTCTGAGCCTGGGATTCGATCTCCAGGTCATCCCAACACTGGAGCCAGTGCTGTTACTCGCTGAGCCACCTGGCTGCCCCATCCAGTTACATTTTTAAAATGAACATTTATCTTTTTAAATTTTGAGTTCCATATTCTCTCCTGCCCTCTCAAGCCTCCTAAACCATTTAAGAAAGCAAGAAATATATTTATTATATATGTGAAGTCATGTAAAATGTTTCCCTATTTGTCACGTCGCAAAAGGAAGTACACATACATACAAAAAGGAAAATAATGAAAATAGGAAAAAGTACACTTCAATCTACATTCAGAATTCTCTCTGGAGATGGATAACATTTTCCACCAGGGGTGTTAGGATTTGTCTTGGATCATTGATTTGATCAGAGTAGCTGAGCTTTTTACATTTGATCATCCTTAGAATACTGAATATTACTGTTACTATACACAATGATCTGGTTCAGCTCAATTCACTTTACATTACTTCATATAAGATTTCCCAGGTTTTTCTGAAACAATCATGCTCATGATTTCTCACAACACAAAAATATTCCATCATAATCTGTTCAGTTACTACCCAATTGATGGGAATCCCTTTCATTTTCAATTATTTGCCACCTTAATATTTGCTATAACTATTTTTGGTAAATAAAAACCCCTTTCCTTTTTCTTGTATCCCTTTTGGATAATAGTACCAAATAAGGGTATTGCTTAGTCAAAGGGTATGTATGTTTTTTTTTTTATCCCAAAGAACTTGGTTCTAACTTCTTCTCCAGAATTGTTGGACTTGTTAAAAATTCTACTAACAATACATTAGTTTTCCTATTTTTTTCACATTCCCTTATTTTCCTTTTCTGCCATTTTAGGCAACATGATAGGTATAAGGTGGTATCTCAAAGTGGTTTTGATTTGAATTTTTCTAATCAATAATTATTTAGAGCAATTTTACGTGACTATCAATAGCTTTGATTTCTTCTTTTGAAGACTACCTGTTAATATAATTTGACTGTCAATTGGAGAATGACTCTTCTTTTTGTAAATTTGACTTGTTTTTATTATTGACGTGGTCAATTATGCTGACAATTTTCTTAATATCAAACCAGCTATGCATTCCTGGCATAAACCCTACCTTTTTATAGTGTACTATCTTGATTTTAGGAATCTCCCTGATGCTATTTATTTAAAAATTTTACATTGATGTTCATTAACAAAATTGGTCTCCTTGTCTTTCTCTGTTTTTTCTCTGTGTGGTTTACATATCAAAAGCATATTTGTGTCATATAAGGAATTTTGTAGGACTCTTTCTTTGTCTATTCTTTGGTCAAATACTTTATATGGTATTGTGATTAATTGTTCCATAAATGCTTGGTAGAATTCATTTGTAAATCTATCTGGTCCTGGGGATTTTTTCTTAGGTAGTTCATTGGTGAGTTATTCTATTTCTTTTTCTAAGATAGGCTTATTTAGACATGGATGTATCTGATGTCTTTCCAATTTCAATATCAATTCTTTGACAGCTGGGTATATTTTACCCTTTCTTTTTATTCTTATTGCTTAGCATAGTGTCTGGTACATACAAAGAATTTAAATGCTTTTTGATTAATTTACTGTGAGCAAGAATGAACTGGATACCATTATCTCTTAAGTCTCATTTTTGCTCACAACTTAGATACCTGATTGGCTGTATTGTATACCTTTCTGTACTTAGACTAATATTAGAGCAGGAAAGGAATTTAGAGGAATTTTTAGTCTAGCCCCATAATTGTGTCAGGTTTACAAAGCACTTGATGATTGCTTATAATGATGGGCCAGCATGGCAGATATAATTGGAAAATAGCATAATTAGATTCTGTTGTGAGAAATGCAGTTGTGCATATGACCATAACCCAGAAAACCAGTCTTACCCATGACTTCAGACTGATACAGAGTGACTTGTGTTTTGTAGAGCCAGGCAACTAAGTGATATAGTGTTGGATTTGAAATCTGGAAGACTTGAGCTTGTGTTTGAAACATTTGCTGTCTATATAACTTTGAGCAAGTAATTGAACCTCTCACTATCACTTTCTTCTTCTACGAAATGGGAATTATGAGAGCTTTTATGACATGAGGGTTTTTTTTGTGAGGATCAAATGAGATAACCTAATAAAATGCTTTGCAAATCTTCAAATAACATAATGGAAAAAATATATACATATATAAGACTAATTAGTAAGATGGGTTCATTCATTGAAAACAGTTGATTGAGTGGTCTTTTATCTCTCTGCATCTCATTTTCTCCCATCTGTAAAATGGAGGTAATAATACCTACTATTGCTGAATTTTCCTGGGGAATTCCCCCCTGAGACTTCTCAAAAGACATGAATGGTAATTTAACATTTTATGGTAGTTTAACTGTGAAATTGAATTATAGCCTGAAGATTTGAACATTTTGCCTTCAAGTGCTGCTACAAGATTTAGGTGGAAAACATAAAATACCTATGATATATACATCTGTCCCTAATATTAAGAACTTCTTTTTGGTGTTTAAAAATTGAATTCCATTTTCCTGTTAAATTTTATTATATTATTAGATAATTTATTCTGTTAAAATATTGATTTGTAAGTTAATAAAATCATATTTGAAATAGTAAGGTTCTAAAATAAATTATTTCAAGAAAAAAATGAAATAACTAATGCATATAATTGAAATATAGTTTGGAATATTTATATATTTAATATGAAAGCAAGGCAGCTCCAGAAAATATCTCTTTCTGCTTCATTGACTACACTAAGGCTTTTGAATGTGTGGATCACAACAACTTACGGCAATTCCTCAAAGAGACAGTAGCATCAGACGATCTTATTCATCTCCTGAGGAACCTATATGTGGACTAAGAAGCAATAGTTAGAACTAAACGTGGAACAAATGATTGGTTTAAGATCAGAAAAAAGTATAGCAAGACTATATATTATCACCTTGTTTATTTTACTGATATGTAAGGTACCTAATGAGAAGTGCCAACTGGACAAATCAAAAGCCAGAATTAAGGTTGCTAGGAGAAATCGCAACAATCACAGATATACAGATGATAACACACATACATACACATACACACAGAGATGGACAGAAAGAAATAGAAGCAGTGTCCGATTTATATTCTTGGCCTCAAAGATCATTGCAGAGACTTATTGCAGCCATGAAGTTAGAAGATGCTTGATCCTTCAAGGGAAAATTGTGGCAAATCCAGACAGCATACTAAAGCAGACACCACCTTGCCAACAAAGGTCCATATAACCAATGCTATGCTTTTTCCAGTAGCGATGTATGGCTGTGAGAGTTGGATTATAAGGAAAGCTGAGCAGCACAAATTCAAATTGAAGTGCTGGAGAAGACTTTTGAGAATTCCTTGGATAGCAAAGAGATCAAATCAGCCAATACTTGTAAGAGAAACTAATTCAGGCTATTCACTGAAACTGAAGCTTAAATGCTTTGGCTACATAATGAGGAGACAGGATTCATTGAGAAAGACCTTGATGTTTGGTAAAGATTAAAGGCAAAAGGAAAAGGGGATGGCAGAGGATGAGATGAATAGATAGTGCCACAGAAACAATGAATGTTAAGTTGGGCAGACTTTGAGACATAATGGAGGATAGAAAGACCTGGTGTGTTAAGTTTCATGGGGTCATGAAGAGTATGACATGACTTAATGACTGAAAAACAAAAACAACAAATATATTTAATTAAAATAAAATGTTAAAGGAACAAAAGAGTTATGACAATGTACTTGTCTGGTTAGAGATTTCAGAGAATCGAGAAATGGTCACATATTCCCCTCCCCCCCAAAAATCCCAACAAATTATTAATATTATACAAATCATTGGTAGGACGTGAATGGACTGAGGGAAGGAGGGAGAGGGAGAAGGAGAGGGAGAGAGAGACAGAGATATAGAGACAGAGAGAGAATATAAGTGATGCTTCTTTATCTCTTCTATCTTATTTCTCATTCTTGCTCTTGTCCTGAGAAATGAACTTACATGTGTAATCGTAGTACCACTACTCTTTGGAATTTTCTGACTTACTCTGTATGTCTCTTTCCAGAATCCTCTCCAATCCATACACATTCACCAAAAGATTCCCTTACTAGTCATATTCCTTCAGGACATCACTGACAAAACTTTGTTACCTCATAGCTAAAGTTTTTACTATGACAAAGAACTGAAAACAAAGTAAAAGAACAATATAAATGGAAATATTAAATACTATAAACCAATCAAAGCCGATTTTATAATCTTTATAAAGATTAAACATGACTTCCCAAAAGAGATAAAGCAAAGAGATCATAAAAAAGGGGAAAAGACTCACATGTACAAAAATATTTATGGGAGCTCTTTGTGTGGTGGCAAAGAATTGAAAATCAAAGGAATGTTCATCAATTGGGTAATGGCTGAATAAGTTGTTGTATAAGATTGTAATGGGATACTATTGTGCTATAAGAATGGTGAGCAGGCAGATTTAAAGAAAAAACATGGAAAGACTTAAAATGAACTGATGCTGAGTGAAGTGAGAAGAACCAGGAGAAATATTGTACAGAGTAAAAGCAACATTGTGCCATGATCAACTTTGATAGCCTTGGTTCTTCTCAGCAATACAATACAATATAACAATCTATATGTAGATGTAGATGTAGATATGTGTGTGTGTATTATATGTGTTCGTCTGTATATATATTATATATGTGTTTATATATAATATATATTATATATGTGTGCGTATATTTCTAAATGTACCTTTTCATTCTAGATGAGCCTAGTAGAAAATGGTTCTTAAACAATATATAAAAAAGAAATTTATTTTTATAAGGACAATTAGAATACAATTATTAAAATAAAAAAATTAAAATTTGAGTTTATTGATTTTTTGTTTTATTTTCACATCACCTAGATTTCCCCCTGGGGCCCTCTCTTAGAATTGACCCTTGTAGAGAGGAATCACTTATACAGAATATTTGGAGGAAAAAAATCAGTAAAACTGATGAACATATTGAAAACAGATGAAGTTATATATAATGTTCAATGTCAATAGAACATAATACCTCTGAAGAAACAGTAGGTAAGGATGTTTTATCTCTTTTGAGAAGTCATGTTTAATCTTTATAAATTCCTACATTCTGCTTCAATTAGTTTATAGTAGTTAATCTTTCCACTTATATTGTTGTAGTGATTGTATTCTTTTACTTTGTTTTCAGTTCTTTGTCATAGTAAAAAGTTTTGATATGAGGTAACCTTTAGTTTTGTCAGTGATGTCCTGAAGGAATATGACTACTAATGGAATCTTTTGGTGAAAGAGAATGAACTGGAAAGGATTCTGGGAAGAAACATACAGAGTAGGTTAGAAAATTCCAAGTTCTACAGATTTCCCCCATAAACAAGACAAAATAGCACCTCGGGGCAAATGTAGAGTGGTAAAAATATATAAGAGGTGAGGCAGAACAGTAGTCATCTGGGCACAACTGGATCAGAAAGGAAGAAAAATTCCAAGACTGAGTTTTTGCCTGGTGAAGTATAAACATGTCTAGGCTAGTTCCACTGAAACAGCAACTGGCAAGCCCTGGGACTAACTAGATTCAGAGGTACCCTCAAAACACTACCACAGGAATTTTCACCTCCTGGAAAGTGTGGGTAGCTGGGCATCTAAGTTGGGGAAGATTGAGGGAACCTCTGCTGATAAGGGATGCCAGGCTTACCTTTGCTGCCAAGATGTGGCCTTGAGTTAGAAGGAACCAACACACACCCAGTGAATTCAGAAGCAGTTGGGGTGGAGTCCCTGTTGGCTATGGACATTTAAGAAAGGTTGGAGTTCTTAACTTCCATTCTAGGCCAAAGGGGAGAACTGAAGTAGTAGCTGAGGCCAGAAGCACCATCCCTCATAGTTGTGTTTGTCCTTTGTTTTCAAAGAGACCATGGCATCAGGGAAATGATGACACGACTTATAGTTGACTTTGATTTGAGTGAGAGAGGGCTGTGCAAGGTCACCAGTCTCACTTTCTCTTCCAGAGTCATGTAGATCCAGTGACCACATATTCATCAGGATAACTGGAGATGGCCCAGGATGCAGTGGGAGACCCTGCCCCTTTTAGGCTAAGGTCTTTTCAGATAATCACTTAGAGTGAGGTAGTGCCCATTCAGTGAACAGGTCTCTAAGAAGTGAGTTAATGGATGGCACCTTTAAATAACAAAAAGAAAAAATCAAGCTGGGAGGGGGAGACCCTCATCATTGATGATCCAAAGAGAAATCATTGACACTCACTCTAAGCCGGGAGGGCCCAAAATACATCCATTAAGTGGAGCTTGGGATAGCAATACTGTATATTATTTCATTACTGGTCTTTCATTTGAAAAATATGTCAAACTTTGATTCATATCTAGTCTACAGAATATAACTTAGAATAAAACTTGTTAGTCAATCAATAAACTTTTTATTCAGAACATACTATGTGCCAGGCATCGTGCTAAGACTATGTTGTTTCTGCTGGTCAATGGTTTTTCAGTAGTATCCAACTCTTTTTGATCCCATTTGGGGTCTTCTTGACAGAGGTATTAGAATGGTTTGCTCTTTTCTTCACCGGCTTATTTTACAGATGAGGAAACTGAGGCAAACAGGGTTAAGTGACTTGTCCAGGGTCACACAACTAGTAAGTGTCTGAGGACATTCTTCTTGACTCCAGGCACAGAATTCTACCCACTGTACCAAACAGCTGACCCCAGGCTAAACTAGGGGAAGACAACTATGAAAAAGAAAGAAATAAATAAAGACAGTTTCCAATGTCAAGGAATTTACAATCCAATGAGATAATGTAACATATAAAAGGAAGTTGAAAATCAAGAGAACATAAAAGAAAGGGTACTCAAAATGGAGCAATGAGGAAGAAGTCTAAGCAAAGAAGTGTGGTATAGAGGGAAATGACCAGATGCCTGGTCTTTACATCTTTAAATTGAGTTTGGGGAGGATGATTTCATCATTCCTCCAGTCAGATGGGCAACCAGTACAGATGAAGTGTGGGTATCAGGTTATTGACACTGATTGAATCTGAAGTTGATTTTTACTTGTTTGTTTTGGCTAGAATGACGCATCAGTTGACCAAATTTGTGAACTTTAGGCTGTTGAGTTTATGAGATGGTCTGGCAATCTTGAATATATGTCCTAAAATATGGATGACAGTTGTCGGTGTATACATGTCCTACACTGACATGGTTGATGTTGTTTTGTTGTTGTTTGCTATTTGACTGTTTATTTTCCTCCCAGAAAGCCTTCTTGTGACTTTATTTTTTTTCAATAAGCAGATAAACATAAATGTTATTCTATTATCATAAAATGTTAGATACATTTTAAGTATTTTTACCATTAGGATCATTCTTCACAAATGAAGAAAAAGGACTAATATTTATAGATTTTAGAAAACTTTTAAAAGATTAGTTTTTATTTATATCAAGTGTTTGAGGCCAACTGTAACCCAGGAAGTATTTCAATCCAGTTTTGTTGATTCCAACTTGAGAACTCTGTCCACTAAATCATTTGACTATATCTCTTATAAATATATTCAGTATTTTGTTGAAAAGGGAGGCAGTATCATATGGAGAAGGGCTGAATAAGTTGTGGTGTATGATTGTGATGTGATATTATTGTGTTATAAGGAATGATAAGTAGGATGGTTTCAGAAAAACCTGGGAAGTCTAATATGAACTAATGCAAAGTGAAGTAAGCAAGATCAGGATATCATTGTATATAGTAGCAGCAATATTGTAAAGATGATGAACTGTGAAAAACTTAGCTACTCTGATCAAGACTGTGATATAAGACACTTCCAGAAGACCTATGATGAAAAATGTTATCCACTTCTGGAGAGAGAACTGTTGAACTCTGAAAGCAAACTGAAGCATATTTTTTTAAACTTTCATTATTTTTCTTTTTTTGTGTTTTGTTTTGTAACATGGCTGATACGGAAATATGTTTTACATGATTTAACATGCATAATTGATATCATTTTTTTTGCCTTCTCAAGGAAAAGGGAGTGGTGAGAGGAAGCAATAGAATTCGTATCTCAAAGTTAAACAAAAAAAGAATGTTAATTCTTTTACATGTGTAGCAGCAAGCACCCTAGCATACTCATGGTGGCTGCCAACACAGGTTCTTAGATCTGCTTTTCTAAAGGAAAGCAACTCAAAATGGGTTAACAATATTGCTTTAATCAAACATATGTCATTTACCTAGTTCAGGGGAAAAAGGTCAGCACTCTGAATTGCAGAGAATACAAACAAGTTACAAGCAGAAGTTACAAGCAGACAGGCTTCCAACTCTCTGACCATTACATCCATACCTAGTCATAGTTACCAGAGAGGGAAGCACTAACATCTGGGTTTTCAAAGATGGGGGGCTCAATGGCTGCCCAGTTCTCATCTGGTCAAATCACACAACTCTTCTCAAAGTGAGCCCCAAAACAAAATCTTACATCAGGGTATATATAGCCTTCTTCTGGATCAGAGAATGTCACAACCCTCTTGACCCACTGACCAATCACAAAGTAAAAACAAGGCTCTTGCCACAGGCTCCAGGTGACTACATTCAGCCTATTAGGGGGCAGAGTATATTTTCAAATCAAGGAAGTTTCTCAGAGTCACTTAAGCCTATCAAAGGGCCTAGGGGCAGGGAAGATCTTAAATTCCCATTCCTATAGGAACAGGTAAATGGGAAATATTTAATAAAATAAATTTAACAAGGTGTATTATAAGAAAAGGGGGACAACTTTGGCCATGTCTCCACTTGTGATCAGCATATCTGTTTGACTGAGAGGATAGAGATATATATTGTTGAATCCTATGAAAATGTGCAGTATTAGTAATTTGACCTGTGATTGAACTGATGGGGGTACTCACCCTCTCTATAATTCATAATATTTGACAGTATGCTAGAGCCCTGAGGGATTAAATAACTTGCTCAGGGTCAAATGCAGGATTTGAACTGAGGTCTTCTTGACTTCAGGGACAGCTCTCTATCCACTATGCCCTATGACATCAGGCCACTCTACACCATACGATATCACTCATACTGCCTCTCACATTTCTTTAACTCCTTAAAATTTACAAAATATTGGCCACACCAAAATGTATTAAGTGACCCTTTTTGTTAATAAACCTTCCAGGAGTAGACAAAATCTTAATTTTTATTATTTAACCAGATAAATAGACTCCCCTGTCCCCCACCCCCCTTGAATTTTTCATTCTGAGACTAATGGTAAATGGCATAACTTGATTTTTTATCTATACTTCTCATTTCCCCAAAGGCCAAGCTTGGTATAATAAATTGATTGCTGAATTTGGCATCAGATAGATCTGAGTTCAGTTTTTACTTCTGATTCTTAGCTGTGAGACAGTAGCAAATACCATCCCTCATATTTAAAACGAGGATAATAACATTGTTTATAAGCCATTGACACTTTTATTTTTGCACGGTGTCCCTGAAATCATTATTGACCTCAAATCTTACAAATCCAATGAGTGTTTCAAGTGATTTTTGACAGGATCAGAATGCTAAAGTTCTAAACAGAGCAGCACCAGGTCTTATAATTAAAGAAGAGTACAACAAACGAGAGATTAGCAAGTTTAATTGTGTGAGTGCTTCTTATAGTTACTTTAACATATTGGTTATTAAGAACTTGTATGAATAGCATTTTTCCCCCCAAAAGAGGAAGAATCCGTAGGGTCATGTAGTATTGAGGTCCATTCCTTAAAGGAGCTTGGGGCCCAGGCCAATGAAATTAAATAAAACCACTGTGTTCACTCACCCTCAAACCCCAAATGTTTTAGTGTACCTTGAGACGAATATTAAGGTTATTCTTGAAAATTATTTTGCAAACCGGTAACATACAGTCTGAGAAGTATATATGGAAAGAAATTAAGTAGTCTTGCCTGTTATGCTTAGGTGCTGGTGTGAAACCTAGATGCTCATTGTAATTACATGTGTCTCCATGCCTTCTTTAGCCTAGGCTATCTCTGAGTACCTACCCAATCACCAGGTTTTCACACATACCCACTCCAAACCGCAGCAGTTATTTCGGTTCTCCACATCTACGAACATTTATGGCTATAAGTCTTAATATATATATATATATTTATACATATGTACATATATATAATATACATATATACATATATATATATAATATGGTGGGTCTGCTTAAGAAAGTCAGGGATAATGGATAGAAAGCAGTTAGGATGCCTTGGATTCAAGTTCCACCTGTTTACACATACTGGTTATACAACCTATAACAAGTTGCTTCACTGTCTTTGAGACTATAAATTGCAAACCAATTGGCTATATGCATTTGTTGGAAGGAGTTTTCTCATAGGGGACCACCTTCATGGATGAAATCAGAGGCCCAGAGGTAGAGAAATCACAGACTTAGATATCTAAATTCTCAAGTTCTAATCTTTTATAAATCAGAAAGAAAAATGAGACGGATCCTCCTGTGTCCATGCTTGTCACAATGGCTTAGTTCTATGCAGTGGGTGCTCTAAGATATATCATTCACCACATTGTCTGTAAACATCTGTGTAGTACTTGTCACCTTTGCAAACCTTTCTTTACCTGGTTTGTTATTTCTGAACCTGGATGGCAATATAAATCAACTTCTAGGTTTTCTCTCATTCCAAGTCAAAACCAATCAAATTTGGGGGAATTTCATGTGACATTGTGCCAAATATGACCTTTCTACTACAGCAGTGCTTCTATCACTCACCATTTGTGATGCACAGTGCCTTGCACACTGATGAGGCTGTCAAAATGTAGGTTAAAAACTCCTTATTCTGTATGAGGGCCTCCATGTATGTCCTATTTCAGTCTGCAAATTAATCAGTAGTTCCCCGCCATTGAGAGCATTGCTAAGTGTGCAGTAGCAGGAGGACTGAGCAACTTCCTTACCTTTCCTGGGAGTGGATATCAATCTGTCCTCTTTGGGGAGGAAAATAGACAAAGTAGAGTGAAGAAATTAAAGAGGAAAATAGAGCCTTTGAATAGATTAAAGAACATGATATTAAAGTATTTGATCTAAGTGAACAAACTAGTCCTAGCCATGTGTCCTGGAATGTTTTCTTAAGAGTTGTTGAACATTTCAGGATGGTCAGAATGATGTCAGGTACTCTTATTTAGTTAGTCCATAGATATGTTTATTCTGGTAGGAGACTATGCAAAAACAATTGGAGGGCTCACTCAAGGTCACAATTAGACTTGGAGACTGGTATAGAAATACGTTTCTACATAGGACACAATGAGGAGAAAGGGCTTTAAAATACAACAGGCAAAAGAATCATCATTCTCATTTTCCCAAGTGCCTCTTTGTACATAGAGTGCTTATCTGCAAAGCACAATGTTTCATTTCAATGGAATATTTGACACATGGGCTCAATAGGTCTCCTACTCATATTTTGCTATAATTATGATGCTTACAATGTACAATCGTTTCCTTTATTTATAAATAGCCTCTTTAAAGGAAATAAAAGCATGGCAAAGTTTGGATTTGCACTGCTTTTTAGTATTAATGGTGACATCAAACATTTACTCAATTATGCTCAGTTAACCCTTCAGTCACACAAATCTACCCATAATGACCATGCCTAAGTAGCCTTTCCTGAGGTTCTCACTAAAGCTAAGGTTGACATATCTAAAGGGAGCCCCCTTTTGGTTTATGCTCTTGGGCCTACATTGTGTTTCTGTCACAAGAATGATGCTGAGAGGGACTAATTAAAAGTCCAATGAATGTGCGAGGGTTAAAATCACAGGCTGTGCTCATTAACAGTCCTTCACCTAAGAATATTTCTAGAGAAGTCTTTTCTCTGATGGAAAAGAAGAAAGGGGTGAGATGAGACAACCACTCGGAAATATTTTATTTTTTAAAAAGGATAATTTTGAGAATTACAGCTACCATTACAAAGTAAGAGCTCATTTAAAGAGATGAGTTCTAGACTATTTTCCTCTCTCCATGCCTGTGAGTATTGAATATACTTTTTTTTAAAGGGAAAAAGAAAACTCCCCAAAACTAAAGGGTGCAAAAAAAAAGAAATAGGGAAAAAAAACCCATCATTTTGTTAATTGTCTTTTTCCTGCTGTTTCCATGGCAATACTGGCTCCTAGACTTCACTGCAGAGTGACAGTCCAACAATTCACACACTACACCCTTTCAAGCCCTATGAATGGCTGTGAAGAAGGCAGAACAGGCACCATTCAGGAAACATGTGATATCTCCTCAATGCACTACCTTTCATCCACATTTTCCAAATTGCAGTTAATTTAATTCTAAACAAATGGCTAAGGGGTACAAATGAGGATTAGAAGGAAAAGAACATCTTGAGCTCTAATGGGGATGGTTTGTGGGAAGAACAATATAGCACTTTTTTCTGGTGCCAGGACCGCTTGATTGAAAGATGTACTTTCTCTCTTCTTCTGAGGCCTTAATTTAGACTCTACATCAACAATGAAAAACCATAGCAGAAAATACTTTGGCCCAACACAATTTATGTAGGTTTTGGCTTTCCATTTGGAAACACATTTGATACAGTATGGAGTAAATTTTTATTTCCTACAAAATTGGGTTCCCATGATTTTTTTTACTGAGAATAATTTCTCATGACAATAATTTGCCTCAAAAGATCTCCAGCTTTTTTTCTTTTGATAAGTTCATACTTAGTTCATTTTTTAAATTCAAGGTACTAAAAAGACAAATAGTAATAGCCTTTCAAGTCATTTTTGGCTCCTCCAAATCTGTATGGATGTCCTTTGTGAAGTCCAGTTTTTTAACAGCAGCTTTCATACTCAGGTGAGAGATATACATAAGACTCCTCTGGGTACACAATCACAATATGGTGGTCGAACAAATTATTACAAATGCTCTGACTTAAAGGAAGGCCAATAATAGTTTTTCTATGGAGCTCTTTTTAGTTTTGTTTTTATTCAGGGAGTGGTAGGGGAATGAAGTCTGAAGAGAGTCAGAGTGAGAAAACGTTACATGTTAGAAACACCTCAGGGATATTTTACATAGAACTTAAAAGCGCCAGAAACAAAATTGGCTGTGAAAAGTTCTTATTGAAGATTGTGTATGGATCTGCCAAAAGTACTTGCCTTTGTATTAGCATTAGATTTGCTGTCAAAAACAAACAAACTGGGATTGAGTCTTTCTGCTATTATTTATGAGATTTCTGTGTGATCTCCAACAATTCATTTATCCTGAGGAGGTTCAGTTTCCTCATTTGTAAAATGGGCACATTAATATTTGCCCTGTTTACATAACAGGATTATTATGAGGATCAAGTAAGATACTGAATTGACAAGCATTTATTAAATATCTACCATATGTTGGGAAATGCTGCCATGATATTGTTAAATGATGCAATAAGATAATAAATCAGTAAACATTTCTTAAGCATCTACTATATGAGTCTTTGTGAAAGGCAACAATACAAAGATGTAACATAAAGTAACTTTTTCTCTCCAAAAATTTAAATTCTATCAAGGGAGATAGCATGTGTGTATTTATATGTGTGTATGTATTTGTTGGTATATCTAATATCTGTATTATCTTCATGTCTATGTACATTGTTGTTGTTTAGTCATTTTCCAGTTAGCTCCAACTTCTTGTGACCTCATTTGGGGTTTTTTTTTTGGGGGGGAAGATACTGGAGTGGTTTGCCATTTCCTTTTCCAGCTCATTTTACAGATGAGGAAACTGAGGCGAATAGGGTTAAGTGACACGCCCAGCATCACATAGCTAATAAGTGTCTGAGACTGGATTTGAACTCTCAAAGATGAGTCTTCCTGACTTTAGCCCCCACACTCTAATCACTGAGCCACTTAGTTATCTAATATATGAATATATAGAATAAACAAATATATTCATCTATACTACATATGTAAAGCAGTTTAGTAGATAGTGAGCTGACTTTGAAGGTAGGAAGATTTAGATTCAAGTTGACTTGTACATATACTGGCTATATTATCTTGGTCGAGTCAATTAAACTCTCAATGTTCTAAGTTACTACAGCTGGATGCAGTGGATAGAGCACTGGATCTGGAGCATGGAATTCCTGAGTTAAAATCTGGCCGCTGTGACCTTCGATAATTCATATAATCAGCCTCAGTTTCTTCATATGTAAAATGGAGATAATAATAGCACCTATCTCTCATGATCATTGTGAGAATAAAATGAGATATTTGTAAATTGATTCAAAATCTTTAAGTAATATATAAAGGCTTGTTTTTGTTAGTTGTTTGCAGAAAAAGTACTCACCCACATTGGTAGAAGGAGCTGTCTCACAATTGACTTCTCTACACAAATGAAATCACAGGTCGTACATATTCCTGTTCCAAGGAAGATCACATGCCTACTTAAAGAGCTGACTGAGGGCAATGACTTGATTAGAGTTTCCTTCTTATTGTCCCTCCATCAGGACTTGATCAAGATAGTCCTGAGTCCATGGCCTGCTCTATATCTTTTAAGCCATACACGAAATATAAATACAGGGATGGAGGGCACTGGCCATTGGTGGGGCAGGAGGTTGGTAAGAAAGTTTGTGTAGAAGGTGGTTTATGTGCTAACGTAAGAACACTTTGTAAGTTGCACAGCATTCTACAAATGTATTTTTAGTGTCATTATTATTGTTATCGTTGTTGCTTTTTCTTATGAGAGATGGCCCATAGTTCAGTGCACTAGCACAGAGTAATCAGTACAATATTGAGATGAAAATACCTCTGGCTCTCTCCGTTGGTTACAACATATGTTCTTTGAAATGTCAGTATTTTCACAGGCTCAGCATATTTCCCTGCAAAGAATCCCATTATTTTTGCTCACATAACATCCTTTCCAACTCAATAGGTCATCAGAGAGGTAACACATTGCAATTCAGGAATTCAAATGATCTGTTTCTTTGTAATAGAAAACTATCCTTCTTTTCATTTATGAGTCAATAAAAAAAGGGCTAAAATGGTAGAATTTGGTCTCTAAATTGATTGGGCCTGGGAATATAGAATCATTCTAATTTCTTTTTTCTATCACCTCAGCAGATTTTTAAGTCACTACATTTCAGACATCTTAGAAAAGTCTTAGAAAACTTTCCTTGTGTCCTTTCTTTCTACTTTTTTTTCTCCATGCATGTTTTTGGAATCCTATGGTTATGAATAACTCACATTTGTATTGTGCTTTAAGGTTCACAGAGGTATTTCCTTAAGATGTCCCTGTGAGGTACCTATTGTAAATATTGTTATTCTCATGTTACAGATAATGAAAGTGAAAATCAGAGAAGTTTTCTCCTGATCACACAACTAGTCCATGTCAGAAGTGGTACTCAGATGTATGTTGTTTCTTCTTCTCCTTCTTCTTCCTTCTTCTTCACAGTTGGGTTTTAGTAACTTACCCAGGGTCACACAGTAAGTGTTTGAAGCTAGATTTGAACTTAGGTCCTCCTGATTGCACAGCCACTCCTCTGTCCACTTAACTTAGCTTGCCACAAGTTTATGTCTTTTGATTCAAATCCAACACCTTTTCCACAACATGAAAGTGGTCCTTAGCCTGATGTCCAGAAAAACACTCCTTGCTAAATTTTAAGAAGTCTATATTAAGAAATTGTGAACTTGGATGGAAAAAAATCCCATCTTTCTTCACTATCCCACAACTTAAATTTTTACTTTTTCCAATAATTTGGAAATTTTGTTGTGAAGAGTATATAAGTTTGACTAAAATGTCAAAGGAATCTATGATTCAAACAAGTTTTAGAGTCCTTTAGGTTACTACACTTCCATATAACAGTAGAAATGTTGCTTTCTTTCCTTCACTTTGGAGGGCCTACTATCATTGGAAAGGAGTTGAGTAAATTAAAAACTCGGATGAATGAATTATGATTAGGTGAAAGTTTTCATCTGAAAGATACAACCTTGCAAAGAGTGGTGATATTATCAGTGCTAATGAGTGTTAGGATATCAGACATTTCATATCGCAAAATTAACTTCACAGAGTGAATATAGTACTGGAAATCAGGAATAAGCATAACCAAATGCAGTAGCTAGGTTGAATGACCAAACAAATCTCAATTCTGTTTTCATATTTCACGTCACAATGACTCCTTTTCCATCCCTTCATGTAACTACACTGCATATCTATAAGGAATCAATATATAAGCATTCCTATTGCAGAGACAGAACAGAAATGAACATTTTTGGTTTAGGTCATTGACAAATTCATCCTGAAAAAATAATTTTCAAAAACTTTAGGTAGCCAAAGAGTTCTGTTTTTCACTAGAGAGGTATCAAGAGTCAAAAGGATTGTTCATAGTTCAGATAACTAAGGAAGGAAATACAGCCAATATTTGTAATCATCACATCACTTGTCTCAGGCTTCAGTCATGTAATAGCGATCGAGAAACTTGGTTTTAAGAACAGCATTGAAGGAGCCAGAGTTGAGCTTGGAGTCAGAAAGACCTGAATTTATTTCCTAATTCTCTTACTTTGGAAGGTTATACAATCTCTCAGAGCTGCATCTGATTTAGCTGCCATATAAGAGTGTTGGTCAATAAGATCTTTAAAAATGCTTGCATCTCCAGATGAATCCTATGGTACTGTACTTTTCCACTGTGAGCCTCAGCTAAATCACATGTGAAAGGTAAATAATAACATTTGCATTATAATAAAAATGACACTGATCATCCAGGTTTGACCTTGGGAGATTTATTTCATGCCTCTGGGACTCAGTTTCCACATACCTCATTGGATTGTTGTGAATGTTTAAGTCATCAATCAGTATTTAAGGACCTGTTCTTTTGCTGACTGAGATCATGATGCTGCCTTTTTTTACTTCAGTTGAAGTATAATAGGTTCTGCTCTAACCCTTATTTTAACTGTATTGTATGTGTCTTTCTGTTTCAAGTGTTCTTGTAAATAACATAATGCTGAATCATAGTTTCTAATCCATTCTGCTATCTGCTTTCATTTTTGTGTGAGTTCATGCCATTCATATTAACAGTTATGATTACTAATTTTTTATGTTAATTCTTTCTACCCAATTTTTTCTGTTAATTCTTCTCTCTTTTTAAAAATCTTTTCCCTGTTCAAAAGTCTGTTTTGCTTCCGACCATTGACTTCCTTAATCTTCCTTCCCTTTTAATATCCTCTCCCCATTTCTCTTATCTCCTTCCTGTCCTATTACACTGCTGGATGATATAGATTTCTATACCCAACTGAATATGTATATATGCTCTTTCCTATATGAACTAATTACAATGACAGTGATATTCAAACATTGCCTACCTCCCATAATCCCTCCACTGTGAGAGTTCTTCCCTGTGTCTCTTTTTGTGAGAAAATTTCCCCCATTCTTCCTCTCCCTTCCTATTTCTCCTAGGGTATGTCTCTTTCTCACCCCCTTTTTTTTAGTCATCATCCAATGTAATTGATTCACACCCATCTCCTCTACATCTTCTAATTGCATTAATAATGAAAAATTCTTAGGAGTTATATGTATTATCTTCCCATATTGGAATTTTAACCTGAACAAGTCAGTTAGCTTTCTTTCATGTTTACCTTTTTATGCTTCACTCTTGTTTTTGAATATGAAAATTGTTACTCAGTTTTGACCTTTTGATCAGGAATGCTTTAAAATCATCTATTTCATTAAATATAATTTTTCTTCCCTTAATGATTATACTCATTTGGGGGGGGCAGATTATTCTTTTTTATAATCTTAGCTCATTTACCTTCTGGAATATCATATTCTAACATCTCTTTTCCTTTAATAGGGAAGCTGCTAAATCTTGTGTGATCCTAACTGTAACTTCATGATATATGAATGATTTCTTTCTGGATGCTTGCAATATTTTCTCCTTGACCTAAGAGCTCTGGAACTTGGTTATAATATTCCTGGGAGTTTTCATTTTGGAATCTCAAGTTATTGGTGGATTCTTTCAGTTCTTTGAAAACTTGTTGAAATATGATATCTAGGCTCTTTTTTTTATCATGGTATTCACATAGTCCAATAATTCTTAAATTATCTCTCCTTGATCTATTTTCCATATCAGTTGTTTTTCCAATGAAATATTTCACATTTTCTTCTTTTTAAAAAATTCCTTTGACTTTGTTTTACTGTTTCTTTGTGTCTCATAGAGACATTAGTTTTCAGTTGTTCTATTCTAATTTTCAGGGAATTATTTTCTTCAGTGAGCTTTTGTATCTCCTTTTCCATTTGGCCTATTTGCCATGTTTTAAGATGTTATTTTCTTAAGTATTTTTGCACAATTTTGTGAAGCTATTAATTATCTTTTTATAATTTTCTTACTTCACTCTCCCTTCTTTCTTCAATTTTCCCTCTATCACTGATCTCTTTCTTTAACTCTTCTAGGAATTCCTGTGGGCCTGTGTCAAATTACCTTTGCCTGTGGCTATTTTCACATTGTTACCCTCTTGTGATTTTTGTCTAGGTTTTCTCTACAACCTTAATAATTTTTTTTTATCTTCAAGTTCCTTCTTATTGTTGTTATTGTTTGCTAATTTTTCCAGCCTATTTCTTGACTTTGAACTTTATGTTAAAATGGGTCTCTGCTCACTTGGAGGTGGTGACTCAGTGTCCCAGGGTTTAGGCTTTTTCATGCTGCTATTTTCAAATATAGTTCTGGGATTTTGAGAGATTTTGGTGTTTCTAGGGTGATGTGATCCAGGAAGATATATGATCATTGCTCTCATCTTTACCCAGAAAGGACTTTTGCTCCCCTACACATGTGAGCATTAACAATATTGCCAGTTTTGGTACTGTGACCTGGTCCACTGCTCTCCTGCAGGTACAAATGCTAGGGTTCTCTGCCTTGGGATTATTATTAGGACCCCTGTTCCCTTGTGACTGACCACAAGTTCTTTTCTCTGTCATGTAATTGAGACTTAGAACTGTCTATAGGCGATAAAGATTCCAAACAGTGCCACACCCTGCGCACACTGCGAACAAAATGCCCCCTTTACTCTCTTTCTGACCACTTCTCTGATCCCTTTACTATCCCTGGGCTGAGAGATCCTGAAGTTGCTGTTTCCTCTGTCACAACCAGTTCCAAGGCCCACTACTAATGCTACTGCTGTGTGCCCTCCAGGCTGGCTCCCAACCAGGTTAACAGACCTCTCCTGCTGACCTCTGAAGTTGTCTTAGATTGGAAGCTGTACCACTTCAGAATGATATTTGAGTTGTTCTTTTAAATTTTATTTATTTTTTAATATATATTTTTTTATTTTTTAGTTTATATCATTCATTTCCACAAGATTTTGAGTTACAAATTTTCTCCCCATTTGTCCCCTACCCATCACCCCAAAACAGCGATCCCACTGAAAACCCCCTCCCCCAAACTGCTCTCTCTGATATCTTCCCCCATCCCCCCTCCGACTTTCCAGTAGGGCATGGTGGATGTCTATGCCCCAGTGCCTGCATATCTTATTTCCCAGTTACATGTAGAATAATAAAATAATAATAATAATAATAATACATTTTAAACATTTGATTCTAAATCTTTGAATTCCAGATTCTTTCCCTCCCTCCCTTGTCATCCACCCTTATGGGGAAGATAAGCAATTCAGTGTAGGTTATACACGTGTAGCTATGCAAAACATTTCCATAGTGGATATATTGTGAAAGACTGACTATATTTCCCTCCATCCTATCCCACCCTCACTTGTTCTATTCTCTACTTTGATCCTGTCCCTTTTCAAAAGTGGGTGCTTCCAACTTCCCTCCCTCCCAGCCTGCCCTCCACTCCATCATCCCCCCTCTCATTCCCTTCTGCAGGGTGAGATGCCCTATTTAGTGTGTATGTCATTTTCTCCCTAAGCCAAATTCAATGAGAATAAGGTTGACTCATTCCCTTTTGCCTTCCTTTTCTTCTCCTCCATTGTAATAGCTTTCCCTTGCCTCTTCCATATGAGAAAATTTACCCCATTCTCTCTCTCCCCATCTCCGCTCAGTACATTCTTCTCTCAAATCTTAACTTCACCTTTTAAGTATCATCCCTTCCTATTCAATTGGTCCTGTGACCTCTGTCAATGTATAACTGTACACATATGTACACATACTCACATGTATTCATACTCCCATATACCTATATAGACATACACACACATTTCTATTCCCTCCAACTATTATGATACTGAGAAGAGTTTCATAAGTTACAATTATCATTTTTCCATGTAGGGATATAAATAGTTCAACTCTGAAAAGTTCCTTATGATTTCTTTTTCCTTTGTACCTTCTCATGCTTCTCTTGCTTCTTGTATCTGAATGTCAAATTTTCTATTCAACTCTGATTTTTTTGTCAAGAATGTTTGAAAGTCCTTTATTCCATTGAGTGACCATATTTTCCCCTGAAACATGATACTCAGTTTTGCTGTGTAGGTGATCCTTGGTTTTAATCCCAGCTCCTTTGACCTCTGAAATATCAAGTAGAAGCTGCCAGATCCTGTGTTATCCTGATTGTGTTTCCACAGTATTCAAATTGTTTCTTCCTGTCTGCTTGTAATATTTTCTCCTTGATCTGGGAATTCTGGAACCTGGCTATAATCTTCCTAGGAGTTTTCTTTTTGCGATAAAAAGGAGGTGATTGGTAGATTCTTTAAACCTCTATTTTGCCCTCTGGTACTAAAACATCAGGGCAATTTTCTTTGAGAATTTCTTGAAGGATGATTTCTAGGTTATTTTTTTGATCATGGCTTTCAGGTAATCCAATAATTTTTAAATTATCTCTCCTGGATCTATTTTCCAGATCAGTGGTTTTCCCAATGAGATATTTCACATTGCCTTCTATTTTTTCATTTGTTTGGATCTGTTTAATAGTATCTTGATTTCTCATAAAGTCACTAGCTTCCATTTGCTCCAGTCTAATTTTGAAGGAATGATTCTCTTCAGTGAACTTTGGAGATTCTTTTTCCACTTGGCAAATTCAGCTTTTTAAGGACTTCTTCAACTCCTTGGCTTTTTGGGCCTCTTTTGCCATTTGAGTTAGTTTATTTTTAATGTGTTATTTTCTTCAGTCAGGTTGTTGACTCGCTTTTCATGATTTTCTTGTATCATTCTCATTTCTCTTCCCAATTTTTCCTCCCTTTGTCTTACTTGATTTTCACAATCCTTTTTGAACTCCTCCATGGATTGTAAAGAATTCATATTTTTCTTGGATGCTTTTGATGCAGGAATTTTGACTTCATTGACTTCTGGTTCCATGTTTTTATCCTTTTTGTCCCTAAAAATGATTCTATGGTCTGATTATGCTTCCTCTGCTTGCTCATCTTACCAACCAATTACTTGACTTTTGAGCTCTTTGCCACAGAAGAACTCTGCTTCCAGAGTGGAGAGAGCTGTGTCCCAAATCACTGAGGAGGGGACCTTATCTACAGACACCCCAAGCTCTTACACACTGGCCACACACCCTAGGACCACTACCCAAGGTTGTGATCCAGATCCATGCAGGTCAAAGCAAGAGCGAGTACCCTCTGAATGGTCTCTTGGTCTCCCTAAGTTCTATAGGTCAGGAGCTCTGGAGGCAACCATGCAGGCATCAGCTGTAGCACCTGCACCTCAGCTACCTCATGCCCTAGGGGCAGGGGCCAGACCACACTCTTCTGTCACAGGGTTCCAACAGAGTTCTCCACTGACCTTTTACATTCTCTTTGGTGTTTATGAGTTGAGAAGTCTGGAAGCTGCCATAGCTGCTGGTGATTCACTCTCCTAAAGTCTGCTTAGGCTGGTCTGTGCCACTGGTTGGGGCAGCCCTGGGTCTGGGTGTGGAAGGCTCATGCAGGACTGCACTTCGGCTCCCAGTGCTTTGTGATAGACCCTTCCTGTTGACCTGTCATACTGCCTTTAGCATGAGATTTGTTTCTCTCTGTCACTTTGTGGGCTCTGTAGCTCCAAAATTTGTCTAGAGTCATATCCTACAGGCACTGGAAGTGGTTGGGGTTGGAGTTCAGACAAGTTCCTTCCTCTACTCCACCATCTTGGCTCTGCCTACATGGAATTATTTCTTATGGATTTTTTTCTACCTTTTTTACCTGTTGACAAAAGTAAGAAGGGGACTAGAAGAAGAAACCAAGAACCATTATTTTTTTTTCCTTCTTCTTTTATAACACATAGAGGCTAATATAAATGACGGCTTCTCTCCCAACAGACAAACCTCTCCTTTTACAGAGTATAAATAACTCATACCAAAGCTAGAATGTGGTTATTGGCATTATTGAGTGTACTATTTCCAAATGACTCCTACTTTACCAACTCAACGAAAAAGCACAAAAGAAAGAAATAATTGTGACCTTATACTTTTTTTGTGCTATTTGGAGGGCAGTTGGGGTTAAGTGACTTTTCCAAGTCACACAGCTAGTTTTTTGTGTTAAGTGTCTGAGGCCGGATTTGAACTCAGGTCCTCCTTACTCCAGGGCCGGTTGCTCTATTCATTGCGCCACCTAGCCTCCCCTACCTTATACTATCTTAAAGCATTTTATAAACAAATAAGTGTACCATCTTTTATTCATAGCAATAATGATGGGTATTTATAGTGCTTTGAATTTTGAAAAGCACTTTGTAAATATCATTTCATTTATTCTCACAATAACCCCTATAGGTGGGTGATGTTATTATCCCCATTTTACATATTAGGAAACCAAGGAAGTTAGAATTTAAGTTACTTGACGAGAGTCTCACATCTGCTAAGTGTCTGAGACAGAGTTTTCACTTCCTTTCTCTAGTTCTAGCACTCAATCCACCATGCCACCTAGAAACCTATACTGATTATAAAGAAATGTTCTAGAAGAGCCTCAGCACTGGTAAATCCTGAAACTTTTCTTTGAGTTGATGATGATTTGTAAATAATTTGATCATGATTTTATTTATTGATATTGCATGGAAATGATACCTTGAATAAAGACATCATGTCTGTATTTTGCTCTTGGGCATAGATATGATTTTCTGAATGTGGAATTACTTTGTCCTCTTCTAGTTGATCTGAAACTCATTTTTAAGCAAATAAAGAACAGCTGATTAATTTCATACTCAGAAGCAGAAGGGAAAATAAACAGAATGGATCACAGGACATTGAGAACAAGAGCACTTTACTCCCCATAACTGGGAAATGTAGGTCCCTTGAACCATTTCATTAACTGGGAGCAAAGTATGACCTGAAAGCTTCTTGCCTTAACAGCAGATGTTTAGGTCAGAATTAACTTTTCATCTGTTAAAGACAGTGTTTAATTACTTCCTTCTACTCAAATATCAAATCACCCCTCTAACATAGGTCAATATAATTCACATTCTTTATGTGGTGACACTGCTGTAATTTCCATTTTTGTTTGCAGTGAGACATCAGGGTTATTTATCCTTGGTTTTGCTAAATCCAAGTTTTAATTTTTAGAAGATGGCTGCTGCCAGTAACTTTTCTTTCAACAGTCTTTCCTTTCAAGGATAACACTTCAGTTTTATGGACAACTTTAAGACAGATGAGTAAGCTCCATTTCAGCAAATGCCAAGCCTTGTCTCAACTTTCTATCTCCTCCAGTGCTTAATGGAGTGTACCAGAGATATTAGTGATTAATAAGTGTTAGTTGGATGAATGAGATAGTACAATTATTATCCCCATTTTAAAGATTGGGAGGCTGCAGCTCAGAAGAGATTAACTTTCCAAGACTATGTAATACCTTGGAATTGGTAGAGGGACTCAAATCATTTTCTGATTCCAAGTCCAGGACTTTTTCTCCTATACCTTGCTGTCTCTTGGACACATCTTGAATCTGTTTTAACTTCCAAGTTGTAATCCCTTAATATTCTTTCTCATGTACCAACTTTGAACTACAATTCAAGTCAACTCTTAGCTGTTCAAGGAATGGCTTCCCAGGCCTTGCCCCTTGTCCACCTTTTCTTTTTCATTGCAGTGTCATTAATTCATTAGCAGATTCACCTGAATCTGTATAGAGTAAATGAGAAATCAACCCAAATTAACTGAATTTTCTTCTTATGGCTCTAAGCTACATGCTGGTGGATGAGAAAATTCAAATTGGGCTAATGTGATATTTTTTGCATTATCTTTTAGATTCATTAACAGATGATATCTAATCCCTTCTTAACATGGATACTTAAGAGTTGACCATATTTAACTTCAGGGCTTCTAGAGTTCATGTCTATATAGGCTGGAAATTTTCCTAATAAATGCAATGTGTGCAAAGGCTAATTCTGTGGGGGTATTTTACTTGTATATTTAACAATAAACAGATGCTACAATCCTTACAGAAAATTCATAGTCTACCTGTGATAGACTTAGAAAGCTAAAATAAATAGACCAAGGAAAAATGGAGAATTATTTAGAAAATACAGAAAAGAAACTTCAAAGACCATAAGTCATTTCCACCAAAGACTTAACATAATGATTCCCAATCTTTGAGTTATTGATGGTCTTGATATGAAACCATTGTGCTAAAATATTGCCAGAATGAGCTGAATCAAATGTAGACCGGCAACAACAACCAAAATAGAATGGGTTTTTGTTTGTTTTGTTTAGAGAAAGGACAGATTTAGTGCTTAAATGAATGAGATGATGAAAATAGTTCAGAGAGAGAGATGAGAGTTTCAACAAATTTAGTTGTCTTTTCTTTGTCAAAGAAAATGTATTTTGGATTGGAAAAGGAGAAAGGCAGGAACACAAGCATTTATTAAACAACTTCTATATGTGGAGAACTGTGCTAAACACTTTACAAGTTTCTCATTTTATTCTCAAAACAACTTTCAAAGGTAAGTGATTATTATCCTCATCTTATATTTGGTGAAACCAAAGTAGTCAGAGGTTAAATAACTTGCCCAGGTTTACATGGTTACTAAGTGTTTAAGGTCTGATTTGAACTCAGTCTTCCAAAATATAGGCCCCGTACTGAATAACAAAATAAGTCATGAGGTATCAAGGGAACCTAGTTGCTTTTATTGATTTCCAGTCACTAGGTATCAATGTATTCCTTCCCATGGCATTTTCGCTCCAAAAGAATAGATAGATGTGATTGTTGAGGCATGATTAGAGAAATTTGGAAGATTGTAGGAAAAGATTCTGCAACATTGGAGAACAAATACATAAATAAATTATTTGTGAAAGAGGTATAGTGAATTTTGCAGACAGTTGTTCAATGAATTTGACTTTGACTCCTGGCTAAATTCTAAAGAATGTTACTGCAGAAATGTTCAACAAACCTGTAGAAAAGGAAGTCAGTGATCTCCAATGTCAGTATAGTATTATTAAGAAATGTTGGTTCCAGAATAACACAAATATATTAGACTCCAGATTAGAAAAAATGTTCTAATACAATCTACCTAGGTTTAAGACAATTATTTTGCAATATTTCTTATTGTTCTTTTGGGGTAAAAATGGAGAGATGTAGACAAGACTAAAGATATCTTTAAGTGGATTCAAAACTCATAAAATGTCTGGACTTGAAAGTATAGTCACTTGTTGTTTCATGTCAACTAGGGAGTGTCTATTGGACATTCCCAGAGACATGCCCTTTTGCCCTGTACTATTTAACATTTTTGTCAGTGACTTGTGGAAAGACACAGAAGGCATGTTTATCATATTTTAGGTAACACAAAGCTAGGAAGGATAGTTAATATGTTGGTTTACTATCAAGATTAAAAAAAAATCTTGTTGGGTTAGAAGACTAGAACAAATCTATTATGATAAAATGAGTTGGGGGAAAATATTTTACATTTTAACTGAAAAAAGAATTTTTGTCAAATACAAGAGCATGGATGTGTGGCTAAATAAAAATTAATCTATAAGACATCTGAGTGGTTTATTGAAACTCCAACTCCATATCTCAATATTGTGACATAGTGACTGGAAGTTAAAAGAGGCATAATTTGCCTTAATGTAAAGCTAAAAACTTATGAATAATTTGAGCCACAGAAGATTGAAATGGAAGAGTGGGCTTTTAGTCATTGGACGTTATCAAGTAGAAGTGGAACAAATACATGTTAGATGTATTATACTAGGGAATCATCGGGGCTATGGGTTGAGTTTGTTGAGGATCACACAGGTAAGAGCTGAACTATATGATGCAATGTCCTTTTCAGCTGTTGAGATGCTGTGATTCTATAATTTGAAGTCACAAAATACATATTTAGATTCAAAAATAAGAATGCTTATTTTTGTAGAATGGAAAAATAATTTAAAATATTAGAACAGAGATACTGAAATTGAGTTATGGTTCAATGAAAATAATCAAATAACTTGTAAGAAGTGATCAGTAATACTGTCTCTGTAATAATATAGTTTCATTGAGTTGTAAACAGTAAATACTTTTTTTAACCTGTGATCATGAGACTATTATATTTAGTAATGAACTTTAAATTAAATATGGGAGCATATTCCCTATTTAATAAAGGATACAGAATTCGAAGTGTAGTGTTGGGATGAAGTAATGATGGGAAAAGCTATGTAGACAGATAGAACTCATTAAGAATATGCCTTTAAGGGGTGGCTATGTGGCACAGTAAAGCACTGCCCTGGAGGCAGGAGGACCAGAGTTCGGTTCCAGACTCAGACACTTAACACCCCCCCACAGCCTCCCCCCACAAACTAGCCATGTAACCTTGGGTAAGTTACTTAACCCCAATTGCCCTCCAAAAAAAGACAAAAAAAAAAAAAAGAAAATGCCTTTAAGACAAAAAAAGGGAGAGTTAGCACCTTTCTCCTTCAACCAGTATCTTTTCTTTCTCTTGGCTCAGCATTTCTGTGACATTTTCCCCCTTTCTCCCCACCTCTCTGACCATGTGAAGACATATTAATGTCTGTGTAGCCTCAGTACTGAACTGCTTCCCACTCTAAGCTGGGATTGGTTGATGTTCTGACAGATGACTGAACATTGTATGCTTAGTTTAGATACCTAATATACTAATTAAACACCTCCTATATGCAATAATCAACATAGGGTGAATAGATGTCTACCTATGTAGTGTTTTCCAAAATAATCAAGCCAACCACAAATATTTACTTGGCTAGTCTTGCCATAATATTCTTGAAATCACATGACTTGGTTAAAAGCATTGAGGGCTGCTAGCAGAAGTAAACCTCACAAGGATAGTACATTCAGTCATTACACTTCTTTGAAATGTCAAAATAGCTGCAATATTCAGTGGTTAGTTAGTTTATCAAGCACAGTCCTAAGGAAATGGGCATTGGGGTAGATTATTTTTTATGTATGTAGGGGACAGAGAAATATTGAATATGAGGTGCTGCATTGAAGGAGAGCCACTGTAGTGTGTGTGTGTGTCTGTGTGTGTGTATGTGTATGGGTGTGGGATTATACTGTTTCCAGTGTCTCTCCTCTTCAGTCAGTCTTCATGTAGTGCTCAAATAATTGTCATAGGTCACAGGTCTGACAATGTTACTCCCTACAAAAAAGCCTTCCATAAATCACTTTAGGACAATATGGGTAGAGAGTGGGGGTCAACCTGTGGCCTCAAGGCCACATGTGGCCCTCTAGGTCCTCAAATGTGTCCCTTTGACTGAATCTAAACTTCACAGAACAAATCCTCTTAGTAAAAGAATTTGTTCTGTAAAACTTCAACTCAAGTCAAAAGGCCACAACCAAAGAAAGATCTAGAAGGGCACATGTGCTCTCAAGGCCACAGGTTCCTCACCCTTGACAGGCATTTAAGGTCTCCACAACCTGGCTACAATCTACTATTCTGAGCTTATTTCCCATTACCCAAAATATGTTCCTGCATTTTAAATTGTAGCCATACTGGCCTACCAACTGTTCCCCAAATTAAGCACTGTATTTACTACCTATGAGAATTTATATGTGCTGTTCTCCATGCCCTTAATTTATTTCCTCTTCATTTTTTCTTTCAGAATCATTATCTCCTATTAAATATCAGTTCACATTATCTCCTACATGAAGCTTCCCTAATCCACAAACTTGTTGATGATTTCATTTTAAATTAAGTTTGTACTTTGTATTTCCCCACTAGCAAGTAAGCTCCTTGAAAGTAGGGATGGTATCATTGGTATTATCGGCAAATACGTAGGGCCTTTCCCATAGCAGGCACTTAATTAATGTTTACAGAATTGAATAGACAGAAATCACTTGGGTGACTAGTAGTAGGGAAAAGGGAACAAGGAAAAGGAAGTGGATCCTGATGAGAAGGGTAAGAGACATTAGTTACATTTTTCTAATTCATGATTTCACTTTACCCTCCTGATCAATATTCTCAAACTTTTAGTCTTCTAGGGAATGCTAAATTCTGCACATTCTTTATTTGTTATCCACAAGGCTTTTATATATGTTTCTTTTTTCTAATTTATTTATTTTTAGTTTCAACGTTCATTTCCAAAAGATTTTGAGTTACAAATTTTTCTCCCAGTCTTTCCACCCTGTTCCCCATCCCAAAAAAGCAAGCCTACTCAATAGCCCTTCCCCCAATCTGTTCTCTCTTACATCTTCCCCTATCTCCCCCTGCCCCAACTTTCTAGTAGGGCAAGATGGATTCTATACCGCAGTGCCTGTATATCTTATTTCCCAGTTGCATGTAAAAAAAAAAAATAACTTGTTTTTAAAACTTTGAGTTCCAGTTTCTTTCCCTTCTTCCCTCCTTACCCACCAACCCCCACTGGGAAGATAAGAAATTCAATATAGGTTGTGCATGTGGAGTTACACAAAACATTTCCATAGTACTTATATTGTGAAAGACTAACTATATTTCCCTCCATCCTATCCCACCCCTCACTTTTTCTATTTTCTACTTTGACCCTATCCCTTGTCAAAAGTGCTTGCCTCTAATTACCTTCTCCCCCAATCTGCCCTCTCTTCTATCATCCCCCTTTTTATCCCTTTTCCTACTTTCCTGAAGGGTAAGATACCCATTTGAATGTGTATATTATTCCCTCCTTAAGCCAAATTCAATGAGAATAAGGTAGAACCATTCCTTTTCACCTTCCTGTTCTTCAACTCCATTGTAACAGTTTTCTTTTGCCTCTTTTATGTGAGATAATTTACCCTAATCTATCTCTCCCTTTCTCCTTGGTAATGAAAATGCACATTTAAGGATCTTCCCTGCCCCTAGGCTAAAGTGCACCTGGAGCCTGGGGTGGGAGGCTTGTTTTTCAGTTGATACTTTTTGATTGGCCAGTGGGTCCAAAAGGTTGTTACATTCTCTGGGCCAGGAGAAGGCTATATAAGCCCTGATGTGTAGCTTTGTTTTGGGGCTCACTTTGAGAAGTGTTCTGTGATTTGATCAGATGAAACTCTGGAAAGCCATTGTCCAGAAACCCCCGGCTTTGAAACCCAGATGTTGTTTGGTATAGATGTAATGGTTGGACAATTTGGAAAGCTGTCTACTTGATCTGTTTCTGTCTTGATAATTCTGCCTGTATACTTTGAAGTTCGGGGTGCTGACCTTTTTCCCCTGAACTAGGTGAATGATACATATCTGACTGATTAAAGTAAGCTTGTTAACCCATTTTGAGTTGCTTTCCTTTATCAAAGCAGATCCAAGAACCTGTATTGGCAGACACCCTGGAGACGCTGGGGTGCTTGCCGTTACATCCTCCCAATATATTACTCTCTCACCTCTTAATTTTTTAGATATCATCCCTTCCTATTTAACTCATCCTATGCCATCTATGTGTCCATGTACACATATATGCACACATTCACATATATATTTATACACATACACCCTCCTATACATATATATGCATGTACACACACACATATATACACATATATATTCCCTTGAACTATCCTCATACTGAGAAAAGTCTCATGAGTTACAATTATTGTTTTTCCAGGTAAGAATGTAAATATTTCAACTTTAATAGCTCCTTATGATTGCTTTTTCCTGTTTACCTTCTCATACTTCTCTTGCTTCTTGTATTTGAAATTTTCTGTTCAGCTCTGGTTTTTTTTTATCAAGAATGCTTGAAAATCCTCTATTTCATTAAATTACCATATTTTCCCCTGAAGCATTATACTCAATTTTACTGGGTAGGTGATTCTTGGTTTTAATCCTAGCTCCTTTGACCTCTAGAATATCATATTCCAAGCCCTTCAATCCCTTAATGTGGAAGCTGCTAGGTCTTGTGTTATCCTGATTGTGTTTCCACAATATTCAAATTGTTTCTTCCTGACTGCTTGCAGTATTTTCTCCTTGACCTGGGAACCCTGGAAATTGGCTATAACATTCCTAGGAGTTTTCTTTTTGGGATCTTTTTCAAGAGGCAATCAGTGAATTCTTTCAATTTCTATTTTACCCTCTTGTTTGAGAATATCAGGACAATTTTACTTGATAATTTCTTGAAAGATGGTCTCTACACTCTTTTTTTTTTTTGATCATAGCTTTCAGGTAGTCAAATAATTTTTAAATTATTTCTCCTAGATCTATTTTCCAGGTCAGTGGTTTTTCCAGTGAGATATTTCACATTGCCTTCTATTTTTTCATTTGTTTAGATTTGTTTCATAGTACCTTGATTTCTCATAATATCATTAGCTTCCATTTGCTCCAATCTAACTTTGAAGGAATTATTCTTTTCAGTGAGTTTTAGAAATTCCTTTTTCAACTGGAAAATTTAGCTTTTTAGGGCATTCTTCTCCTCACTGACATTTTGGGCCTCTTTTTGCAATTTGAATTAGTCTATTTTTAAGGTATTTTCTTCAGTCAGGTTGTTGACTCGCTTTTCATGATTTTCTTGCATCATTCTCATTTTTCTTCCCAAATTTTCCTCCATTTCTCTTACTTGATTTTCAAAATCCTTCTTGAGTTCCTCCATAGCCTGTAACCAATTCATATTTTTCTTGGAAGTTTCTTATGCAGGAGTTCTGACTTTATTGTCTTCCTCTTGTTCCATGCTTTGATCCTTTCTGTCCCCAAAAGGGATTCTATGGTCTGATTGTGCTTCTTCTGCTTGCTCATCTTGCCAACCAATTACTTGACTTTTGAGCTCTTTGCCATGGTAGAACTCTGTTTCCTGAATGGAGGGAGATTTGTCCCAAATTGCTGGGGTTTTCATAGCTGCCAGAGCTATTAGGAGGGCGCCCTGTTTATAGCCTCCACAAGCTCTGGCACATTGGTTACACACCCCAGGACTACCACCCAACACCATAATACAAATTCATACAGGTCAAAGCAAGAGTGATTACTCTCTGAATAGTCACTTGTTCCCCCTATGTTCTGCAGGCCAGGAGCTCTGGAGGCAGCCAGGCAGCAGTTACTGTGGCACTGCCACTGTTCACCCAGGGGTAGGGCCTGAACCATTCTCTTCCTTCACCCAGTTCCAACAGAGTTCTCCACTGACCTTTTACTTTCTCTTTGGTGTTTATGGGTTGAGAAGTCTGGAAACTTCCATAACTGCTGGTGATTCACTCTCCTGAAGTCTGCTTGGGCCAATTTGTGCCACTAGTCAGGGCTGCCCTGGGGATAGAACTGTGCTGCTCAACCAGGACTGTGCTAGGCTCCCAACACCATGCAATAAACTCTTCCTGTTGGCCTACCATGCTGCCTTCAGTAGGAGATTCATTTCTCTCTTGTCACTGTGGGTTCTGTAGCTCTAAAATTTGTTTAAAGTCATTTTTTTTACAGGTATTGAAAGTGGTTGCAGCTGGAGCTCATGCCAAATTGATGCTCTTACTCTGCCATCTTAGCTGTCCCCCTACATATAAGTCATTAGAAAGGCCTATAATACATTCACCAGGTAAGTGAGAACAACAGTAAATAAAAGCCCTCCATTATATTGCCTATATATTAGAAAATCTTCAGCCCTTGAGCTCCAAGGAAATAGAAATATGTCTGCACTCAGGTCAGTAATGTCTGATTGATGATGTAGGAAATTCAGAAAAGAGACAAAAGATGTGTCCTTTTTAAAGAAGTTTATTGAAATATTTTTATTCATTATGTGTTTGTGGGGTACTCTCATCAAGGACTTTTGTTAAAACAATTTGGTAGCACTGAAATTTTCAGGTCATAGCTTGGTTTGCTCACATTGAAAAATCAAGTTAGATATCATTCTAGTGGTCCCAAATCTTTAATTTAATATCTATATCTAATACATTAGAAACATATGAATTATGTATTTATGTGCCCACCTAGATAGAACACTGGGCCAAGAGATATGAGTTCAAGTCCAGTTGTAAACAACGTACGTGACTTTAGGCAAATCACTTGTCTTTTGCCTCACTTTACTTATCTAGAAACTATCAATGAAATCATTATCTGTAAAGCTCTTTAGAAACCTAAAACACTATGTAAATATGAGGTTTTGCTACTATATAGATAGATGTGAAGATATGGAAGGATATAAAATATCATTCCTACCTTTGAGAAGCTTATAATGTACTTGAGGCAATCAACTAAATTATTTTTTTTAATGGTTAAGGTAGTTAGAATGATTGAGAAAGGGAAAAAAAAGGAGAGAGATAAAATACAGTTCCTACCCTTGAGAAGCTCATAATCTATTGGAGACTTCAGACTCACAAACATGACAACATATTACATATGGATATAATCACACTGAGTGTTAGTCCCCAAAAAGACCTTCATGAGTAAAAACAACCAAAACACCACATTGTTCACCCATAACTATGAAAGAATCCTTTGATGTATCCTTCCTCAGTTCTGCCCCTTGCACCAAAAAAAAAAAAAAAAAAAAAAATCAACCCCTAAGGAAAATTATGCCAATGAATATTGGCCATTCTCTAGCTAGTGACCCAGCTTTGTTTGCTGTAAGTACTTCTCTGCCTAGATATGGAAAAGGAACTTATCAATATAAAAATGACATGGCAAGTCAATTGTTCCACCCTTGAAAGAATACCAGTGGAAAACCAGGGCCTTCATGCTACCTACACATGTTTAGGGTGGAGTGACTATGAGGAAGGTGACTTTGCAAGTTAGATTGTTGGAAAGGATAACCATTAAGGTTTTTTTTTTCCTTTTTTTTTCAGAGCACTGTCACCATAGTTTATTTAGAAAAATAAAGGAAAAGGCAGCAAAGAAAGGCCAGGGCCCAGCTGGCCAGCTAAGAGCAGGCTACTAGAATACATAAAAACAATAGATTCCTTTTGCTTCTCTGGGGGGGAGGGGAGTGTAGGGGGGCACAGCAAAGGAAGGACTAGCCCTTTGGCCCTGCAGATGTCACTCCCTAGGGGCTCCATTTCCAGAATTCAAATCTAAGCTTCCATGTCCCCCTCTCTCTCTTCTCCACATGGGCCTAGCCTGTATCCCTGAGGTTAGAGTAAGTGTGTGTGGGGTGATGGAGATGTGGACTGTGACAGTTCTCTTGGAAACCACATGGAAGGCCAGGGTAGGCCAGGAAAGTGGGGATCCTCAGAGCAGTCCATAGTGAGAGGTTCATAAAATGCTGGTTTTTGTGCGGAGGCAGGGAGATAGGACATTTGTCCTCACCTTAGCCTTCCAGTGTAGAATGACTCCTACACAGTGTAGTAGGGAGAGCTGGGGCAAAGGGCCCCCAAGAGCCAGCTCAGTGCATGGGGGCCCAGAGAAAAGGCAGGTGCTCAGCTCCTGCTGCTCCCTGAAGCATAAGGCTCTAGGCAGCAGGCCTGGCAGCGGCCCTCATATACTAGCACGTCACAGTCTGGAGAACGTGGGCCCTGCTGCCAGATGCCAGGGCACAGTTGGTAACCCTCCAGGTCACAGATGAGCTCTACCACCTCATCCACCGTGGTGATTCGCAATGGGTGGGCCAAATAGAGTTCATGGCTGGGTGGGACAGGGACATCTTGCACCACCACCTGGAAGTAGAGGCCTGGCTGGATGTGGATGACAGCAGTAGCCACGGTGGACAAGAGGGATCGCTGGATGATGCACAGGTCTGGCCCCCTTGGTGGCAGGACCTCCCAATGGGCAGGCAGGAGCAGCTCATTCAGCTCTGCCAGAAACTCTTGAAGGACACTGTCTAGGCCTCCACAGGGTCCTGCTGCTACTGGGGTGGCACCACTCAGACTGTAAATCTCCATGATCACAGGAGTGTTGGCCTTGGCTGCTTCCTCTTTGTCCTCCCCTTTTCTGGAGCTTTCCTTTTGTTTCAGAGAATGCTGTAGCTGAGCCCTATTAGCTCTGGGTGGGGGTGGGGAGGCAGCTCCAGGGGCTTGGACCCCATAACTCTTAACCTTCTGCTTCACTAGGTGGGGGGAGGAGATAACCCCAAGGCCTGGACACTTGTACTCCTCAAGGGGGATGCAGGAGGGGGCAGGGGGCACAGGCATGGTCTCACCCCTCTCCTGCAGGATGACCAAGTCAGTCCCTGGGGGAGGTGTAAGGCCAGGATCGAGGCTCTCCGTCAGCACAGGGAGCCCCATCTCAAGCTCCCTGCTGAGTGCCTCATTGATCAGCCTCTGGTCCTGGAGGCTGCGAGATCTGGCCTCCTTCCTCCGCAGTTCTTGGCCTCGAGGCAGAGCTGGCCCCTCCGCATCAGGGCTGTCCCACTTAGCTTCGGGCAGCAGTTGCTTACGGGCAATGCGCAGGCACTGCCTCCACCGGCATTTCTGGCGCTTCAGGTTACAGCCCCCAAACTTGGGCTTGTCCTGGCAGAAGTCGCACTGGCCACAGTCCTCACGGCGCCGGCATGCTACACATGCCCCGCATTGGCGACTCTGCCTGCGCCTGCCCGGAGCCAGAGGGGCGGGCACGAAGCCTGGGTGCCAGCCCCCGGGGAGCTCCCCAGCAGCCAGACCTCGGGGGCTTTTCTTTGGCTGCTTTCTGAGGCTGTGCTGCTGAAGGCACTTCCATGTCGTTTGGAGGCCCGGGTCCCCTTTGCGCTCACAAATCCGACAGGCCCCACTACCCTGCATGGTGTGACAGCCAGCACAGCGCCCACTGCTGGCGCATTCAGGAACTACGCGGAGGCAGCAGCGCTGGACACAGCGACCTCGGAGGCGCGGGGAGAGGAGCCCGGCACAGGCCATGCACACGCCACAGTCCGCTGTCACCCGGCAGGCCGCGCAGTCCCCGCAGCCCACGCGCCTGAACAACCTCTGCTCCCGGCTGAAGGCATTTCTCCGAGCTCGGCAGCTTTCACACAGGGAGCCAGGCGGCTGCTGCCCAGAACTGCCCCCCGCGGTGCCTGTGCCATAGTGGTCACACCGTGTGGCCAGAGGGCCCTGGGGGGCAGGGGGAGGGAGGCCGGCCTTCCGAGATGGCACTGCCTTCCTGGGCCGGGCTTGACTCTTCTCAGAAGATGCTCTGGTAGGCGGACGCTGGCGAACACCCCGTCTGAAATAGAAGCTGCGGCCACGGTTGGGCCCCAAGATGCGGGTCTGCTCCACCTCACTCCGGACCAGCTCTCCGCTAGGGCTCGGACCATAGCGGACCGAACGCCCCGACATGGCTCCAGGGCAATCCTGCCAGTTCTAAGCAATGGAGGGCCAGGGTCGGGCGAGAGAAGAGTGTGCTGGCTGCCAGAGGCGAGAGTTCCTCACCCGGGCTGCAAACACGTGGTCCACTGAACCCGGAACGGGAAATCTGCCCCGCCCTGCCCCGCCCCCTTTTTGCTTTTTTTCCAATACTTTGTAACGTAGAACGGAATTTTGGTTTTGGAAGCCTACCATCCTAAGTCTTCTCTTCACTGTCATGTGAGGAGGTAATTCCACTAACTTCTCTGAGTCTCAGATTCTTTCAATGTAAAAGGAAAAGATTAGACTACACGACCTCTTAGGTGCCTTCTAACATTAAATCTGTGAATCTATGCTTAAAATTGGATTATTTTTACCTTTATTATTATATTCAAGATTTATAAAGGGCCTGTGTCAGACATTGTACTATTTCCAGAAAGGCAGTGGACATTAAGGATAATGGGTCTGAGCTTAGAATAAAGATAACCAGAATTTGAGTCTGAGCCATGATGGTTGTGCCGTCTTGGACAAGTCACTTAGCATATCAGTGCTCCAAGAAAGTCTCTGGCTTTAAAATATAAATGTTCTATAGATTTGTATCAGTGAGCTGTTTTTCACACTGGAAATTCCTTATGCTGGTGAATTCTGCAACCTCCCCCCCCCAAATATTTATATATCTCTATATGATGGAAATGTGTAGTTATGGATAGTACTCGCAGTAGGGTGTCCATGGATAATTTTTGCTTATTGACCTTACAGCGCTCACCATTCACTTGATTAGAATCACATAGAAGTAAGTTGACTATTTTTTAAGCTGGTGTTTATACAGTGCCTTAATATTGTCAAAGTTCTTATGGGTGCTGTCTTAGAAGCATCTCACGATTACCCTGTAAGATAGGCATTGAGGTTTTTAGTACTCCCATTTTACAGATGAAAACAACTGATGCTTGGAGAGACTGAGCTGACTAGAATCATACAGAATTTTCAGTTTTGCTAGAATGTAAGTTCCACATGGCAAGGAATTATTTCTCCCCCCCCCCACCTATTCCAAATGTCTAGCACAATGAATGACACCTAATAACTGCTTCTTCAATGATTAGAGATTGGTTGATAGTTAAGAGGTGAGATTTGGACCCAAGTTTTATTTTTTCTGTTTGCTTTTGTTTTGTTTTGTTTTTTAATTCTATGCCCTGGCCCTTAAACCTCGAGGCAAAACAACTGTTTTGCTTAATGGCTTTTCTAAGACATTTACTGGTTCCACTAGGTTTAACACTGAAATTAAAAAGGAAAAGAAAAAATAGAAAATTTTTCTTTATGCCTAAAAAAATGAAATAAACAAAAATAAAACCTCTGTAGTACCAAGAAGTAAGAGAATGCATAGATATTCACTCAGAAATCTGGTGGTAAAATACCTAATAGAAGGGCAGTGAATGACTTTGCTGTGTTAGTGGTGCAGGGATGACACTGAACTCTGTGACCTAATCACCTCCACTAACATTTTCTTTAATCCTGAGAAGACTATTTTTGTTCCCCATTCTTAAATGAGTGTTTCCTTTAAAGGTCTGGGAGTATACTAATTTGGAGGGGGAGTGGGGGGCAGAGAAGGAAGGAAAAGGCAGGTGGAAACATTCATCAAGTGACAACACCCACTGACATTGCATATTGAACCACTGAGGTCTAAGCCCTACATTGTTTTTGCCTTCTTAAAACCAAGACAAAGAAGAGGGAAGGGCAGAAAATGAGCTTGGAGAAATCTGTGTGAGTTGGTAGTGCTATAGTGACACCCTGTGGCCAGAAAGGTAGCTGTAGAGATTTAAATTTCAGAACAGAGAACATTGGTTGAAAAGGGAGAGGAAACAGAAAACAAAACTTTGCAAAAAGTGACCCACATTTTGTAAAAGGACTGATGTCTCCTCAAAAACCACTCAGCAGGATCTCACCATTTAGAAACTGGGGCAGATAGGAATTCATGTATAGGGCAAAGGCACCCCTCTACTATGAGGGCTGCTCTGCTTAGAGGAGAGGTGATGACTTTATATGTGAAATATTATCAAATCCAAAGCTAGCAAAAAGTTAAAGGTAAGCCCCCAGTGGTGTATATATATTGGAGTGAAACATTTACAGACAAGGAAATGTAAGTTTGCTTCTAACCTCCAGCACTGTTCTGTTTAATATTTTCCATGTGTACTTGAACTTGGAAGCTTTAGTGATCTGGGAACTTTTAGAATAAAACCAAAAACATAAATATTTATCCAATTTGGTAGAGGTCATCCAAATCATTCATTTTTCCTCCTCCATTACGCTCCCTTGATCTATGCTGCAAGTGCTAAGGCACAGCTTGCCAAAAAATCTCTCAACAATGCATTTTGAACCAAAGAACTCAGATTCAGGGATGGCTAATGGGGTCGTGGTTCTTCTGTTTTAGGAATAGGAGTAAAGTTTTAGCTATAGCAAGGAAAGGAAGTCAGTCAAGAACTGATCATTTGAAATTGCAATGAGATGACTGTAGGACTAGAATAGGTTCTCTATGCCTCATGATTTAAGACACAAATTTTAGTCTTTGTTGTACCACTTACTGGTAACAGGATCTGCAATAGGGCCTCAGCTCATTTACAGAAAGAATGGATGCAATTGGATGATCTTTTAAATCTCCTTTAACCCCTGAACTCCATGATTCCAGTTATATGGAGCAGAGACAATCAAGAATCACTGAGTTGAAAACTGATAATGGGCATGTGGGTAGAGATGAGGAAGTTATTTTAGATTTGGGGTTGTAGGGGTGGGAAAGCTGCAGCCTAAAGGCCACATGTGACCTTCTAGACACTCAAGTGTGGCCCTTTGACTGAATCAGTGAAATTTGAATTCAGTCAAAGAGTCATACTTGAGGACCTAGAGGGCCATATGTGACCTCCAGGCCGCAGGTTCCCTACCCCTGGTAAAAGTTCACAACCACAATCTACAGGCAGGATTGATAAAACAGGAGCAAATTGGAATATGTGAGATTTTTTCAAGAATAAAAAATGAATCAGTGAGTATAGGGAAAGAAGAGAAAATAGATTCAGATTTTTAGAGAACTTGGCAAATAAGAAAAGAGTTTAAATGTGATTTAGAAAATACATCAAAGAAAATGAGAAATCTGGTTGACAAATGCAAGACTGAAAATGAATTAGGCCATGTTAATTATTTAGAAGTTATCATTTGACTATTTCAGTTTCATTTTAAAGTCAACCAATATAGGTCAACCCCAATTTGCATATATTTACTTACATATATTCATGTTTTAAGCATTTAATGGATGTCAGTAGTGACATGGTAGCACCTGGAGCTTATTGTGTGAACATTTTTCAAATGTCCTAAAGATAGACCTACTTTCACAGACTGTTCTTTGAGGAGGAAAAAGTATCTATATTTTTTTCTGCGCTAGTCATTTCTATAGATTATGATACATATGGTTTAGTGCCACTACTCATTTAGAAATCACAAAATTATTTTCTCTGGAAATGGAAGGTATTTTCTCATGGAAACATTTTAAAACATGCCAACATTTTCACGTAAATGTGTGTGTGCACATATACAGTATAGAAATGCTTCACAAGGGTGATACAGAGAGAGAGATGTAAAAATCACATCCCTATCCCCAAGGAACTTATGATCTATTTGTGGAAATGCATAGAAATAAATAGTAACATAAGATTGTATAGGCTGTGTGCCCGAGGAGAGTTCAGGAAATAGACTGTACCAAAAAGGGAAGATTTCAGGGAAGAGTACAGACTAGACTTAAGGTAGGCTAAAACTCTAAGAGTACAAGGCATACAAACAGTAAGGAAAGCCAATATCAGAATGAGAAAGACCAAGGTTGATACCTGCCTCTGACACATAATGGCTGTGTGCCTCTGGCCAAGACATTTAACTCTTAGTGCCTCAGACTATGCCCTATGACTAAAAATTGTAGAATAGTTGTGGATTATTAATTTTGTGGACTATTAAAAAAACTGAGGTGGAAAGAAGGGGAGACATTTCAGTCAGGAAAAATGGCATGGCGAAATATGTGCATATAAGACTGAAAATGGTTAGTAGATTAGCTTGGCTGGGGCTAAAAAGGTCATTGATATAGGGCAATTATCGGTGATAAGGGTAGACAGAGAAGTAGGAACTAGATTGTAAAAGGTCTTGAATGTCAGGATAAGAAAGTTCAAATTAGGAAATCATGAATAATTTTGAAGAAAGGCAAAGTAGTATCTTAGGATGATTCATAAAGAATAATTGAAATTGAGCAGTAGAGAATAGGAAGATTAAGAAGTGGTGGTGGTGATGACGATGATGTGGATGCTGTCTGAAGGCAAATTGGAGTAGCTTCCTGACTTCAAGCCCAGGACTCTTATCACACCTCTAGCAGGATACTTATAATAGTACAGGCAGCAGACAATGAGGGGGTGGTAGTGATGAGATTGAATGAAAAGTAGAGGGAAGGAGATGGAGAAAAAGAGAGACAGAGGCAGAGATCAGTGGACCTCAGTGACTAAACAGAAAGAATCAAGAATTCAAGGTTTTCACACCTTAGTGATTATGAGGACTAGCATTGTTGAAAGAAATGAAGAAAGGGGGTTAAATATGAGAACAAGATAAACATGATGAATTTGATGTTGAATTGGAAGGGGCAGTGGGATATAGGTCTCTAGCTTACACTGAAGTCAGAGATAGAAGTCCAAAACTTGCTGGTATAGTCCTTACACCAGCTGGGCCAATCCTGAAATTGTCAATGCTGTACAAATAGCAATAGAAAATAATATACTTTTTCTTTGCAAATTATTCTCTTATCTCTGCACATGGTCATTTGAACATACTACTCAGTGAAGACAGTTTTGTCTCTCATTTCTATATGCCATGATCTTCTCAGAACATTTTTTTCCCCCACACTTGAATGTGCATGTTAGGAATTCATTATTGAAAACCTTAGTGTCCCACTAGCAGCCCATCATGTTGGGCTAGGAACTAGCCAGTGTGGGTCTAATGAAAACTTGAGAAGCTACTGCAGAAGCCAACCCAAGGGAAGGGAGAAAAGAGATACCCAGCCAGAACATCTGTTTATAAGCAGTAAATAAACCTCTGAGGTTCAACTTAGCAGTCTCATTGCCAGTGTGTAGATCCTGTTGTCATTGAAAAGAGCATCATTACCCTCATTTTTTGCACTTTTAGCAGACAAGTCATCCAAATAGGAATCTTCAGCAAGTAACTGACATTGGAGGACTGAAGTTCAGGAAAGAGGTTAAGGACTGTTGTAAAGAGTTTATAGATAACATTGGGTGAACTCAGCAGAGTCAATGAGATCCACAAAAGAGAATGTATACAATAAGAACAAAGAGTTTTACTGTATGGTTGTGAAATCATCTAATGTAGTGCCAGAAGGGACCTTAGAGGTCACTTTGACTAGCTAGCCTTCTTGTTTTATAGATGAGGAAGCTGAGACCCAGAAAGGATATGCTAACATGCCTAAGAATTTTACGGTAGTATCTGAGTCAGGCTTCAAACCCAGGTCCTTTGGTTATAGATTTGCCTCTCATTTCATAATACCTCATATTTATGGGGCAGTAGTAAGCTGTTTGGCTATAAAAGGGACAGAGGAGGAACATCCCAGTTGTTAGTAGGAGAATTAGGATGATGGAGTCTCATAGAAAGCAAGAGAAGAATATTTAAAGAAGGCATGGGTGATTAACAAATGTATATATTACAGATTTGCAGTCTTCAAGTAAAAGTTAGATGGTCCTTTGGGGCATGCCATAGAAGGAATGCTTGAGTTCCAAAGATAGGAGGGGATCTGATGTGTCTTCCAATTCAGAGATTTGTGACTCTATAGAGGACATCATTTTCAAGAGTTAATTTTCATTATCATGGTGGAGGGAGAAGATTGTCAGGGATTGAGGAGTGAAAGGATGTTGAAAATATAATTGGTTTGAGATGAACACATCATATTTGCCCTTCAGATTTGGACATTAAAATGAGACATTTTTCCTCAGATTTCCTCTGCTTATATTAGGGTATCATCATTGATTACAGATGTTGAATTTAGAAAATTTAGAGTTGCAGTCTAGACTGGAACCAAATTTCATCATATCAAGGTCCACATTGTTTTCTCATTATTTAGTGAGATGAAAATAATTTAAAAAATATTTCTAGTATTTGTTGCAAAAAGCATCACTATTATCACCTTCTCTAAATTTATAAAGAATCCTTTCTTTAAAAAAATTTCAGAGGGTCAAAATTTTTAATGTATACTTTTATATATTTTAATAGTGATAATATATTAAAAATAAATATGTTAATAAATAATAATAAAAATAATACACAAATTAATAAATAATAATAAAAATAATTAATACATAATAAAAAATAACAATATACCTCTTAGCTTAAAAGTTCTAGTAGACCTGAGGAGAACAACAGAATAAAGACTGGGCCAACAAACTTTCAAATAGTGATTAGACATAGTCCAAGGTGACATGTTTAGGGGGTTCACTTGCAGTTTTGACTGACTCTAATCTCTAATCCTTGGTCTGAATTAATATTTTCATTTCAATACTGACTCTCACCCTAACTTCTGGGATTCAAAACCATTTCGCAATGGCAACCTTATCCTGGAACTTCTTTTAGTTCTTGGAAACTCTTTCAAGAAGGAGCATCTAGCCTCCCTTGTGACTTTCTCACCCTGGAACATTTGACTATCTCTGATGCCTTCTTACCCAGTAATATCTTTCCACCAGACTCACCTTTTTCGCTCATTGATAAATTCTTCCTTAGGCCTTCATTTTGTACAGGGGCTCAATGTCATCAGTATCCATTCTCTTCTTGGCCCTGCACCTGACTTTCCAGACTTCAAACCCCTCCCCCTCTTCCCTTTGCCAGTTACCTTCATCCTCCATTCCCCACCCTATTTAGTCTTCTTTTGTTTATTATCTTCCTCCCCAGCACCCATTATAACATAAGATCCTTGAGAGCAGGAATTTTATTTTTTTTTCTCGTATTTCTATCACCCTGCCTTAGTACTATGCCTGTAATATGTAAAATACATAACAAATCCTTCTTTCCTCCCTTCTTCTCTTCATTCTTCTCTCCCTTCCTTTCTTCATTCCTTTCTTTTAAAAAATAGTGAAACAAATATCAATGAAGCACAAGACATTATGGAAAGAAAGTTTCCTTAAGTAACTATATTTTATTTTTCTTCTAAAAAGAAGTATACTTCAAGGCAGTCAGGAAACCTTTGAAAGTCATATTGTTGGACAATAGATTGTTAATTAATCATTATCAAGTAGCTTCTCTTCCTCAGGGTTTACGTTAGGTACTGGAGATAAAAAAGAGAAACATAAAACTTTTCATGCTCTTAATAATTTTATGTTTAATGGGCAGAGACCACACACATACATGTGTCTATATATATACATATGTATATACGTTTAAGATATTTAGAAATAGATATTCAAGGCACTTTAAGAGTTGCTTGATTTCAGTTCTGATCTCTCTTTTTTTTTGAGTAGGTGAAAGGAGAAGAAGAGGGGGTTGAGGAAGGAGTAGGAGGAAAACACATATGAATATAGATATATAGATATAGATGTACATATACATCTATATCTGTCTGTCTGCCTATCTGTCTATCTATTTATCTATCTATATATCAAGTGAATCTAATACTTTTCTCTTTCACTTGCTTGTTTTAATACTAAACCAACTGGATAGCACAATAGACAGAGAGTTATCCTGAGATTGTCAGGAGGACCAAGGTTCAAGTGCCTCATTTGACACATATTACATGGCAGCATCTAGGCAAGTCTCATTCTCAGTGCTCTTGGAATTTCTATTAGACTATAAATTACAAAGAAGAAACCTACAATGATAGAAAGATTTTCCTTACCCAGGAGTTTTTTTTTTACCACAGGTACAATCCTTATCTTCAAACCTGAAATCATTCCTTAGAAGAAGGATCTTAGATGAAGGACAATGTGGTATAGGGCATAAGGGCATAAAAAGCTCAACTCTGAATCCAGAGAACTTGGGTTCAAGTTTGGCTGACATTTACTGGCCTGAGTAAGTCAGTTAACCTCACCATGTGCCAGGCAATTCTTTAAGATGAGATTGTAGAACAGTTGCTTTTATCCAGGGGACTCCATTTCCCCTCCACACAAAAAATTCAAGGCATGTGGTTCCTCTAAAAAGACCCCCAGAACCAGGGTGAAAAACTAGCAAATAGTAGCATGAAATGACATTGTAAAATGTCACTGTCAACAGAGCTTTATGGACTGTGTTGAGTGAAGACAAGCTAATAACCAATCTGGGACAAGGTCATCTTTAGAAGGCCTAGAGCTTATTCTCCATTCAGAGAAATATGATAGAGTCTAAATAAATTCAATAATTAAAAATAGCCCAAGCATATCACACAAATACACATTTGCATCATAATAACCACAAACATGTAGTGCTATCCTATTTGTAAAGTGTGTTAGATACATTACCTTAATTGATCCTCCTAAGAGCTCTAAGGCAAATGGGATAGCTCTTATCATCTGTATTGTACAGATGGGGAAAATGGAGTCTGAGAGATAATTCAGGGGAATGCAGATGTTTGAGTCTTGACAAGAATTTGAATCTAGAACTTCCTGACTTCAAAAAGTATAGAATTCTGTCTCCAATATACCCACAATTTCTGTGTTCTAATTTCAGTGCCTCATTTTGAATTTTCTCAAATAGACTTTAGTCATAAATGTGGTCAGGGAAGGTGGACTGAGTTGAAAACCTTCTCTTATGGGAAAAGATTTAGTTACCCTGATGAACTCCCTCCATGACTGTAGAGTTGCTTTAATTCTAAGTCTTCTTCATTTGCCAGAGAAAAATAACTTCCGAATTCATTTTCCCCCATGAATAGGTTCTTTCTGCATCATCAGTATAAGTAATTATCAGAAAGTAGCATATTTAAGGGGCAGTCACATCAAGATTTATAGATTTTGGTATTCACATTTCCTTTCATTGCAAGGGGAGTAATTTCATGTGCACAGAGGATTTAAAAAAAAAGAGAGAGAAGATATTGTTGGACATACTAGCTGTCTGTAAATAAAAGAACTTTTAAGCTCACCAGTTTTTCACCTTTATTCGTGCTTTAGATGTAGGAAAAGTGTACAACCTTAGCTTAATGAATCATGCACCATCAAAACCTCAGACTGGAGACAGTCTGTCCTAGTTAACTGATGGATGAACCACAAAGGAATAGGAAGTTAGAACTAACTGGGCTAAGTATTCATCCCTGAAGCTGTGCATCCAAGTCAGCTGAACTGTTCAGTCTGAACACATAGTCTAGAAATTGTGAAACTGGGTTTCCTTACAGTAACCTGGAACTTTTATTTCCAAAAACATCTGAAATTTAGGTAAACTGATGTGTGTGTATGTGTGTCTATGTGTCTGTGTGTGTATCTGACTTTTCTCTAAGAAAAATGACTGGTTTTCTATTCATAATAACAATTGTTTCATTTGTCCTAAATATAGTGAGATTTTTAAAATTTCCTTTAATTGAACTAAAGAAACCAACACTCAGCATGGTGTTTGACATTTTTAAGTTAAATTTTGTTGGGATCTAGACTTGTAATTTTACTAAAGACAGAGTCCTTGGGTAGAAACTCACATCGCTGATGTACTTAAGTCACTCCTCTGTGACCAAATACTTTTAGCAGAAGACTATTTTGAGAGTTTCGGTGACTGACCCAAGATCTTTCAGCTAGTACAAATTAGAGGTATTCTGGTCTCCTCCTAAGATGATTAATCTATGCTCTATATTATGCTGTTAATAATTCTTAGCCCAGGCACCAAAATTTGATCAAATTTTGACCAAAATTTCATCCTCTCAAGAAATATGTTGCTCATCTAACAGAATTTAAAGAAGGGGGAAAGAAAACCAACATTTATTAAGCATCTACTATGTATCAGGCATTGTAATGAGAAGTTTCCAAATACTATTTAATTGGATCTGCCCAACAACTGTCTGAGGTAGATTCCATTTTCCCTATTTTATAGATAAGGAAATTAAGGCAGACTAAGGTTTACATGACTTGCTTAGGGTCACATAGCTAGTAAATTTGAGACTGGATATGAATTCTGATCTTCCTGACCCCAGCCTTAGCACTCTACTGTGTCACCTAGCTTGAAAACTTTATTTTAATTTGATATTAAAATATTTGTAATCTGCCTCAGGGGTAGTTTTTCTCTTTCTCTTCCTCACCCCTTACCCTCTAAATTATGTCCTTTATAGTTTATTAGAAGTCTGAGTCCTAACTAGACTTCCCTCTTAGAAATCTCTGAATGAAACAGAAATATGGCTCATTTAGGTAAAATAGTCTCCAGGTTCCTAATCAGTACTCATGGTAACATGACATGCCAAGTGAAGGCAGCCTTTATTTCTTCCCCCAGAAATGAAAAAAACACGTACATAAAGGACTCATAACAGTCTATAAAAGTATTCTTCCTCTCTAGTAAGTCTATCTCTCTCTACCTGCTATTTTATATTATCCTCTAGATGAATAGCCAGTTCTGGTTTGATCTTCCTGGGAAGGGAAACAAATGCAGATGTCCTAGAGAGGCTATCCCGCACAAATATTCTAATGAGTCTTAGTTTTCTGTCCAAGGTGGGATATAGAACACCTACTTTAGTCCCTTTGGAAGAAATGTAAATTTGAGATTAGTGGAAAAGCAACCATATTCCCATTTGTTATCAAAAGTGTTTATACTAGATGACAACCATGCTGCCAGGTGCTGGCAATACACATACAAGGAATGAAACATCTATTTTTATAGCTTCTATTCTGCCAGGAATTGAATAACTCACAGTAACAGAGAGCTAGTCACTTCAGTAGAGGCAAGTGTTGGCATTGTAGATAGAGTTATAGACCTAGAGTCAGGAAGACCTGAATTCAAATGTGGCCTCACACACTTAGAATTGGAAGACCCTGAGTAAGTCATTTAGTCTCTGTTTGCCTTAGTTTCCTAAATTATAAAATGGGACTAATGATACCCCCCTGCTTCACGGGGTTGTTGTGAGGATCAAATGAGGTAATATTTATTTTTTAAAAAATGCTTGGTGCATACTATTGTTGAGTCATTTGTCATGTCTGACTCTTAGTGACCCCGTTTTGAAATTTTCTTGGTGAAGATACTGGAATGGTTTGCCCTTTATTCCTCTAGTTCACTTTACATATGAAGAAACTGAGGTAAATAGGGTTGAGTGACTTGCTTAGGATTACATGACTAGTAAGTGTCTGAGACCAGATTTAAACTCAGGAAGATGAGTCTTCCTGCCTCTAAACCCAGTGCTCTATGCACCGCGCCACCTACCTACCTATTGGTGCATGCAAGTTACCATATACGTGTAGATCCCCTTCTCTTCCCAATATAACCCATTCTTTTATTTTTTTTCTCTCTTTCTCTGTGGAGTTGCTTTCATTGCTTTTCCAGATTCTGAGCCATATATGACTTCCATGTCTCCCTGAGAGATTAGTGTCACCCTGAAATTGTTCTTCTCTCTTTAGATGACTGCAAACCCAAATACTTGAACACTTATAGCTACTTGAGTGTGGTATTGCTTAGAAACTTCTTCCTCTAAAATTCTGAATTCTCCAGGAACACATTACCATCTGGAAAATCCTAGCTCTTCTAACTAGAATGCCAAATTTGGAATGTCTTTCCACTTCTAGGACCAAGAACTCACAGTCAAGGAATTCTCTCTAACCCCACAAATGAATAAATGTGAAATTGCATTATGCCTTTTCTCTGAAATCACCATTATTGACTTCATAGCATGGTAGAGAACCTGGAAATGCATACACATGGTTTTTCTCTCTCTGAAAACAAATTTCTACCAGTACTGCTCACTAGTTTTCTTTAAAACAAAAACAAAACAAAACAAAAAAAGTGGACCTCACTTTGCAACTGGCTCCCTTTTAAATGACCAGTAAAAACCGCAATAGATTTAAGCAATAAATTCATCCCCAGTGGATCTGCAACAGCCCAGCTGATCAATTCATCAATAACATAGATTTTAAGTCTCAATAATGTATTTCTATGTTGAAAACCCATCTGTTGAAGAAGGAACTCCTCTGACCAATCCCCTATCTTTTGTATATGAATATTAAAAAAAATCAACATAGGTAAAAGGTTTATTTTTCATACACATAAATATAGATTCAGGAATGACTATGAATATACCTGGATAGTTTTTAAGCATTTTCAATGATCAAAGGTACTACTTGAGACAAACTCCATTTTTAGACACCAGCATTATCCTCATAATTCCCTGTGACTTTCAGTCATGCAAAATCTCTCTCTCTCTCTCTCTCTCTCTCTCTCTCTCTTTCTCTTTCCTTCTCTTCCCCCCCTCATACACACAAACACATACACACACACTCACACGCTCCTGCTGTAGCTCTATGAAAGACTCCATTTGCCTCAGATTTTGGCCATTGAGAGATCTTGCATTAAGTATGATTCTGTCTTTGTTCCCATCAGTAGAATTATTTCATCATGATAGGTAATAAGAACCAGCAATATTGATATATTGGCACAGGCAAGTAGAGGGCACATATCACAAAACATCTTGGTCTTCCACCCCTTCTTTTTTCCCATAGTTGAAACTGATATTAAGAGCAAAGTCACTTTCAAAATGCTGAGTAATGAACCATACCCAACACATGAAAACAAGCAGAGATGGTGCTTGGCAAATAGTAGGTGCTTAACAAATGCATTTGGTGATTGATACCCTAATACATTTCGCTTAGGCTTCCTAATAGTCATAATCCCTTTCTTGATTTCACTCTCTTGTGGATCTCTCTCTTTCTTTGTCTCTCTTTGTCTCTCTGTCTCTCTCTGTCTCCCTCTCTCTCTTTCTCTCTCTGTCTCTGTCTCTCTCATATAATGCTGGACATGGAGTCGGGAAGACCTGTATTCAAATTCCTCCTCAGACCTAGATTGTGACCTTGGATAAATCATTATCCTCTCTAGCCTCACTTTCCTTATCTGTAAAATGAAGGGATACCCAATATTTTCTCCAAATTATGTCTATAGACATGTCTACAACTCCAGTTACCCTCATCAGGAAATATTATGGTTGTGAGGCATAATGAACATCTATGAGCAACTATCAGTCCTCTTCAACTATGCTCACAGCTGCTATAGAACCCATCTGATGTCAAAAGGGAAAAAAAAATTAAATTCAAATAACCTCAAGGTGAATGATAATATAGACATAGGGAAGAATTAGACTACAACACATCAGTCATGATTGTGCATGCATGCAGATACACATGTATGCACATGCACACACATAACACACAAAATGTGTCAAACTATAATCAAGGGCTGGTCACAAATTGATAGAGACAGTTAAAATCTTGAGTGAAAAAGACAAAACATGTTACAAAGACCCAAAAAAATGGCCTCTAGCCTATTAGATAGAACTTCCATGAAGGATTTACTGGCCAGAGCAAGAATTATAGGCAATAAGGAGGTGTGTTATTGTTCAGTAGTTTTCAGTCATGTACAACTCTTCTTTACCCCATTTGGGGTTTTCTTGGCAAATTAACTGGAGTGGTTTGCCATTTCCTTCTTCCTTTCATTTTACAGATGAGGAAACCGAGACAAACAGGGTTAAGTGACTTGCCCAGGTCACATAGATTTGAACTCAGGAACAGAATTCTTCCTGTCTCCAGCTCTGGCACTCTATTCACTTCACCAACTAGCTGCCAAAGGAGGTGTGAATAGAGAATAATTTGCCCCATTGCCAAAAGTACTGATAGGTGATGTCTCAGGTCTTTTATTAGTATTGAAGTCCACAATGACTGTTCTATCTCCCTTCTTTCTCTCATAAAACATACTCTCATCCATACTTTCATTCATTGGTTTCATGACTTCTTTTTTTCTCCCAACTGCGGATTAATCAGGGGGTGGAGGAAACGCTATTGCATCAATATTCTGTAATGTTGAATGTACTTTTGAATATCTTGTCACACTGAAATCACTACTTTAAGCAAGCTCTCATATGCTTATATTCCCTATCAGCTCATAGACTTTTGCTTTCATTATGAAACCCTTCTCTTATCAACTAACCTGATCCAATTATTCAGAAAAATAGTGCTAGGATCACTTTTAAGTGTCTAGTCTTACACAATTATGTTCTGTAAGTAGTGACATAATCTTTAGCTTTTAATTTCAGGTTTATTTGTTATAACTGTCATTGGAGAGATTGGGGCCGAGTTAGGGTTTGAATTTCTTGCCCCTTTTATGACCCCAATTTTCAGAAGTTTAGATTTTGGCTGCAAAATGGTCTTTTGGTTCTAAAACTTGGCACTGAGGCCTACGGCCTAAGACTAAGTCCTCATTTTCAGTTTATTTTCATGCTTATTGGCAAAGAATTGTAACATTCATTTCCTTGCCTGAGTCAACAATGCCAGGGGGATATCAGGACACAACGTCCCTCAGGCAGTGATTTAGGAATAGCCAAATTCATGTGAATTGTGTTCAATGAGCTGCTGATGGACATGAGAAACACAAAACTATAAAACCATGGAATTTGGGACTGCGCATAATGACATTTAACTTCTTTGAGCCTCAGTTTCCTTATCTGTAAAATAGCAGGGCTGGGCTGCATAATCCCTGTCATCCTTTTCTACTTTTAATGGTCTACAAACCTATAAATTAATGAGTACATAAGGCACATTCCTATTATAAGGGTGAAATATTATTTTCCTTCTTTCCAATAAAGCACTCCATGAAAGCCTGAATTTCCTTGCCAGAGACTCAATATGTAAACAAGATAGTTCACTGCCTTACTATTTTATTGTTTAAAACAAGTGAATAAATAAATGATCATAAAGAAAAGTAGATATAATTCCAAAAATGAAAGGAAACTTGAATTCTATTAGTTCTGCCAACTTTTTTCCATCTACTCTCTTCTTACTTTGAAATCATTCTTCTATTATTCTCCTTTCTTCTTTAGTTTTCAATTATTACCTAATACCTCTATATTCACTTTGTCAGGACTTTTCTTCTCTCATAACTCTTTATTTACATCTGAAAAACCAATCCTGGCCAACTCGAGCCAATTCTTCTTGGCATCATCAAAGAGTATTTTCTGAGGTGCCAACGGTATATGGTGCCATGTTATACAGGCAGTATGTGAAGGAACCTTTTTATTGTACTCTGGAAACATACATGGCATCATGTACTCTATATCTGTAGCAGTGAGAAGCAGGAGAGGAGGGAAACAGTGGGGTGGGACAAACCTGCAGAACTGTGTGCATGGTGGTGGTAAATTGATTCTAAAGTAGTAGAAAAGTTTAGAAGGGATATAGAGTTTGGGGAGTTTAAAGAAAACTGAGTTTTGTTTTAGGTTTGTGAATTTTAAGATATTTGTGGGACATCCAGTTCAAGATGCCTAATGGGCATTTGGAAATGTGAGGCTAGATATCACCAGAGAGGCTAGAGCTGGATAAATATTAATAATCCTCACCATAGAGATGATAATTTAATCCATGGAAGCTAATGATATTAGCAAGTGATGGAGAAGAGAAAGGGACACAGGGACAGAGCCATGTGGGACTCCTATGGTAAGTGGAGGTGACCTGGATGAAGATTTAGCAAGGGAGACTGAGAAATATTGGTCAAACAGGTAGGAAGAGAACTAGGCAAGTTTAACATCACACAAAAGACCTGGTGAAGATAGAGTATCAGTGATAAGAGGGTAATAAGCAGTGTCAAAGGCATCAAAGAGGTCAAGAAGGAAGAAGATTAAGAAAAAGGTCTTCACATTTGACAATTAAAAGTTCATGAATAACTTTGGAGAGAGGAGTTTCTGTTGGATAATGAAAAGCCAGATTACAGAGAGAGAAGTAGAGAGTGAGAGGAGAGGAAGTAGAGATACCTATTGTAGATAGCCTTCTCAAGGAGTTTAGCCACACACACACACACACAAATGCATACATATATAAGTATATATAAAATATGCACATCTATACATACATATATGCGTGGATGTGTCTCTGTGTGTATATACATATATGTATGTGTGTACATATATAATGATAATTAGCAGTATAAAGTGACAGATGTGATTTTTTTTTGGTCTTTATTAATTTGTTTACTTTTAGTTTACATGATTCATTACCACAATTCCTTGAGTTTCAAATTTTCTTTCCCTGCCTCCTCCCCCCTCCCCCATGGCAGCATACATTCAAGTATAGTATCTGCAAATAGTTTCACATTAGGCATTAGTCAGGTTAGAAAGAAGGATTGTAACAGATGGAATGAAGAATGGCAAAGAGGAAACAAAACCAAACAAGAAAATGAAAAAGGGCAGGTAGAATCTGGGTTCAATATCAGTTCTTTCTCTGGATGTAAATATCTCTCTCCATCATGAGTCTTTTGGGGTTGACTTATGACTCTGGATTGCTGAGAAGAGTCCGGTTTATCAAAGTTGGTCGTCACACATACATTGTGTCTGTAATTGTGTACAAATTCCTACTGGCTCTATTCTCACTCAGCATAAGTTCCTATAAGCCTCTCCAGGTAAATATGAAGTCCATCTGCTCCTCGTTTCTTATTGCACAATAGTATTCCATAACATGCATATACCGCAACTTGTTCAGCCATTCCCCAATTGATGGGCACCCCCTTAATTTCCAATTCTTTGCTACCACAAAAAGAGCTGCTATAAATATTTTTGTACATATGGGTATTTTCCCCACTTCTATGATCTCTTTGGGATACAACCCTAGAAGTGGGATTACTGGGTCAAAGGTATGAAATTATTTATAGACCTTTAGGCATAATTCCATATTTCTTTCCAGAATGGTTGGATCAGTTCACAACTCCACCAGCAATGCATTAGTCTTCCAAATTGTCCACATCCTCTCCAGCATTTGTCATTTTCCTGTTTTGTCATCTTAGCCAATCTGACTGGTGAGATGTGGTACCTCAGAGTTGTTTTGATTTGTATTTCTCTAATTAATAGTGATTTAGAGCATTTTTTGATATGCTTATAAATATCTTTAATTTCTTCCTCTGTAAACTGCCTGTTCATATCCTTTGACTATTTATCAATTGGGGAATGACTTGTATTCTTATAGATTTGGCTCAATTCTCAATATTTTAGAAATGAGTCCTTTATCAGTGACATAAGTTATAAAAATTATTTCCCAATTTTCTACTTCCCTCTTAATCCTGGTTACACTGGCCTTTTTTGTACAGAACCTTTTCAATTTAATGTAATCAAAATTATCCATATTGTATTTTATAATGCTCTCTAATTCTTATTTGGTCATAAAGTTTTCCCCTTTCCACAAATCTGACAGGTAAACTATTCCTTGCTTTCCCAGATTGCTTAGCGTCTTTATACCTAGATCATGCATCCATTTAGACTTGATTTTGGTATATGGTGTTAGATAATGGTCTATGACCATTATCTATATTCCAATTTTCTTCCATACTATATTCCAGTTTTCCCAGCAGTTTTTGTCAAATCGTCAGTTCTTATCCCCAAAACTGGAGTCTTTGGGTTTATCAAACAGTAGATTATTATAGTCATTGACTGCTAAGTCTCGTGTACCCAGTCTATTCCATTGATCCACTACTCTATTCCTCACCCAGTACCAAGTAGTCTTGAGGACTGCTGCTTTATAATACAGATTAAAATCTGGTATAGCTAGTGCACCATCCCTAGCATTTCTTTTCATTAATTCCCTTGATATTCTAGACCTTTTGTTCTTCCAAATAAATTTTGTTACTATTTTTTCTAGCTCTATAAGGTAGTTTTTTGGTAAACTGATTGGTATGGCACTAAATATGTAATTTAATTTAGGTAAAATTGTCATTTTTATTATATTAGCTCGACCCAGCCACAAGCAATTGATGTCTTTCCAATTAGTTAGATCTGTCTTTATTTGTGTGAAAATTGTTTTGTAGTTGTGTTCATATAGGTCTTGGGTTTGTTTTGGCAAGTAGATGCCCAAATATTTTATAATGTCTACAGTAACTTTAAATGGGTTTTCTCTTTCTATCTCTTGCTCTTGAATTTCATTGGAAATATACAGGAATGCCAATGATTTATGTGGGTTTATTTTATACCCTGCAACTTTGCCAAATTTATTTATTGTCTCAAATAGTTTTTTACCTGATTCTCTAGGATTCTCTAAGTATATCATCATAAGATCTACAAAGAGTGATAGCTTGATCTCTTCTTTGCCTAATTTCATTCCTTTGATTTCTTTTTCTTCTCTAATTGCTACTGCTAACATTTCTAGTACGAAATTGAATAAGAGGGGTGATAGTGGACATCCTTGTTTCACCCCTGATCTTATTGGAAATGCTTCTAACTTATCCCCATTACATATAATACTTGCAGATGGCTTTAAATAGTTGCTACCTATCATTTAAAGGAAGGCTGCATTTATTCCTGTTCTTTCTAGTGTTTTTAATAGGAATGGATGTTGTATTTTGTCAAAAGCCTTTTCTGCATCTATTGAGATAATCATGTGGTTTTTTGCTAGTTTTATTGTTGATATCATCAATTATACTGATGGTTTTCCTAATGTTAAACCATCCTTACATTCCTGGAATAAATTCTACCTGATCAAAGTGTATTATTCTTTTGATAAGTTGCTGTAGTCTTTTTGCTAATATTTTATTTAAAAGTTTTGCATTTATATTCATGAGGGAGATTGGTGTATAATTTTCTTTCTCTGTTTTATCTCTTCCTGATTTAGGTATCAGTACCATATTTGTGTCACAAAAAGAATTTGGTAGGACTCCTTCACTAATTTTCCTGAATAGTTTGTAGAGTATTGGAATCAATTGTTCTTTAAATATTTGATAGAATTCAATAGTAAATCCAGTTGACTGATGAATTGTTCGATTTCTTTTTCTGAGATGGGGTTATTTAAGTAATTTGCTTCCTCTTCAGTTAATTTGGTCAACCTATACTTTTGTAAATATTCATCCATTTCACTAAGATTTTCAAATTTATGTGCATACAACTGGGCAAAATAATTCCTAATTATTGTTTTAATTTCCTCTTCATTCCTTTTCATTTTTTATACTCACAATTTGGTTTTCTTTTTTTATTATATTGACTTAGGGTCTACAATTTTATTGTTTTTTTCATAAAACCAGCTCTTAGTTTTATTTATTAATTCAATAATTTTCTTAATTTCAAATTTATTAATGTTTCCTTTGGTTTTCAGTATTTCTAATTTAGTGTTTAATTGGGGATTTTCAATTTGTTTTTTTTTTCCTTGCTTTTTCAATTGCATGCCCAATTCATTGGCCTCTCTTTTCTTTAATTTATTCATGTATGCACTCAGGGATATAAAACTTCCCCTAAGAACTGCCTTTGCTGTATCCCACAAATTTTGGTATGTTGTCTCATTATTGTCATTCCCTTGAATGAAGTTACTGATTGTTTCTATGATTTCTTGTTGGACCCACTAATTCTTTAGGATTAAATTGTTTAGTTTCCAATTAGTTTTTAGTCTGTCTTTTCCATGGCCCTTTATTGCATATGATTTTTATTGCATCATGATCTGAGAATGATGCATTTATTCTTTCTGCCTTTCTGCACTGAGTTGTGAGGTTTTTATGTCCTAGTGCATGGTCAATTTTTGCGTATGTGCCACGTACCGCTGAGAAGAAGGTATATTCCTTTTTATCCCCATTCAGTTTTCTCCAGAGATCTATCATACCTACCCTCTCTAAAATTCTATTCACCTCCTTAACTTCTTTCTTGTTTATTTTGAGGTTGGATTTATCAAGCTCAGAGAGGGGGAGATTAAGGTTTCCCACTAGTATAGTTTTGCTATCTATTTCTTCCTCTAATTCCCTTACCTTCTCCTCTAGGAATCTGGATGCTATACCATTTGGTGCATATATGTTAAATAATTATATTGCTTCATTCTTGATGGTGTCTTTTATCAGGATATAGTTTCCTTCCTTATCTCTTTTAATTAGATCAATTTTTGCTTTTGCTTTATCTGAGATAAGAATTGCTACCCCTGCTTTTTTAACTTTAGCTGAGGCATGATATATTTTACTCCAGCCTTTTACCTTTACCCTGTGTGTATTCCTCTGTTTCAGATGTGTTTCTTGTAAACAGCATATTGTAGGATTATGATTTTTAATCCATTCTGCTATCCGCCTCCATTTTATGGGAGAGTTCATTCCATTCACATTCAGAGTTATGATTATTATCTGTTTCTTTCCCTCCATCCTATTTCCTCCACTGTTAATGCTTATATTTTTTCTCCCCTTCTCCCTATCCCTCCTTAATAGTTTTCCTTTTGACCACTGCCTCCCTCAGTATTCCATTATCAGCCCCCCTCCCTTTTCCTCCCCTTCCCCTATTTCTTCCCTCCCTATTAACCCCCCCCCTTTCGAACCCTTTCTCCTTCCTATTGCCTGTAGGATCTTTTTATACTTAATGAAGCATGTTATTTCTTCTTTGCACCAAGAGTGACAGGAACAAATCTTATGCGAAGCTCTTCTCCCTCCCCCTTTTCCCTCTAACATGATATGTTTTACGTCTTTTCTCCATAGAGTCCTATGCTTAACTGGTTATTATTCCCTCCTTGCACCAGACCCAGTGAGGGAAAAGCTCATATGATACTCATCTCCCTCCCTTCTTTTCCTCTGATATATGGTTTTTATTCCTCTTTGTGTGGCATAATTTACCCATTTCCACTTCATTCCTCTTCTTCCATTGCTGTCCCTTTGTAGCCCTTAATAAGATTTTTTTAATCGTCATTTTTTGTAATTTATACTCATACCCATAAACAGTTTGCTTTTATTAAATAACAGGGTGTGTGTGTGTGCGCGTGTTTGTGTTTGTGTTTTCCCTGTTTACCTTTCTATGTCACTCTTGAATCTCGTAATTTCAGGTTGAATTTTCCATTGAGCTCTGGCTTTTTCATCAGAAAGGTGTGAAATCTGTTATATCATTGAATGACCATCTCTTTTCCTGAAAGAATATGCTCAGTTTCACTGGGTAGGTGATCCTTGGTTGTAACCTGAGCTCTTTTGCCTTGCAGAAAATTGAATTCCACTGCCTCCAGTCTTTCAGTGTAGAGGCTGCCAAATCCTGTGCAATCCTCACTGTGGTTCCTCAATATTTGAATTGTTTCTTTCTGGCCACTTGAAGTATTTTCTTTTACCTGGTAGTTCTTGTGTTTTGGCCACAGCATTTCAAGGATTTTTGAATTTGGGATCTCTTTCAGCAGGTGTCCGGTGGATTATCATGATTTCTATTTTACCCTCAGGTTCTAGTATCTCAGGGCAGTTTTCCTTGATGAGCTCTTGGAGGATGTTGTCCAGGCTCATTTTTTAATCATGATTTTCTGGTAGGCCTATGATTCTCAGGTTATCTCTCCTGGATCTGTTTTCCAGGTCAGTTATTTTTCCATTGATATATTTTACCTCTTTTTCTAATTTTTCATTTTTGTTGTTTTGTCTGACTAGTTCTTGGTTCGTCATAGAGTTATTTGTTTCAATTTGGTTGATTCTGGTTTTTAGCAAATCATTTTCCTTTGTTAGTTTTTGGAGCTCCTTTTCCATATCATACACTTTTCTTTTTAAGGAACTGTTTTCTTCATTATAATGTTTTTCTAATTCTGCAATTTTGATTTTAAATGAATTATTCATTTTGTCTTCTATCTCTCTCATTTGGTTTTCAAAGTTCCTTTCAGCTCATCTAGGAGAGCTTTCTGTGCTTGGGAACCATTCCCTGTTGATATTTCAGCTGTGGGTGTGGAGTCTACATTGTCTCCTCTGAGTTTGGTTCCTTGCTGTGAGGATAGTAGGGCTCCAGAGTCTTTGTAGTCTGCTTTCTACACATTTTTAGGCAGGGCCCTAGCCACGCCCTTCCTCTAGGGTTCCCAAGCCTTTACTGTACAGGGTTTTGCCCTGGGGCAATGGTTACTATGTTTTGGGGGGGGGGGGGGGGGGCTTGGAGTAGGCTGGGTTCACTCTGCCATCCTGGTCCTTGGAGGTCCTCATAGGGGCTTTTTAAAAAAAAATTTCTGGGCTATGGAGTGGTCGTCCCAGGAGTATTTCCTGTCCTGGACAGGGGCCCTGCATTTGGTTCTTACCTTGCTCTTTCCAGTCCCAGCCCTTTGGTGAAAGTCCTGGTGGTGACCCTTGTCATTGGTGGGATGACTTGCCCCCCTCATTGGTCTGGCCTCCTCCCCCTGCCCTGTGCCATCACTTCCTGCCCCACCAGGTGTGATTTTTTTTTTTTTGAGGATGGAGGAGGCATGAACATGTTTCTAGACAGTACTGAAATAGCTAATAGGGTGAGGTTGATGATAAATGAGTATGGGGATTATATAGTGGGAAATCTGTTAAAGTGAGTGGAATGGTATCACTTGTACATGGAAATGCAAGGAAAAGAGATACTTTTTCACAGGGGACAGGGTTGAAGAAGGAGATAGTGGCAGAAGGCATCTGTGTTAAGTTGAAGAAGAGGGAACTCAACAAATATTCTCAACTTTTTTCCAGTAAATTATGATGCAAGATTCTCAGCTGAGAAGAAGCTATAGGAGGTTTGAGGAGGGATAACAAAATTGGAAGAGTCACATGGTGAACAGGAATGGAATTTAATTAGGGAAATATGAAATGATTACTTTGCAATAGGTAAAGGTTGTGTAATGTAGATATGTAGGGCCACTGAAAACAGTAAGTGCCCAGTTTAGGTTATACAACATAAATATATAGTAGACCCAGTCATCACAACTTCTCTCCCTTCTTTCAGCAGTACTTTCCTCTCCTTTCTTCTCTCCTCTCATATTCTACATAATTCAGTTCAATTGTAGATGCATTTTTGGCACTATATGTTTATTTAATATTTGTTATAAGTAATGTGACATGTTTCAAAGATCCAGCCCCAGTAAGAAAAGATGTAAATGGGGGCATTTAGTCATGGGATATGGATATTTTTGAAACTCCAGCTTAAAAAAAAAAAGAAAAAATATCACTGCTCTTTTGGTCCTTTGATGTTCCTGTTAGTTTAATTCAACTAATAGTTGTAATCTAGAGGCAAGTCCACCTGGGAACCCAGACTCAAAATCAGGGAGCTAATGAATCTGGTGGGACTAGGTATAGACTAAGAAAATAAAAATAAAAAAGCTTGGAAGGTTGTTATGGCCTGGGCCAAGAGACTGAATCTTACATATTGGTGATAGATAATTTTTATCTGAAGACTCATCTGGACAAAGGACCTGACTCATCAAACATATTTCAGAATACCAGTCAGAAGGAGGGATACCACAATATTATACTAGGCTGCCAGCAGCCAGAATTGCTATACCTTCAGATAGGGTAAGAAAATATCAAGTTTAAGTAAACAGAAAACAAACAAACAAAAAACAAAACAGGAAGAAAAAACTTTGGGCTTCAGTTAAGGAAGAGTCATTTCTCAACAGAAGTTTGGAGGAGGCATAAAAGACTCACAGATTATGACTAGTGCTTCTGAAATGATCAAGATTGTAGAAAGAATGTTTGAGGAAAGTCCACAGTTAGACCTCAGATTCCTGTATGACTTGTTAATGTCTCAGGGTGAAGATTCCAGAGAGCTATAAAAGATAGCCCTTGCCAGGCAATCTAGAAAAACTGTCACTAAGACTGAATTATCATCAAGGCTAGAATTGGGCAAAATAGATTTAGACAGGCCATTTACTTATAATAGAAGTCCTATGGAAATTTATAAACCACAGACTATTTCTCTTTCCATTACTGTACGTGAACATCCTGATCCCTTGCTTATTACCCTATAGAGTTTATATGTGTATATAAATACACACAAATGTATGTGTGTATACATGTAATGGGAATATAAATTTTTAAGATCTTTCCTGCCCCTAGGCTAAAGTGCACCTGGAGCCTGGGGTGGGAGGCTTGTTTTTCAGTAGATACTTTTTGATTGGCCAGTGGGTCAATAAGGTTGTTACATTCTCTGAGCCAGGAGAAGGCTATATAAGCCCTGATGTGAGGCTTTGTTTTGGGGCTCACTTTGAGAAGTGTTCTGTGATTTGATCAGATGAAACTCTGGGAAGCTGTTGTCCAGGGTCCTCCCGGCTTTGAAACCCAGATGTTGATTTGGTATGGATGTAATGGTTGGACAGTTTGGAAACTGTCTACTTGATCTGTTTCTCTGTCTTGATAATTTTGTCTGTGTATTCTGAAGTTCGGGGTGCTTGCCCCTTTCCCCCGAACTAGATACATACATTTGACTGATTAAAGTCAGCTTGTTAACCCATTTTGAGTTGCTTTCCTTTATCAAAGCAGATCTAAGAACCTGTGGTGGCAGCGACCCTGGGACGCTGGGGTGCTTGCTGCTACAATACACACACACACACACACACACACACATATGTATCGTGTGTTTCATTTTTACGTTTCATTTACTTATCACCCGCACTATATAAAAGTTCTCATAACAAAGTCAACAACTAAGCAAAACTGACAACAGTCACCTTATCTGAAAATGTATGTACCATTTTACATCTTTAGCAATACAAGGCTCTCTATTCAAAATAATTAATAGTTAATAATAATAATGATAATAATAAGGAGAAGCAGATAGCATATAATTATTTTCTCTCCCATCACACTTCCCCAAATGAGAAAAAGAGCAAAAACCAAACTCTTTGTAACAAATAGGCTGTCAAGAAAAAGGAATTCCCTTATTGTATAGAGATAAAAAATGTCTCTGTACTCTAAATTTATTGTATCTCTCTTTAAAAGTGGACTTTGGTTTCATCATCAGTCCTTTAAAATAATGGATGATCATGATTTTGATCATAGGTCTTACAGTTTTCAAAATTGTTCATCTTTACAATGCTGTTACTGTGTGAATTGTTTTCTAGTTCTGCTTATTTATATCAGTTTATGAAAATCTTCAAAATTGTTCATTTTTCTAATATTAATATTAAAGTATAATTTTTCCTTCTAATTTTGATTATTTCACTTTATAGCAGTTCATACAAATCTATATCACTTTGAACTCATTTATTTTCTAATGATTTATAGTTCAATAATCATCACTTTATATATTATAATCTCATTAGTCAATCCTCAGTTAACAGCATCACTTTAGTTTACAACTTTTTTCCTACCACCAAAAGTGTTGCTATAATTATTTTTTTTTCCTATAGGATATTTCTTTTTCTATTTTTTCATCTCTTTTAGGTATAAGCCTAGTAATTGTATATCTACAGCAAAGCACCTTTTACTGTTAAGTAATTTTCTGTGTGTAATTCCCAATTGATTTCCTACATTGTTGTACCTATTCATATCATCAGCAATGCATGAATGGGCCTGTTTTCCCATAGCCTCTCCAACATTTATCATTTTCTTTTTTTGCTGTTATTGTTGTGAGGTCAGTTCTCAAGACTGCTTCAATTTGAATCTTTCTAATTAATTAGTAATGATTTGGAACACTTTTTGTATGACTACAGATAGCCTGGATTTCAGCCCTTGAGACTATCTCTTTGTGTCCTTATAATATTTATCAATTGATAAATGTCTTTTATTCTTATAAATTTGAAACAATTCCTTATACATCTGTAAAGCCAAGCATGAGCAGCTTTCCAGAGGACTGCTGCTGTGAACAGGTTTCAAGGTTCTGATTACACAGTATAGTGAACTGTATTCAATAACAAATGAGAGCAAAACATTCAGAGAAAACCAAGGTAGAGCATTCAGGATGTTACAACTTATCACAGAAAATCAAAATACAGCATTGCACCATGTCACAACTCAACAACTTATCACTAAAATGGCCACATAGTTTTCACCAAAGTGGTCACATAGTTTTGAACAAAGTACAATAATTTAGTCAGTCAATCACTTAGTAACTCAATCATTCAGTCATAAAGTACAAAAGGTCAAAGTATTCCACCCATGGGACACACTAAATTACAAATCAGTCACTATTCAATAATCAGTGAATACTCAGTCATCAGTCACTACTCAGTACACTCTTAAAGGGTAGTGGTAAAAACATAGGCCATCAATCCCTCAGTCACAAGTAGATCACAATTTCATCACTAGTCAGTACCCACAGAGAGGTGTTTTCATTTTAACTCGGGTTAAGCTTTCAGCTTCCATGGCTCCTCTTCCACAGTTCCAGCTCCTGCCCAAATCTGATCAACTGTCACCTGAGTTTAAAGGCACACGGTTCTCAGTTCCTTGTCCAGCTCTCTGTGCAGTTCCTGCTCCACATTGGAGCTCACAGTGTCCAGTCCATCTCAAATCCTTCACAGTCTCTGTTCCTGGGAAGACAAGGCTTAACAAAGCCACAAGAACATTCATGCACATTAACAAAGCCACAACAACATTTGTACTGAATACCGACACCAATTATGCTTCCTCAGTCTTTAGCAGCTCCAGCTGGCCCTCAGAAGGCTTCAGTAGCTCAATTCTCAAAATCAAATTCACTTTCTCCATGGAAGTTCTAGTACAGCAGGAGCAGCCCAGCCTTCAGGTGTTCATCCCAAGAAGTTCTGACTGTCCAGCTTGTGCTCTTCCTTAAATGCTGTATAGCTCCTCCCTGTTCAGACCCTTACTGTTATACCAGCAACAGGAGTTCCCTGTTCAGTCTCTTCCTGTTACATCAGTAACAGGGGTTCATACTTTCTATTTCTTGAACAGAGGCTTAATTTGAAAATAGGTGCTAAGTACCTGTCAACTTTCCAATACAAAGGGATCTTCAAGTTTCATTACCATTACAACATCTTAGAAATGAGACTTTTATAAGATCAACTTGATGCAAATTTTTTTCTGAGTTGTTTCCCTTTTAATTTTAGCTCTATTAGGTTTACTTGTGCAAAAACTATTTTTGTTTTGTATAATCAAAATTATGTACTTTATCATCTGTGATCATTTCTATAGTGTTTTTTTTTTAGCATATTTGCTTTAGAGGTAACATGCCTAAGATGCTTGTTGGAGGATACCTTATAATTTCATCTTCCTATTGGAACTTGGGTACAAAGAATCCTGATAAGCTATAAATTAAGTGAGATTAAAACCTGAAGGATATAGTGAATAGAAGTAAATTCACTCTCATGGGGTAGTTTCAAGAGGGGGGAGATTGTGATTATAAGGTACAACAAATCTGTTATATTCTATAATCATATTAAAATGTTTGAGTAATAAAGGAAAACATGAAATTTTGGGATTTCTATCATTGAAGTCATTTATAGAACTACTAGAAAACAATGGAGGAAAAATAAAAACTGAAAATTTAACTGGATTTCTTCTTCAGCTGGTCATTAACTCATTAATATTCAATTATTTTTTTCTGTACAAAGGAATTGTTTTCTATTTAGGTGATATGGAACTTGCTTGGCCATGTTTCTATAATATGTAGACTATAAACTATACTTGGTCCAGTGAGGTAAGTGTTTTGCACCACACTATTATTTGGCCAAGGATCTTACATCTTCCCTTGTAGCTTTGTGTCTGTATAGATGTTGCATGAGTGTGAATCTCCTCAGCAGTGTGGAACACCAAACAGCTATAGCTAAAGATTTAAACTTTGTAGAGAATTAGTCAGAATCAAGGTAAAATGGTTATTATGTTGAGATTGAATAGGAAAGACCAACTATACAAAAAGAAAAGCCAAAAGGAGAGAACTAGAATAATAGACAATGATAGTTGAGATCAATAGCAAGGAGGCAACCAAAGGATGTTAAATATTTACAAATCCTATAAAGGTCAATGAATTAGCATCATAGCTTTGTCAGGAACCTGAACCTTTGAGTCTTTAACCTTCCTATTTCTCTGGGCCTGGTTCTGAACTTAAGATCCCCTAGGACATGCTACCATGTTTTGAATTAGGTGAAGGTTGTGGATGTATCTTAGGGGAAACTTGAATGGATGAATGATGAACGAAAATTATTAAAACTCCTGATATGTGCCAGTCATTGTGCTAGTGACTAGAAATGTGAGATAGTTCTAGTTATCAATAAGATTACATTTTAATAAGAAGATAAAATGCATTTAGAGTAGTGACAGACAAAAAGGATGTTGAAAGTAGAGCAAAAGAAAAGTTGTTTCACATGACCATTCTAATAGCAATAATAGCATTGATTATTGCCCCTACAGCAAGTAGTGGTGTACTAGCAGCATGTTACATGGCAAAATTAGTAGATATGCCTGCCTTTCCTTGGGGATGACTGGGCGGTTTGTAAAACATGGTCTGGGCCCCAGTAGATAGAATATGATCTAAAATGGATTTTTCAAATACACTTCTCGGCTAATTCTTCAAATGAGTTTCCTTCCTAATATACCTTTCTAAGAGATAGCAAGGCATATTGAATAGAAATCGGGCACCAGAGCTAGTTAGATCTGCTTTCAAGTTTAATTTCTCACATATATTGACTATGTGGCTCTTCACAAGTCACTGAATCTTTTGCTACTTGGGGTAATTCTGTAAGATGATAATTTGAAGAGAAGGTGCCAACGTGTTGTTATAAAGGTTTTTTTTTTTTTCATATAGGACAGTTCTGCACAACCTGCAGCCTGTGGGCTTATGGTTACACAGGCCTTATCTAGGAGTTTATCTGTATCATTGAAATCACAGGTGCAGTTCCTATCCTTAATAAATGACAAGTAAGAATTCAGAGAAAGTTGAGTAGTCATCTAACCCCATGGAACCTCCAAAATCTCTTATATATGCAGTCCCCATTTTCCTTAACTTCCTTCCTTTAATTTCAAACTTCCACTAGACAAGAGACCTCCAACTAAATGTCTCATTGGCATCTCAAACTAAATTCCAAAATACAATTCATTATTTGCCCCTCTGTGACTGCCCAAGACACATACCCTTCTATGAATTTCCATATTTCTCTTGAAGATATCACCATTTTTCTAATGAACCAGATTTGAAATGAGACATCCTTTAATTTTTAGTAATCTTTCATTTCTAGTCTATTGCCAAATCTTTTTGATTCTCCTTCCAGTCTTTCTCCTATATCTCCCATTCTTGACATTAAAATGATTCTAATGGCTAATTGTTAAGGGGAAACACAATGATGGGGATTCACAATGAACAGTACTAGGAGTACACAGAAGTCTAGAAGCTTGAGAGGTGTCAGTCATCATCTGTGGCCCCAACCTCCTTATGCCAATTAGGTTGGCAGAGTAAGAACAGAGGGATTTTTATATATAGAAGAAGAAATTGAGGCTTGAATAGAAATGATTTGTCCATAATCAAACTCATTTTCAGAATCAGAATTTAAACTTTGACCTCTTAACTTAAAGTCTACTATTCTTTCTGCTAGACCTCACTACCTGTATATTAGCTTAAAAGTGAATTTCCTAGTGTCCTAGGCAATGGAAGAGCCATGCACTACTAATCTCTATCCTCTGAGCATCACAAAAAATAGTACAGGGTAAGGCAAATAATGCCTATATTTTCTGGGTGCTTTTCTACCTGAAATTGTAGCAGGAAGGTTTAATGAATCATTGAACTAAACACATCATAGTCACCTCTGTTCTTAACTATATGGGTGAAAATGGTAACTGATTTGGGAATCATTCCCATTGGGCCATTTTAAAAAAATACTGATTTTTTTTTTACAATACTAACATTCCCAAACATACTTTTCCCATTCTCTTGATTATTGTTTTATGACATAGTTATGAGTAATAGAGAACAGAAGGCAAATAACAAAATAACTGTCTTACAACTTATGCGATTTTATGTACCCATAATTTTTACCTCTCTACTGAAAAGAAGGCACAATATTCTATCATCCATTCCCCAGAGAAAATAGCGGTAATTGTAATTATTTGGAGTGTGGCTACCTTTTATTTTTATTTCCATTTATTTTATTTTAGTCATAGGATCTATCATTCATCTGTTCTCCTTTCTTTTCTATGGATCAGTTCATGGAAGTCCTCTCATGCTTCTCAGAATTCTTCCTATTTCCTATTTCATGTCGTGCAATGCTCAAATATACTCATATACAATAATTTCTTGAACCATTCCCATTTGTTGGTATTTACCTTGTTCCCAATTGCTTGTTACATCAAAAACTGCTACTATAACTATTTTGCTAATTATTATTTTTGTGCAGGAAAAAATTGTTGGTAGCATAGAAGGTCAGTAATAGATTAACTCCAAGAGTTTGTGATGGCAACTACACATAAGTAATCAAATCTGAGGTGGCAGTTCACGTTTTAACTTTAAAATCTTTGATACTTTTATATCTATGAAATGGTGGTAGGCTTTTCTACGTGAAAGAATCAGACCTTGGTGTTTTAGCAGGTGGGAGATTTCCAGTTTATTTATAAAAAATAGATAAAAAGTGACTGATTATTCTATGGCTGGAACTTATAAGGTGAACACACCTTCTTAATGTACAACTATTCCATTTCTCTGTAAGCCTGTGATTGGACAGTTCATCTGACAGTGATCTGGCTCTTGACATCATTTAAATTTAGTCTCTTTTTCAACTATTTTTCATACTTGATCATAATTTGTAGCAGAACCATAATTAATACCTACATCAATTCTTCTATATCCAGCATGGAGGATTTCAAGAAACTGAAGTGTAAAGAAAATAGCTCAGGCACCCCTAGAGTGGGAAAGGAGGTTGGTCTTGATCTGCTTTCACAGCTGAATTTATGTCCCTGGAGAGTAATTTTTATCTTCATGTAGCTAAGTTTATACTGAATGGAATCTGCCAGACCTTCTCAGGATTGATTTTTGAAGGTGACCTTATCTACCATCAACATCCTTTCTTTAGGTTGAACATTTGCTGTCAAATTCCATGATCTTAGCCTTAATGAAGCCACCAGATTCATGATAAATACACTCAAAGCCAGACAAAATGTGCCAGTTCATATTTTCTCATAACTTTACACCTTAAAAGTGTTCTGTCTAGGAAAGGACAAAAAGCTTTTCCAATTAGTAGGAGATCATAAACCACTAAATAGTGTAAGGTTTTTTTATTCTCGATTTATTTATCATTTAAATCCTTTGAAACGACTTTGTTTTGAAATTGTTAACTACAGTCTGATTGGCTGTCTGAAACCTCTTCTTAGTACAGTAGAAAATACAAATTCATCCTGCTAAAAATAGACAAAAAAAAACACATAGATCTAGTTGTTTTTAAACCTTGTGACTCCTAATCAAAATATTTTAATTGTCTTTATGTTGTTCTTCCACTTCAAGTTGTAGAATAGTGAATAAGACTTCACCATTATTTAGAATTATTTCCTATAGAAAAAAAATGTTTTGTTTTGTAAATTAGAATTAGTTGTTACTTATACAGGGATGTGAAATGCAGCAAATTGCCTTAGAATTTTGACCTTTTTTTGGTGAAAAGAATATCTAAAAGCCAGTTGTGAGAAAATTAACTCAATAAATTCTTTTTTTGGGCAATTTTTAGTTTATATAATTCATTTCCACAAGATTTTGAGTTACAAATTTTCTCTCCATTTTTCCCCTACCCACCACCCCAAAACAGCGATCCCACTGAATAACTCCTACCCCAATCTGCTCTCTCCTATATCTTCCGCCATCTCCCCTCCGACTTTCCAGTAGGGCGTGGTGGATCTCTGTGCCCCAGTGCCTATATATCTTATTAACCAGTTACATGTAAATAATAATAATAATAATATATATATATATTTTTTTTAAACTTTTGATTTTAAAACTTTGAATTCCAGATTCTTTCCCTACCTCCCTTGTCACCTACCATTACTGGGAAGATAAGCAGTTCAATATAGGTTGTACATATTTAGCTAGCTATGCAAAACATTTCCATAGTGGATATATTGTGAAAGACTGACTATATTTCCCTCCATCCCATCCCACACCCACTTGTTCTATTCTCTACTTTCATGCTGTCCCTTTTCAAAAGTCGGTGCTTCCAACTCCCCCCCAGCCTGCCCTCCCTTCCATCATCCCCCCTCTCATCCCTTTCTCCCCTACTCTCCTGCAGGGTGAGATACCCTATTTAGTGTGTATGTCATTCTCCCTCCTAAGCCAAATTCATTGAGAATAAAGTTGACTCACTCCCTTTTGCCTTCCTATTCTTTCCCTCCATTGTAAAAGTTTTCCCTTGCCTCTTCTATATGAGATAATTTACCCCATTCTCTCTCTCCCCATCTCCTCTAATTATATTCCTCTCTCACCTCTTAATTTCACATTTTAAGTATTATCCCTTCCTATTCAACTGGTCCTGTACCCTGTGTCTATGTATACCTGTATACATATATACACATATTATACATGTATTCATATGCCCATATACCCTCCTATATAGACATATGTGTGTATGTACATTTACATTCCCTTTGACTAATTCTCATACTGAGAAAAGTTTCAAAAGTTACAATTGTCATTTTTCCATGTAAGAATATAAGTAGTTCAACTTTGATAAGTTCCTTATGATTTCTTTACCCTCTTTACCTTCTCATACTTCTCTTGCTTCTTGTTTCTAAATGTCAAATTTTCTATTCAACTCTGTTTCTTTTTTTCATCAAGAATTCTTGAAAGTCATCTATTCCATGGAATGTCCATATTTGCCCCTGAACATGATACTCAGTTTGGCTGGGTAGGTGATTCTTGGTTTTAATCCCAGCTCCTTTGACCTCTGGAATATCACATTCCAAGCCCTTGATCCCTCAGTGTAGAAGCTACCAGATCCTGTCTTATCCTGACAGTATTCAAATTGTTTCTTCCAGGCTGTTTGTAATATATTCTACTTGATCTGGGGACTCTGTAACCTGGCTGTAATATTCCTAGGAGTTTTCTTTTTGGGACCTTTTTCAGGAGGTGATCATTAGATTCTTTCAACCTCTATTTTGCCCTCTGGTTCTAAAACATCAGGGCAATTTTCCTTGAGAATTTCTTGGAGGATGATTTTTGGTTCTTTTTTTTTGATCATGGCTTTCAGGTAGTCCAATAATTTTTAAATTATCTTTCCTGGATCTGTTTTCCAGGTCAGTGGTTTTTTCAATGAGATATTTCACATTGCCTTCTATTTTTCCATTTTTTTCGATCTGTTTAATAGTATCTTGATTTCTCATAAAGTCACTAGCTTCCATTTGCTCCAATCTAATTCTGAAGGAATGATTCTCTTCAGTGAGCTTTTGAGATTCTTTTTCCATCTGGCAAATTCAGCTTTTTAAGGCTTTCTTCTCCTCATTGGCTTTTTGAGCCTCTTTGGCCATTTGAGTTAGTCTATATTTTAAGGTGTATTTTCTTCAGTCAGGTTTTTGACTCTCATTTTATAATTTTCTTGTATCATTCTCATTTCTCTTCCCAATTTTTCCTCCACTTCTCTTATTTGGTTTTCAAAATCCTTCTTAAGCTCCTCTATGGCCTATAAGCAGCTTATTCTTTTCTTGGAAACTTCTGGTGCAGGAGTTCTGACTTTGTTGTCTTCTTCCTGTTCCATGAGGAACATGGAATGTTCCCCCATCCTTTTTGTCCCCCCAAAAGAAGTCTAAACTTGGATTTCTGTTCTTGCCTTGTTTCCCTCATTTGTTCATGTTGCCACTCAGTTCCTTGCCTTTTGATCTTTTTGCATAGTAGAACTCTGCTACCAGATGGGGGAGCTTTGTCCCAATCACTAGGGCTTTTGCAGCTGCTGGAGCTATTAGTTGGGTGCCTTCTCTGAAGCCTCGACTTGCTCTGGCACACAGTCATGCACCCCAGGACCTCCACCCCAGACAGTGATCCAGGTCCAAGCAGGTTAAAGCAAGAGTGATTACCCCTCACACTGGCGGCTTGATCCCCCTACAATATGCAGACCAGGAGCTCTGACGCAACCACATGGCAGCACCTGCATGGCTGCAGCGCCTCTGCCGCTTTTCCCTTCAGGGGGTAAAGGCCTAACTGCACTCCCGAACTCCCAGTTTACAAAGCCCACACTGCACTGACCTCTCACTTTGTCTTTAGCATCTATGGGTGATAATTCTGGAAACTGCCACAGCTGCTGGTGAGTCCCTCCAGCAGGTCGCTGGTTGTGGCCACCTTGAGGCTAAAACCTTAGACTCTAGTGGGGTTGGGCTTGGCTCCTAACACGCTGTGCTCGACACTTCCTGCTGGCCTGCCAGGCTGTCCTCAGTGGGAGATTAGCTTCTCTATGTCATTTTATGGGTTCTGTAGCCCCAAAGTTTGTTCAGAGTCACCTTTTACATGAATTGGAGGAGGTGGAAGCAGGGGCCCTGCGGAAGTCCTCTTTCTACTCTGCCATCTTGACTCTGCCCCTACCAGTCAACTCCATAAATTCTTTCGAAACTTAACAGAATTTAGAGTCTGGTTGAACCTACCTATTTATCTTCTAATGATCAAACTTAGGGAAAAAAGTTCCATTTAGAGCCTCTTATATTCATCCAATTGAATTCTCAAAAATGTCTTTGGTTTTCAGTCAGGAGTTTTTTGGACTCCTTGTTACGAAGGAGAAAAGTGGATCTTCCCAATATAGGGAGGAAGTTCTGGTTACTTGTCTCAGTTTAAGGTCTTATATTTGTGACATATATATATATATATATTATTTACAGATGTGCCAAAGTCATTTGGCTTGTGGAATTTTGTGAATGTCTAGAAGAATATGGATATATACTGGACCTGTGATTTCATTAGTTTAGATCCTCCCACAGGAGGAAAATACTTCAAACAATGAAGGTGAGCACCTTATCTAGAACTTAAAGTCTTAGAGTGCTCTACTCAGCCTCAGACAATGTTTATAAGAGATCCAACTTGAACCCATTTTCCTGTCTTTGAGGCCACTTTACTGTCTTGTCCTCTCACAATATTGTCTCCTTAACATATAAGGAAATATGTAATGCAGATATGTGTTACTAAAAACAAAAGTTAACACAGAAACTAAAATAGCATGAGAAGAAACATCAACTATGACAAGAAAACACAAATTCATGCTTTTCATTTAACTGTTTTCCATAAAGTTCAGCCCCTTGTGTATGACAGGAAATGGAGCACATCACAATCAGTTTTGTTTTATACAAGTGCTTTCAATAATGTCTAAACTGGCATCTTTATTTCATTTTCAAAATGAATAAAAAACTCTCCAATATAAAATGTTTATTACAGGAGCTTAGTGAACCAGAGTGCTTAGTCTCCCCAGATTCACAGAGATTTGGTATAGATAGAGCTCCAGAATGAAAGTCAGGAAGACCTGAGTTCATATCCAGTCTCAGATGCTTACTAGCTATGAGATCTTGGGAAAGGCATTAAACCACTCTCTAAATCAGTTTCCCTGTCTGTTAAATGAACATAATAATAGCACCTACATCACAGGGTTGTGGATAAGGATAAAATGACATAATATTTTAAAAACATTTCATAAAACTCAAAATGCTATATAAATACTACGTGCTTATTATAATTATTATTAGTTATTTGCTTACAACATAAAACTTGCTGAAACTTGGCTTATCACATGTAAAGAAGCAGATGATAAAGTTTCTGAAGACAGAAATTTAAAAGTTATGAATTATTCTTAAACTCAACTCAAATACAAAGGCCCTCACAAATCCAAAGATTACGAGTCTGTATAGTGTCATATACAAAGCACAACAAGCCTTCCTCTGTCCTACTCTGGGATACAAACCTTAATTCCAATAAAGAAATTGGCCAAAATACAGATGTCCTTTACTCTCAGAGCATATTGAGTTTGTTCAGCAACCCATTTGTATTGGATGGTTATCTAAAGAGGGAAATAACAAAGACCAGTTATAGGTCATTGAGGCACCCAGGTTTCTGACTGCATCACTAAAATGTCTCTGGAAAGTTTCACCTAGACTAAGGTCACCCTGGGACTTTGGCTATATTTTGAAATAGAACAACGTAACCAATTGAACATCTGGTTGGTTAAGGCTAGTTAAAAGCAGGCTTGGAGTTTAAGACACATGTATCATGTTTCCTTCTGGGAACTGTATACTGACCTAACTTTTTCTTATTTGTCTTACTCTATTTTGTTTTGACATCTCATCAATTCCCAATATTCACCTTCCTCCTCCCAGAGAACCAGTTCTCTTCTAACAGTTTTTTTAATGTGAAAAAAACAAGAACAATGTTTCAGCAAAAGTTCCCAATAAATCAATCAAGTGTGACACTATATTGCTGTGTTCTCTCATGTTCCCCCTACTTCCACAAGGAAAGTATAAAATTGCTTTCTCATTTCTTTTCTTTGGAGTAAAGAATCATTATCATAATTTAGTTTTAAGTTCTTTGTTTCTCTTGACATTGTAGTCATTGTGAGCTAGATCCCAGATTAATGTCAATAATGAATCCTAATACGTAATGGTATTATTTGAATTGACACTGTATATTTCCATTTTGCTGGGACCATTGACCACATTTTACATAGTTTCAAATAGAATGCATGAGTGAAAGTCCCCACATCATGAAATTCATTATCTGTACTAATCTGAGACATACCAGTATTATTTGCCAGCTTCTACTTACTTCATTTTGTGTCAGTTCTGATAAGGCTTTCCATGTTTACCTGTATGCTTCATGTTCATAATTTCTTTTCTTTTTGTGCCATTCCAAATATTTTAATAAGGGTTCCTTGCAAGGTATTTAAAGTACCAGTTTGTGAGGATAAACTGCATTAGAGAGAGAATACAGAGCACAAGCAGCCATGGAGCTGAGAGATTTTCTTGACTTTGGGCAGGTTCTGAAAATTCACTGTTTTCTGTTTAACCTTGTACTGCTCTGTAATCTCATCTTTCTCTTTTTCTGTCTCAAAAATCTCTCCTTGGTGTCTAGGTTTACTTCTTCTTGATGTAAGCAATTGTAAGATGATTTTGAATTTTTACACCTGAAAGGTTAAACCTGGTAGAGGTGGCAATGAAAAATTTCTGACAGGTCCTTTGCAGAGGAATATGGTTGATGGTCAGAGAGGTCCAGTCACCAATACCAAGCCACTAGCGAGTTGCTTCAGGAAAACCATTCCCTGTGGAGTCTAGTGAGCATGACCAGAACCATGCCTGGGGTAGTGCTAGCTGGAAGTCTCTCACATGCTGGCTGAAAGTCTTTTTGCCATGACTTAGCAGTTTTCTAGGCACATCCTCAGTAGGGTAATACCTAGGCATTTTGTGAATCTTTACCACCAGGGTTCCTCCATTCTTATTGCTACCAGTTGGCTTTGAGATATTAACAGGAACCTTCTCTTTCTTTTTCCTTTCAAATCTGGGTTTGGGGTGCTGAATATTTCTGCTTGCATATGGCTTGCCCAAAATACATTACACGCTTTGATTATCTATAGATCCCTCCTACCAGGACTGGGTTCTGACTGCAATGCTTTAGAGGCCTTTTCACTACGTTTTCAGCTACATCTTCATTTTTTTACTTTTTTTCTTTTTCTCATTCATTTTTTAACCTTTTCCTTGGGTTCCTTTGGGGTTTTTTTGTCTGCCATCTTGAGAGAAGGGAAAGATGATATACATAATTTCTTAAACTTTTATCTTCCTGATTTAAATTATCAATAAAAACCAAAGTAGAAATATTTACATTCTATTCCCATACATAAAGGTGTCTATAAATGTATAGATATATGAATATAATTATGATGTTGAACCCTAGATAAAATCATGAAATTGGTAAAGGTTGTCCTTGGTTTTCCCAACCTAGACCTCTCTCAGCCTTCAGATGCCCAGTGTCTTTTTCATACTCTCTTCATTTCTGATGAACACTGCCCATTACCCCCACACCTCAAAAATACTTTCAAGAAAGGATCTTAGAAATTAATTCAAATTTTAATGTAAATAAATACTATGTTCCCCTGGCACATTTACATAATTCAAACAAAAGGACTTTTGTTTGGGAAATTTCTGGCATCATTAAGATAAATGAGATATTTTTAGGAAGATAATATTTGAATGTTAAAGACCACACATAGGTTGTAGAAGACTGCCTACTAAAAACATCTAGGTATTTGGGTCTGTATCAGTCTTGCAGACTTTTTTGGAATGTTGAAAAATTGTGTGGCAAATGTTTACTCATGTCACATACATATTTCCATATCCTTGCCAAACTTCACCATTTACCAATCTTACCAATCCTACCTTCTATTCACCATAATAATGGGACTTTCCCTAAACTCAGTGCTTCATTGGCTCTCTGTCCATGGCACAGTTGGGTTGTGAACATTAAAGATGTCAGGACATTAAATAATAGAGCAGATGTTCTATTCATCAATAATCATGACTAGTATTTGTATAAATACACATAGTCTTACCATGGGCAAATGACCTTTTCTGGATCACTAAAGAAATCCCTGAGAAATCTGAAAGCCTTCATGAGTTTTCTAAAAGCAGCCAATGTACTCATTTTGGTCTGTTGCCCTAAGTACCTTGACCATTTCTATGTAAATTCCTTGAGAACAATGGATTGTATAGGAATAACAATCGTCTTACTTACTGACGAGTGTACTTTAGAAATAAGCTAGTTCATCAGCCATAACGAAAACCCAAACTGGCCTTTCCACATCTGGCTTCTTTTTGTCTTAGTAGAACATTCACTAGTAGACCCGGAATGGGGGGGCTTCAATTCTCTCTCTCATCCCCATCTGCTTATCATGGGTGTCCATTGTTGGTCTGAAAGGTGTCCAGGGATACAGTTTCTCTGCTATTGGGTTCAGCAAATTGGACATATCGTCCTGCAAACACCTTAATACGCAGGCTTCAAAACAAATCAATATGGCTTAAACTGCTCAAGCTCTAGTGACTCAAATCCTCTTCTCTGTTTTGTGGAAAACTATCCCTTTGAATTCTTGTCAATGCCAGATTCAACCACTGACCAACTGAAGGACTTATGTGAAGCCTGTGTCTGTGAGAGCATGAAGTGCAGCTGGAGTAGTACTGCAGCTTTTTAAACTAGATCCTAAAAATAAAGGACTTAATCACCTGAATTAACACCAGGTATTTCTGTAGTCCCAAACCAACACCTGCACTTTGGATTGGATATACATATTCAGTTCTTCTCCCTTGTGTTGTTAAACCTAGCAATTATCCACAAAACCACTCAGATCTACGAAAATTCAGTCATTTCAACCTGAAATGACATGTGGTTTCCCATTGATGCCAATACAATACCAGTGAATGATTAGTCCAAGGGCACATTAAAAAAAAATAAGATCAAGGAGCTACATTTAGGGATAAGGAAATTAAAACCTTTTTCTATTATTATTTCTATCCACCAACCAACCTGAAATGTATATCTTGCCTTTTTGTTTTGTTTTCAGACTGGATTGGGAATTGAACTCCAAATTCTATAAAGAAGAAAAAAGTTTTTCTCGTAAAAATGTACAAATATAAGGTATTTATTATGATTCCAAACCACGCTAATTTAATAAACAGAACAGATTAAGTGTGGATGGACTTCAGATTAGCAACTAAGTTTTTTGTATGGGTTTGGATGTAAGGTAAACTTGAATATCTCCTGTGAAGAGAAGGGAGAGGACAGATAAATTAGGGAAGGAAGGAGATGGAGGTGGTAGAAGAATGAAGGGAGTAAGTAGAGAAAAGGAATGAGGACTTATTTTATGCATTTTATTTCTTAATGAAAACACCTACCTACTATGTCGGAATTTTTTTTTTTTTTTGGTCGGGGGTTATCTGTAGGTTAATTCAGGTAAAAAGTTCCGATGTGGAAATTCTTTCTGCAAATGCAAGTCAACAACTTTTCTCTTACTTTAGGTCATAGTAAGGTGCCTGGCCCACTGGAAAGTTAAGTGACTTGCTAATGTTCGAATACCCACTGTGTGTGTCAGAAATAGGATTTAAACCCTGTTGCTCCCGAGTCTGAAGTCAACCCCTACCTACTATACACATCTCTCTCAGTGACAGTTCATAATGTAAATCCCCATAAATTTATATCCTCATAGATCAAACCAATCCAACAGTAGCATTTGTGATTGATCAATCTGTTCACAAGCATTTATCATTTATGTTAGACCCTTTGTATCAGACACCATCAGACATTTTCCTAGATGCTGTGATGCTAACAGAAACACATGCACCCTCACCCACACCCCAAACCCTGCTTTCAAGAATCTTTTATTCTAGATGGTGAAGATAACATTTACATAGATGATACAAAAAAATATGCCAATTAGTAAAATGCAAGGTAGTTAATGGGGGATAGTACTAGTATTTGGTGGGGATTATTAGGAAATGTCTGAATGGAAAGTGGTTCTTGAGCTGAACCTTGATGAAAGTGAAGGATGCTGTGAGGCAAAGCTGGGAAAAGTGCATATTCCAAGCCTCGGTGTTAGCCATTGCAAATATGGGGAGATAGGAGATTGAAAGTCCTGTGAGAGAAACCCTGAGAAAGTCAGTCTGACTGATGGCAGACTGCTAGAAAGAGAAGTGTTTCATAATGAAGATAAATTCAGATCAGATTGTATGGCTTTTAAAGCCAAAGGGAACTTTTATTTTATTCTAAAGGCAATAGTTCACCCACAAGGGTGTGGCATGGACAGATTTGGGTCTAAACAGTCAATTTGGTATCCAATACCAATAGGATTTGAGTATCCAATACCAATAGGATTTGGTATCCAATACCAATAGGATTTGAGTTGTCATGGACATCCAATGTGAAATATACCAAAGGTGGTTGGCAATATGTGTCTGAAGCTCAGTAGAAAGAAGAGAGAATGGTAAAGAAAAAAAAAAACACAAACTGCCCATTTTTGATGTATAAACTCTCTCATATAGGAGTTTTTGTTGAGAAGAGATAATTATTCAACTGAATTTTTGTGGTTTAAAAGAATCTGTGCTTTGTCATGGAAAATGCATTTTATTTCTTCCTCTGGGAGTATGAGATACAATGATCTGTAAGTTCTCTATGTGAGTTTTGTGCATCCTAAGGATTGGCTTGGAATTTGACTTTAATAAATCCTTTATTAAAAGAGCAAAGTTGACTCAATGGTGTGTTGAATTCCTCTTTTCATTTTAAAAAATTAAACTACTTTAGGCTTTTGTGTTAACATGGAAGGCTTATAGGTTGCTCTACAAATACACACATATATACACACACATACATGCACACACACACACAATTTACATTTAGCTCTCTCACTGTGTTTTTTTTCTTCCCTTTTTGGAGCAAATGGCGCCTTAAAACAAGTGAACCATTTCCTGATATGTGCTATTTTTACAGTTTCATTTGCTCCAAACCCATTGCCAGGTTGAAAACTCCTGTGCATAAACCAGTGCCAAGCTTTAAAGTATAATAAACCTTCTGTATGGTTTTTGGAAGCCAGTGATACTGTAAGCTGGGGAGAGAGGTATTTATTATATATTTGGATGGGGCTCAGCCATTTTCTTCATCTCAAGAGGTACTGAATAAATAACCAGGGGCTGAATTAAAGCTGTTTCACTAACAATGAAATTTCACTCAACTCTATAAACACAAAATAAGAGCCTCCATGGGGCAACACAGGGTTTGAATTCAATGAAGAGTGAGAATTCCTGAGAAGGCATTCCTAGTGTTAGAGATGGAACAGTAATTCATGGATTGGGTCCAAGAAACCCTGAATAAATTATTTTTCATAAATGATTTGGGGAACCTATCTAAAAAAGGAAAACACAGAAACATACAGAAATTTATGGATGTGTGTGTATTCAGGAATATATATATATGTATGTGTGTGTATGTCTATCCATGGGCACATAAATATATATTCATGGGTATACACACACACACATATATACATATATAGATATATTCATATTTGTGTGTGTGAGTGGGTGGGTGAATGAAGTTTTATGCATATGGAAAACATTTGATTTGGTGGACATATCTCCAGATCGTAAGAGTGAATTGTTAAACTTAAGTTATGTCAGGTATGTGGAATTGTACATCAGTTTTGTTTAAAATAAAAAAAATGTTCTGCTTTGTATTCCCATTCTCACTTTAGTAGAGTGACATCTATCACTAAATTCCTGATGCTAAGCCTGAGAGAAAAGAGGGCTAGTTAGGCAGAAGGGTGGGGAGGACCAGCTGATGATAGTATCCTTAACTTGACAACACCACCATTACTAGATTCTAAGTAGATCAAGGCCAAAATTAAAGGATTTAGAAGACCTTAGACATTAAGTAAGTCATTTTGTGCCTTAAAACACTACATTGTAGGGGCGGCCAGGTAGCACAGTGAGTAACAGCGCAGGCCCCAGTGTTGGGATGACCTGAGATCGAATCGGGGCTCTGATACTTAGCACCACACCCAGAAACATCTGGCCCCTGTAACCTTGAGCAAGTTACTTAACCTCAATTGCTTTAAAAACAAACAAAAAACCCCACTACTTTGTTTTCCTACTTTAAAAATGTTTGGGGTTGCTGTTTAGGTATAGCCACAGTGCAGTGAAAGGGAGATAATTTAGAAGAGCTTAATTCTTGTGTGTTAGCCTGATCTAGCATAATAATTGACACATAATAGGCACTTGAGAAATGCTTATTGATTGATTAATTTATAACTGGTTTAGTTTGCTTTCTTTTCTCTCCTTTCTCTTCCCTCTCCCTTCTCCTCCACCTTCCTGACCTTTTCCTTCTCCTTTCTGGTTCTGCCTTTTTTTGGGTGTCTTTGCCCTTGTCAGTCTTTTTGCCCCTCTCTACCTCTCTGGGTCTCTGCCTCTGTGCTTCCCTCTCCCTCTCCCTCTCCTTCTCCCTTTTCCTCTCCCTTTTCCTCCCCCCTCCTTTTCCCCTCATCTTTCCCTCCTCTCCCTCTCCCCCATCTTTATTGTTTCTTCTCCCTCCCTCCTTCTACTCATAGCCCCCACAAAGAGATGTAGCCGCAACCCAAAGAGATTTCTGTGACTGTTTCCCTGGTTTTGCTGCCTATTGTCTAATTTGGTCAGGATACTGGCCCTTGCCTACTCATAGGCAGTCTCCTTGTATTTCTCCCTCCCCCTTTTCTTCTCCAAATGACCACAGTTAGAGCTGATAATGAGAAAGCTGCCTTTGCACTGGAACTGTAAGATCTGCTGGCAGGTTGTTATTCCTTGCTGCCCCCAGCACATCTCTTCTCCCTCCTTTCCCTTGCCTCAAGTGGCACCAGGGCTGCAATCTGAGACGCAGAGTTGCATGGTGTCTCCTCACTGCATGAGGCAAGGTGAGGACGGGAATGGTGACTGCCAGGCACCAGATTGATGGTGTGTCAAAAAGCCAGAGCATGATCCCCTGGCAGCCAAGTGCTTCTCCACTGGGAATCCCCCATAATCCACTTTCCAGATTTCTGGGCTGAAGTCCAGCCACACACTTTTGTGCAAGCAGTCACCCCTTCAAGAGAGAGAGCCAGTGGGGGAGGGGCGCTTGCAAAAACCTCTCCAAGCACTTGCTTACTCATTTACTAGCCTAGTAAATGAATTTAACATGTGTTCTTGCGTGAAACAGCCAGAGGAAGGCCAGATGACTACCACTTTGTACATCCATTTCCCTCTTTGACTTGGGGGAGGGTGATGGGAAGGGTGGTGGTGGTGGTGATTAAAGATGATTGGGTGCCCAGCTATATTTCTTCCAGGAACTAAGTTCAATCTATGTCAATGCTGTAAGAGATATACCTTCTATCGTCCCCCTCCTCAGTCAAACCTAAAAGGCATGGTGATTATGGTTCCACTTTTAAATTGTGACCTCTGCCCTGAAGCCTAGGCACAACTGACCTCTTGCATCCTAGAGGAAAAGATCATGTGCCCAGTGTCATTCCCTAAAAATCTCAGCTTTCTCCCATAACACCTAGCCCTGGAGGCCATTTTCCTACTGCCAAGACCTGAAAGTGAGACCTATGATTTTTGTCATGATGGATACAGTAACATTGGTGTGGTAATTAGAGATGATCCTGGGATTTCATAGAATTTCAGAATTATAACAGACCATGCTTGTACAATGGTGTCAAACAAATAGAAACAGATCCCTGACTCCATGCTGACTTAGGAATTCACAAATTAACATTGTTTCTGTTGTATTTTATTTATTTATTTTTCTTAAACATCTCCCAATTACATTTTAATTTGTTTTCAGGTCCTTCAGGTGTTTGGGGCTACTGCTGTGTGTTTGACACCTTTGATTCTAGTGCAATACAAGGCACCTGTATAAGAATTCATTCTGTAACATTACCATTCAGTGATTATCTAGCATCTGCTCTAATACCTCCAAAGGGGTAAGACCTGTCATTACTTTCTGTTGCAGTCCATTCTACTTGTGATAGCTCTGCCTAGAACTGATGCTCTGCAAATGCCTAAGAATCTGCCTCTCTGTAGCCAAAGCAACAGTCTCATTTTTTTTTGTCATTACATCCCTCGCATTTATTTAAGGCAATGCCCTCACATAATAATCACCTGGTAAGTATACATTGATTGATTGCCACCCCACCCACACTTCTGCTCAACACCAAATCATCCAAAAGTGGTAGTAGGTACTCCACAGAGAATACCATATAAATACATTTTTGAGATTTCTGACTTGGTGTCCATCTTCTAGATAACAACCTTTGAAAAAACTGTTATTATAATAACAGGTCTTGCTTAATTAAGCCTTTTATTTTTTCAGATAAACCCTGATGTTTCCTTTAAGCAATTCCCATGTCATACTCATAGAATCATAAAGAGAGATAGCAGAGACCTCGCCATTTGAATTCAATGCCTCCTTTTATAGACCAGAAAATGGAAGGCCTGACATGTTAAATGAGACTAGACTCAGATGAGGTTCTAGCCCAGGTTATTTGCTTCAAAAATCGAGCCCTTTTTCTCTTTTTTTTTAAAACTTAAAAATATATTGTGCTATAAGAAACAAGGAACAGATGGAATCATATTTACCTGGAGAGGCTTATACGAACTGATGCTGAGTGAGAAGAGTAGAACCAGGAGAAATTTTGGGTTTTGCTAATGTTTTCAGGGGTTCTAGGACTGTTCTACAGACAGAGGATGAATTAATGAAGGGACTGGCAATGTATCTTGTGGCCTTGCTAAGCCTTGTCTCCCCAGGAACTAAGATTGCTGAGAACTTGCCTGTGTCAAGATGAAGAAAAGACCTCCATTTGGGTATTAAGTGCTGTGCTTAAGCTTGTTGTAACTCTGGAGTAGATTCAATTGTGATCCAGGGGTGGGGAACTTTTGACCTTTTTGTGTTCTATGGTTGAACAAATGAATGTACTTTACTTATGTTTGGAAACTAATCTCCATTTGAGAAGAGGGGTTTTGTGATGGACTAAATGAAGGTACAGCCTAGGGGTGGAGTAGTATTTAGAATAGGGACTTTGTAATTGATTGAATGAATGGAAGGTCCTGGGGTGGGGTAGTACTTGGAGATTATTTAATCATGCTTAGTAAATGCTGTATTTTGAATGATGTCATGTTTTGACCTTCTCTGTTCTTACTTTGTCACTGAATAAAATGGAGAGCACCTATGCTGGTATTTTGAACCTTGGGAAGTTGCCTTTCCTTGGCATTACATTACACTGTCCCTCCTCAACATACTGAGAAGGCAAACAAAATAGTATCAATTATACATGTAAAATTATGCAAAGCATATTTCCATATTAGCCATAGCACTAAAAAGTGAGAACATTACATTTCACTTTGCACACAGAGTTCATCAGTTTATCTCTCTGGAGGTAGATAGCATGCTTTCATCACAAACCCTTTGAAATTTTCTTGGATTATTGTATTGGCCAGAGTAACTAAGTCTTTCATAGTTGATCATCATTAAACTATTGCTATTACTGTGTACAATGATGTCCTAATTCTTCTCACTTTCCTTTTCATCAGTTTATATAGGTCTTATGTTTTTTGTTTGTTTCTTTTGTTTTGTTTTTCCTGAAACCATACTCCTCACTATGTGTAATGATAGTTCAGTGGTTTTTCAGTCATGTCTGAGTCTTTGTGACTTCATTAGGTGTTTTTTTGATGGAGATACTAAAGTGATTTACCATTTCCTTTTCTAGCTAGGTTTTACCTCATAATTTCTATGTTGTTTATTCTCTTTTTTATACTAGTTTCAAGGTAGTATATTATTCTTAAATTATCTTAACTCTATCAATTCTCCAGGACAGATGTATTTCTGATAAGAAATTTTATTTTTTTTCTATCTTAATTATTTTGATTTTGTTTTATTGATCCTTGGTGTCTCTTAAAGTCATTAGCTTTCACTTTCCCTTTTCTAATTTTTAAGGAATTTTGTTCAGTGAGCTTTTGTAATTCCTTTTTTCTTGTTTGTTTGTTTGTTTGTTTTTTTCCTTTTAGAGGGCAGTTGGGGTTAAGCAACTTGCCCAAGGTTACATGGCTAGTTTTTCTTGGTGTGGGTGTTAAGTGTCTGAGGCTGGAACCGAACTCACTCGGGTCCTCCTGACTGCAGAGCTGGCACTTTACTCACTGTGCCACCTAGCCGCCCCTAGCTTTTGTAATTCTTTTTCCATTTGAACAATTCTTTTTAAGTAGTCCTTTTCTTCAATGAATTTTTGCTCTTCCTTTTCCATTTGGCTTATGATGCTTTTTCAGGCATTATTTTCTTCGGTAAATTTTCCTACCTTTTTCTTAAACTACTTAGCCAATTATATGTTGAAGTATTCCTTTCTTTAGTATATTTATGCTTCTTTTATGAAGCTATTAATTTTCTTTTCATAATGTTCTTGTATCACTTTCCATTCCTTTCCCATTTTTTTTTCCTCTAACACTCTTATCTCTTTAACTCTTCCATGAATTTTTGCTGACCTTGGGACCAATTAATATTTTCTTTGACTTTATGCCTATAGCTATTTTCATGTTGCTATCTTCTTCTTAGTTTGTTTCTTGGTCTTATTTCCCATCAGAGTAGCTTTATGTGGTCCAGTTCATTGTTGTTGTTCGCTAATTTTTCCATCCTATTTATTGATTTCGAACTTTATGTTGAAGTTAAGTTTTGCTATCTGGGTATGGGGAAGCACTGTTTTAGCCTTTTTATATGAAGCTGTTTTCAGAGCGAATTCTGGGAGTCTATAAGTTTTCAGTGTTTCCAAGGTAGTGTGATCTACATTCAGTTGTGATTATAGCTCTCCTGCTCTGCATTTCTGATCTTTACCCAAAAATGGATCATTTTCCTCTGTAGCCAAAAGTTCTAGCACACTGTTTGAATCTGGAACTGTGATCAGATCCCTTGTTTTTCTGTAGCCACAAGTACTAGTGCTCCTTTCTCCTCTAGAACAGTAACCAGAGCCCCTGATCCCTTGTGTTCAACCACAAGGACTTTTCACTGTTCTGGGGCTATGACCTACAACTACTAAGGGACAAAAATATTTCCAAATAGAGCCAGGTCCAGCACTCAGTGCCAGCAAGGAGTCACTTATAATCTTTTTCTGATGCCCTTACTATCTCTGGACCAAGAACTCCCCAAACTGCTGCTGCCACTGTAAAAGCTGCCTCTGAGGCCCACTGCTCATGTTGCTGCCATGTGTCCTACAGGTTGTTGCACATCTGAGTGTTAGAAATCTTTCCTGTCCATTTCTTAAGTTTTCTAACACTGGAAAAATGTCTTGACCTTGCCATTGTGTTGCCTCTGCTGCTCCAAAATGTGATTTGAGGCATCATTTTAAAATTGCTTGGAGGAGAATGTTTGGAGAGTTTACCTGAATAGTGCCCCTATTCTGTCCACTTGGCTGTGCTCCTTTTACAGCTCCCTTTCTGATATAATGTACTATACTGCCTCCATTCTTCTTACCAGACTGGTAGTAATAGCTTATATTTTTTAAACTAGGATTTTATTTTCATTATAGTTGAGTTAAACCTATCTAGAGAATAAAAATGCTGAATGTGTTCCTCTTATCCACATGGATATGTCAAGACAGAGTTTTAACATGACAGACTCCCCAATGGGGCAAACTCACTAATTGTATAGTTGTTAAAATGGATGAGCAGAATACTTTTGTTGAAACTTTACTACACTGAATTCTCTCCTGTTGTTAATAAAAATAGACTCAGATTTTATGGGAAAACTAGTAAAGCAATTTTATTTCTTTTTGATCCTGAAGCTTTAATTTCAGTTCACCTATCTGTCAATTACAAGTTCTTCAATTCACAAATTATTTATGATGGTGATGCACAGTAGTTTAGTCAAGTGGGGGAAACAGTAATGATTAAAGTGATCTGACTTTATATAGATAGGCAGACAATAGACAACAGACAATAGACAATAGATCACACTCCGAATTCACAGGTCCCAAAGTCCACACTGCACTGACCTCTCACTTTATCCTTGGCATCTATGGGTTGATAATTTTGGAAACCGCCACAGCTGCTGGTGATCTGAAGTCCCTCCAGCCAATGGCTGGTCAGGCTGTCCTGGGGGTAAGACCTCTAGCTCGAGCATGGCTGGGGTCAGCTCATAGGGCGCTGAGCTGGCCTCTTACTGCCGGCCTGCCAGGCTGTCCTCAGTGGGAGGTTAACTTCTCTGTGTCATTCTGTGGGTTCAGTAGCTCCAAAGTTTGTCTAGAGTAATTTTATTATATATTGAGTTATACATGAATTGGGGGAGGTGGAAGCCAGAACTGCGAGGAAGTCCTGTTTCTACTCCACCATCTTGACTCCACCCCTTCTCAAGTATGTTTTTAATAAGCAATGGAGGATAAGGTTTTTTGATCCCTTCTGGTATCTGCTTCCATTTTAAAGGAGAGTTTCTCCTGTTTGTCCTTTTTCTCCTTTCATACTTTCCCATATCATCGGCGTTTTGCTTCTGTCTACCACCTTCTCTGATCTGCCCTCCCTTCTGTCAGTCACCACCTGCCCTTTATTTAATATCCTTCCCTCCTACTTCCGTATTGGATAAGATAATTTTCTATATTCATCTGATTGTGTATATTATTCCCTCTTTGAGCCAATACTGATAAGAGAAAAGTTCAAGCAATATTTGTCACCCACCCTCCCATCTTCCCTTCCACTCTAATAGGTTTTTTTGTGCCTCTTCATATGAGATAATGTACCTCACTCTACTTCTCCCTTCCTTCTGCACCAGTTGCCCTCTTTCTCATCCCTTTTTTATGTTGTTCTCTCAAATTCACCTTCTACCCATACCCTCTATGTTTATTCCTTCTGTCTGTATTGTTAGTTATCCAATTTTGAAGAGTTATAGCTATCACCTACCCATGTAGGGATGTAAACAGCTTAGCTCTATTGAATCCCTAGTGTTTTCTTTTCCCTTTTTACCTGTTTATCCTCCTCTTGGGTCTTTATATTGGAGTTCATATTTTTCATTTAGTTCTGGTTTTCTCCTTACAAAGATTTGAATTCCTTCTATTTTTTTTCCTTGATGTATTATGCTTAAATTTGGTTGTAATCATATCTCCTTTGCCCTCTGGAATATCATGTTCCATGACCTCCAGTGCTTCAGTGTTCCAGCTGTCAAGTTCTGTGTGTTCTTGATTGTTTCTCTCTGATATTTGAATTGTTTCTTTCTGACCACTTGTAATATTTTCTTCCTTGAACTGATAGTCCTGAAATTTGACTATATGCATCAATGTTCCAATTTTTCCACGTCCTCACCAGCATTTGTCATTTTCCTGTTTTGTCATCTTAGCCAATCTGACTGGTGAGATGTGGTACCTCAGAGTTGTTTTGATTTGCATTTCTCTAATCAATAGTGATTTAGAGCATTTTTTCCTATGCTTACAGATATCTTTAATTTCCTTCTCTGAAAACTGTCTGTTCATATCCTTTGACCATTTATCAAATGGGGAATGACTTGTATTCTTATAGATTTGACTCAATTCTCTGTGTATTTTAGAAATGAGGCCTTTATCAAGGACATTGGTTGTAAAAATTCTTTCTGAAATTTCTTACCTCCCTCCTAATCTTGGTTACATTGGCTTTTTTTGTACAGAAACTTTTCAATTTAATGTAATCAAAATTATCCATTTTGCATTTTATAATTCTATTTCTTGTTTGGTCATAAAGTCTTCCCTTCTCCATAAATCTGACAGGTAAATTATTCCTTGCTTTCTCAGATTGCTTACAGTATCAGCCTTTATACCTAGATCATCCACCCAGTTGGACTTGATTTTGATATATGGTGTTAGATAATGGTCTATGCCCAGTTTCTGCCATACTTTATTCCAATTTTCCCAGCAGTTTTTATCACATAGTGTATTCTTATCCCCAAAACTGGGGTCTTTGGGTTTATCAAGCAATAGATTACTATAGTCATTGACTGCTGAGTCTCGTATACCCAGTCTATGCCATTGATCCATTACTTGACTGCTGCTTTATAATACAGATTAAAATCTGGTATGGCTAGGACACCTTCCATAGCATTTCTTTTCATTAATTCCCTTGATATTCTGGACCTTTTGTTCTTTTAAATGAATATTGTTACTATTTTTTCTACCGCTATAAAGTAATTTTTTGGTATGTTGATTGGTATGGCACTAAATGTGTAATTTAATTTAGGTGACATTGTCATTTTTATTAAATTAGCTTTACACAGCCATGAACAATGGATGTTTTTACAATTACTTAGATCTGACTTTATTTGTGTGAAAAATGTTTTGTAGTTGTGTTTATATAGGTCCTGGGTTTGTTTTGTCAGGTGGATTCCCAAATATTTTATAAAGTCTACAGTAACTTTAAATGGGATTTCTCTTTCTACCTCTTGCTGTTTGATTTTGTTAGAAATATATAGGAATGTTGAGGATTTATGTGGGTTTGTTTTATATACTGCAACTTTGCCAAATTTATTTTTTGTCTCAAGAAGTTTTTTACTTAATTCTCTAGGATTCTCTAAGTATATCATCATATCATCTCCAAAGAGTGATAGCTGTAATGGGAATGTAAATTTGAAGATCTTCCCTGCCCCTAGGCTAAAGTGCACCTGGAGCCTGGGGTGGGAGGCTTGTTTTTCAGTAGATACTTCTTGATTGGCCAGTGAGTCAATAAGGTTGTTACATTCTCTGAGCCAGGAGAAGGCTATATAAGCCCTGATGTGTAGCTTTGTTTTGGGGGCTCACTTTGAGAAGTGTTCTGTGATTTGATCAGATGAAACTCTGGAAAGCCTTTGTCCAGAGCCCCCCCGCTTTGAAACCCAGATGTTGTTTGGTATGGATGTAATGGTTGGACAGTTTGGAAATCTGTCTACTTGATCTGTTTTTGTCTTGATAATTCTGTCTGTATACTTTGAAGTTCCGGGTGCTGACCTCTTTCCCCTGAACTAGGTGAACGATACATATCTGACTGATTAAAGTAAGCTTGTTAACCCTTTTTGAGTTGCTTTCCTTTATCAAAGCAGATCCAAGAACCTGTGGTGGCAGCAACCCTGAAGACGCTTGGGGTGCTTGCTGCTACAATAGCTTAGTCTCTTCTTTGCCTAATTTGATTCCTTTGATTTCTTTTTCTTCTCTAATTGCTACTGCTAACATTTCTAGTACTAGATTGAATAAGAGGGGTGATAGTGGACACCCTTGTTTCACCCCTGATCTTATTGGAAATGCTTCTAGCTTATCCCCATTACATATAATACTTGCATACTTGCTGATGGCTTTAAATAGATGCTACCTATTATTTTAAGTAAAACTACATTTATTCCTATACTTTCTAGTGTTTTTAATAGGAATTGATGTTGTATTTTGTCAAAAGCCTTTTCTGCATCTATTGAGCTAATCGTGTGGTTTTTGCTAGTGTTATTGTTGATAAGATCAATTATACTGATGGTTTTCCTAATATTAACCTATCTTTGCATTCCTAGAATAAATCCTACCTGATCAAAGTGTATTATTATTATTATGATAAGTTGCTGTAGTCTTTTTGCTAATATTTTATTTAAAATTTTTGAACCTATATTCATGAGGGAAATTGGTCTATAATTTCCTTTCTCCATTTTATCTCTTCCAGTTTTAGGTATCAGTGCCATGTTTGTGTCATAAAAGGAATTTGGTAAGACTCCTTCTTCACTAATTTTCCCAAATAATTTTTAGAGTATTGGAATCAATTGTTCTTTAAAAATTTGATAGAATTCACTTGTAAATACATCTGGTCCTGGGGAATTTTTCCTAGGGAGTTCACTGATGGCTTGTTCAATTTGTTTTTCTCAGATGGGGTTATTTAGGTAATTTACTTCCTCTTCAGTTAATCTGGGCAATTTATATTTTTGTAAATGTTCATCCATTTCACTAAGATTGTCAAATTTATGTGCATATAATTTGACAAAATAATTCCTAATTATTGTTTTAATTTCCTCTTCATTTGGAGGTAGATGAACCCTTTTCATTTTTGGTTCTCATAATTTGGTTTTCTTCTTTCTTTCTTTTTATCACATTGACTAAGGGTCTATCAATTTTATTGCTTTTTTCATAAAACCAGTTCTTAGTTTTATTTATTAACTGAATAATTTTCTTAATTTCAATTTTATTAATCTTCCTTTGGTTTTCATTATTTCTAATTTAGTATTTAATTGGAGATTTTCTGTTTGTTCTTTTTCTAGATTTTCAATTGCATTCCCAATTAATTGATCTCCATTTTCTCTAATTTGTTCATGTATGCACTCAGGAATATACAGCTTCCCCTAAAGACTGCCTTTGCTGCATCCCACAAGTTTTGGGATGTTGTCTCATTATTGTCATTCTCTTGAATTAAGTTACTGATTGTTTCTATAATTTCTTGTTTGACCCACTCATTCTTTAGGATTAAATTGTTTAGTTTCCAGTTTGTTTTTAGCCTGTCTTTCAATATGCTCTTTATTGCATATGATTTTTATTGCATCATGATCTGAGAATGATGCATTTAATATTTATGTCTTTCTGCACTGAATTGTGAGGTTTTTATGCCCTAGTACATGGTCAATTTTTGTGCATATGCCATGTACCTATGAGATCTCCAGACATCTATCATATCTAGCCTCTCTAAAATTTTATTCATCTCCTTAACTTCTTTCTTGTTTATTTTGAGTTTAGATTTATCAAGTTCAGAAAGGGGGAGATTGAGATCCCCCACTAGGATAGTTTTGCTATCTATATCTTCCTCTAATTCCCTTAACTTCTCCTCTAGGAATTTGGATGCTATACCACTTGGTGCATATATTTTACCTATTGATGTTGTTTTATTTGTGTTGGTGCCTTTTAGCAGGATATAGTTTCCTTCCTTATCTCTTTTGATTAGATATATTTTTGGTTTTGCTTTTTCTGGGATAAGGATCACTACCCCCCTTTTTTTTTTTTTTTTACTTTAGCTGAAGTATAATATATTCTCCTCTAGACTTTTTCCTTTACCCTATGTGTATCCCCTTGTTTCAAATATGTTTCTCGTAGACAGCATATTGTAGGATTATGGTTTTTAATCTAGTCTCCATTTTATGGGAGAGTTCATCCCTTTCACATTCACAGTTATGTTTCTAGCTGTCTCTTTCCTTCCATTCTATTCCCTCCCCTGTTTATGCTTTTGTTTCTTCCTTCTCCCTTTCCCTCCTTATGAGTTTTCCTTTTGACCACCGCCTCCCTCAGTATTTCCTCCTTGTGACCCCCCTCTTTACCTGTCCTTTCCCCTTACTACTGTTTCCCTCCCTTCTACCCTCCCCCCCCTTCTTATTGCCCCCTTACCTCTCCTACTGCCTATAGTTAACAATGGATTTTTATACTTATCAGAGTATATTATTCCCTCTTTGGCCCCAAACCTATTAGAGTAAATTTCATACAGTGCTGCTCTCCCTCCCTCCTTTCCCTCTTTTATAATGAGGTGTTGTGTTTTTTCATGTCATAATCTTAAATTTAACTGATTTTGTTGATTCCTCTTTGAACCAGAACCAACGAGAATACAGTTCATATGATGTTCATCTCCCTCCCTCCTTCCACTTTACTGTAGTATGTTTTTATGCCTCTCTGTGTGGCATAACTTACCTTTTTTTCTGCCTCATCCTTTCCTTTTCTCCCACTACAGTCCCTTTGAATCCCTTAATAAGATTTTTTTAATCATCAAATTAGTTCATTTATACCCACACCCTCTATCTATGTTTATCCCTTTTACAAGTCATGATAATCATTATAAATTTAAGTATTGAAAGGTATCAGCTTCTCATATAGGGATGTAAACAGTTTGCTCTTATTGAATCCCAAGTTATGGCCATGTGTGCCTGCGTGTGTGTGTGTGTGTGTGTGTGTGTGTGTGTGTGTGTGTGTGTGAGAGAGAGAGAGAGAGAGAGAGAGAGAGAGAGAGAGAGAGAGAGAGAGAGAGAGAGAGAGAGAGTGGATCACCAGCAGTTGTGGCAGTTTCCAGAATTATCAACCCATAAATTCCAAATACAAGCTGAAAGACGATTTTACTTGGATATTGTGTACTGACTGAAAAGATTGTGATTTACTTGTGACCAAGGGGTGGATGGCCTGTGTATTTTCTACTATTCCTTAAGAGGGTATTGAGTAGTGACTAGTGACTGAGTAGTAACTGATGATTGAATAGTGACTGATTTGTAACTTAGTGTGCCCCATTAGTGGAGAACTTTGACAGTTGTATTTTGTGACCCTTAAGGAGGGTTAAGGATGATTGAATGATTGAGTTACTAAATGATTGTACTATGTTGAAAACTGATGTGACCACTTTGGTGAAAACTATGTGGCCATTTTAGTGATAAGTTATTGTGAATGCTGTACCTCGATTCTCTGTGAATGTTTTGCTCTGATTTGTTATTGAATAGAGTGTTCACTATTCTATGTAATCAGAACCTTGAAAACTGTTCACAGCAGCAGTCCTCTTGAAAGCTGCTTGTGTGTTATATTACAGCTTGCTCCCCCTTCTTGGCTACCAGAAGTCCTATCTCTTAATGTTTACTTAAAAAAAAAGCAAATGAACAAACAAAAACGAATGGTGATAATTGACATCTTTGTTTTATGCTGACCTTTTGTGCATATGCGTGTGTGGTGGGGGGAGCCCTCTGATTATCCCAGGTAATTATAATGTTTCTCAGATTTAGGTAGGTACCATATTAATGAAAGTTCCATTTATTCCAGTGCTTTTAGTTATTTTTGTTGAAGATTAGGAAGATTTATTTACACACATATGGATGTTGTATTTTGTCAAAAGCTTTTTCTATAACTATTTATATAATCATAAGATTTTGGAGAGCTACGTGTTGCAGTGGATAAAATGCCTGGTTTGGAGTTAGGAAGATGACTCTTCTGGAATCCAAATCTGGTCTGACACTTATTAGCTATGTGACCCTGAGCAAGTCGCTTAACCTACTTTGTTCCAGTTCCTCATCTGTAAAATAAGGTGGAGAAGGAAATAGCAAACCACTTCAATAATTTTGCCAAAACAAAAACAAACAAAAAACCCTCACAAAGAGTCACAAAGAGTTAGATATGGATAAAATGACCAAGCAACAACAAGGCTTTTTATTACTTGTTGTTAGTAAAGTACCTATTTTTATACTTTACATTCAAACAACCCTCCATTTCTAGTATGAATCCAATTTCATCATAGTGTAAAATTCCTGACATATTGACAGAGACTCTCTGCTATTTTTTTAAATTAGTATTCATAAGAGATGTAGGACAAGAATTTTTATTTTTATTTAGTCCTAGAATTTATCTTTGCGTGGTTTACTTATCAAGACTATATTTGTATCATAGAAGGAATTTGGGAGGATGCAATTTTTTAAAAAAAAATTGCAGTTTAGGTAATACCATTAAAATTTTATTTGTTTTGTAGAATTTCCTTATAAAACGACTCAGTTCTTTTTCTTCCCCATTATTGGCACTTAATTTATAGATTTATCAATTTTTTTTGAAATTGGGTTAAGCTCTCAATAGCTTACTATGTAAATATGGACATTTTATATTTATTGAATGACCATCTGACTCACTTGTAATGTCATTTTTGACAAAAACTTGGGCAAAATATTTTCTAATATCCCATTCATTCATTTAGAAATACACTGTTTAGTTTATGATATTTGTAATGTGATTCTCCACTTTCTATCTTTAATCAAGTTATATAATTTTTTCAACAATCAGTTGCTACACTCATTTATTAATCCATTTAGGCTTTTGTTTTCAATTTTGCTAATCCCTTCATTGACTTTTCGAATTTATATTTTGGTCTTTTTATTTCTGTTTTTGATTGCATACTGAAGTAATTGATCTAGTTCTTTTCTCTTCTGGTGAGGAAAGTGACAGAGATATAGCATTTCCCCCTAAGGACTGCTTTGGCTTCATTTCACCTCAAAATTAGTATATTTTCTTATTGTCAGATTCTTAGAGAAAGAATTATTTCTATAATCAGTTCTCTGATTCTCTAATTTCTTTTTTTCTGAATGATATATCCTTTTCCCAATTATATGTGAAAACAATTTTTAATATTCATTTTTTAAAATTTTAGTTCCATAATCTATCCCATAACCCTCTACTAACCTCTCACTCAATGAACAATTTGATATGTTATATATTTGCAATCATACAAAACATATTTTCATATTATTCATATTATTAAAGAAATCCAGAACCCCCCAACGTATTCATATTCTCTCTCTGTCTCTCTCTCTTACACTCACACACACACACACACACACACATACACACGTGAAAAATAGTATGCTTCAGTCTTCATTCTGATTCCATCAGTTTTTCCTCTGAAGGCAAATAGCATTTTTCATCATGAGTCCTTTGGAGTTGTCTTGGATCATTGTATTGCTGAGAATAGCTAAGTCATTCACAGTTGATCATTGTATAATATTGCTCTCTATCTCTTGTTTGGTCATAACTTCCCCTCTTCATAGAGCTGACAGGTAAACTATTCCTTACTCTCCAAATTTGTTTATGGTTTCACCTTTTATGTCTAAATTATATAGGCATTTTTACCTTATTTTGATATATGTATAAGATGTTGGTCTATGTCTAGTCTCTGCCATATTATTTTTCAGTTTTTCCAGTAGTCTTTTTTTTTTTTTGTCAAATAATGAGTTCTTGTGCCAAAAGCCTAGGTCTTGGAGTTTAGGAAAATAAACCCAAGAAAAATAAAGAAGAAATAAAAAGACATGTTTTTGTGTTTTGTGATTAGAAGAATTTATTTTGTTTGGGTATGTATATTTGATGTATGACTTTCTTTTCCTTTTTCAAATTGGGTGGGATTTGGGAGGGAGAGAAAATAGAATTTTAAAAATAGGGATATAATTTGTGTTTCTGATATAAATGCTTCATGCCCTTTCATATGAAATCACTATTATTAGTTTTGTTATAGTATTTTATTGTTACAAGACATCTATCAAAAAGTGAGAGTAGTTTATAAATTAATATAATATAAAACCAAAATATATCAATAAAACTTAAAATTATGAAAAAAAATAACAGCTACTCCAGACTTGATTCTAAATGCAGCTCCAGTAGTCAGGTGGTGGCCTCAATTCCCTTGTCAGTTAGCTGGAAGACACTGAAGGTTGAATGCTAGAGTTGCAGGCCTATTTCCATTCTATAACCCAGGGGTGAGAACCCTGGCCTTGAGGCCAAACATGGTCCTTTAAGGCCTTGGGTATGGTCTTTTGACTGAGTCTAAACTTTACAGAACAAATCCTTTTATTAGGGGAATTTGCTCTTTGAAGTCTGGATTCAGCCCATACACTTGGGCACCTAGAGGGCCACATGTGGTCATGAGGCTGCAGGTTCCCCACCCCTGCCGTATATATCTCCTGCCTCTAGTGACTTGCTTGGAGACCTCCTCTGTGATTCTGCTCTAGAGCTGCCAACTTGTTCACTCATCCTTGATTTAAGTCCAGTTGAGATATGGTTCAATAAAGCTGGTGCGGGAGTAGGGGAGATAGGAAAAGGGAGCCCATTACTGTACAGAGCAACAAATTCCAATCCAGCATGTGGCCTGTGCCCCTGGGCTGAATTCTTTATTTTGGATTGTCAGAAAAAAATCCCCACTGCTGTTTCTTCAGTTTCTGATCCTTACTCAATGTGGTGATCTGCCTGGATCTTTGCTGGAGAAGTTATCAGAGATTTCTAGGATAAACTACTTCTCCTACTCCACTGCCATTGTTGTCCTTGGAGAGCCTCCTCTAGAAGTTCCCTTGGCCAGGCTTTGAGAATTTTCTACTATTCAGGTAGAAGGCAGTACAAGATGGAAGCTACATTCATATACTTAACCCTTATATTTTCCCCCTCCGGTCATTTCTTCCAAACAGCAAGTAGTAGTCCAGATTCTAGAAGTCTGTGGCCAAGTGCAAATGGAAATCTCTCCTAGTTCTGACAATTTTCATTTCTAGCTCTGAAGTTTACCTAGTTGTCAACCTTTTGGATATGTAGAAGGACACCTGTCTGGAAAGAAATGCCAACACCTCACTTGCCTATTCCAGGAAGGTTTTTCAGAGAATATATGTCTAGGGATGGCTTTTGAATAAGGGGCTATAAAAGCTTGACTATCTTTTTCAATGGTCAGGAAAAGGCTAATACTGGGGGATACAAAAAGAGAATACTTAGAGATAAAACAAGAAAGAAATACTTTTCTGGAAAGAGAACCAAATGACTTGAAGGGGGAATGAAGATCAGATGTAAGAACAGTAGCAAAAGATAAAAGTGCTAAAATATTAAAGGGAACTGATCTAAGCCCCAGTGTTAAGATTTTAAACTTGAAACACTATGCAATCAGTAACAGTTGAGGAAGTCAAGGGGAAGTAATGTAATTCTGTGTGCATGGAAGACTATTTACTATGAATAAAAACAATTCTATGAAAAGTTATTCCATATATGCATTGTGTGTATGAAATAGAAATATTATAAATAAATATATGCATGTATGTGTTACTTTATACACTTAGTATATACTCCAATGACTAATAAATTCACAAAGTTTATTTTGTATGCCATATTAGGCTAGGAAATACAAGTATCTTGGGAAGGCTAGGTGGTGCAGTGAATAGAGCACTGGTCCCAGAGTCAGGAGGACCTGAGTTTAAATCTGGCCTCAGACACTTAACACAGAAATTAGCCTATTGGGCAAGTCACTTCACCCCAGTTGCCGTCCAAAAAGCAAAAAAACAAAATACAAGTATCTTGTTACTGAAAAATGTTCTCATTTTCAGTTGGCTTGGGCACATTTGAACTTAATACATTATTTTCAATCATTTTATTTTAGAAAAATTGGTCAATTTTTTTTTTTTGCTTTTTTTTGGAGGGGAAAGGGTAAGGTAATTGGGGTTAAATGACTTGCCCAAGTGTTAAGTGTTAGTGTTAAGTGTCTGAGGCCAGATTTGAATTCAGGTACTTCTGACTCCAGAGCCAGTGTGCCACTTAGCTATCCCTAATTATCTTCTTTTTATGGTTAATTCTTTTTTTTTTTTAATGAGCAATCAGGGTTAAGTAACTTGCTCAAGGTTACACGGCCAGTTATTTCTGGGTGTGGTGCTAAGTGTCGGAGCCCGGATTCGATCCTCAGGTCATCCTGACAATGGAGCTGGTGCTCCTACTCACTGAGCCACCTGGCCACCTCCATGGTGAATTCTAAACACGTATAAAATATATACATTTATATTTGCATATGTGTGTAGGTATGTGTAATAGATATTCATTATATCTACAATGTCACAATTTTACGTTTGAACAATTTTAAATATTAAATAAAAAAGAAATAATCAAGCACACCTTTAAAGATAATAAACAAGTAAGGAGTTTACAAAAAAGACAAAATTTGGTTGAGTCTCTCCCAAGGCTTAACTTATTAAAATTTCGTATTTACTGACCTTATTTCATTACTTTGATATATGAGGTGATTCTTGTAGACAACAAAAACTTAGGCATATTAATCATCATCACTTACTTTAGCCTGTGTGGATGTTGTTAAAGATAATAATGCACAATTCTTCTGAACTAAACTTTTCCCTTTCCAATATGGATATATCCAGAAAGAGGTAAAGAAAAAGAAAAAAAAAAGGAAAATACTTATTCACCTGCTTAAGAGAACTCTTGTTCCTGTTACCCTCTGTCCTCTCTACTGTTGCTGAGATACATCCATGGACATTTTATTGCATTTTTTAAGAAGTTGAAAAACAATATGGTGGAGTAGCTAGAGGGTCATTCTTGAGATAGGAAGACCTAGAATAAAGAACCAGATCTAAAATATACTAGAAATGCAACAATGGGCAAATCACTTAACTTCCCTGTATCCATGGCAACTCTCTGAGACTAAAGGTCATGAAAAAGTAGCTGTTGTATATCAATAGAGGGAGTTTCCCCAACTTACAGAATCACAGATTTAGAGTCATTACTATTCCTATGAAATAAAAGATAACAAGCTGTTTCTTTATTTATGAAAATTGGATTTAAAAAAGGAATGTTTGAACGCTGCTAAAAATGATTATTTTAAGAACATACTATTGAACTCCAAGTGGTTATATCTGAAGCAGGTGGTTGTTTAAATTAACCAACTCCCCTTTAACCCCACAAAAATTAGGCTGTGTGTCTAGACATAATCCTATTCCATGTTTAGAACTTATGCCCTTTTGGAAAAAAAAAATACTAGGGACCAGGCACTCACTAAAATTTTTAAAGTGTAAATTTAGTTATTCAAAAGCTGCCCATATTATTTCACAGTTCTCATGAACTTGATAGAACCTTGAGTTATATTTTTACTACCCACCTCCCCCAAAGATCCTGACCTTAGACTAATATTCCAAGGTAATATAGTGCAGTGCTCTGTGATTGATTTGCTAACTAACTCAGTGGAAAATCTTATGCACGTACAAAACACTTGCTCATATGATTTTACAACACTTGTATGCCAAACTCTTATTTAACATTCTTTTTCTCCCCTAACTTAAATACAATGAAATGTCTGTATAATTTAAGAGAGTTTTGTTCTGTAACTTGGATAACTTTCCATTCCTCCTATACTGTGCAGCACCTTGTTCTCTGGCCTAATCTATTAGTATTCATTTATTTTATAATTTGTAATAATGTTAGGAAACACTGTTTAAACCTTACCTTCTAAGCTTTATTAGTTTATTAGTAATGAATACTCATTTCCAAAGGTACACTCTGCACCTTTGAACATTTGTTACATCTCTAAAGAAATTCTTTATCTAGAGATTTCATTCTAAAATTGCAAGTTATTTTAATGGGTGGATTTATAAGTAAAATAAGCTTAAACACTAAGAAAATATGCTTTGTTTTTTTTTAAATTGTTTTGCCTAGAGTTTAAAATGTGTGTCTGTGGTGTGTGTGTGTATGTGTGTGTGTGTGTGTGTGTGTGTGTGTGTGCTAAGAGGCTTAAAATAAAATTAGAGGGGAAAAATCCATGTTTTCTAGGAAATCCAATAGCTTTTGCAAAGTCATCAAGTCAACAAGAATTTATTAAGCACATACTTCATGTTAAGCACTTTAAACATTTTAGTGAGTATTTTGCAAGTGAATATTAGAAACCTACAAGTGAAATTTCCCTTAAAATCTTAAATGTTTTAAAAATTAATTGCATTTATCAGGTGTGACAGTATTGTTACCATCTTTAAAAGTCTACAGAATGTTAAGTAACACATACATCTCTTATTTTTTTAAAAAATGGTCTCTGTTTCTTCATAATTGAATTTGTAACTACTTTTAGCAGGCTGCCTTGTGAAATCTTTTTATCTTCCAAACAACATGTCTCTTGAGTTTCAAGAATTTTTTGAGCTGTTTTTCTAAGACTTACTAATCAAAACCATTTTGGGAATTACTGTTGTTCTAGTTTGTAGGTTTTCTACTGTAATGGACAGCATCTTAATATTGAATACATTTTCTAGAACATAGAGCTTCAGTGTTGAATCAACAATTGTAGCATAGCTTTGCAATGTCTTTGTTCATCCATGGCATACCCACATGCATGTGTAGGTACCACATAAGACTGATATTAAATCAAATTGCCTTTAGTGTTTTAAGGATACTTAATTATACTGAAACATATCATTATGCCTTTTTAACTTGATCAATTAATACCCATGTCTTCTCAGAAGTCTTTTATAGATGATCTGGAAATCACATTGAAGGTCATCCTCTGAACTTTTTTTCCTAATATGTATTTTATGGATAGCGCAATAGAAATGAGACTATCTGTAGCTGTCCTGTGTAATTTTCCAGTCATATATGACTTTGATGAGATATTTTATGATGCTTCATGAATATATGTCATCGGTGATAATATGGAAAGAATACTTCCCCTTGCTATTCACCTTTCCATTGCCCTGCAGGGGCTTCTTAAACTTTTGCCACTCATGACCTTTGTAAACTATGAGTTGTGAGCCCCCATGGGGTTGAGGCCTACAGGTTAAGAAGCACTGCTGGCATTTATACAATTTTATTTTTATTTTTTGCTTTCTTTTTTTTTCGGAGGTGCAATTGGGGTTAAGTGACTTGCCCAAGGTCAGATGGCTAATTTTTGCGTTAAGTGTCTGAGGCTGGATTTGAACTCAGGTCCTCTTGACTCTAGGACTGGTGCTCTATTCACTGCACCCCCTAGCTGCCCTTCTGCTGATTTCCTATAATTTTCAAAGTATACTATCATATCACATCAGGAAATAGGGATAGCTTTGTCTCTTATTTACCTTTTTGCCTTTAATTAATTAATTAATTTGTTTGTTTGTTTGCCTTATTGCTCTTGGTAGCACTTCCAGATTTTTATTAAATGATAGAGAACATGAGCATTTTTCTTTCACTCCAGTATGTATCAGGAAGATTTCTAGTTTATCCCCTTTGCATATAATGCTTCCTTTTGCTTTTAGATAGATTTTTTTTTCTGATATTTTAAAAATATTCCTTTAGGCCTATAAGTTCTAGGGTTTTCCTTTCCTTTTCTTTCTCTATTTTTTAAAAACATATATGAGTATTGTACTTTGACAAAGGCTTTCTCTACATCTATAGAAATAATCATGTAATTTTGACTCTTTTGATTTTTTATTGTGATTACTTCTGATAATTATTTTGCTAATGGTGAACCACCCTTGCATCAGAAATGAATGTCACTTGCCATAATGGATGCATTGCTATAATATGTTTGAAAGGATTTCATATAAAATTTGTGGGTCTATATTCATGATTGCTATTAGCCTGTAGTTCTTTTCTTGTTTTTTCCTCAATTGATTTATGTATTAAACCTATATTTTATGTAGTCTTTATATATTTAGGTATTAAGACTACATAATACTATGTTTTCATAATCATAACCTATAATTAAAAATATATTTAATAAAATAGTTTTGGTAGGGTGTTCTTTCATTTTTAAGAATAATTCTGAGGTATAGATATTGTTATTTAAAAGTGTGATAGAATTTTGTAAGAATCCTTCAGGACCAGGGGGAGGTTTTTCATTGATTGTTTCTTTACATTTAGATCTATACATTTATTTTTCTAAGTTTTATTTATTCAAAATATCTTTCTGGCCTTGTGTAAGTTTGGGTAGTTCATATTTTTAAGGCATTCCTCCATTTCCTTTGTGTTCTTAGTTTTTAACTTTTTTTTACATTTTACATTTATTTGCAGTATCTATATTTGCTACACATTTTCAATTTTAGTAAAAGTTTCCTATGGTGGTGAGAAATATGTATACTCTCTTGTAGTACCATTTCAGTAAAAAATCTTTCAGCTCTAGTGTCTCCAGCAATTTGTTCAGCTCCATATTTTCCATTTTGTTTATCTTTCAGTTAGATTTATCCAATACCGAGAGGAGGAAGAATAAAGCTTCCTATCACTAATATTGTACTCCCAGTGTCTTATTGTATCTTATTTAAAATGTTTCCTTTATGACTACTAAGGCATTTAGAATATATGAATTTATTATTGACATTTGTTTCTTTTCTATGATTCCTTTCAGCATAATGCGCTATTTTTTTTTTTTTATTAAGCAATCAGGGTTAAGTAACTTGCTCAAGGTTACACGGCCAGTTATGTCTGGGTGTTGTGCTGAGTATCTGAGCCTGGATTTGATCCAGGTCATCCCGACACTGGAGCCAGTGCTCTTACTCACTGAGCCACCTGGCCGCCCCTAAGCAATTGGGGTTAAGTAACTTGCTCAAGGTTACACGGCCAGGTGTTTCTGGGTGGGTGCTAAGTGTCTGAGCCCGGGATTCGATCTCCAGGTCTTCTCAACACTGGAGCCAGTGCTCTTACTCGCTGTGCTACCTGGCCGCCCCATAATGCGCTATTCTTGTTTATCTTTTGAACATTTGTTTTTGCTTTGTCAGCGGTAATAGTAATGGAATTTAAAGATCCCCTTGTATTAGCTTGGTTTTTAGATTGATTGTGTTAAAACCCAGAGCTTGTGAATCCCACTTGTGGGATGGACTTTTTGATGTGAAAAGAGAGTGCTGAACTGGGAGGAGGGTAAATTTAGAGAGACACAAGCAAAGAGAGAGGCAGAAGAATTTTTTGGAAGCAGCATCTTGGAGGCAGAGAGAGATGGAGAGGATTGCTGAGGGCCAGTTTGAATTGCCCAGGACTTTTGAGAGCTGCCACCCAGAGCTGCCAAGGACTGAGGAGATATGGCTGATATGCTGGTACTTTGTCTGTTTTGATGTTGTTTTGCCAGATTTGTCCACTGGTGAAAGAAAGTCCTGTTGTTGCAGAGGGTCTAGAACCTTGCTGTTGGTTCAGAGCTCCTGAGACTGTTCTGCAGACAGAGAGTGAATTCTGTCCACTGGTGAAGGACAGTGCTGTTGTTGCAGAGGTCCTAGAACCTGGCTGTTGTTTCAGAGCTCCTGAGATTGTGCTGCAGACAGAGAGTGGATTGTGCCCACTGGTGAAGGCCAATGTTGTTGTTTCAGAGGTTTTGGAACCTTGCTGTTGGTTCAGAAGCCCTGAAGAAGGATTTTCTTGCTGTATATTTACAGAAATCCTGGAAGAGGGTTTTGCTAATGTTTTCAGGGGTTCTAGGACTGTTCTACAAACAGAGAATGAATTAATGAAGACACTGGCAATGTATCTTGTGGCCTTGCTAAGCTTTGTCTTCCCAGGAACAAAGATTGCTGAGAATTTGCCTTGTGTCAACATGAAGAAAAGCCCTCTCTTTAGGTATTAAATGCTGTGCTTAAGCTTGTTGTAACTCTGGTGTAGATTCAGTTGTGATCCAAGGGTGGGGAACTTTTGACTTTTTTGTGCTCTGTGATTGAACAAATGAATGTACTTTACTTATGATTGCAAACTAATCTCCATTTGAGAAGAGGGGCTTTGTGGTTGACTAAATGAATGTACAGCCTAGGGGTGGAGTAGTACTTAGAAGAGGGTCTTTGGGATTGCCTAAATGAATTATAAGTTCCAGGGGTGGAGTAGTACTTGGAGATTATTGAATTATACTTGGTGAATGCTATATTTTGAATTATGCTATATTTTGATTTTCTCCGTTCTTAATTTTTCACTGAATAAAATGGAGAGCACCTATGCTGGTATTCTGAACCTTGGGAAGTCGCCTTTGCTTGGTATTACATCAGAATGACTACAACTTTTTGTATTCTCTTTATTTCTTGTATTTTTCCAAACCTTTCCATTTTACTAGTGCATATTTTTGCTTTCTTATCCAATCTGTTTTAAAAATGTTTATTTTATTGAATAATTTAATTTACATTTCAAGTTATGTTAAGAGTGAAGCATTTATGTTTTTCTCCATTTGTGTATAATGTATTTTTTCAAGTTACAGCTCCCCCCCCCCGACCTTTTGCTATAGACACAATACTATGTCTCTTCAATTAATTTAAACTTTTTTTTTTAAATATGGCCTATTTCCACTGGCTCTCTTTCCATAACCCCAAATATCTTCTTATCCTTTTCTCATTTATTACCCCTTTCTCTTTGGAATTTTGCTGCTTATTTTTTTTCTTGTCTGCTTTCATTTTTTTTTTTTGAAATTTGAATCTTCCTTTCCTTTTTCTTCTTACCGTGTTTCCCCGATAATAAGACACTGTCTTATTATAATTTTTTTGGACAGAAAAACACCAGAGGGCTTATTTTCAGGGGAGGGCTTATTTTAATGAATGTTGACAGCAATTTTAATAAACAGGTAAATGTGAACAAAAAAATGTACCAGCAAGCAAATCACTGGGGAAGAACAGGATGACATGCTCATTGCTGCAGCTCTGATTGGATGCAGCTGGGAGCGCGGCGTGTGTTTGGGGGGGGGGGACGACACATACAGAGGGTACCGTGTAGCGTGGGGGATCACCTTCACTACAGTAGCAATCTCAATAGGGCTTATTTTCGGGGGAGGGCTTATTTTAGAGGAATCTTTCACAGTAAGGGGAGGGCTTATTTTTGGGATAGGTCTTATTATCGGGGAAATACGGTAGTTGGACAAGTATATTCTCCCTTATTCTCTCATTCAATTGGTCCCATTCGTTAGTTCTCTTTTGTTTTTTAATCTTTCATTTCTGTGCACCATTCCATAGAGGATTTATCTCACTCTATTCATTATCCAACCTCTCTGTCTACTTTAGAACTTCACATGCTGGTTCATGACCTCTATACTTATATAATCCCTTTCTATCCTGTGTACTTCTTATGGAATTAAGACTTCTGAGATGTTTATTCTGGTCTCCCATCTAAACAGTTTCTGAGTTTGCTCTGATGTTTTCCCTTTTTCATTGTGCCTCACACTCAGAACAATGGAAATGGTAGGATCTCCTCCCCACATCCCTGTGATCTGTATCCTCCCTATCACATACTTTCCTCATTTGCCTCAAAATATCACCACAGGCCCATACCCTCTCAATACTCAGGATGTCTTTTGGCTCAGGAAATCTAGATTCCCCTGTCTTGAAAGAAGGCAATGAGTCATTTCACTCACCAAAATCTCACGAAAACACTATTCACATGGTCTCTGTCTCCCTTCAGAGAACATCTCTCTTCACCCATGGAAGCATTCTTCAATGAAAGAAAGTATTCTTTTCACCCCTGTTCATTTCTTCCCCCCTCCTCCTCACTCATTCCCCTGTAGAATCTTCCCTCCACAACAGACCAGAAATTCACATTCTCTTCATTGCTAATCCTTGTTTTGAAATATACTCTCTTCTATCCCTCTTTTCCCCATCCTCTTTAATGCAACATCCTTTTTTGTAATGCAGTCTCACACACACACACACACACACACCCATGAAGTCCTAACCAGGTTGTCACCATGTTCTGTTCATATGCTCACTCCACTGTTACCTCCACCTGACTTCTGCCTTTACTCCTGTTTTCTGTAATATATTTAGGAAGACATTTCTAACTGGTCTTTCTGTTATCACCCAGTTGCTATCATTGGCCTTGACGGCTGCATTCATTCACATCTATTATATTTCTTTTGCCTAGGGTGCTAAAAAAAAAGCTCTCTCCAAGTCTCATTTTTTTAAAGAATATTTTAAAGCTTTAATTATTATCAGCTGTTCACTTTTTTTTCTTCCCATTTATGATTAGGCTCAGATGTGCAAGGTAGGTCCTTTTGCCTTGCATTCTGTGCTCCACTGCTCACTGGAATACATTATTCCATTCCCCCCTGTGTTTTCTGGTGAGTGTATAATAGTCTTTTTAATTCAAATTTCTTTTTCTTTGTATTTAAAGATCTTTCTCCTGGTCACTTGCAGAACTTGTTTCTAAATTAAGCTGTTGGATTTAACCACTTTGTACCTTAACTTTGCACTCTTCCTTCTGCATATGATGTGTGAATTCTTTGAAGTGGAATTTCTACATTCAGCAGTTTGGGGGCAATTTGTGTATTATTCCTTGCATTACAGTGTTCAGATTTTTTAGTAATCTTTTTTTTTTCCTGTTAGACCCATGATGCTTAAGTTATCTCTAGGCATCCTGTCTTTGAGATTATTATATTTTGCTTGAACAGAGAGAATATTTTCTTTTAAGGTGTGTATTTGTGTGTGTATGTGCATATGTTTGTTTTTCTTCTAGATTGTACTTTTCTATATTTGCATTCCCATGTTTTCTCTCTATTGTTTCTTTGATGAGATTTATCATTGCCCTAACAAGTTTTCTTATTCTTCCCATTATCTCCTCTGCACAAGCCACAAATTGGGCTCTCATAATTCTCCTTTCTCTTTTTAATCACTCAGAAACAGTGTGCTGTGATTCCATATGCTTTTAAAAATGGATAGATCTTCTCTCTCATCAAGTGATGAAACTTCTTCCTTTGTTTTACAGTATTTATTCATAGATGCCTGAACTCATTTAGCTCTGGAGGCCATATTTGCCTGCTACAAATATTTTCTCTGTCAACTTATCTGCTTATATTCAAGGTGTTTGATTTTCTTCATCTTGGGATCTTTGGTAATTTAAACCATTTTAATTATTATTCCTTTTTAGCCCTCTTGCTCACCTGCTGACTCTCTCCCCTCTGATGATGTTTTCCCTAGGTGCTGAATTATAAAGCATCTTAGCCTCCTACTAACCCAGTCAATCAACTCACTAGCCTAGGTCTTTTAGGGGAGACAAAACTGACCGTAGCTAGATTCTTAGATCTATCTCTCAGGCTCGGTAAATTCTCCTCACCCTGCTCTATCCATATGGCATTCTGATTTGTTCTCTTGGTTCCTCATCTTGACCTGGCTTTTCCTAATAATGACAAACTGGTGCCATTGAGACACTGAGTGTTATCTATCTTTTAGAATTTTGACTTTTCTTGCTCTGTGAGTAAATCAGGCTGGCATGTGGAAGTGAACTTTACTTAAAGTTCACATATGTGTCATACCTTTCCCTCTAGTTTTTTTTTTTTTTACTCTCCTATAAAAATTGTTTGTAGCATGGAATGTTGCCAGGCACTGGGCACAGAAGATCCAGGAAACTTTCATATTCTCAATCCTGAATTTCCACAGCACTATGAAGAGAAAGGTGGAACCAATTTGTGGGATTGTATTAATTTCACGTGTCAGATCCTTGCATCAGTTGAGTAGGACGATAGATTGTGTAGGAGATAGTACTGAGTAGGCTTAAGGTAGACATCAGTTCATGTTTTCTTCTTTTGGTTCTGAGTGTCCTAGATCATGGAATAAGCTGAAGTTGCTTCTCTTTGTTTCATAATCTGCTTGGAGAGGTGTGAAAAGTCATAGAGATCATATAAAATGTCTCACCTACCATCTTTTAATCACATGACATGAAAATCCACGTAGAAAATTTTTAAAAGGTTTTGGCAAAATGAGAAAGCATATATTAACAAATTAATATTTCTAGATGGCATAAGAAGGAATTTCTGGGCCAAATACATTTTATTTTATTTTTTGCATTCAATTGCTTCCATCTATACCTGGAGTAGCAGAAATCTTGGCTTTGTGATCAGAAGACCCAAGTTGAAATCCCCATCTCTTTTACCTTATGATATAAAAATCATAGATATAAGAACAGTTAATAGAAAATGAATATGAATACTTTATGGTCTTGGAAAATATAGCATCAAGAAGGACCTGAGGATGGCAAGGAAGTTAAGGACAAAAAAAAATGACCCTTTTTTTTTAACCTATATTGGAAGAAAATTAAAATATTATTTTGTCTGGTATTGATTTGATTTTTCAATTAGTTGTATCATCATAGACTAGACTCCTTGTTTAGGAAGAAAGGGTTGGATATAGGATAAACAATAAATACAAATGGGGGGGTGCCATGCTAGTTTTCAGATATTTTAGAAATTTAATAACTTTTACTTTTTGGAACTTCATGAAATAAAACATATTGACATTTCTATAATTTGGAGAGAAAAGAAATATATTCCCACTTTACTTTTGTATTTCATCTTTGTGAGAGAAATGTGTGAAAGTGATCTTTCCATAGGGCTTCATAAAGTTAGTCTTCTTAGTGGCAGGAAGAGATTTCAGCTGCAGCAGTGCCAGAAGTAACAAGAGATTTATAATCTTCATTTATAGTTTCAGACATGGAACTTTGTTGTAGTTATTGTCACTTCAAGTTAGAGAAGATGCAATCACTAAGTCACTGGAAAATTACTCATTTTTAAAACAAAATTAGATATATATCTATTTTTTCTGTCTAGCGTGCCTGGATGTCCCTATAATAGGGTTTCTATAACAAGTTGTAAATGATGTGTGAAATGAAACATCTCTGCCCAGTACTGAGAGAAAGACTATAAACTATCAGGTTTGGCTGTGTTATTTGCTCTAATATTCAGATCAGATATGCCCAGAAAGAAACAATAATACTAAAGTGCCTCAGATTGGGATTGTTTCTTTTCTCTTTTATAACTACCTGCAAAATCCCCCATCTGCTTTAGCCCATCCTGTCCCTTTTCAGAAATGACAATGGATTATGTTTTATAGCACTTTATCATTTATGAAGTTCTTTCCTCTGATATATCTATCCCATGCAAAATGCAATATGGTACCATGGAAAGAGCACTGGATTTAGAATCAGATAACCTAGGTTCAAATCTTTGCTTTACCATTTTCTACTTTCACTTTATCTCACTGGATCCCAGTTTTACCATGAATAAAATTAATAAATCTCATTAGTTAATTTTTAACCCGAGGTTTTGAACATTAAAAATGGTCAGTATTACAACATAATTCATTTCCCTAATAATACCATTTATTTTATTTTATGCATTAAAAAATTACTTTGAGAAAGGATCCACAGATTTTACCAGACTGCCAATGTGTTCCATGAAGCCAAAGTTAAGAACTCCCAACTTAACTGATCTTGAGGGATCCTTTGATCTTTATATTTTCAATGAGGGTTAGATAGCATGGGTATTATTTCCCTACTCTATTGAGCATAGTTTTCCCATGATAAACAGCTACTGCCAGAATCTTAAAAGTTTGGATCATATTCTTATTTCAAATTCTTTCCCTTTTACACCTCAAATGCAATGGTATTAATCAAATCACCAGAAATTTTTCATTTTTAAAAAGTAGGGTGGAGAAACACAAAAACAAAAAGAATACAATCAATTAAATACTTTGGCTAAAATGTCAAACTTTTAGCCTTTTTTCCTCTCTCTCATCATTTCACCTCTATCCAGAGTAACTAAAACATTAAAATAAAAGGTAGATATGATCAATTTGGTATGGGGAGGGGGATAAATTAAATCTGTTATCTGTGTAGATAAAAAAAAACTACAGTATCAAGTTTTACAAATGAACCATTGAAATAAAAAATATACAGAAAAAAACCACAAAAGGGTTGGTAATGGCTCAATTTTAATTATGAATTTGGATTGAAATAGAAAAAAATAAAATTCCTCCAACAGTCAAAGACAAAGTAATATGATTTATGTAAAATATGTCAAAAATCCAGTGTGATGTAATGAATGGACAGCTATGGTGACCCTTAGAAAATACCGCCTTGGACTGTGTAATGACCACTTGCCTTTCAGAGGGGTTCCCCTAATGGAAGGCTTGTATCACAAGATACTGTTCTTTGAAAAATTCCTTTTCAGCTGTTGCCTCCCCTGTGTCAGTTCAAAAGTCCAAGAGACCCACAATGGACAAAACTCTCTTCTGACCCAGGGCCAGGTTTTTTTTTTTTTTGGTAAACATCATTAGGTTGTGCTTCTGGGCAAAAATCATGGCTTACAATTGTTCCCACATGAAAGAGGGGAAAAAGCTTCCAAGGTTTTTGATAGTTCTAAAATTCGATAGCTCTTACAAAATACCCCCTTGAGTCACTTCAGTCCAGTTTAACTGGCTTGAAGCTACTTTGTGGTGATGAAGTACTCTTCCTGGGCACCTTTAGCACTTAAAAACAAATCCAGTCCGATGTCCTATAATTTTGCCTTATAGTCAGGAAACAACAACAACAAAAATTTAGCACAACTAAATACTATTATTCACCTGCCAAAAATGAAACGTTGGCATTGTTCTACAATGACTGTAACCTAAATCTCCCTTTCAAAATGACTGTGGAAACCATAAAAAGCCCCTCAATAAAAGGTTTTTTTCGGAAAGTTTGCAGGGCCTGTCCTCAAATCCATTGACTAGAGTATAATTTGCCTTCTCTTTTCTCTTCCTCTTTCTCTTTTTCCTGCTTAATAGCATTACTGGCTCAAAATGTGATTTAGTGAAAAATCCACTCTGACTTGTTGGTAATAATGAGCATGAATTTTCTATGGAGTCCATCTGTATTCCAAAAATAATAATGTATTTTCCAATAGTAGAGTGGTAAGACAATGGGATTCTTTATATTTGTGTAGGTTTGTTCAGCCCATGTTCCTTTTAGGTCCCATTGAGATTAATACTGGTTGACAACTTTAAGGTCTGTGTGCTGATTAAGCTGGACAAGTTGGGGGAGTAACAATGGATTAGGCCTAATGGGTAATGGGAACTCTGGTGACCTTTTCTTTTGGCATTTGGCACAGTTCTTTGGACCAGAATTGTCTGGGGGCAGTACCTTTGGAAAAGATGAGCAAATCTGAGATTCTGAGAGGGAGACATTGCAAAGGGGGTCCATTGAAAGAGCATACAATCTCCCTGGAGATTTGCTATCCTAGATCAGATGTTATACTGACCATAGTAAAATACCCAACTGTTAACATGGCTCCTGAGGCTCAGAGGAAGGAAAAGAGCCACCAGAAGGCATCTTGGCACTATCTGTGAGAGTACATTATGAGAAAGGGAAAAGCGGGGAAAGTTACTTCTTCCTGAACCTTGCCTGTATCCAGATCCTCCAGTGAAACATGATTAATGATCATTTGTACTGAAGAACTCTTAGGCAATTGCACAATTAAGTAATTCAGTCCTGCATGCTTATTTCAAATACTCTGCTAGCTTTTCATTGGCAGTGCCACCTATTCTACTTTGTTTTCGGAGAGGTCATGAAGAAATTGGAAACTGGTTCACATTCCCCTCTCCTGAATTTGCTTGTCATGGTGAAAATATTAAAGGAAATTTTAACATAAAACAGTACCTTTTTCAAGATGAGATTAGGATAATTAAAAAAAGAAACTTAATTCATACAAGATTTTAACTATAATTAACAGAATAATTTCTGTATTGCCGACTGATTCTGACCTGAGGAAAGGGAATCAGTTTTGCAGAAATCAAGCCTACTGAAAGATTCAAACTTAAGATCAGAACCATTGATGATGAGAACCATTAATGGGATCACAGAAGGTTTGGAGGGTTGAATTTCTTCTTTCAATTGACTCACTTTTTGATGGGATCATTATTGTAAGGGAGATAATGAAAAATGGGAAGAACAAAATTAGGAGGTTTTAAAAACCAAAACCTGATAAACGAAGTCAATACATTTATTTTTCTTAATTTCTTAAAAAAAATTGATTTGGGAGCAGAGCCAAGATGGTAGAGTAGAAACAGGACTTCCCCATGGCTCCCACTTCCACCCCCTCCAATACATGTAAAAAAAATTACTCTAAACAAACTTTAGAGCTAAAGAACCCACAAAGTGGCAGAGAGAAACAAATATCCCACTGAAAGAAGCCCAGCAGGCTGGCAGGAAGGGTCCATTGCAGCAAGCTGGGAGCCAAGGGCATTCCCACCTGAGCCACAGTTTTAGCTCCATGGTGGCCCCAACCAGCAGCGGCTAGAGCAGATTTCATGACAATAAATCACCAGCAGCTGTAGTGGTTTCCAGAATTCTCAATTCATAAATGCCAAAGACGAAGTAAAAGGTCACTGTGGAACTTGGTTGGTCCAGAGAGGGATAGAAAAGTGAGTTCTGGCTGCTACCCCCAAAGCTAGAAGCAGAGGAGGTGCAGTGGCTGCTGCCACTGCCACATGGCTGCTTCTAAAGCTCCTGGCCTGCAGATTGTAGAGGAACCAAGTGACCATTTAGAGGGTAATCACTTTTGCTTTGGCCTGGATCCAGATCACAGGCTTGGGTGGTGGTCCTGGGGTGTGTGAACAGTGAGCCAGAGTGTGTGGGGGCTGTAGAGAGGATGCCCATCTAATAGCTCCAGCAGCTGCAGAAACCCCAGAAATTTGGGACCTAGCTCTCTCCATTCTGGAAACAGAATTCTACTGTGGCAAAGAGCTCAAAAGTCAAGTAATTGGCTGCCAAAATGAGCAAGCAGAGGAAACACAAACAGACCATAGAATCCTGTTTTGGGGACAAAAAGGATCAAGGCATGGAGCAGGAGGAAGACAATGAAGTCAGAAATCCTTCATCAAAAGCCTCCAAGAAAAATATGAATTGGCTACAGGCCATGGAGGAGCTCAAGAAGGATTTTGAAACTCAAGTAAGAGAAGTGGAGGAAAAATTGGGAAGAAAAATGAGGATGATGCAAGAAAATCATGAAAAGCAAGTCAATAGGTTGCTAGAGGAGACCCAAAAATGCACTGAAGAAAATCACACGTTAAAAAATAGACTAACTCAAATGGCAAAAGAGACCCAAAAAGCCAATGACAAGAAGAATGCTTTAAAAAGCCAAATTTGCCAGATGGAAAAGGAATTTCAAAAACTCACTGAAAATAATAACTCCTTCAAAATTAGATTGGAGCAACTGGAAGCTAATGACTTTATGAAAAACCAAAATACTATGAAACAGTTCCAAACAAATGAAAAAATAGAAGGTGATGTGAAATATGTCATTAGAAAAACCACTGACCTAGAAAATATATCCAGGAGAGATAATTTAAAAATTATCGGTCTACCTGAAAGCCATGATCAAAAAAAGAGTCTAGACACCATCTTTCAAGAAATTCTCAAAGAAAAGTGCCCTGATATTCTAGAACCAGAGGGAAAAATAGAAATGGAAAGAATTCACTGGTCACCTCTTGAAAAAGATACCAAAAAAGAAACTCCTAGGAATATTATAGCCAAATTCCAAAGTTCCCAGGTCAAGAAGAAAATACTTCAAGCAGTCAGAAAGAAGCAATTTGAGTATTGTGGAAACACAATCAGGATAACACAAGATCTAGCAGCTTCTACATTAAGGGATTGAAGGGCTTGGAATATGATATTCTGGAGGTCAAAGGAGCTAGGACTAAAACCAAGCATTACCTACTCAGCAAAACTAAGTATAATGCTACAGGGAAAAATATGGTTATTCAATGAAAGAGGACTTTAAAGAATTCTTGTTGAAAAAACCTGAGCTGAACAGAAAATATAAGAAGCAAGAGAAACATGAGATGGCAAACAGGAAAAAAAGAAATCATAAGGAACTTATTAAAGTTGAACTATTTACATTCCTACATGGAAAAAACAATAACTGTTACTCATAAAACTTTTCTCAATATGAGGATAATTGAAGGGAATATATATGTATGCATACATATGTATGTGTGTATAGGAAGATATATGAGGATATAAATATGTATGTGAGCGTGAGCATTTGTATGTTCATCTATACATAGACACAGGGCACAAAATGAGTTGAATATGAAGGGATGATATCTAAAAAGTAAAATTAAGAGGTATTAGAGGAAGTTATTGGGAGAAGAAGAAAGGGAACAATAGATTAGGGTAAATTATCTCATATAAAGAGGTAAGAGAAAACTGTTACAATGGGGGGGAAGAGCAGGAAGGTGAAAGGGAATGGGACAACCTGATTCTCATTGAATTTAGCCTAAGGAGGGAATAACATACATAGTCAATTGGGTGTCCTACCCTACAGGATAATAGGGGAATAGGTTATAGGAGGGGGGAGAATAGAGGGAAGAGCAGATTGGGGGAGAGAGTAGTTAGAGGCAAGCATCTTTGAAGGGGGATGTGGTCGAGGGAGAAGGTGAGTGTGTTGGGGGCAGGATGGGATGGAGGGAAGTGTAGTTGGTCTTTCACAATAACTACTATGGAGGTGATTTGGGTAAATTCACATGTACATTCTATATTGAATTGTCTTCTTAGCAGGGAAGGCTGAGAAGGGAAGAAATAGAAACAAATCTGCAACTCAAAGTTTTAAAAACAAATGTTTAAAAATTGTTTTTTTTTTTTACATGCAACAGGGAAATAAGTGTTATGGGAATAGGAATTTAAGATCTTCCCTGCCCCTAGGCCCTTTGATAGGCTTAAGTGACTCTGAGAAGCTTCCTTGATTTGAAAATATACTCTGCCCCCTAATAGGCTGAATGTAGTTACATGGAGCCTGTGGCAGGAGGCTTGTTTTTTAGGAATGCCCACACCTGGTTGCTTTTTGATTGGGCAGTGGGTCAAGAGGGTTGTGACATTCTCTGAGCCAGGAGAAGGCTATATATACCCTGATGTGAGATTTTATTTTGGAGCTCACTTTGAGAAGAGTTATGTGACTTGACCAGACAAGACTCTGGGCAGTCATTGACCCCCCCAACTTTAAAAACCCAGATGTTGTTGCTTCCCTCCCTGGTAACTGACTAGATATGAATGTTATGGTCAGACAGCTAGAAGCCTGTCTGCTGATCTGTTTCTCTGTCGCTTGTAACTTCTGTTTATAACTTTTCTGTATTCTCTGAAGTTTGGGGTGCTGACCTTTTCCCCCTGAACTAGGTAAATGACATATGTTTGATTAAAGCAAGACTGTTAAACCATTTTGAGTTGCTTTCCTTTAGAAAAGCAGATCTAAGAATCTGTGTGTGCAGCCACCCAGGATATGCTAGGGTGCTTGCTCCTACGATAGGATATACAGGTACTGGGGTATAGAGACCCATCTTGCCCTTATAGAAAGTTAGGGGGGGTTAAGGGGGAGGATATAAGAGAGAACAAATTGGGGGAAGGGGTATTCAGCAGGCTTGCTGTTTTGGGGTAGGAGGCAGGGGAAAGACAGGGAGAAAAAAATTGTAACTCAAAATCTTGTAGAGATGAATATTGAAAACTAAAAAGAAATTTGCAATTACTTTCTGAAATTGTCGTTCTGATACATAGATCCACTAAAAATACAGTGTTTCTCTCCATAGTCCTTAAAACTGACTTTTGTCATCTTTTGTCATATTTATCAATTTGCATGGTATAATATAAAACTTCAGTGATGTTTTGATTTGCATTTGTCCTATAATTAGTGATTTGGTGCTCTCTTGAGGTGGTTGTTAATACTTTGGAATTCTTTTGAGAATTGTTCCTCCTCAATAACTTATTATTATGCTCATGCATACATATGAATGTGTGTGTTTGAATTTCTTATATGTCTTAGATATCAAAGTTGTGAGAAAACAATACAAAGATTTTGTTTTTCTTCCCATTCTACTGCTTCCTTTTTTAGATGAATTTATTTATTTTTATTTTGGTGCAGAAGTTCTTTGTTCCATGTAAGCAAATTTATTTATTTTCTTTTTTGGTAATTTCCTCTATTTTGTTAAGATTACATAGCCAACTTTTTGCTATGAGAAGCATGTGATCTAATTGTCTTATAATATTTTAATATTATGATTTAAAAATATTTGGGCTATGAATATTTTTAGGATGTATTGTAGAATATAATGTAAGGTCTTGGTTTGTTTTCTTTCTTCTAAACTGCTTTTCAGTTTCCCCAGGAATATTTTCCTAAGTAATTTATGATTACTGCTTTAGTGGACACTGGTTGTTGAGTATCATTGTTTCTGATCCTCTGTTTTCTATGCTATTCCAGTGAAAAGATCTTATTTTTTTTTTAATCCAACAACAGATAGCTTTGATGGTTGCTCCTTTAAAAATATAGTTTGAGGTCTGGAATTGCTATTACCACTTCATCCCTACCTCTTTTTATAACTTCCTTGATATTCTAGATCACTTGTTTTTTCCATATGATTTTATCATTAGTTTATTAAGTTCTGTAAAGTATCCCTTTGGTAGTTTAATTGGCATAGCATTAAATAGTGTAAATTACCTTTGGAAGTATTGATATTTTTACTATTTAGGCATGACCTAGCCATTAGCACTAAATATTCTTCCCTATATTTAATGTGTTCTTTACTTCTTTAAGGAAATTTTATGTTAGAATCTATACAAATCTTTTTTAGTGACATGGTAGATTAATGTCCCAATATTTCATGCATGGGATTTTCATTTCTATTATTGCTGGTAAGATTTTGTTATTGTTATGTAGAAATATGGTTGGTTTTGGAGGTTTATATTGTAGCTTGCAACTTTACAGAAATAATTAATCTTCTTGATAGTGTCTTTACTGATTGCCCAGGATTTTTCAAGAATGCTATCATATCATCAGCAAATAAGGATGCATTTATTGCATTTTTTCTTGTAGCATGATTGTAATTCCTTTTTTTATTTACTTGATATATGGTAAATATTTTATAGCCTCTCATTGTTATTATCTGTTTTTTAAATGTTTCTCTTGTAAGCAACAGATTTTACTTTCTTATCCAGTTTTTTACTCATTTTCATTTTATTAGATAGTTTAATTCACTCACATTTAAAGTTTTGAGAATTAGATTTGTATTTTCCTGCATTTATTTTAAATACAGTTCTATTTTAAAATTAGGATTCCTGTTATTTCTTCCACTGTATAAATAGTACTTCAGTTATTTTTAGCATAGTTCATTTGTCAGCCCTAATCCTATCATGCTTTTGTACCTCTATACCCTCTCACCTTTCCTATTTGTTACCCTTTTGTCCAATTTTGGAGTTTTGCTTATGAGTTCCTTTTATTAGAAAGTTTTTTTCCCCCTTGTTGCCTTCAATATTTTTCTTTTTTCTTTCTATCTATTCTAGACTTTTATTCTTTAATTTAAGATTTACAAACATTTGGTTCATTATTCTCTGTATTCTTTATGGAATCACATTTTTGAGGTACCTATTTTAGGTTATTCCTTCTAAACAGTTTCTTAATATTGCCCTGTGATTATTGCCTCCCTCTTAGAAATGTCAATTCCTGTAGGTGACAGAGAGGATATTGACTCAAGTAGGACTATTCCTATGTCACTGTTTCTTCATCATTGCTTCTCTTTGAATTCTGCTTGGAACCTTGTTCATATATGTATATGTGTGTATATATATATATATATGTATATATACACACACACACACACACATAAAAAATAAATCTGTTGATTGTCTCTGTTTTTTTTCTTTTTTTTTTGTTTGGTTTTGTTGTTACTTTAATAGTTTGATCTTTTTAACTCTGTTGTCTGTTCATTTTTTACTTTTGCCCTGCCCTTGGTCATTTTTTTTCTCATTTTCCTCCAAATCACTTCCATGGTTCCATATCCTCCTGCCCTTCTTGGTGTCAGATTTTGTTTCTCAGTCATGTCCAACTCTTCGTGACCCTAGTTGGTGTTTTCTTGTTAAAGATACTGAAGTAGTTTGCCATGTTTTTTTCTAGCTCATTTTATAGATGAGGTAAACAGGGTTATGTGACTTGCCCAGAGTCACACAGTTACTAAGTGTCTGAGGTCAGATTTGAAGTGAGGAAAAAAGCATCTTTTTGACTCCAGGCCCAGCACTGTATCCAATGTGCCACTTAACTGCTCTTAGGAATTCTGATATTCCTTCCCCTGAGTCAGGAGGAATGGTCTCTTTAAGACCTAAATACCCACAGATAATACCCAGTAGAAGTTTCCCATCCCTTTTTATAGAAAATATCTTTTCTCTCATCAGTGATATGCCTGCCGCCGTGAAAACAAGATTCCCTACTTCCTTAACCATCTTTTTCACTTCATCTTTTTGATTTCTCACCCATTCTCCTATAAATTCTCTTCATCCTGAGAGACTACAAGAGTCATTTTCTCTGGATTAGGGTGCCTCACATATTTCCTTCTGTCTTCTTCCTCTACTTCTGCTTGTTACATATCCTTCCATTCTATAATTTAGTGCCTCAAAAAAACAATGATTTACTTGTACACAGGGGTGTTGTGAGATTTAATCCATGATGTTTGTATTTGAATTCTGCTTTGAGCCTTGTTATTTTGTGTATACATAAAAATAAATCTCTTAATTGTCCCTTTTGTTTTTTTTTCTTTGTTTCTTTTTGTTTTTTTGGTTGTTACTGTAATATTTTGACCTTTTTTAACTCTGTTGTCTGGGGTGTTTGAGAAGAAAAAAAATTCTTCAAGTCTCCTTTCTTTTCAGTGAATGTTGAGAATATGCCTTTATTTTTAATCCCCCTTTCCTTATTTTCATTTATAGTTAGGCTCAATTTGCACAGTAGGTCATCTTGGTCTGCATTTTGAATCCCACTGCTGTTTGGAACATGTTATTCTAATCACTACTACATTTTTTGGTAGGTCAAGAATAGTCTTCTAATGTTTCAATTTACTTTCCTTTTTAATTGAATGCCTTTGCCCTTGTCACTTGCAGAATTTGTTGTTGCTCAATAGGATTTTAAAATTTAACCACCGTATTATTTCTTGAATCATGGTATTCAGTTTTTTTTTTTTAATTTGTAATGGCAAGCCCAGAAGTAGTTCACACCTTGTTTCAGCTATTGAATTAACCATTGTTTCAGTTCAAGTTTCTTTTGAGCCTTGTATCAAGTCTATTAAGAAACAGAATGAGGGTAGCTAGGTGGCACAGTGAATAGAGCACTGGCCCTGGAGTCAGGAGGACCTGAGTTCAAATCCAGCCTTAGACACTTAACACAAAAACTAGCTGTGTGACCTTGGGGAAGTCACTTAACCCCAGTTGCCCTCCAAAAAGCAAAAAAAAAAAAAAGAATATCCTAAAATTTGGGGCGGCCAGGTGGCTCAGCGAATAGGAGCACTGGCTCCAGTGTTGGGATGACCTGGGCATCAAATCTCGGTCCGGATACTTAGTACCACACCCAGAAATAACTGGCCTTGTAAACCATGAGCAAGTTACTTAACCCCGATTGCTTAAAAAAAAAGAAACAGAATGTGTGAATCCCACAACTTTTGAACCCTAGAACTCAAAACTCCTGCAACAGGAAGGGGAGGAGCTAATGACCTTATATAAGGAGAGGCCCAGGCCAGAGACAGCAGAACTGAAAAGAGGCCTCTTGTGGTAGCAGAGTCAAGAAGGTATTGATGTTTGTTTGTGATACTTTGTACAGAAGCCCTGGGACCTTATTTTTCTGGTTGTATGTTTACAGAAGTCCAGGAGGAGGGTTTTGGAGGTCCTGGTACTTTACTGATGATTTGTGCTGACCTCTTAAACCTTGTTTGTGGGTCTGTGTTGATATCTATGTTGATGGTTTGTGTTGAGTTCTCAGACGTCCTTGGTGAGTCTGAGTTGATTTCACAGGCAGATAATGAATTGACGATGGTGCCGGAAATGTGAATGAGTATTATTGTGGCTCTGTCAAGTTTTGTCTTCCCAGAAACAGGAACTGTGAAGGGCTTCAGGTGGACTGGACACTGTGAACTTCAATATGGAATGGAAACTGGATGAAGAACTGGACAAGGAGCTGGAAAAAGAACTGGGAGCTGCCTGCCTTTCAACCCAGGTGACAGTTGGAGCTGGGACCATGGAAGAGGAACCATGGAAGCTGAGAGCCAGTCTTGATTCAAGCTGAAAGGAGACTTTACTTGGATACTGTGTACTGACTGAGAAGATTATGATTTACTGTAACCTAGGGGTGGAGAACTTTGATTTTTGTACTTTGTAATTGAATTGAGGATTTTGTGATTGACTAAATGAAAATACTTTATTTAAAACTATGTGACCACTTTGGTGAAAACTATGTGGTCATTTTTGTGATAAGTTTTTGAGCTGTGACATGGTGAATGCTGTATTTTGATTTATGGTTATAAGTTGTAACATTTTGAATGATATACCTTCATTTCCTGTGAATGTTTTGCTCTAATTTGTTATTGAATAGAGAGTTCACTATACTATGTAATCAGAACCTTGAAAGCTATTCACAGCAGCAGTCCTCTGGAAAGCTGCCGTGTGTGGCTTTTCAAACTTCTCATTATTTTTTGTGAGACCCTTAATCCTTAAATTGTCTCTACATGTATGTATTTGACAGCAATATGCTTTGTATGTATGGAAATCTTTTGATTTTTATTATTTCATTGACTATCATTTTATCTTCTATATTGTGCTTCATTTCCATGTATCTGCATATCTAATCAGTTATTATTTATTTTGTTTTGTGAGATTTGTCATCAATGATATTGATTCTTTTTGTTTTTTTTTTTAATTTTGCCAGTTATTTATGATGTGCTGGCCATACATTCTGTTCTCATCATTCTTATTTGTCTTTTAAACCATTCATGTAAATCCTGATATGGTTCCATGTTATTTTCATAATTCATAACATTTTATGTCTTGAATGATATTCCTTTGTTGCAATATTTATTCATAGATGCCTGAACACTTGTACTTGAACCAGTGATAATAATTCCTTCTATTTTATTAATGAATTGTTTTTAATTGAATTTTCTTCCTCCTGTGAGAGTTGGTAATTTCACTGTTTTTAATATCACTTTCCCCTGCTACTCATTTTCCAACTCTCTTAAGTTTTCTAAAATTGTTAATTTTCAAAATGTTGTCATACTGTCAAATGTTTTTTTGTGGTCTCATGTACTCCACTTTACCTCAGTTAATACATGATTTCTGGAGTTTCTTTATTATAATTTGTTTTGATCCCTTATAATCTGGCTTCTTACTATATCTATCTGACTTTATCATTCCACCAAAATTTCTCCCTCCAAAATGAGCAATTATCTCTTAGTTGCCAAATCCATTTTTTCCCCTCAATCTTCATTCTCTTTGACATCTCTGTAGCCTTTGACACTGATGATAACCCTTTCTCTAGGTTTTCAGGACACCCCTCTCACCTATTTTCCTGCTGACCTCTCCTCAGTCTCCTCATCCAGATCATGCCCTCTAACCACAGGTGTCTCTCAGGATTTTGTCTTGGGTCCTTTTCTCTTCTCTCTCTACAAAATCTCACTCAGTGACCTCATTAGCTCTAATAGATTTCAGTGTCATCCATATACTCATAATTCACAAATCTACCTCTCCTGTCATATTCTCTCCCTTGACTTTGAATCCTGCATCTTTAACTGCCTTTTACACATCTCAAAGTGGATATGCAGCAACTTAAACTTAACATGTTTGAAACAGAAGTAATTATCTTTCAACCTATCCCCCCTACTTCCTCTCTCTCCTGTTACTTTTGAGGGCAATGCTATCCTTCTAGTCCCTCAGCAACTTAGGAGTCATCATGGACTCCTTGCTATTTCTCCTTTCCCATATTCAGTCTGTGGCCAAAGCCTGTTGATTCCACATTTGCATTATCTTTTGAATATGACCCCTTCTCTCCTCTAACACTGCTACCACTTTAGTACAGGTCTTCATTGCTTCATGACTGGAATATTACAGTAGTTTGCCAGTGGGTTTTTCCTGCTCAAATCTCTTCCCACTCCAATACATCCTTCATTCAGCCACCAAAGTGATTTTCCTAAAGTGAAGTTCTGACCATATCAGCCTCCTCCTCAATAAGCTCCAGGATCAAATGCAAAACCCTCTATTTGGTATTCAAAGCCCTTCATAACCTAGCCCCCTGCTACCTGTTCAATCTTCTTTCCTTTAGTTCCCATCATGTATTCTTTGATCCGATAAGACTGATTTCCATGAACAAGACACTCTATATCTTATCTCAGGGCATTTTTCTCTTGCTGTCCCCAGTGCTTGAAATTCCATGCTCTCTTTTCTCAATTTCAACTAGTAGCTTACTTTACATCTCAATTAAAATCCCATCTTTCATAAAAAGGCTTTCCTAATTCCTCTTAATCCGAATGTTTTCTCTCTGTCAATTATTTCCTCTTCATCCTCTATCTAGCTTGTTTATACAAACTTTACTTGTTATCTCTCCCACTAGATTGTAAGTTCTTTGAGGTATGGGACTCTTTTACCTCTTTTTTTGTATCCCAAGTGCTTTGCAGGTACTTAGTACACAATAGGGTTTGATAAATTTTTATACATTTTTTTTTTTTTTTTTTTTTCCTGAAACCAGTTTCACCAATATTTGTCAACTTTACCAATATGGTGGATGTGAAAATTGCTTTCGTTTGTGTTTAATTATTAGTGATTATCTGCATTTATTTTCATGACAGATTTTTTAAATAATAATTATTATTATTACCAAAATATATGATGGCAATATTTCACACATCCAAATCTCTTACTGCTTTTGGATGAATATTAAACTTTACTATGTCAATTTTTTATGCCTCTGCAAGGAGCTTCTCTGAGATATTCTTACGTTTAGTAGTAAATTCCTTCTTTCTGCTATTTTCATTTAGAGCAAGATTCAAAACTGATCTTCTGCAGTTTCTCAATATTTCTATTCATTGATTATTGGAGTAATATTGCATATTGAGAGTCCCATCAGTTAAATTATAGTTTATTGGTGTTAAATAATACAAACAAACAAACAAAACAGATATAATTCCTTGGAGCTAACCACCCACCAGCTACCATCTCTGATATGTGGAAAGGGACTGCCTGTGACTGAGAAATATTTCAAATTTTTCTTTGTTTAAAAGGTTTCCATGACCACAAAAGTTTCATTACCAGGTGGCTAGCTCCTAGTCATATGACTTTCCATAATTTGCTAGACTGAGCCTTGGAAACCAGATTTCATGTCTTCCCTGGGCTATATTGGAAACTTTTCTAGGTTTGTAGAACCTTCCAAGGTATATACTTAATTAGCATAATGTTAGAGAACCTGGGGGTACCTGTTCACCATCATAAAGCATTGGTGTAGAACTTGTGTGGCTACATAAAAGTATGAATAGTTGCTTCTTCTTGACAACATGTACTCTCATTTTCTGGACGGATACTTTCCAATTTAAGTTTTAGAAACTAATTGCAATGTGGTGTATTGGATTTTGGTGAGAAAAACTTGGTTCAAATTTAACTATCTTTTATTACCTGTGTTATCTTTGGCAAGTCAATTAATCCCTAGCCTTATGAGTCTCAGTTTCCTAATCTATAGAATATGAGGGTGGATTGAAAGATCTCTAACCTTTAAAATTCTGTATACTTTATATCTACCCAAACCAATGGACTGAGGCATATTGTCTGAGGTTTTTATCTGTGATCTTGGCAACAAAGTGAGAATGTAAAGGCAGCTGTAAGTGAAAAGTAGTTGGCAAGAAGGAGTGGCTGAAATATTTGCTTAATTTCTCAAGAACAACCAGGCACAGTTCAAGTTTGGGACAAAGTTTTGCCTCATCAAAGAAAAATGTTATATTTACTGAAGTTGATTTCATCATTTTTACTATTAACTATACCTGACAAATCTTTTGGGTAGAAGGATACTATGAAGTGAAGGTGGCTAGATCACACCACTGGAAGTGAAAGAGTAATATTTTTTTTAATTCTTAAAAAACTGAGAATGTGGATTTTTAAAGGGATAGGCCTAGAATTAAGGAATGGGAAGGGATCATTTAGTTCATCCCTAACCTCTGAGCAAAGGGATATTTATACCAGAAGTTAACGAATGAGCCAAAAGACAATATTTGTCCAGGAGAGGATTTGCAACCCACTGCACTATGTCCAGGATTGGACAACAGTAAAAGCCAACCTAGGTTAAGTTTATTTTCAATTTCCTTTTCCTAATGGCTTTATTCACCCTACCCAGCCTAACACATGCATATCACTTCCTCTCTTCCTGACTCCTACTTGGTGTTCCATTCCTATAGTGTCTGCTGGTGACAACTGTCTTGTTATAGAATCAAGATGTAGAAGGTACCTCAGTGGCTATATAGATTATTTTATTCCTGTTGGTGAATCCATAATAAAAACACTTCTAACAATTATGCCTTTCTTGAAGAACTCTAAAGAGGTGAATCAGAGTGTGAGCTATTAATGACTTCCAAAGTTATTGTCCCAAGAATATTCAAAATCTTTAATAAGAATTAACTCCACAAAATCTAAAGGAAATTTTTCAAACGGTGAAATTCTAGTCATCTTGACTACTGAGTAAGAAACATTTGGCCTGGGTGCTATTGCCAATCCCACCTAAAATACACTATGTGTTCTATTGCCCATGGTGGTAATTATTTAGGGTCAGAAGACTCAAACCTGTGCCTGAGAAGTCCTTTTTTTTTTTTTACCTTCCACTAATGTGGGCTCCAGAAATGGTGAGAAAGGAATGTTTTTCTTTCTTTCCACCTCTTGTATAACGATGGAGAAGACAATTGATTCCTTAAAAAATACTTTTGGAAACATTTGGATGAAGGCCAAACAGCTGGTTTCTCATTTATTTTTTTTTAATTCTGCAGGAATAATGATTTCACAACCTTCTGTATAAGACTGAGTCAAAACAGAAACATAGGATCAAGGACACTGCCATATTTCTACTAAGAACCTTTATGTTCCTTATTATCAGATAGGTCCCAAAGAAATGGGGGGTGTCTTCTTGAATTGTACTAGGTGGATTTGAACTGGCATTCTGATAACAAACTTTTTCTTTGGATAGAGGTGAATATGGTGATGGTAACTGAAATATAAGAACTGTTTTACTTTGAAAGACATCTGTATGAGAAAAACATGCATGCCAAAACATTCACAAATAACGTCTCCTCAAACTTGAACATGGAGTATTGTTCACTACAAAGCCCAGGAGTTATCCATTCAGAATGGAAATTTAGTAAGAAGGTTAAAGACATTATACTGAAGGTGTCTGCAATGAATGGTGGAAACTGACCTTGTGCTCAGTCGCATATTACTAATTCCTTCCACCAGATCTCTCAACTGAAGAAGAGTTCCCAGGATAGGTGAATATCACTGGTCTTTTTTTTTTAACTGACTCAAGAGTTTAAAGGAATCTACCACTCAGGAGAAGGTAAGCAATGATGTGGCAACAAAACTGAAAGAATGTTCTATTACTGTGTCCAGTCTTAGCCTGTGGTAAATGAGTTCACAACTCAGGTTTTCCTAAATCCCCAAGAATACTGTTTATCTATATATGTTTTTACTTTAATGGCACCTTACTAAGGAGGGCTTCAGCTTGGGTTATCATGAAGTAACAAAACAAACATAAAAGCAAACAAACAAAAGTCTAACAATCAAAAACCAGAAAGAAGGATTTATTCAGGTGACAGGGGAAAAATGAAAATAAATGGTTGAATATTGATGCAAACACAGTCAAATAGCAGGTTTGGGCAACTTCACAGTTAGGCATTTAGGTTAGCACCTGTTCTAAAATTATAGTCTTTATTAAAGAGTTACTTAGAGAACTGAGGACTTAAATAACCTGACTAGGTTTCAAAGTTAAGATGTGTAAGGGAGTCCTTAAAGTTAGGGCTTCCTAGTTTCAAAGGGACCTTTCTATTATGCCATGCTATTTCTTATGTGTTATCTTAGATCCACATAAAATTCACCATTTAATTTTAGTCTCATAAGGGCCAGGGGTTCTTGATTTTCTTTTTCTTTTGTTTTTTGTCATAAACTCCTTTCTCAGGATCATGATTTTAAATATAAAAAATACATGAAAGAAACCATTTAAATCATTTATGTTGAAACACAATTATCAAAGTATATTTAAAAAAAGCTCACAGACCCCAAGTTAAAAATCCCTACTACAATTTAAATTAGCTAATTTAAACAACTAGGTTTTACTGAGAATAGTGGATTTCAAATGGAAAAGCATTTATTATATGCTCACTGTATGCCAGGCTTTGTCACATGCTGAGGATCTATATGTGATCAAACAACTTGTTTGATCATATATATATATCACATATATATACCCCCCCAAAGAAACCCCAATTTGAAACCTCACAGAAAAATCACAATATAATATTCACAACATAATCTCAAAGTAAAACAGTCACTCAAATTAATTGTCAGTCACAAAATAGTCACTCTCAAGTTAATTCAATCAGTTACTTACCAGTAGTATCAAAGTACACAGTCCAAGTCTTCCACTCTTGAGGCAACATCTTGATTAACTCAATTAGTCACTTATCAGTAGTATCAAAGTCTTCTACCCTTTGGGGCAAAGTCTTGATTAACTCAATCAGTCACTAATCAGTAACAATAGTCACAGTACTCAAAGTACAATCGGTCACTTATTCAGTAAAGTCTTACTAAGTATCATACACAAAATCCTCTACCCCTTAGGTCACTAGTAAACTATAATTCCATAATTACCCAGTACCCAAGGAGAGGTCTTTTCTTCATCTTGACTTGGAGCCTGTTCTCAGATACCCTGGATCCCCTTCTATGGTCTCAGATTCTACCTGGATTCAGTGATAGACAGCTCCCAGTTCCTTGACCAGCTCTCTGGGCAGGTCCTGCTCCACACTGGTGTTCACAGGGTCTAGTCCATGTCAGCTCCTTCACCATTTCTGCTCCAAGGAATTCAAGGCTCAACCAAGCTGCAAACAAAGTCTCAGCATCCTGGTCATGTTCCAGTCACCCGGGCTCCTGGCTTCTGGCTCTAGCTCCTGGCTCTGGGCTCCTGTTCAGAAGAAGCTCCACCACCACAAGTTCTCAGGACTCAGTTCTCCATTCTTCTGTGGCTGCTCTGCCACCAGATCTCAGTCTCAAGGAAATTCTGACTGTGCCACTCTGGGGCTTTTCTTATATACACAGCATTATCTACTTCACTTCCTTCAGCCAACTTCCTGTTATGTGAGTAACAAGGGGCAGGAGTTCATACCTTCTGTTCCCCCAATCAGAGGCTTGATCAGTTACTAAGTGTTAAATACCTGCTACTTTTTCCAACACAAAAGGGATCTTCAAGTTCAAAATTACATTACCATTACAGGTATAGCTTCCTATTCTACAGAGCTCACTCCTTTTCCCTTCTATGAGTTCTTACTTTATGTTCCCATATACAGCAAGCTGAGCTACTGCCTTCTGGGAAAATGGTTACCATCTCCTTATTTGAACCACCATAGTTTCTGATTTGTTTATGCCAGGTGAACTGAAGCAGGGGAATTGTTCTTTATCATATACAACTTGAACTATAAGAGATTATATTACTTTCAAGTCCCAACCCTGACAAGTGTATAACAAATATATAAAATCTCTCTCTCTTTTTTTTTACAGTATAATCAAATGAATGCTTTCATTTTTAAAAGTGACATTTTGTTTTAGAAAGAATCTTAGGATCATTCAAAGAACTTGACAATTTGCTGAAGTCAGTCCATACTGTTATCCATATCTGGTTTAATTTGTAACTTGTACCTTTAAAGGCTCTGTCCAAGGTATATAGCTACTGAAGTTTTAATACCTGCCTTAATTCCATTCTATAGTCTGTTCTTCTCTTTTGTTAAGTGTTAGGTGACATATGAAGCCTAAATTCTTTGTAACTTTTATCTATTGCTACTGTAAGGAGATATGGTGAATTGATAAATACTATGTTTATATTTATTGGATGCATAAATTCTTAAAAATTTGAATCTCCTCTTTGGGTTTCCTTCCTTCCTTCCTTCCCAGTTTCACAGCAGGCATTCAAGGGGAAGGGATGGGGGAAGAGAAAACAATAAGTATTTGTATATTACTTGCTACATGCCAAGTATTTTCATTTGATCCTCTTAGCAAGGTGAGGTACTGTTAATGCTATCTTACAAAAGAGGAAGCTGAAGCAAACAGGTTAAATTATGTCCCAGGGTAATGCAGATAGATAGTAAGTATCCAAGGCCACATTTGAACACAGGGGTGATGAACCTGTGGTATTGAGGCCACATGTGGCCCTCTACATCCTCAAGTGCAGCCCTTCTGTTGAATCTAAAACTTCACAGAACAAATCCCCTTAGTAAAAGGATATGTCCTATAAAATATGGTACTCACTCAAAAGGCTGCACCCAAGGACTTCTAAGACCACATGTGGCCTCAAGGCCTCAGGTTCCCCACCCTTGTTCTAGCTGCTAAATAAGCAGAATTGGCACAGATGCAAATTTATATCTTTTTTAAAAAAATACAGCATCACCCCTATAAATAACTAAGTCTATCAACTAAAGAAATAACAATTCTAAAGAAGTAGCTATTCATTAACCAAAGGGAGGAGGAGATGGTACAGCATGTGCTTCTTTTACATTGCTTTCCATTGGGTAAATGAGTAAACACACTAAGTACCTAAAGGTTGAAAAAAGGAAGATGCTCATCTGCTTCCCACCAAACTTGCCCCACCATTTTGAACAAATGGACGGTGGCTGTTATCCTTCTTACCCCTATTATCCTTGTGGAAAAAATACTCTTTTTTTTGCTTCCTCTCATAGGAGGGTGGCTAGGGGAAGAATTTTAGCACTTGGCCAATGCCACTGAGAACCCAGAACGCCCTTCCAAATGAAACAGCCAAATTCTCTCCAGCCTGTGTATCTCAGATTCTATCTGCCCTGTGGCTGAAATGGCCCCCAGACCTGAGGAAACTAAAGTTAATAAAAGCTAAGGGACTAGGCATAGATACACACAGGCAATACGTGTTGGAGGCACTATTTGAATCAGATCTTTCTGATTCTAGTTTGAGCACGCTACTCCCTCCACAATGCCATTGGTCCAAAAATAAATTAGGAAACAAGGTAGAAGGTGAGAGGAGGTGGAAGTGATAGTTCATAGTTTGCCAAGATTTTAGTGGGAGGTTCGGCAAAATCAGCATCTTAAGTTTTCAAATGTTAATTCCCCCATTTTGGAAGCTGGGAAGGATTGGTACAGATGGCACAGTCATCTACCATGAGAACAATGGAAACACCAGGCATCCAGGAATTGTCAGTCTAAAGGATGACAAGGATGATGGTGAGAGTAGTGGGAAATCTTTTTTTTTCCCTACAAAATAATTTTATTCTTGTGTTAGCTGGCAGACTAAGGAGAGATAGAAAATTTAATTTTCCTGGACGCAACAATCGTTATAAGAGAGCTGGAGCAACTTGAGAGTCCTAGGAAGCTGCTTTTACAGCCTGTCCCTGCTGATCCTGCTGCATTGGCTCACATTCATTTAGCACTGGGGCTGCTAATTTTGGTTAACCTGCATATGCTGGGCAAGGTCAGAGAACTTGTTAAACAGGCATTGAAAAATAGATACTGCATGAAGACAGATACATGACACCATTCCATTAAAATTATGTATAAAATGTTCATCTAAAACAAGAAAAAAGTCTACCAGGAAGTCTATTTTCTCTCTCTCTCACACACAAACACATGCATATGCAACTTTACACATATGCACATTTACATATATACACATATACATGCGTACATGTATGCATACACATACCTAGACACATGCATGTCTACACACATTGCCTCTGTAACATGTTGCCTCTCTAATATGTTTCCTCTCCAAATATATTCAGCTACAAGAGACTGATATAGACACAAAGGGCAGTGAGCATACTCAGCCCAGCCCATGGATTATACATGCCTGAGAGTAACTATACCTCAACATTTACCAAGGGTCTACTATGTGTGTGTGTGTGTGTGTGTGTGTATGTGTGTATATGTAAGGTACTGTGCTAGATTTTGGGAACATGAAAGTGAAAAATCATTTTTTGCACTCAAAGAGCTAAGGAAGTAGCATGGGGAATAAGGTAGGTGCACAGAGAAGTATGACAGAAATTAGAATGTGATAGGACATAAGGAAGAGTTAGGAAAAAATGCTCTTAGGAAATTTGAGTAGAGTTATTTTTGTTGGACATATCAAGGAAGATTTCATTGAAGAAGTGGAAGCTGAACTGGTTCTTGAGAGAAGAAAAGGATTTTGACAGGAATGATTGTGAGAAAAGTTCTAGTATAGAGGACAGTCCAGAAAGATCCAGAGGTGGGTTGGAAGGTAGAGTTCATGTAGATGAGTGATGTGAAATGTATTTGTCAAGGCAGGTTCAGTCAAATGATTCAGTGCATTAAATGTCAGACTATGGAGCTCATATTTTATCCTATTAACAAAGAATTCCTTCCCTTCTTCTTTCCCTCCTTCCTTTCATCCTGTGCTTTTGCATGGTAGGTAGAGATTTAGTCTTTCTCTCTTATGAATCCAAATGAGTAAAATATTCTACAATTTGTATTTCTTAATTTTCTAGCAAGGGCACCTTGTCAATTGGTTTGATTTCTCAAGGTTTTAATATATTTACTAGTTCCAGGCTAATGATGATTTATGAGTTTCATAGTGAAGCCCATGAAAAGAGATTTTGTAGCCCTAGGCATGGTGGGCAGGAAGGAGAGAAATTTTCCTTGCAGGGTCGATCTATATTGAGATTGGGAAACCCAGTGGTTTGGCAAGTCTTTTCTATCTCTTCTGGGAAGAAGAAGGATTTAGTGTCATGACTAAATAGTATCATATGTTCTTCTCATCCCTAAAATGACTCTTGGCTGTTTGGCAATTTTATTCAATAAAATGACTGTTAACTCTGAAATAACATATAAGGCTTAAAACGGAAGGCCAATAAAAAGAAACACTTCAGTTGTATTATTTAGTCCTTAAGGGAGCAGTGAAACCCTATTTTTATAACACTATAATTTAAAAGGCTATTTCAAGTTATTAAATTATGGCCTAACAGTAGTGTCTGTATGAAATCTGTGCCTTCCATATGATAAAACATTTCTTAAACAGAAGTGATGACAGTTAATTTGATATATCAATTTCCCTCCTAATCTTTAAAAGTTAACATTTGCAGAAATTTGTCAGTGATGAGAACTCATTGATAAGGCATAAAGGGACACTGATAAATGTCTTTATATCAAAGAGTTAGATTATGAAATGAGAATGCTCATTTTACTTAGTAACCAATGAGCCTCCATCTTAAGGCTTTCCGGGAATGTATTAGGGAATTGCTGTTATTTGCATTTACCTAAAATGGAAGTCTTTGTGGTGCAAAAAGGAACTAAGGATAGATGCAGATTTAGAGCTATATATAAATATAATATATCTATATTTTAAAAGATTAATACAACTGCCTGTTTGAGAGCTCTCTGAAGGAAAGCTATTTACTGAAGGTAAACACTAATAAATTAATGAAGTGAGCCCAATAGTCAGACCAGGTCTTTGCTCCAGTCATACTCAATGGCTTAACTTAAGCAACGATCTTCCTCCAGGTAAACTAACTGGTTAAACACTTTGTGGGAAAGTTTGACCAAAAAAGAAATGAAACTTGATTTTTGTGGCTAGAAATGGCAAGTAAGGATATATGAAATCTGACAGAATATTGGCCTCAATTAGAAACAAATGCAAACCAGAATGTAGATATAAATAATAATATGTAAAATCTTTTTAATGTCATAAAATTTAGAAAGGTTTTTACAAATATCTCATGTCTTCACAACAACTCCAGAAGTAGGTGCTGTTAATATACCATTTTGCACCTGGGGAAACTGAGGCAGAAGATGGTTAAGTGACTTGCCCTAAATCATACACATAGTAAGTATCTGAGATTCATTTTGAACTGAATTCTTCTTGCTTCCAGGTCCAGTCGTCTATCCATTGTGCCACAGTGATTTTTTTGTATCCCCTGTTCTCTTTATGAGAAAAAAGTGAAAACGAACTCTTGGGTTTACAGTTGAGGGTCTGTGTCCTGCTTGTGTGCTCTTCTTTTATGTTTTCTCATTCTTAAACCTTATTCAAGTACATGCTTCTTTCAAATGCATTGGAATATTCATTTTGCCTTCTGACAACTATTAGATGCTTTTTAGACCAGTGTTCTCTTTGGATTCAATGATAAGATTTTCATCTCTCCATTGAGGTAACAGTATTCATATTCTAATGGAACACCTTTGGCAGAAAATTTTAATTTACCTTAGTGCTTCAATGAATTCACTATCAAGGATCTCCAAAATTGAAATACAACCACACTTCTATTAGAATATAATTATTATGACATATATCATATACATATGTGATATATATCCATCTAGTTCTCTCATGGTTGTAGTGAGAAAAGTTCTTTGTAAATCTTAAAATGTACAAATTTTCGTTATTAATAGGATACACACATATATGAGAGGAATTTAATTCAATCCCAGTTACTCATTGTTTGAGTTTAAACATTTACAAAGCTATTTAAATTTACATAGAATCATATAGAAGTTAAGAACTGAAAAGGATTTCATAGATCTATCTCATCCAACTACTTCATTTTTAGCATACACTTCAAAACAAGTCAACAAATAGTCATTGTGTTCTTGCTATGTGCCAGGTGCTAGGCCAAACCCTGGGGATACAAACTAAGGCAAAACAAATCCTACCTCAAAAAGCTCACATTCTAATAAAGAAAACATACTAAGCAAGATATGTACTGGGTAAAATGGAGATGATCTCATTAGCAGTAAAGGGGACCAGGAAAAACTTCTTGAAGAAGGTGGGATTTAAGACTTGAAGGAAGCTAGGGGGGAATAGGAAAGGAATTCCAGACTTTGTGGACAACCAGTGAAAAAGCATGGAGTTGGGAGATGAAGTGTCTTTTATATGAGGAGTAGCACAAAGGCCAGTTTTCCTTGATGGGGATCAATCTACGTAGATTGAAAAGTGTTCAGACTGGTAGAAGAACCATGATAGAAATGTGTCAAGAACACGTAGAGAGAAGAGCATCAAGGGGAAGAGGGGGTAACATACTGTGTCAATGGCTGCAGAGATTGAGAAGTACAAGTATTAAGAAAAATGCCATTAGATTTGGCCATTCTGAAACCATTAGTGATTTTGGAGAAAGCCATTTCGGTTGAATTAGAAGTTTGGAAATCAGACAATAGACAGTGATGGAGAGAATGGGAAGAAAGGAAGAAGAGACTGTAAATGACTTGCTCCAGGAATTTTGTCATGAGAGGGAGCAAAAGTAAAGGATCACAGCTAACAGAATTGGATGAATCAAGGGAGGATTTCCCCCCTTTGGAGGTGATTGAGGTTGGATGACTTGCCCAGGGTCATACAGCTAAAAGGTCTGAGACTGAATTTGAACTCAGATCCTCTTAATTCCAGGGCCAGTGTTCTGCTCGCCTACACCACCTAGCTGCCCCAAGTGAAAATTTTTTTGAAGATGAGGGGACTTTTTTTTGCAGTCAGAAAAAGAAACAGTCATTAGACAGAGAGGGATTGAAAACTGACAGGAGAATGGGGATGATAGAGCAGGATATTTTCTTGAGAAGGGCGAGAATGTTATCACTTGTGCTCATAGAAGGGATTGCTTTGGCAAGGGACTCCTGTCTCATTATGTGAGACAGGGGGTTTCAAGAGGCATCTGGTTGATGTGAAACAAGAAGGGGAGAAGGAGCTCTCAATAAATGGCCTATTTCATTTGCAGTGAAACATGAGGTAGGGTTCTCAGTGGGTGATGGCAGAGAGAGCAGTAGGACGTTTGAGGAGGGATGAACAGGTTCGACAGAGCTATTGTGGGACAGTGTTTTGATTAGGGAAATTAAAAGTATTTCTTTACTGTGGTGAAGGCCTGGGAAAGAACTGAGAGGTAGAAGAATTACAGGTCACAGTGAGGATGAAGAACAGGGTCTGGGATCAAAAGGCAGAGGGAAAATTGGATAATAAACATAATCAGATAAAGTCATTTCAGAATTCATAAACAGAAGAGGAGCACATGGGCGGCAAGATCAAAGGTATGGCTATCTCTTTGAGTACCTAAGAAGGGAAGAGAAGCTCAAGGGAAATGAAAAAGCAAAGGAACTGGAAGCCAAGGCATTTAAGGGGGTATTATCATGTGTCTTCTGGTATGAGGGAAGGGGTTGAAGAAAAGAGAAAGACTCTCAGCTAGAGACTGAAATCATTGAGGAAGGAAGGAGTATCCTGGAGGTGGGTAGATAAAAACGACCAAAAATTGATTTAGTAATAAATATAAATTCAAGCTACCTCAAAGGTGAAAAGGGTCCTGAGTGCTGGTGGTAAAGATAGAATATGATTCCTGTTGTGTGTTAGGGAGGAGGTAATGAGTGAAATTGCATGGAAATGGTCGCTCGAGATACTGTGTGATAGGGGTGAAGACGGTCTCTTTGAATACAAGATGAGGGAAGAAGTAAGAAAGAAGAAAAAACAAAGGTTCAAAGGTTTAAGATTAAAGTAAGTTTGTGTTTGTTTTGTTTTTAACCTATGGATCTAGCAGTCCAGAAAATATGGCAAAAGGTATGGGTAATTTTTGAATGAAACATTGGAGAGAGGGATGGAGAAAATGATTTGTGCAGTGACAGGGAGTGTTTCAGAATAACTAGGAGGGAAAGGCATGAGAAGGTGGTATTGTTCAGTAATGCCTGACTCTTTGTAATCCCATTTGGAATTTTCTTGGCAGAGATACTTGAGTGATATGCCATGTCCTTCTGCAGCTCATTTTGTGGATAAGGAAACTGAGGCAAACAGGGTTAAGTGACTTGCCCAGAGTCACATACCTAGTAAGTGTCTGAGGCTAGATTTGAACTCAGGAAGATAAATCTTCATGACTCCAGGCCCAGGAATCTATCCCCTGAATCACTTAGCTGTCCTTATGAAGAAGTGTAGCAGGTTTTTATGCTCAAAAAACCCTTGAGGGTGGGTACTATGATTAACAACAAGATTTTATAGTCGTCTTTGTCCTGATACCACCTCTACTATGACTTGTACTGTGAATGCAATATCCTAAGGTCTGGCCAATGCTAGTCAGGATAGTTTTTCCTTAAAAGATATGGAGGATTTCATCAAGCTTTAATTGGCTCAGGCTATTCAAATTCCTGGTCACCTTGGTACAAAAAAACAATCAGGATATAAGGGACTCTAGCTTCTCCCTCGAGTTAACATTATGACCATCGTAAGCACAGAAAAAAAAATGCATGGATAATTAAGGTGCTTTCTTCAAAGTTTCCTTCTCACAATATTCCTCCCCTCCAAATAGCAAAACAAAAGTCCTTCTGACAACTATTAGATGGATTTGGAGTATTTAATTTTCTTCAAATCTTGAACCTAAGATACCAGCCCAGTCTGAGTCATGTTTGGACCTTTGGAATCTGCCCAGTCCACCAGGGAATACACCTGACCAATACCCCTTTACTTGCTCCCTGAATTTCCAAAGTGAGTAAACATTCAAGGGAATGAAAAGCACCTTTACTTCAATAAAACAGAAGAAAATCTTGCCTAAGCTCTATGGACAATATGGGGAGAATTTGCAAAAAAAAAAAAACAACCCTCTATCTGGGAAACATAAACTAACATACCAGAGAATGGTGAGTAATTTCCTATCCTTTGGCAGAAGGATATGAATTGGAGGTACTTGTAGCCATCCTTACTTATCCACAGTGGAAAGGGAGGATGTGTTGTTGTTGTTCAGTCATTTTCACTCCTGTCCAACTCACTGTGACCTCACTTTGGGGTTTTCTTGGTAAAGATACTGGAGTGGTACCTCATTTCCTTCTTCAGTTTAATTTACAAATAAGGAAACTGAGGCAAACAGGGTTTAAGTGACTTGCTCCAAGGTCACACAGCTAGTAAGCATCTGAGGCCAGATTTAAGGCCTAGCTAACAGGTTTGTAGGCCTTACTCATTATATATTGATATAAGGTTTTTTTCAGTTGACAAAACAATGATTAGCTAAGCAGGATTGGGGGTATAAGTCTGATTGCATTAATGGAATTAGAGGATTCCTGCTTTTTAAATAGTTAAACCAGGTTTTCAACTTATATTCCTGTGTTAAGAAAGACTATCTTCACCAGTTTTCAATAACTCTTCTATCATTACCACTAGGGACTCACTTGGCAGGCCTAACAAATTAGACTGCTTTTACAAATCAACAACTAGTCCTGCCAGCTTTCTCCATCTGCCCAGGACTGCCAGGTTCCTAATAAGCACCAGAAGATGGAACAAAACAGATGGTAGAAAATGTGTCTGGACCTTGAACATGAGACAGAAGGATTGGGAGGCTGTGGCTCAGTGTAACTCCATTTCCTTCATTACATTATGTGGAGAATACCCAGAGTAACCCTGTTCTACAATGAAAAAAAGAAAGATACCTACTTGGAGAAATAATGTTGGTAGGATGGCCACCAGTCATCTTGTTTGTTTTTAAGATATATTTCACTTTGGAAACTCAACATTTAAAGAGGAGTTGGAGAGGTTGGAATAAATCTTTCCCACTATGGTAAATTAGAGAATAATAGGAAAATTCAGCATCAACCTGGGCTGGATAACCCTCTCTGAGGACTGGGTTTTTGGTGAAAGGCTCACTTAAGGTGATTTGTTTGCTTTTTAGGATCACCATCTTGATTTACTTTCTGTTTGTTCTTTCAATATATTTTCCTTTTACAAGCTCTTAGTAGTCAAGCCCAAATTCCCTGATGAGAGTGAAGCCACAGCCACTGAGTTGTTTTATATATTTCTTAGACAAAAATTCATAAACAAATATGCTGTGCCTGGGGGAGAGCATGGTGCCATGAAAATAATACTGTATTTGGAGTCAGAAGTCCTGGGTTTGAATCCTGCTTCTGTCACTTTCTTTTGGACATTGTACAAGTCACATGTCTCTAGGCCTCATTTTCCTCATATGTAACACAAGAAATATAGATTAGAGGCGCTCTAATTTCTCTACCAGTGCTAAATCTATGACATGACACGATGACCAAGGATATTGAATTGCCTCTGTACTTATGCTTACTGATTTTGAAAAGATATAAAAACTGAAGTATATCATTATTAAAGAACTCCCCAGAATATAAACTTGATTACATTCTTGAAGAAGGGCAATACCAATCACAGAAGAGAAGACTCAAGGTAAACATCCCTCCCTCGTCACCTCATGCCAGCACTACTACAATAGCTACTGGCTGGTCTTCTTGCCACAACTCTCTGCCCAATGCAAAGTGATCTTCTTATCAAACAGGCCTGAACACATCATCCCCTACTCAAGATATTCCACGGTCTCCCAATAATGCTTTGTTTGGCACTCAAAGCCTTTTATGAGCTATAACTTGTTTCTAGTGCCTTCCTTCTCTTGCTTGTTTCTACTTCATCCTTTATCTATACCTATACATAGATATGTGTGTATATATATATTTGTGTATATATCTGTGCATTTATATCTATACCAACATTAAGAAAGAGAGGGGGAAAGAGACAGAGAGAGAAAGAGAGAGACAGAGAGAGTTTATACTTAGCTGTTTGTATATTGCCTTCCCTATTAGACTGGAGGGTCCTTGAAAAAAGGGGCTGTCTTTTGCTTTTCCTCAGTGCCTGACCCTTAATAGACACTGTACTAATTCTTATTGACTAAATAACTGAGACAAAATCATTTTCTTCATCCTCAGATGGCCTGAATTTTAGCCTCTTTACTATCCTGTTCCCATCTGGACACTCCGGCTTATTAATGCCTTTCTTATTCTATTAGTTGATTCCCTCACCCCCTACTGGTACTAGCAGGTTTAGGTGCTGTTACACCCAGGTCATTAACACTACTTGATGAGACCTCATCATGTTTCCCTTAACATTTGGCCAGTAGACTTAGTCTCATGGCAAAGACATTTAGCATAACAGGAACCCCCAGTTATAAAGCATTTACCCCAAAGCCATAGATATGCAGTTGAGTCACTGTAGGCTCATACCCTTTCCAAATGTGGAATGCTTCTTGTAGATATGAAAGGCCTTATCTTGTGCATTTCAGTGATTCTGTTTTTGTCCCCTTAAACTCTTCAGTGTAAACTGGTTAAGTATAAAGTGGGTACACTAATACACAAAGAGTAGGTGTAATCTTCCAGACTTGCAGCTCTGATATAACTCAGGAGGATGAATGGGGGAAGGAGGTCTTATTCCATGTTGTTTACAAACATAACTCCCCCAAATATTAATCTTTGCTTTGTTTCAGTTATGAGTATTGGGTTTTTCTTTAAAAAATATCATGGAAGTGTTTTTAACTGGACTAAGACAGCAAAACCTGGAAGCAGACAACAGTTTGGGTAGTGGCTAAGTTGACAAGGGCAGTGTTGCATAATGGCTGTGTTCAAATCTTACCTCAGATACTTAATAGCTGTGAGATCCCAGGCAAGTCTTTTAAACTCTCCATGCCTCAGTTTTCTCATCTGTCAATTGAGGAGATTGGATTTTGTGGCTCCTTTTCATCTTTAAATCTATGATCCTGCGATTGGGAGAATGAAAATGAGAGAGATGAAAGATAACCGTTAGAAGTGTCTAGGCTTTCTTAGTAGATACCATCATTTCTATTAGCTTCATAGTCACCACCAGAAAACATTTAATTCAACAACTTTATGCCTGTCACATTTTTTTCCTAAAACCTGCAAAGGAATTTTTCTATACCTTTCCTCTCCTCAAAGGGTATATAATGACTGAATAAAGCATTTATTAAGCACTTACTCTGCAAAAAAGCACTGAGGATACAAATCGAAAGAGAATTCCTGTTCTCAAGGTTCTAACATTCTAACAGGAGACATAACAAACATATAGAAGGTTTGAAGTTTGTAGTTTAAAGCAACTTTAAATTATTTTTTAAAATTTTACTTCATCTGGAAAGAGCCAAAATAGTTATGGAAAACCTTTAGAAAATCCCTGAAAGCCTAATGTAAAAACTTCATTTTATCTTAAAGTGGTTTAAAATTTTGACAATGTGTCCCAATATACCTTACATGCCACACTTCCATCTATAATGCCAATGCGATATTCACAATGTCCAGGGGGCTATGAATATGCTGGTGTAGTTGTGGGATTTTACCTTTGCAACATCTCCCAAATACATCCCCTTCTCCTGACATGTCTACCATTGGTAGACCCTTTTGGTGTAGGCCCTATTCACCTCATGACTAGACTATTTCAATAGCTTGTTGGTGGATCTGCCTGTCTCAAGTCTGTCCCTCAATTCTCCATTAAGCCACTAAAGTGATTTTCCTAAAATGCAGGTCTGACCATGTCATCTCCCTCAATCTTCCACTCAAACTCTGGTGGCTTTCAATTGCCTCCAGGATCAAATACAAAATGTTCTTTTTTGGCCTTATGAAACTCTTTATAACATAGCTCCCTCATACATTTCCAGTCTTCTTGCACCTTACCTCCCAACACATACTCTTTGATCCAGTGGCACTGACGTCCTCTCTGTTTCATCCAAAAAAGTCACTCTCTTTCTTATCTCTGGGCATTCTCTCTGGTTATCGCTGTGCCTGGAATGTTCTCTCTTCTCCACTCAGACTACTGGTCTCCCTCTCATCCTTTAATTCCAAACTAAAGTACCACCTCATACAGGAAGCCTTTCTCAACTTCTCTTAATTCCAATACCTTCCTTCTCCTGGAACTTAATAAATGTTTATTGAATTGAATTAACTTACTGAAGTTCAACCAGCTACTAATTGTGTGAGATAAGATTTGAACTCAGGTCTTCCTGATTTTAAACCTAGTATTCTATCTATTGTGATATCCAGACAACAAAAAGCAAATAACTAGTAACATATTCAGAGTCAGTAGGTTCACTGTAAATAGAAATCAATATGAATGAGGGTTGTACTCTGTTTGGCAGAGTATACACACACACACACACACACACACACACACACACATACATACATACAAGTCCCCCTAGGGTTTAGGGGGAAAGACAATGAGTTATATTTTGGAGATACTGAAGTTAAGATGTCTACTGAACATCCAATTTGAGATGTCTGAAAGACAGTTGGAGATATATGTGTGTGTATATGTACATGTATACACACATGTGTGTATATATACACACCTAGTTCCTATAGAAACTTTGGCTTTCTCTATAAAGCTGTAAAAGCTTCAAATACAAACCTAAAACCATATCACAGGATCATCGATGTGATGCTGGACAGGACCCTGGGTGAGGCACAGCTAGGGTTAGCACAGTGGATAGAGTGTTGAGACTGAAGTCAAGACTATTCATCTTCATTAGTTCAAATCTGACCTCAGACACTTATGTGACCCTGGACAAGTCACCTAACCTTGTTTGTTTCAGTTTCCTCATCTGTAAAATGAGCTGGAGAAGAAAATGGCAAACCATTCTAGTATCTTTGCCAAGAAAAAAAACAAATGAGGTCATGAAGAGTTGGCTACAACTGAAGCAATTGAACAGCAATAAAAACAAAAGGATCATCTTATCCAATATCCTCAATTTTACACACGAGAAAATTTACAACCATAGAGGTTACTTTTTCAAGGTCACTCAGGTAGAAAGCAACGGAGTCAGGATTTGAATTGGGGCACTCTTTCTCCACTTCTAGCACTTTTATGCTATGCTCCCATGTTTTATTGCTTATATGGTGACTACATACACACACGTCTAATTTAGTTTGGAAAGACCTTTCAATAGGTTGGCCTCAAGGAAATATATTTTCTGGTCACTGCAATCTACAAAGAACGTCTTTCAAAGCCTACAGTAGTTAGCTACATTTTAAATCAATAAAGAAAAGACCCAGATCAATGGAATCATGAATTGTTGAAATACTAAACAGTGGAAGCAAGTGTGCTATGCATTATTCTGGGAAACTATAAGTCAAAGGAATGCAGACAGAAAATGTAGATTTCTCAGCCTACATATAAGGCCTGTGGGTCAAGCCAAGTCAAAGACAGCGGAGCAGGCCATTGGGGTTCCAGACAAAAATGGGAATGTCAGAATCCAAAGTGTGACTCATCATCAAACCTACAAAGAATTAGGCCTGAGGGGTTGAAGCCAATGGCCTTAGAGGAAAAAAAAATGCCTACAACACTGGAGGGAGAGTTTTATGTGAACCTTGAGGCCTCTGCCTAGGGGCTTCTGTTGTCTTTTAGTAGTGAGATAGTACAGGCCCCTGGAACACTCTTCTGGGCTTATATCTGTGGGATTTTAGGAAAATGGTTTATTTCATTTGGAAATTCTTCCATTCCTAGCCTTGTTGACTAGACATCTATTAAATTTGGCACTATGATGGTGGGTTTTTTTTTAATCTCCTCCCACCATTATACAAGCCCTTCTCTAGAGTAACTTGGAAGTACTGGCAACATTTTAAAAGACATCACTTAACCAGAAGGAAAATTAATTTTCTACTATAAATCCAGCTTCACTGGAGATGTAAGTAAAGGCTCCAGGGAGAAGAAATTTATTTAAGCTCAAAATAAAGATAGTGAAACAAAGTAGTAAAGACAGTTATGAAAAGTGCTGGAATGGAGACAGATTGAAGCTAACGATGATATATGGGAATATTTTTGCTTCAGTGGGCAGATTACATTTTTTAACAGTGCTGAAGTTTGGCACGACTTCCAGCCCAGCATCTCTTTTTGGTTCATCTCCCATCACCTTGGCAGTCATTCAGTTCCCCTGATAGCAAAACTTGAACTATAGGACAAAGTACTTCTCTCATTTTAAGGCTATCTTAGTCTCCAAAGTCTACAGGTGAACTTGGGGTATAGGCTGTTTGCCCAGAAAAAAAAAATCCTTCACCTTTCAAAGAATCCTCTCCAGAATATACATTTTTAAAAAATTGTTCTCCCTAACCATCTGTGTATTTTCCATCCTCTAAGCAGCTAAAAATGAGTATTATAGATTCCCTCCATAGTGGGGTCAAATTCCCATCACAGGGCGCGAAAGCTGCTTGCTTCTTAAACACACAGACATAGACACACACACACACACACACACACACACACACACACACACACACACACACACACACACACACACGGGAGTCAGACAATTTCTTATGTTAGCCCAAAATAGTTCTGAGATTTTTCTATCAGTTTTGAGATATATCAAAGTTTTCCCATAAAAAGTTTCAAAGCCTGCTTTACCTCTTTTTAACACATTGAATAGTCTATAGGATGACTAATAATAACAATAGTAATAAAAAGTCCTGAAACTCTCACTGTTTTTTGTTTTATCTATTTCTTCTTAAATTTTACTCAGATACCTCATTCGTGCCTGAAGGTTTATTTTCTTTCAGGTTGTTGAGGTTTATGATGATTGAATGCATGTATGAGAATCTGGTTAATTTCATACCACTTGTGTGACTTTGGACAATTCACATCCCTTCAGCTGCTTTATATGTAAAATTAGGAGACTGAAGAAAGTGACATGTAAGGTTATCTGCATATACATATCTATAGGTTAATATAGATGTATAAATACAAGTCAGTTCACATGTACTAAGCACCTACTACGTGCCAGACATTGTGCTAAGCACTGAGGACACAAAGAAAGGCAATGAATGGAACCTGCTCTCAAATTGGTCATGAGGGAGACAACATGCAAATAACTAAGTACAAGAAGGAAACATAAGGGTAATGGAGATAGTTTCAGAGCAAAGGCATCAAGAGGAAGGCCTGGGAAAGATACAAGACCTCATGCCTCCTCTGTAATCTCCATTCCACTTATTTTCAATATCTTTCTATTGTAGGGGTGGGGAACCTCTGGCCCTAAGGCCACATGTGACCTTCTAGGTCTTCGGGTGCAGCCTTCTGACTAAGTCCAAATTTTACAGAACAAATCCTTTTATTAAGGGATTAGATTCAGTCAAAGGGCCAAATTTCAGGGCCTAGAGGGTCACATGTGGCCTTGAGGATGCAGGTTCCCCAGCCCTGGTCTATTGAGTCCTACTCTACTGCCTACAAACATGTCCCTGTCTCTCCCAACCTGACAAAAAATTCTTGCTTTATCCTATTAATCCTCTTGTCCTATATTTATTTTTCTGTTTTATGGCTAAATTCCTTGAAAATGTAATCTACAATACCTCCACTTTCTCTTTCCTGACTCTCTTCTTAAATTTCTAGAGGTGGGGAACCACATGTAGCCCTCTAGGTCATCAAGTGGGTTCCTTTGACTAAATCCAAACTTCACAGAACAAATCCCCTCCTGTAAGAATATGTTCTGTAAAACTTGGACCCAGTCAAAAGGCTGCACCCAAGGACCTAGAAGGCCACACGTGGCTTCGAGGTCACCTTGAGGTCGCATGTTCCCCACCCTTAAACCCTTGCTCTTGACTTCATCATTCTACTGAAACTCCTTTCTCCAAACTTACCAATGGTCTCTTAGTTGCCAAATCCAATCATCTTTTCTCAGTACTCGTTCTCCTTGGCCTCTTTGCTAACCTTCTTCTCCCTGGTACTCTCTGTTCTTTCTCTAGGTTTCTGGGAGATCACTCCCACCTGGTTCTTCAGTCACTAAAGTGATTTTCCTAAAGCTTGGGTCTGACCATGTCACCTACCTAAACAATATATTCCAGTGACTTCTCATTACCTCTAAGAATAAATACAAAATATTTTTGGTGTTCAAATCCCTCCATAACATAGCCCCATATTACCTTTCCAGTATTCTGACACCTTACTCTCTATCAAGTTCTCTTTAATCCAGTGATACCAGCTTTCTTGATGTTACCCATACTCAGGCATTTTCTCTGGCTGCCTCACATGCTTGGGAGACTCTTCCTTCTAATCTCTTTGGCTTCATTTAAGTCCCCACTAAAACCTCATTCTTTAAAGGAAGTTTTACACAACTCCTCTTAATTCTAATACTTCATTCTTTTATTTTTCCTACTTATCCTTTATAAAGCATCATTTGTACTTATTTACTTCTTGTGTCCCCCATTCGATTGTGAGCTCCTTGTGTACTCCTTTCTTCTCTTCATCCTTCTATCCAGTCTTCCTAAAGGGGTCTTTAGTCTTTTTTTGTATCCCTAGAGCTTGATTCATAGCCTGGCACATAAAAGGTGCTTAACAAATATGTATTGACTAACTATAAATATAGATGTCTAAGAAATCTGATAAATTATGGGAAATAGGATTTTTTAAGAATTTCAGATATTCAAAATGGGAATGGAATCCCACAATTTGACCTTGGAGTATCTCAAACACAGGCCTAAGTAAACAAATTTATCTGAGACTTGGAGATAAACATAATTCTATGACCTGAAAATTGACTTGAGCTCCATTTGAAAACCTATGTACTATAATCAAACCTAGAATTGGAAAATGAACTATATGTCAAATGTTATTTATACTTAGTGTAATAAAAATGTGGTTCATAATGAAAAATTAAATATATGTGTGTTTATATATACACATATGTATATATGTATATATATATACATGTGTATATATGTATATATATTTAGATGTACATCTATGTATGTATAAACATTTCGAGCTCTGTGCCAAATTCTATAAAGCCAATGAGCCCAGCAAAAGGAGGACATACTACATGATAGATAACTATTTTTTTCTCTAGATGGAAGAAAATCTAGACACCCTTTGCCCATAGGTGTGTAAAGGCAAGTTTAAAAGTCGTTAAGTATTCTCTGGAGTAGAATGGTTTGGGAATCCTTAAATTTATAAGCCACAAATACCCTTTGAAATGATATATTTCCTGTAAAGGGGAGACCAAAGCAAAACATTACATTCACAGATGTATTATAAAATTCTTATATGTGCTTCCTACACCCAAATATCTATCCCAAAATGCAAATAATACAATGTGAAAATGTGATAGTTCATGTGATGTGTTTTAAAGGAAAATCATGGATGAATACATATTCTCGTATATATGTTATGTAATTGTTAAGAGTGATAACCATCATACCTTGATTTCTGAATTGTATCTGCTTACATGACATAATTTAATACAACTGCTTTTACCTGAATGGCAGCTAGATCTAGAGATTATGATGGGTAGAGAAGACAGTCAGACATACTGTGTTCCAAGCCCCATGAAGGAAGGAGTATTGAATCTCATTCTTTGTCTGTCTTACTATAATTAAAAGAATGCCTGGAAGGTGTAGATTTTTTTTGCTTTTAAGTAAGTTTAACAAATTTTTATTGAGTGCCCTTTTTATTACTGATCCTATATTAGGCACTAGAGAGCCAACGATCAAAATAAAATAGCCACTGTCCTCAAATACTTTATATTTTACTATTGTTGGTTGGGATGGGAAAACAGGTACACATATATAATGTGTGTAAAAGTGCACATGTGAACATGTGTATACATATACACACATATATACATATATGTATTCTATTTAAAATGTATTAGGCATTAAATATTTGCAGAGTTATTGAAAGAATGCTGTGCCACATAAGAGAGCATACAAAATAGGATGAATTTACCCTAAGAGGAGAGAAAACCGATTTCTCTCACTCTCTAGTCATGATGATCAAAGAATATCTAGTTCCTCTTTTGATTAGTTTTCTTTTTTTCCTAAAGTTCATTTTAGCCCTCCATTCTAGCTTCGGTTTCATTGTCTCTTGAAATGTTTTCTTCTTCATCTCTTCCTTAGTATGGTTGACACATAGAAAGTGAATTATAGGCCTCAGACTAGCTCAGGGCCATATGATCCAGAAAGTTAAAATGATCCTTTAACATTCAGCTCCTTTTCCTCTTACCCCCTCCCAACCTCAATCGTGTTGGAGAATTCCCTTTGGTTCAACATTAGCTAAAAGGAAAAGGGTGGGGGAGGGTCAATAATTCTTGGCAGGAATTATATTTTGCTCCCTGACCAATTTTATAAATGTGTCAGTGAAAGCTGGTATCTCATACATTCAGAAAATAATTTTCATAAAGGCAAAACTCAGCTGAATGTTCATGCAGTATGTATCTGACCAGACTGCTGACAATTTTCTTCCAAATGTTAGGCTAGTTGTTTGTCAGTGTCCTATTTGCTGACTGCCTCACTGGTCCTTGTGAGTTGCACTTTGTTCTTATAAGGAGATTGAACCTGACATTTGAGAAAGAGAAACAGACATGTGTTAGAAAATCATAAAGTGGAAATCTAATTATATTAGAGATTCACTATAAAATGACAAAAATCCAATTGAATTCAGATCATTCTTGGACTGAAAATAGACGTACTGGTTATTAGAAAGCCCTCGTTATAACACAGTGTCATTATTAGCAATGGGCTGCCCAGAGGATGCTTTATCAAAATAATGGTGCAGTGGATTTTATACCTTCTCTATTAGATATGCCTTAACTAGATGCCAACTGAAATACTACTCAGTAAAGCATTCAGTGATGCCCAGATGTGCAAGTTGTATAAAAATATGCATTAATGATTTACAAAGATAGCTAATGAGGGTGAAGCCTCATTCTCTGGTTGTACTCTGGGGTTCTATGCTACCAACTATGGAGACCAGGGTTATAAATTAGTATAAGCCCAAGGGCAACCTGGACAAAACAAATTAGTATAGACAGTAATAGATGTTTCCGAGGAAAGAAATAAAAAATTTTAATAACATTGGAAATGGTATGGAATTCATATTGATTTTAACTGTAATCAGCTTCGTCATTTCTATGACTGTGAGTCTGACAGGCTAGTAAAAATGTCAAGGTCTGATAAATGTTGGTAGAAGCATATTCTTTAGCAAAGAACTTGGGAGAAGTAATGTTACAGGTTACCACTTTGACTTGTCCTATCACCGATTGGGAACTATGTTCTTTCAAGAAACCAGGAAGTTCTATGTGTATCCACTTGAGATTTTGCCTCACAATTCTCCAAATGTAATAGCTTTCCAATTTTTCCAGCTCCCTTTTTGGTCATCATACCTATTTTCATGCAACTTATATAAGCAAATCCTATTTAGGCACAGAAACCAAATACAAATGTTTATAAAGTACACATTATTTATTAGCACACTACTCTGCTAGTATAGAAGTATGTGGGACACAGAGCCAGGTCACAGAGTTCTCAAGAAAGATGATCAATCTAATCCTAGAGTGATTAGATTTGGTCATACTAGCTGGAGGAACCTGACAAAAATGTATGTTATACAGACAAAGGTCAGGAAGTCAGTGAGCAGATAAAACAATCAATGTTCAATTGTTATAAACACAGCAGGCTGGGTCAAGTTTCCAATCTTCTAATTCCACTGCATAGAAAGGTTGCAAAGAAGGTCTAATGTCAAAGTTATGCTGAGGTAAGAATGTGTACATCAAGGTAAGCTGAGCAGGAAGTAAAGTTCAAATAGGCAGGAAAAAGTGTCCAGCAATTTAAACTTTCCAGAGACAAGAAGGAGAAGGAGGTGACCTGGACTGGATTTGAAGAAAGGCTCAAATAGGATGGTTTCTAAAGTACTTTCTACATCCTTTGTGACGAGGAAGGACTGTGAACTGACACCACAGCTATACTTTCAATCAGAAAATAATACTTCACAAATACGAAGAACTTAGTAAATGTGGAATTGAAACAGTGTCCTTGTTAAATAAGAGTAGATGACATGTAATGGGTATTCATCCAGAGCCCAGGAAAATAAGTCCCTCCTTTAAATCTTTCTAGGGAATTCTGCAAGATGGTGTCTTGTGTGAACTTTGCAAAATCCTTTCACCATTCTGGGTCTATTTTTCCTCTTATGAAAAATAAAGGTGCTAAACTTTTATGATCTCTAAGAGTCCTTCTACCTTTAAAACCCTAAAATCTGGCTACTTTATAATTTTCCAGAACATGATAGATTTGGGGACTTAACTACATTTTATCATAAGGCGTTAGATTTAGAGATGTAATTAATCTTAAATATCATCTAATTGCCTCCCTCGTCATTTTATAGAATAGAAACTGAGGTATAGAAGTGGCTTGCCCATGTCATATGGATAATAAGTAGCAGAGTCAAGATTTGAACCTAGACCTTGTCATTCTGAATCTTACTCTAACTACTCCATGCCTGCAATCTCACCAACTACTTTGCCTGCCTACAGGAGATTCCAGCTGCTGGGGACTTAATTCTTTTTGGTTCCAGACCATTAACCCTAGGTTCCTCCTGTCCTGCCAGGTGAATGGCTAATGAGACCCATAATATCTAGGAAGACTACACTCATATTTCACTTTATTCCTTAATTATGTTCACATGAGACATGCTGCTATCGGCATTCTTTTTTCCAATTATGGAGCTATAATCAAATCAGCATTCATATTGTAATTTGGAAAAGGTGTCTTTGCTTCCCTGTGACTCCTCTCACCACCTCTATAGTTTTTAAAACTAAAGTAACCTTTTTCTGATTACTCAAATTCTGTATGTATCCATCTATCCTCCCTTCTTCCCTCTCTCCCTTCCTCCTTCTTTTTTTCTCCCCCCCCCCCCTTCACTAGCAGACTGTGAGAAAAAAAGATCAATGCTTCTCACTGTCCCTAAACACAGTTCCAAGAAAAGTAGATGGCCGGTGAGTCTGGGTCAAATGAACTAGCTTGTCATTCTTTAATATCCAAAGGACAAAAAGACAATTAGACCAACAAACAAAAAATAAAATACTCATACATGGAGCAAAATAATATTGGGGAACATGACCTGGTAACCAATAAGGTTTCCTCAAAGGGCAAATAAAGTAAAATCAACAGGTTTTTGTTTGTTTGTTTGTGGAGTGCTTAAACACCACACAGAAAAGTAAGTACTTTTACTAGACAAGATCAGGAAGTTTTCCTGAGTGGATCTGAACTTCAGCCAAGGAGGAGAGAATTATTCTCAAGCTGTTAAGCATTTGTTAATGTCATATTGTGTGTGGGATTTGTTTAGGGAGATTCAAGATCTGCACATATTTTTAAAAAGGAAATACATGGTCATTATTAACTTATATAGGAAATGACTACTTTAAAGAGCTTGGAATACAGTGGGCAAATAGAACATTTAACAAAATATTTCTGGAAAAAAATAAAATATTGTAAATATCCTGTATTTTGCAAGCATTCAGCTCAGTGTATAATAAAATATTTTTTTTCCTGTATATGAAAGATATATGGTTCTGAAAAGTGTGAATTGTGAATTTCATTCTAAAAATGTAAATGTATTCAGTTTTATTGGATGAGGTAGTTTTCGTAAAATGGGTTCCAAGACCATTTCCTCATGTATAAAATGAGAGAGTTGGACTAGATGGCCTCATGAATCTCTTCTGGGTCTGGATCTGTGATCTTACTCTATTAATATAAAATTAATAATAATAAAAGAGAATCAACAATTTGAGATATAATTTTCCAGGCACAGGGGTTAAAGGATTTTGAGTGTAACTCCCATTAATGAAATGGGAGGCTTCATGGTCAAATCTTTCTCACTTTGAAAATTTACCTTTTAGCACTCAAAGTTTTGCTTTTCCAAAGAATATTCTTGTTCCAAGGGGAATCTTTTCAAGAATTTTCCTTTTCAGACATCCAATCTCTTGAAGCATGGAGCTCTCTTTAGCAACAACACAAAAACACCCAGTAGGATGACAGGGATGGGGGCTGGACTGCTGGGTCCATTGCAACCAGGAAGGAAGCCAACTTGGCATTTGCCTAGGCTTGTTTTGTAGCCGGCTTTTGTTGACCTCTGCCACAGTGGCCATTATTGATTTGGATTCTATTGAGTCCTTACATGTGTTCCTCATTTGCTTTGGTTTCTTAGCCCAGTTTAAGACATTAGGAGGGAAGGGGAAGGAGGACTGACCAAATTTTCAAAAACAGTGGAAAGAAAGAACTTAATTTTTTTTTCTATTTGCTTTTGGCAAATAAACTTGAAACAGAGTTAGGAAAATGTGAAGGTTTCCATTCCACTCTCTTCACCACCCTGAGTCTTTGCCCACCTGCTTAGGAAAACTGTGAGTCCTTCCTTTACAGACCCTTTCCTGAGCCAGCAGTTCTTCTTAGAAATAGAGTAACATAATACTAGGAATCTGCACAGAGCCAGACTTTCCATCCACAGAATCAACATGGGCCAAATGAAACGTCAAACTACAAAATGTGGCATTTATTTAACAGGGACACACTGAACAATGCAAGCTGCTCTGTCCAAAAATGAAGGTGTCAATACTTCTGATTGTGTCAAGACCTTCTCATTTTTATAAATTTAATACCCTATTTTTAAAGGAACCTAACTCCATATAATGGCATCCTGAGTGAGGCTAGTTGTAACTATCACTTAATTTCACCTCTGTATTGTAACATATAGATGAGTGTGTGTATACATATACACATATACACACCCTTATATATGTATACACACATACAACCATATATATTGTATATACATATCATATATTTATTTGTGTGTGTGTCTATATATATATATGTATATATATAGAGAGAGAGACACACACAAAACTATCTAAACTACCCAAGTGTTTGCTAGCTTTTTTTCTTTTGTTTTACCATTTTTAGGTTAGAATCATTTCATAAGAGGGATACCATTTTAAAATTTCAAATGGTGATACAATGACATAGTTCACTCTACAGGAGTAAATGTTTAATAGCATGACATTGTTCCTCATTTAAGTTTTGATGTTTATGCTTTTAAAAATATATATTATTACTTTCTTATGTTACATAGCATAAACCTGTCTCTCTCTTCCCTCTCAGTTATCTATGCTTATTGAACACAATTTAATTCAGTTCAATGATCCTTAAAGCTAATCTGTTCTCAGTAAATCACCCAGTCAAATACAAGTGGTTGCCAGATTGTTGGATTTCCTATGATTTTATTCCAAATTTGATATATATATATATATTTCTATTTCTATCTCACCAGCTAGGTGGCACTTTGGATAGAGCACTGGGCTTGGAATCAGGAAGAATTCATGGGTTCAAATCTGGCCTCAGATACTTACTAGCTGTGTGACCCTGGGCAAGTCACTTAGCCCTGTTTGCCTTAGTTTCCTTATCTTTAAAAGAGCTGGAGAAGGAAATGGCAAACCACTCCAATATCTTTGCTAAGAAAACCCAAATTAAGTCACAAAGAGGAGGATACAACTTAAATGACTAAACAACAACAAATATACACACAAATGTATGTATGTGTATATGTGTGTGTATATTGCAGATATATATATATATATATATATAGATAGAGATAGAGAGAGAGAGAGAGAGAGAGAGAGAGACAGAGACAGAGACAGAGACAGAACTCAGTGAGCCTGGGGAACTCATTTAACTTCTCTGTGCCTCAGTTTACTCAATGCTGTGAATCTATGATCCTTCTAGTAACTTCAGATTTGAGGGGATATATTTGAGTTATATTAATCTTACATTAGTGATTAGTATATTGTCATATATTTATAGTTATCTATTTTAACATGGGAGACAAAGTTTGTAGATTAGCAGAATTTTGTGTGTAGAACTTCTCTCCAAATAAGAACAATTAGGAGGTTATCTTAAACTTTCCCAAGGCACTAGTACTTAATCTAATATAGTTCTGGAAAATGAAACATCAGTAAACTTAGGTTTATATCAAATAGGAGTTTCTAACCCAGGGTCCACTAACTTGGAAGACATATTAAGACAGATACAGAAACAAACAAACAACAAAAATTTTAGTAAAATGTTTCCTTTGTAATCTATATGTATTTGGTTCAGACATTTTAAAACATTATGAGCTTTATCAGACTTCCAAAGGTATCCTTAACATGGAGGGGAAAAAAAAAAGGTAAGAACTCCAGCCCAAAAGAGGTTTTGCAAATATGATTTTCTGAAAGGTAAATCCTTATCTTTGCCTCAGGCTAAAGGTAAGGCTTATGAGGAATGTTAAGAATGGAAAGTCGATATATAACCAGAAATATAATGTTGTGTCAGAAAGTAGGAAATAAGAATGGCAAATAGTCACAACCCACTCCCTGCAAAGTTAAAAAAAATTCTTATATATTTAGTGAATTACATTCATTCTTAATATATCTCACCACACACCTATTGTGTGTGTGTGTGTGTGTGTGTGTGTGTGTGTAAGATCGAGAAATGGAATTCCTTCCATTAAAATGTGCCTGTTTGGTTTATTCACATGTTTTGTTGTTTTCATTGTTACCTTTTTAAGCTTAAGGTTGTTGGAGTCCAGTTCAGCCTAATCGCTAGCTACAATGGTAATCTAGGTTTAAGGGAAGTAACTGGTTACTCTGTCAATGTTCTCGGTATCACTAATATAATCTCCATGATTATATTCTGCATGATAATTCTTATCCATGGAATCTTTAGATGGGTACGAAAATTATGCTTCACATCTGACATATTTTTGCAAATTAAATTTTAATCTTTCCACCTCAAATCTTCTTCCCTTCCAAAACTGAAAGAAAACTTGCAGACTCTTCTCTCTCTCTCTGCCATTTTACAGATTAGGAAATTAAAAGTTGGGGTGGCTTGGTGGTGCAGTGAATAGAGCACCTGCCCTAGAGTCAGGAGGACCTGAGTTCAAATTCGGCCTCAACACAAAAAAAACTAGCCTGTGACCTTGGGCAAGTTACTTAACCCCAATTGCCCTCCAACACAAGGAACATCTGTGAGTATTTTCATAGGGAATAGTATGGTTCCCCTAAAGGTTAGAACTAGCTCAAATAAAATTCAAGAAGTAGAACATTTCTTAGCCAGATTTCTACATTTTCCTTTTAGTTTCCCTAGGAATTTTTTTCCTATTCTTTTGTTTTAGTTTCTAGGTTCTTAAGTGCTGATGGGTGGGAAACATACTACTTGAGAAGTGGGAGAAAGAAACAGAATTGCTCTACTGATGGAAGAAAGGTGCCCTTATAGGTGAAGAATTCATAGGGATTTACTCTGAATATTTCTGTAGGGCTATGCTCTAACCTCTAATTCATGCATCAGAAGTGAAAATAGATGAGATAAATAGATGATTCCAAAAAACAAATCTTAGACTAAGTGCCTCTCAAAGGGGAACATTTGAATATCCCACCCATAACTTTGGGAGTTTTATTTCTTTGCAATTTGGGAACAGGGAAAGCTAATGGTATGTCATGGCCAGAGAGTGTTTTACTCTACAATGAGAGTTTTAAGGGTCTTTGGAGAGGGTAGAGAGAACCCATAGCGGCACAAGGTAACAGCTTCCTCTAGACATGAAAAAGCAGGGACATCACTATAGGAGGGGCAGTGGAATCAACAATCCTGCTACTCAAAAAACAGCTGAAAGTTAAATATTGGATGAGAATGCTTGCTCAAGCAGGCTGAACTGGAGGTCCTTACACCTACATCTATCTAGTTTTAGATGGGTGAGATTGGTCCCTTCTTTGAATAATATTCTTTTATGCTGTTAAAGATTGCATCTGACTTATTTCATTTTATTTTTTATAAGCACTTCTGGATTTCCCTTGTTTTCAGTTGATTGATTGAATCTTATTTCTTACAAAAAATTTGTAACTGATAAGTTATTTGCATTTCCTTATGTCCCTTTTTTTATTTGTTTTGTTTTCTAGGCATAAGTATACAGGACAGCTCTGGGAGAAGCAGAGATGGGTGACCTTCCCTAGCCCAGGGCTAGAATCCCAATTCCTCCACCTATTGTTACAGAGTTCTTGACACTCTAACTGGGAGGGGGAGGGGGAGGAGGGTAATCTTGATCCATCCATAGTTTTCATAAATCCATTTTTAGGCGGAGAATTTGGGACTTTTGAAATTGACCTCATCAGACAAGGTTAACACAGTGACTTTAAAGTAGTTGCATAAGGATACCACTAACTTAACTGGTTTCCATGAGTATAAAACCCTTTTTTTAATGGGTACTGAACTGTTAAATCTCTTTCAGGGATCCTTCAGGGAAAGAACACTGTCACCTGAGAGCCTTAAGCCACCCATAATTGGTGGAAATAGTCATTGCTGCTTCTTCTATCTTTTCCCTCCCTCATGTAGCTACTGATGGGTGACAGAAATTGCTATTTTCCCATGGATGGCACTATTTGCAAAGTCATAATTCAATTATTACTACAAATGATTTATCTTAATTATTCATATGATGCTTTAATGTCTACAAAATGCTTTACTAGTAACTATCCCGTGTAATTAACATTAATATTATTTTAAGATGAGAACACTGAAGTTCAGACAATGGATAAGGGATTAGAATTAGGTTTACAACTAAGATCAGTTCCTAAATAACACTGAACCCATCATGTTCAAACCCAGCATTTTTTCTCAATTCAGCTAGATGAGAGCTCCAGACCCTTACTTCTCAGGGTAACAATTCTGGGTTGGCTACAACCCTTAGTCTACATTCCTGGATTCCTGGATCCCCCAAAATTGTTACCAGTCCAGAATAGAGACTCCATTCCTTGTACTGAACAGGAAAAAAAACAAAACCAAACAAACAAAAAGGTCAAGGACCCCGGCCTGTTTCTTGGAAGCCATTTGGTCTTTCAGAGGGGGCAGAGAAATATCCCAAAGGATGTCTCTCCCCCTCACCACATGGTCTCACTGGCTAAGAGTGAGGGAATCACCACATTCCCTCAAATACAAATTCAGCAAAGTCACATCAATTCTGTTTCAGGGTATTTTGAAGATTCTGACAATTTCAGTTATTCACGCATTAGAAAGAGCCTCCTCCCAAGCTTGTAGCAAGCCAACCAGAAACAGTCACATCATGTTTTTGTAAGCTCCAGTCTTCACATAAACAACTCCCCAGTGTCCCCTATATGGATGCAGTGATCTCAGCAAACTGATGATAGATACCCACTGTATGATATAATCTCAATGAGGCCAGGCAATCTTTTTACATTTCCCTATTTGATTTTATATTTCCCTGTCCTACTCAGCACAGCATATTTTCTTAAACTTTTGATCCCTCTTCAAACCTCCCACAGAACACTTGCAGCTGAGAATCTTGGTTCATATTTCAGTAAAAAAAATTGAAGCTATAAGCCCAGCTCCCTTTTCAGTCCTCCTCATCTCATACCATTATTTTATCCCTTTCTCAGATGAAGAAGTACTATTGATCCTTGCCAGCCAAACTTCTGCATTAATATGTGATACCATTCTATCCCTTCTTCAAGAGAAGATTGCTGGCACTATCATTCTGATCCCCTCACAAATCTTCAGTGTCTCCCTGTCTCCCTCTGTACTGCCTACAAAGATGACTATGTCTCCTTTGTCCCCCAAATCTCATGTTTAGTCCAAGCATCTGCCCCAGCTTCCATCCTGTCTCTCTCCTTACTTTCTTGACTAAACTGCTTGAAAAAAAAATCTATAATCAGTGCTTCCATTTCCTTTCCTCTCTTTTAACTCTACAGTCTGATTTAAGAAATCATCATTTGACTGAAACATCTCTCTCCAAAATTACTGGTGATCTCTGAATTGCCAAATCTATTGGCCTTGTCTCAATCCTTCTCCTTCTTAACGCTTCTGGAGTTTTGACCACTGACAATCATTCGTTAACTCTTAGGTTTTAATGTCACTGCTCTCTCTTTTTTTCTCCCTTCTTTCATTCTCCCTCACTTTTTTAAACCTTTTTACAGGTCTCCTTCACTGTGTTCAACCCCTCTCTCTCCTCCATCCTTCTCTTTCATCTTCTTTCCCAACTACGCTTACATATTCCCATTCTTCTTTTCTATATTCCCTCCTTTTCTTCTTTCTGTACTGTCCACCACAATCTTTTCTCTATACTCCCTTCTTCCCTTTTTCCTCTCTCTTTCCTCTATCCTCAATTCTCTCCAACCATAGCGGTTAAATGCACCTGTGGGATAACAACCACAGCAGCTAGCAGAGACTGTTCAGTGTTAATGAGCCATGTAATTGCCACAGTTAATCTGGCCCAATTGGGTAGTTAGTCAGTAGAAGGAAGAGAATTGCAGTGAAATTGGATAGGGCCATCCTGCAAAGTGAATGTCTCCAGCAGGCATTTAATTTAAATCAAACAAGGTAATGCCTTTAGTATTCCTTTCCTTTGTTTAAAATCATTTTCTGGCATGAATAAGCATAATAATTAGTTGCAATTAGTAGAACTTGCTTCTGAATGATAATTCATTTTAGGATTATCATTCCTAATGTGCTGGCATACATTTAAAAATCTGACAAATTATATAGAATGAAGGTGGTTCATTCAGATATAACAAGAATCAAACGTGATAGAATTTTTATGTATGACTAATTACTATTCAATACACATGTTAAATTGTATTTAAGAAGGAAGCCATCACAGAATTAAGAATGAAAGCCAGCTGGGGAGGATATCTAGTCAATCCTCCAATCCCCTTGACAGAAAATGCATCTAAATTGATGATACTCCATATTTTTTTCTCTTTCTTTCAAAAAATATCTCAAATCTCTTAGATCTAGAACCAGTTGAAGTGGGAATAGAGAAAACAATAGTGCATGAAAGGGGCCTGCTTCTGAGGCCTCACATATTTCCTTCCACATCTTCCTAATCCTAGTTGAAGATTTTTTTTTTTCTGGAACATGAAGTGTAAGCAGTGAGGATAGAATGTATTAACTCCAAGCAAATCTCTTAGCATTGTGTTTCATTCAAAATTGCAATCCAACAGGAATAAGCCTGTGCTTCAATATTCCTACATGTAATTCAGAGTTTGGGAATTAAGATCCACACCCCTAAAGAATTAATCCTATCTACCTGGTTTTCTTAAAAGGAAAGAAACAAAAAATTCTAGCAGAGGCTATTGAACAAAATTATTTTCGCATCATGATGGCTATCATGGCAGTTAAGGATATTTAATGTATTACCATTGGAGTTTGCTCTTTCCAAAAATGAGCAATCCCTAAAATGCTTTCATTTCAACAGATGCCAGATCTGAGATAATATGTACCTTCCCACTTCTCATCTGTCCCAAGAAACAGTCTTCTACCATCTTACTAGATCCTACTTTACCAAAAGCCTCATTCAACTAGCATCTGTACAGCATGGCTGAATTAATCCTGTGATCATGAACCCCAGGTCAGCACCTCCCTATCCACTATGAATACTACCATTCCTCTGCCCAGGCACATTATCCCTGACCATCACACTGGTATGACTAAGTCAGACTAGAATTTGTTGCCAGTGTACTGTCAGCCATAAGGACATATACCACACAGGAGCACTGGGATCAGCTGCAGGGTTAGTGGTCATAGTAGTGCATACCAGTCTAAGGGCATCTACCTGCTCAGCTAGCATAATTCTCAGACTCCCAGATAGACTTCTAATCTCAGAAAAGCTTAGACTTTTTTTCCTACTCTGCATTGGTTCTAGCAATTTAGTTGACTCTGTTGTTCTGTGATAAGTGTGTATATGTATGCAGACATATGCACATAAAATGTAATAAACATCACACATACATATTATTTGTAATATATTTACACATAATATATATCTACTATACAGATACATATGTATGTATTTGTGCTCTTTTTAGCTTTGCTTAGTATACATTTTGAGTGTTATTTCTCACTCAATTTGTCCCAACATTCATAGATTGGGTTCTATGCTAAACCCAAGGAGTAGTATTTCTAGTAATATTGTTCATAAACACCCACCAGTATCCTTCCCAACCTTCCCAAAAATAATCTTCTAGGAAAAGGTATTTACTAAGATGATATTGCAAGGAATAATTGTCACCAAACATTGTTCTCTTTCCAAGCTGGGAGTGTTATTTCCGTACACACACAATGTTTTTTTTTTTTTTTAGTTTTCAACATTCATTTCCACAATGTTTTGAGTTAAAAATTTTCTCCCCGTCTTTCCTCTATCAACTACCCCAAAATAGCAATTCTACTGAATACCCCTTCCCCCAATCTGCTCTCTCTTATATCCTCCTTCATCCTCCATCTGACTTTCTTTTTTTTCTTTTTTTTAATGCTTTATTAACTTCTGATTTACATCATTCACTTCCACCAGATTTTGAGTTACAAATTTTCTCCCCGTTTTTCCCCTACACACCTCCCCAAAATAGCAATCCCACAGGATATCTCCTCCTCCAATCTGCTCTCTCCCATATTTTCTCCTATACACCTTTCGACTTTTCCAGTGGATCTCTACGCCTCAGTGTCTGTATATCTTATTTCCCAATTACATGTAAGATGGTATTAATAATAATATATATATATATACACCCCCCCACATATATATATATATATATATATATATATTTGAATATTTGATTTTAAAATTTTCAATTCCAGATTCATTCCCTTCCTTCCTTGTCACCCAACCTTACTGGGAAGATAAGCACTTCAGTACAGGTTGTACATGTGTGGCTAATGCAAAACAATAACATAGTAGATATATTGTAAAAGACTGACTATATTTCCCTCCCTCCTATCCCACCTCCCACTTGTTCTATTCTCTACCTTGATCCCGTTCCTTTTCAAAAGTGGGTGCTTCCAACTTCCCTCCCCCCCAGGCTGCCCTCCCTTCCATTGTTCCCCCTCTCATCCCCTTCCCCCCCTATTCTCCTGGAGGGTGAGATACCCTATTTAGTATGTATTTCACTCCCTCCTCCAGCCAGATTAAATGGGAATAAGGTTGACCCATTCCCTTTTGCCTTTCTATTCTTCCCCTCCATTGTAACCATTTTCCCTTGCCTCTTCTGTATGAGATGGTTTACCCTGATCTGTCTCTTCCCATCTCCTCTCATTATATTCCTCTCACTTCTTAATTTCACCTTTTAAGTATCATCCCTTCTTGTTAAATTGGTCCTGTGTCCTCTATCTATGTATACCTGTAAACATATATACACATTCACATATGTATTCATATGCCCATATACCCTCATATATATATATACATACATATATATATATATATTTCTAATCCCTTCAACTACTGAGAAAAGTTTCATAAGTTACAATTATTGTTTTTCCATGTAGGAATGTTAATAGTTCAACTTTGATAAGTTCCTTATGATTTCTTTTCCCTGTTTACCTTCTCATGCTTCTCTTGCTTCTTGTATCTGAATGTCAAATTTTCTATTCAAATCTGTTTTTTTTTTTTCAGCAAGAATGCTTGAAAGTCCTCTATTCCACTGAGTGACCATATTTTCCCCTGAAACATGATACTCAGTTTTGCTGGGTAGCTTCTTGCCCCTGGGGTAAAAGCCATGCACTCCTACTTACTGGTCCCAAAGTCCAGACTGCACTGACCTCTCACTTTGTCCTTCGCATCTATGTGTTGACAAATCTGGAAATTGCCACAGCTGCTGCTGATCTGGAGTCCCTCTGGCTGACAGCTGGTCAGGCCCGCCCTGGGGCTAAAGCCTCAGCGTGGTGCTGGGCTCGGCTCCCAGAGTGCTGCACTGGATTCCTGCTGGCCTGCCAGGCCTGTCCTCAGTGGGAGGTTAGCTTCTCTGTGTCATTTTGTGGGTTCTGCCCCTCCAAAGTTTGTTTAGAGTCCCCTTTTTACATAGGTTAGGGAGGGTGGAAGCTGGAGCCGTGGGAAGGTTGTGCTTCTACTCCGCCATCTTGGCTCTGCCCCCCCCTCCCCCCATCTGACTTTCTAGTAGAGCAAGATGGATTTCTATACTCCAGTGCCTGTATATCTTATTTCCCATTTGCACTACACATACAATGTTATTGAGGAGAGTGGGTTCAAACTAAGAATATAAATTTAGTGAAAGATATGTAGGGAACATGTTGCAAAAACCTGTCTGACAAGTCTTGGTCCTGAGAGTTCTTTTCTCCCTTTGTGGTGTCTACATGAAATTATGCTTAATGGTGTTTCTCTGATGAGATCTGAAGATTTATCAGCTACAAGGGTTCAGACTACTTGAAGCTGCTGCTTTTCTCAGATAGCTATGCTTTTATGTCCACATCCGTGTGGTTCACATTTTTTTTTCTTGGTTCAATGAGTTGGATGCTTTCTAGATAGATTCATACACATACATAAACAAATACATACATATATACAACTCCAAGTATTGAGGAAGGATTGGGGAGAATATCCTAGGGTGATTCCTTCTCAGGGCCTGCAATCCTCAACTTCTCAATTCTGAGTCCACAACTCAACTGGGTGTGCCTGATTTGTATAATCAGTCAAAGCATATTTCCTGTGTAGCATCATTTATGTTTATACAATAGTCTAAGCATTTCAATATTTTCACATTTATTAGTGTCAGATTTACATCTAGTTTACCCATTTGGTTGCTTTCTCTGATTAATTGTGGGTGGAGTGAAACCTTATTCTTTACACATTTGTTCTTTGGTTGATTTTTACCTAATTGTTTATTTTAGCTATTTTGTATATTTCTATTTCTATTTGTTTTCTTTTTTTTTCAAATGAGTTTGGATTGTTTTTAAATTTTCACTCTGTCATACTGCCTAGAAAGCTTCATAATTATTTTTAAACAGAGATAGCTCTTTTGCAAATTCTAACAATTCTCTTAATTAGTTTTCTCTTAACATCATCTGAGCAGTATTCCTTTGTATATTTTAAAACTGACTAAATCTGCCCTTCAGTCAAATATCCTCCAAGTTAAATGACCCACATCTCTTTTATACAATTTTATTTCCTGCAGTACATAGAATTGGGCAAATCTATACGATTTCATTTGTTGCTTTCCTACTTATCTGCATGCAGAATGAAACCCCTACAGAGGAGAGAACTAGTTATCAGCAGGTATATATCAAATTGCATCTTCTAATAAGGTTGGCATCCTTTCAAAAGTGCCATGCCAAGGTCCGAAATACTTTTATTCTGGCTTGAAGGGAGGGGAAAGGAGAATGCTGAATGTAGAATGACTCATGAGTGAAAGGAGCAGCAGGATGGCAATAACATTCAGCCCACAGACCAGTGAAAATTGCCCTATATGGCACTAGCTGTTTTTGAGGTTCCTTCATATCCCTACAATGCCATGATTTTATGAAACTCTAATGTGGCTTCTTGAAAGTTTTGCTTTCTTAAGAATTATTTTTTGAAAGAATCATTTTCTCAAGGGTTTCTGATTTTCAATTTGGGTTTAACTATGGTTTCCTCTAGTTTCTGCTTCCTTTTGGTAATGTGGGCAGGTCCCATTGGGGATACTATATAACCCACCAATGACGTTAGTAAGATATAGTGCCTTGTACTCCATATCCAAACAATGTGGGGAGAGCCTTCAGAGCATTTCATAAGTACATATCTTAAGAGGAAAACAACAACCTAAAAATGTCTAGATTTTTAAAAAAGCAATAATCATTCCCAAATATCTGTTTCAGAAAAAAACCAACAAAAATATGAATTCCAACAAGTAACAAAAGATGTAGGAAATTTTGCAACTATTGAATCTTTTATACAACTGCAGTAGCAACCAAAGCTACTATTGCAACTCTCTATCCTTAAAAACATATAAAATAAAATAATTTTATTTTTGTGAAATGCTCTTTTGTTAATAAAATATTTTCCTTTTCCCCAATTTGTTTATTTTTATTTTTCAACATTCATTTCCACAAGATTTTGAGTTACAAATTTTTCTCCCCATCTTTTCCCTACCCCACCCCAAAATAGTGAGCCTACTGAATAACCCTTCCCCTAATCTGTTCTCTCTTATATCCTCCCTCACCCCCCCCAATTTTCTACTAGTGCAAGATGGATTTCTATACCCCAGTGCCTGTATATCTTATTTCCCAGTTTCATGTAGAAAAAAGCCCTTTTTAAAAATTTGTTTTTAAAATTTTGAGTTCTAGATTTTTTTCCTTCTTCCCTCATCACCCATCCTCCCTGGGAAGATAAGCAATTCAATATATGTTGTACATGTGTAGTTACCCAAATCATTTCCATAGTAGGTATATTGTTAAAGACTTAACTATATTTCCCTCCATCCTATTCTGCCCCCCACTTATTCTATTTTATCCTTTGACCCTTTCCCTTTTCAAAAGTGTTTCCTTTGAATTATCCTGTCCCCGAATCTATCCTCCCTCCTATCATCCCCCCTCTTATCCCCTTCTCCCCTATTTTCCTGTAGAGTGAGATAATCAATTGAGCGTGTATATTATTCCCTCCTTAAGCCAAGTTTAATGACCCATTCCCTTTCACCTTCCTGCTCTTCCCCTCCATTGTAACAATTTTCTCTTGCTTCTTTTATGAGATAATTTACCCTAATCTATCTCTCCCTTTCTCCTTCTCCCAATATATTCCTCTCTTACCTTTCAATTTTATTTTTTTAAGATATCCTCCCTTCATATTCAACTTATGCTATGCCCTCTGTCTATGTATACATGTACATACATATGGACACACTCACATATATATTTATATACACATACACCCTCCTATACATACATATATATGTATACATATATGCATACTCTCTGTATATATTACCTTCAACTATCCTCATACTAAGAAAAGTCTTATGGGTTACAATTATCATTTTTCCACGTAGGAATGTAAATAGTTCAATTTTAATAAGTTCCTTATGATTTCTTTTTCCTGTTAACCTTCTCATGCTTCTCTTGCTTCCTATATTTGAAAGTCAAATTTTCTGTTCAGCTCTGTTATTTTTTTTTTTACGCAATTGGGGTTAAGTAACTTGCTCAAGGTTACACGGCCAGCCATTTCTGGGTGTGGTGCCAATTATCTGAGCCCGGATTTGATCCCCAGGTCATCCCGACACTGCAGCCGATGCTCTTACTTGCTATGCTACCTGGCTGCCCCACAGCTCTGGTTTTTTCATCAAGAATACTTAAAAATCAACTATTTCATTAAACACCTATATTTTGCCCTGGTGCATTTGTAATGGGAATGTAAATTTTAAAGATCTTCCCTGCTCCTAGGCTAAAGTGCACCTGGAGCCTAGGGTGGGTGGCTTGTTTTTCAGTAGATACTTTTTGATTGGCCAGTGAGTCAATAAAATTGTTACATTCTCTGAGCCAGGAGAAGGCTATATAAGCCCTGATGTGTAGCTTCGTTTTGGGGCTTTGAGAAATTGTTCTTGTGATTTGTGAAATTGAGAAATGTTCTGTGATTTGATCAGATGAAACTCTGGAAAGCCATTGTCCAGGGCCCCCCAGCTTTGAAACCCAGATGTTGTTTGGTATGGATGTAATGGTTGGACAGTTAGGAAATCTGTCTACTTGATCTGTTTCTGTCTTGATAATTCTGTCTGTATATTCTGAAGTTCGGGGTGCTGACCTTTTTCCCCTGAACTAGGTAAACGATACATATTTGACTGATTAAAGTAAGCTTGTTAACCCATTTTGAGTTGCTTTCCTTTATCAAACTTTTTTTAAGAAGGTTATATATATATAATGTTAATGTTTTCCTTTTACACATTTAAAAAATGTCAATAGTTCATTTAAGTATGTCAAGTTGTATTTACCTCAAGTGCAATTTGTATTTTCTTATCCTTTGAATTAGATTTTAAAAAATTTTTCATTTAACAACTAGGTGATCTAAACATGCATAGATAGCTGATTCAGAAGAAACTTCAGTATTCATTAACAGATTTTTTTTCTTCCTGGTAAAACATAAGCATTTTCATTTTTATAATGTTGTTGTTTGGGCTTTTCTTTCTCAGTGCCTGTTGATTCTTTTCTCAGAAATATTTATGATATGCAGATAGTAATTTAGTGTTGAAGACTATTTGATTTAATTTGGAGTATCTTATTGTGTTCTTCATAGAATTTCTCTAACCTCTCATTCTCTGCAACAGATGTTGGCACATAAACTGCCATTACTTCTAAAAGTATCTCTCAACCCATGTATTATGAGAACTAACATGGACAGATCAAATCTCCTATGAAATGATATTTCTTAATCCTTTGAGTTACATGTTAAAAACAACTTTTTTTTTTTGCTTCTCCAAGGAATCTTTGAAGTCATCCTCCTATTTAGCTTTTATTTTCCTTTGTATTCTGTTTTTTTTTTTAATGGTGGGAATGTCAAGATTGGTCTGAGTCAACAGATGTTTTAGTGACTGAGAATAAGTTCCATCCAAGTTCTTCCTAACCATCTCATAAAGCAACAAATGAATCAAATAAAATAATTCATGTAACAGTAAAATATATTTGTAAACAATCTCCTCATACAAACATTCCTGTCGAAAAATAATGTCAAACAATAGTGGAAGTCTAAATTAATGGCTCATCATTCCTATCTGCATTCCATACTTTCCACTATGGGTCAAATTCCATGTGGCAACAGTGACTGTCCCATGGTATTAGAGATATTTGAATTTTCTTGGTTCCAGTAGTTTACATGAAACAGTAGGTGGCCTGTAATGTTGAAAAAATGCAGAAGTGTGAGGCCTGCTCCAATGATAGTGGAATAGAAGGGAAACAGGTTCTAGGATGTAAGCACACTGAGTAATTGAGAGTAAGCTACCAGAAGCATGTCTGCAAATATCTAGAAAGGTTCTAAACAAACTGACGAAGAAAGATCTGTTTTGTTAGTCAGAACAGAGAATAAAAGGCAGTGAATGATGCTGACAGATATGAATACAAGTTTAAGTCAGCATCACTATTTCCCAGTTTTACCTGGTCCTTTTGTTCTTGCTTTTATATTCATTTTTCTGCCAATTAGGAAGCATTATGAGAGCTAAAAGTATCTTTTTCACACTACTACCACAAACTTTTTGTGATTTTTTTTAATGATTGGAACCTCCAAATGTATTTTGAAGATATAGATAGATAGATATATAGATAGATAGATAGATAGATAGATAGATAGATAGATAGATAGTCAAGGATTTGATAGTAGTTAAAAGGACCCTCTAATCAGGTGGTTAACTAATGTGTAACTGTGGGTCAGGGGTTAGACTTGTCATTTTCTACCTCAGCCTGTAAAGCATTTATTCCATGTTTGCCTAAAGTAGAGCCAAATTTATTCCCCATACATATATAAGGCCTGAGTATGCTATTCCCTTACACATCAGTTCACTTTTTCTATGGACCAACCTTTCCTCCTACAAAGCCCACTCTAGCCACTGTAGTAAATACCCATCCCACTCTGTTCCGGGACCAACACTGTCATGCTTGGCCAGTAGAATATGATCACCTAGTAGGACAGAGTTTAGTACAGGGAGCCTGCATACAGGTTGAGTTGGAAGCAATAACTCATTCCTTCCAAATCTTCCATTAGTCAGTATGTCCTTCCAATCCCAACTCATATCAAACCACAAATTTTAGGAAATGTGAATTTGCAACAAGATGAGGAAGATAAAAAGAACAAATTTAATCTCAGAACTTCAGGGTAATTTAGCTAGCTGCTTAACTGCTCAAAACCTTAGGTAACACAGAGAAAGAAAAGAGCAAAATGAGATGGTTGGAGTAGAAAGATGACTCTACATTTGTTTGCCTCTAGATTTATTATTCTATGTTTCCTTTCTTGGCAGAGAACAATTTATTCAATACTCTAATTCAGCAGATAATATCAGAGAAGAGCAGAGAGCCTTGAAAAGTCGGTATAGTTCAGGAAAAAAAAAACACCACAGCAGAGAGCAGGTCAGCAGCTATGATACTAGTCAATGTATACAGGGGAGAAAATATGGATGACAAAGAGTAGGAATAATACAACTTGCTTAGTAGAGATGATGTAATAATACTTCATGAAGAACATAGAAGTTACACAGAGAATAGCAGAGAGCAGCCAGATGGTATTTCCTAGAATGTAAGTTCCTTGTGATTAGAGAGGGTTTCAGTTTTTCTGCTTTTTTTTCCAGTGCCTCACATAGTCCCTGGCACATAATATGTGCTTCCTAAATAACTGTTAGGCAGCTAGGTAGCACAGGGATAGAATACTGAGTCTGGAGTCAGGAAGACCTGAGTTCAAATTTGACTTCAGACACTTACTTAGATGTGTGACCCTGGGCAAGTCTCTTAACCTCTCTACCTCAGTTCCTTATCTGTAAAATGAGTTTCAAAAGGAAATGGCAAATCACTCTTGTAACTTTACTAAGAAAACCTTAAATGAATTCACAGAGTTGAACACAACTGAACATCAACAACAAATATAACTATTGACTTAGCAGTTGATCAGAGGACAAAAGCAGCTCTACAGTATAGTAGGTATGAGCTACTACTACTACTACCACTACTACTACTACTCCATTTATAAACTGCATACTATGTCCCTGGCACTATGCTAAGTGCTTTATAGTTATTGTCTCATTTGATCCTCGTAGCATCCTTGGGTGTTAAAGTTCTATTTTTATCCCTAATTTATAGGGGGGGTTGTTTTTTATTTTAATGCTTTATTAACTTCTGGTTTACATCATTCATTTCCGCAATATTTTGAGTTACAAATTTCCTCCCCATTTTTCCATTAGCCACCACCCAAAATAGTGATACCACTGGATATCCCCTCCTCCAATCTGCTCTCTCCCATATCTTCCCTCTGACTTTCCAGTAGGGCACAGTGGATCTCTATGCCCCAGTGCCTGTATATCTTATTTCCCAGTTACATGTAAAATAATATTAATAATAGTATATATACATATATACTTAAACATTTGATTTTAAAACTTTGAATTTCAGATTTATTCCCTTCTTCCCTCCTTACCCACCCCCACTGGGAAGAGAAGCAACTCAGTATACATTGTACATGTGTAGTTATCCAAATCATTTCCATGGTAGGTATTGTTAAAGACTAACTATATTTCCCTCCATCCTATCCCACCCCCTATTTATTCTATTTTCTCCTTTGACCCTTTCCCTTTTCAAAAGTATTTCCTTTGAACTATCCTGTCCCCCAATCTTCCATCCCTTCTATCATGTGCCCTCTTATCCCCTTCCCCCCTTTTTTCCTGTAGGGTGAGAGACCCAATTGAGTGTGTATGTTATTCTTTCCTTAAGCCAAGTTCAGTGAGAGTAAAGTTGACTTATTCCCTTTCACCTTCCTGCTCTTTCCTCCATTGTAAAATTTTTCCCTTGCCTGTTCTATGAGATAGTTTACCCCATTCTCTCTCTCCATCTCCTTTTATTATATTTCTCTCCCCTCTAAATTTCACCTTTTAAGTATCATCCCTTCCTATTAAATTAGTCCTGTTCCCTCTATCTATGTATACCTGTACACATATATACACACACTCACATATGTATTCATATGCCCATATACCCTCCTACATAAACATATATAAGTATGTATACATATATATGTGTACATATATATGTGTATATACATTTCTATCCCCTTCAACTATTCTCATATTGAGAAAAGTTTCATAAGTTACAATTATCATTTTTCCATGTAGGAATGTAAATAGTTCAGCTTTGATAAGTTCCTTATTATTTCTTTTTCCTGTTTACCTTCTTATGCTTCTCTTGCTTCTTGTATCTGAATGCCAAATTTTATATTCAACTCTGGTTTTTTCATCAAGAACACTTAAAATTCCTCTATTCCACTGAATGACCATATTTTCCCCTGAAACATGTCACTCAGTTTTGCTGGGTAGGTGATCTTGGTTTTAATCCCAGCTCCTTTGACCTCAAGAATGTCATACTCCAAGACCTACGATCCCTCAGTATAGAAGCTGCCAGATCCTATGTTATCCTGATTGTGTTTCCACAATATTCAAACTGTTTCTTCCTGGCTGTTTGTAATATTTTCTCTTTTATCTGGGAATTCTGGAACCTGGCTATAATATTCCTAGGAGTTTTCTTTTTTGGGATATTTTTAGGAGGTGATTGGTGGATTCTTTAAACCTCTATTTTGCCCTCTGCTTCTAAAACATCAGGGCAATTTTCCTTGAGAATTTCTTGAAGGATGATTTCTAGGTTCTTTTTTGATCATGACTTTCAGGTAGTCCAATAATTTTTAAATTATCTCTCCTGCATCTATTTTCTAGGTCAGTGGTTTTTCCAATGAGATAGTTCATATTGCCTTCTATTTTTTCATTTGTTTGGATCTGTTTAATAGTATCTTGATTTCTCAAAAGGTCACTAGCTTCCATTTGCTAGAATCTATTTCTAAAGGAATGATTCTCTTCAGTGAGCTTTTGAGATTCTTTTTCCATCTGGAAAATTTGACTTTTTAAGGCATTCTTCTCCTCATTGCCATTTTGAGCCTCTTTTGCCATTTGCATTAGTCTATTTTTAAGGTGTTATTTTCTTCATTCAGGTTGTTGATTCTCATTTCATAATTTCTTGCATTGTTCTCCTTTTTCTTCCCAATTTTTCCTCCACTTCTCTTTTTTTGGTTTTCGAAATCCTTCTTAAGTTCCTCTATGGCCTGTAAGCAGTCCATATTTATCTTGGAAGCTTTTGGGGCAGGAGTTCTCACTTTGTTGTCTTCCTCCTGTTCCATGCTTTGATGCTTTTTTTCTCCAAAATAGGAGTGTAAAGTTAGATTGCTTTGCTTTCTTTGCTTCCTTTTTCTGCTCATGTTGCCACTCAATTACTTGACTTTTGAGCTTTTTGCCACAGTAGGACTGTGCTACCATGAAGGGGATCTTTGTCCCAATTGCTGGGTTTTTTTCAGCTCCCAAAGCTTTTAGTTGGGTGCCCCCTCTGAAGCCTCCACACACTCTGGCAAACTGGTCATGCACCCCAGGACCTCCACCCTAGACAGCATTCCAGATCCAAGCAGGTTAAAGCAAGAGTGATTCTCTCAGCCTGGTTGCTTGGTCCCTCTACTATCTGTAAGCCAGGAGCTGAAACTGCCACATGGTGGTGCTACATGGCCGTGGTGCCTCAGCAGCTTCTCACTCCAGGGGATAAAGGCCAGATCACAATCCCAAACTACTGGATCCCAAAGTCCACATTGCACTGACCTCTCACTTTGTTCTTAGCATCTATGGGTTGATAATTCTGGAAACTGCCACAGCTGCTGGTGATTTGAAGTCCCTCTGGCTGCCAGATGGTCAGGCTGCCCTGAGGCTAAAACCTCTGGCTTACATGGGGCTGGGCTAGGTTACCAGAGAGCTGCTCTGGCCCCTTCCTTCCATCCTGCTGGGCTGTCTTCAGTGGGAGGTTAGCTTCTCTGTGTCATTTTGTGTGTTCTGTAGCTCCAAAGTTTGTTCAGAGTCACATTTTACATGAATTGGAGGTGGTGGAAGCCAGAGTCCCATGGAAGTCCTGTTTCTACTCTGCCATCTTGACTTTGCCCCTCCCCAATTTATAGTTGAGGAAACTGAGGCAAATAAAGATTAAATTACTTCCCCAGGATCATAAAACTAGTAAGTCTCATAGACTGGATTTGAAATCAGGTCTTCCTGCTTCCAGGTATAACACTCTATCTACTCCACTTCGGAGCCATGCATATTTCCCTGTGTATAGCCTCTATATTTTTGCTTTGGCCATATATGTATTTATATTGCATAGACTACAGAACATAGTTTCCCTCATCATGAGTGCTCTTTCTGTGTTTCCTTGGTTATGAATACAGATCCTATGATCTGTCTTAATTATGGGAATCCTGAATTAAGGTGTCCTCTATATTTACAACAGGTCAACCTATGGGGAGAATATAGCCCAATCCCAAACATGGGTCCTTATAACTTATTTTACTGCTTCATTTGTTTTTTTATTTGTCTTTTCTGTGAATGAATGGCCCTCCTCTCCTCTGAAAAGTAAATTCCTCAGTGGGGATACATGTTCTGGCATTTCAGGAAGATGCTGACTCACAAAGTACTTTAAATCTAAGGCAGTTTTCTAGAGTCATGTAATCCAAGGAGCTTCAGGTACTGCATAAGTAATTGATAAATACATAAATAAACAAATAAATTGATAACAGTTATAAAGCAATGAAGGGATAGATATATAATATGAGCAAATGAACAAACAAAAACACATAGAGGAAATTGAGTCAATTTTGTTATTAGATTCTTGGTGGACAATCATAAACTGTCTTCCTAAAAGTCTGTAGTCTGCATTTCTATTTTTTCCTTTCTTCTACCCACATTTCTTTTTTTTCCAACTTTTATTTTTTTAAATTAATTTGTTTGTTTCCTTTTAGTTTACAGGATTCAATTCCACAATTCCTTGAGTTTCACATTTTGTCCTCCTCCCTCCCCTTCCCCCCATGGTGGCATATAGTCAAATATAGGATCTGTAAATACTTTCACATTATACATTAGTCAGGTTATAAAGACGGATTGTATCAGCTGGAATGAAAAATGGTAAAGAGGACATAAAACCAAATAAGAGAAGGAAAAAGATCAGGTATTTTGCTTCTACCTGTCGTCTGCATTTCTGATGACAAAACATTTCATAAAGAAGGTACTATTGAAGGAAGAGAAGGATCTAAACAGGTTATATAAGGTGAAGATGTATTTCTATTATGTTGATGGACTGGGTGAGTGAAGAGAAATGGAAAAAAAAAACAGAATGATGTCAAGGAAGAGCTAAACTTCTTGTTGGGTTAAACCATATAGGACATAGAGGAAAGTTAAGTGGGTAAAAAGATTGCCCAGGTAGGCAGGAACCAGACATCAGAGAGCCAGAAATGTCGGGCCAAGGTGTCTGCAATCTATCTAGCACATAGTTGGGAATAACAAAATTCAGTCAATTTGTCATTAAGACAGGAGTGACATGGTCAGACATATTCATTGAGATCATTATTTTCAGCTGAGTGAGGGACTGATTGAAGAAGTGAGAGACTTTGGGAAAGGAAAACAGTAAATCATCAACTAGAGTATTTCAGGTGAGTGAAAGGCCCTGATCTGTGTTGATGCTGGTATTAATAGAAAAGACATGCAAAAAATATTGTGGATGTCAAATTGATAGGGTTTGGTAATTGGTTATACATGCAGGAAGGAGAGGAAAGGGGAAAATATATATTTTCACATTTTTTAATATTAAAAATTTGATAAATACATTCCTTCAATTCATGAACAAAAGGAAAAATGTACATAAGACTATACCATTAATGATCGTTTTAAACAAAATTCTGCAAACTAACACTAACAAAGTTATGGTATAGGATCAGTGTTTGGGGATTATACTTTTGTTTTATGTCTCAAATTTGTACACTTCTCTGAACATTTTACCAATATTGTTTATTTTTCTTATGAATATAATTTTCATCTCCATACATTTTTTATTCTACTTTCTTTATTATGAATCATTTGTTTCATATTCTTTCGATTTTTCAGTTCTTAGAATGTATTGGTTTCCATGAGGTTCCTGTGTCATATTTTTAAAGCACTCCCTGAATTTTGGACTTTTACATCATTTTTTTTTTTGCTGTTGTTATTGTACATTTTACTGCTAATCATATTTTGTGGAGTTAGAGCCTTTTGCCCCACATCTCATCCTATATTATCCCTTTAGGGTAGAGTCCCGATCTGGCATTACTAAACCTAATGAAGTGTTTTTTGCAAGTAATTGTATAATTTTATCTTACAACAAGATTCTGTTATTTCATTACTACACCTGAAGTACAATAAGATTTATAGTCGCATTGTTGAATTGTATTGTTTTTAAGTAGCTTTGATAATTTAATAGGTATAAGGTGCTATTTTTTTTTAGTTAATCTGATGTCTGGTCATCTAATCCAGAGGTTCTTAATCTGTTGTGTATCGTGCACCCATTTTGGCTGTATTAACTTTATGTAACCCTTCTCAGAAAAAAAGTATAAAATTCTTAGTATTACAAAGAGAAAAATAATATTAAAATGCAGTTATAAAATATTAAAATAGAAAAAAATCATAAACTCTGGGTTAAGAATTTTTTATTGGTTAGACTTTACATCATATATGTTTTAATATTAAGACAAATGCAATGACATTAAATTGGTGCACCGAATAGTGGATTTGGAATGAAGAAGACTCATGTCCTTGAGTTCAAATCTGGCCCAAGACTCTTACTAGTTGAGTGACCCTGGGCAAGTCACTTGACAGTGTTTGCCTCAGTCCCTCACCTGTAAAATGAGTTGGAGAAAGAAATGGCCAACTATTCCACTATCTTTACCAAGAAATCCATCAAATGTGATCACAAAGAATTGGACACAACTGAAAAAGACTCAACAACAACAAGATGGTACAGAGGTTACTCAGAAGTATCTGGCTTCATGTTCTACTTTTTATACATAAATGCTGGGTAAGGGACCATGGGCAAGTCACGTCATTTCTCAGTGCTGTAGGCATTGGTAAGACTAAAAGATGTAGGGACTGTGCCAAAAGGTGCCAGTAGAAGGAGATTCCTTTTCTAAGAGTCCCCTATACCAATAAAATCAAAGGTCCAATCCCTATCACTACCCTTTACAAATGTAAAGTCAAATTATTACCAGCTGAGTCACTCTTCAGGTTTTGAAGGAGACAAGATAACAGAGATGCTCCAAGATTATACCCAATATTCACTCACTACTCAAACAATGGCGCCCCACTTGAAGTTCATGTCACGTTTTCCTTTCCTCATAAGAGTCAACATTCAGTATAAAGCAATTTGAGTTAAAGGTAAAAGAGAGAAAGTGAGGAAAGTAGATGTTGCCAATTGAACATGCTATATTAGAAGGTAAGCAGTTTAAGGAATTATGGCATCATTATGGTAATAAATAATTGTTCAGTTAAAAGAACGATCATGAAAGCATTAGAGGCAAATGCCTAGTTTCATATTTTTTTTCTTTTTGGAGGGGGTAGGAAAGGGCTATTGGAGTTAAGTGACTTGCCCAAGGTCACTTGGCTAGTAAGTGTTTAAGTGTCTGAGGACGGATTTGAACTCAGGTCCTCCTGACTCCAGTGCCAGTGCTCTATTTACTGCACCACCTAGCTGCCCTAGCAAATGCATATTGAACTGAATTTCTTTGTCAGATATCAATGAGAGGATTGGCCCTGAAGTCAGGAGGCTCTGAGTCAAACTCTGGCCCCAGACACTTGAAGCTTACTAGCTGTGTGACCCTGGGCAAGTCCTGCCAATGTGTGTGTGTATGGATGGATGTGAGTATGTGTATATGTGCACATATTTACATGTGTGTTTATGCATGTACAAACATATATATGTAATGTATGTTCATATACATGCATACACACCTCAATGAGAACATGTCATGAAGGACATATGGGAAGAGCAGAGGTAAAATTTAAATGACAAATCTTCAGGAGAAATTGTCTTGTTAGTTCCTTCTGTCTGTCTGCCTTGATTCCCCTCATGATAAGCTTTTAAATGCTGGTGAGAGTGGGGTGAATCACACTCCCCTAGTAAAAATAAATGATGTCTTTGTTGTAATTTGCACTAACCTATTAAAAATAGGTATTAAATGGAACAATAGAAGAGCTGAGTGGAAAACTTCAAAGGAAAGAGGTGAAAGCATCTCAGATTTCTCTGCTCAGCCAGCAGTAATGTGAAGATCTTTCTTTCAAAGCCTCTCTGGGTGCAGTATCTCTGTTTTGTACCAAATTACTAGGTCTTGAGCAGTGGCTGTTAAGGTGCAAAGTGTAGCCAAAGGAGGCTGGTCCCTGCTGACTACAGCTGGTTTTGGGGGGAAAAGCCTATGGTATGAGTTAGAGAGGGTGTGGGCAATTTAGCGATTTCAAAATGAAGCTGCTATAAAAAATACCACAAGTTGTACTCCAGAATTTCGTGTTCCCCCTAAAATAACACAGACAGTGAACTTTGTGAAAGAAAATCAAGAATAATTGACTTTATTTGGGATAAAGATATGTTTATAAAATTAGCTCATTTTTTTTGTACCAATAAGTCTGTTCTTTTTGTTACTCAACCCCCCCTGGAATTATGAAGCTGGAATTGCCATTAAATTGTCGTTTTATTGCTCAAGAATAACACGTCTTCATTCTTAATGTAACTGTCTTTCTAGGAAGGTTTTCCAATGGCATGGGGCTATTTTTTCTATCATGACAAGAGAGAGAGTAGTTTCAGGCAATGACCCCTAATGTTCTGGTCAAGAGCGCATTTCCTTCAGACTAGAATCTGACTACAAATTATACATTTCATTTCTTTTTTAGCTCATCGCCTACAGCACATTTGTTATCATTCTTTATTTTATGCCCAACGTTGTACAGGTCTCTATTCTCTTTCTTTTAGAAAAAGTGCAAAACTTTTACTCCTTAAAGTTTATTTCTACTTAGATTCCTGACCTGTACCATAATTACAGCAGATTCTCTCCCTGGCAGCTTCTCTACACATTCTAAAGTTCCTCGGTGTCTTTAAATTCCAAACTGAGAAATCCTAAACCTTGCTGATTGGCCATGGTTTTATTTCCTGAAATACCAATTGTGATAAAGTGACCCCAGAAAGTTAGGCCTTCACACTGGTATCCGCATCTGTAAAACTAATTATACTCTCAGGAAATGAGGATTTCATAAGAAATATTTTTGTCAGGAAGGTACTCAAACTCTAGGCTTTATCATCATTATTCAGCAACAACTTGCATTAGCAGGAATTATCCTTTGAAGATCAACCTTCAGATGTGTAACTCAACTCAGATGGCCGAAGTGGGATCATTTGTTCAGTACAAAAGAAGCTGTCTCATAGGGAAAAACTTTTTGCCATCATGGCAAATCTGTGCTTCCAGCTTTTTCTGGTCACAAAAGGAAGTAATTGAAAGATAGTGAATTGCTCTCTACCACCCATAACAACCGCTGGAAGGAAATAAAAAAAAGAATACCTCAAAGTGCCTATTAACTCACATCAAATCAGCAATATTATACTTCTAATTTAGGGTATTTAAAAAATGTTTTACCAAGCTCTAGAGATATAGTTATCAGCATTTCCTAAGGTATTACCAGTCACACCATATATCAACTTTGACAGAGACATGCTTTAAAGAAAATATTTTCTTATAGTACTGTGGTAATTTGAGAGACAACTTATCTAATGGATCAAGATTATCTTTGAAACCAAGAACACCTGAGTTCAAATCTTGCCTCTAATGCATACTGCCTTTAACTATCTGAAACCAAGCAAGCCGTTAAACAGTTTAGGCTATTCTTGCTAACTTAAGGTGCCATCCTGCATTCGTTGAGGAAATATCCTCACCTGAAGCTGCCTTTACCAATAATCAATCAACTAGCATTTTAAGCACATTTATTATCCATAGCACTACAACTTCTAATAATGCTGTTAACCACAAAAATATATTTCAGCAATGTTCAAAGCTCTATTTGACCAATAATGTCCTGTGCTAAACTTAAAATGTTAAACTTAAAATAGTGTCCTATGCCAAAATTTTCTAGTGCTTTTATACTAAAACCAAGCAATTGTTAAAACAAAACAAAACCTGAGCAGTGTTTCACATGGAAGAAAAATGCTGCTGATTTTACAAACAACACAAATGTAGTCCACAGAAGAAAAGCATCCCCACTCCCATAATATAAGCTTTTCAGTAACAAAAAGGCGTCTGTGAGACAACGACCCAAACTTTGACTTCAGTTTCCTAAAGTTGTTATTTATAACAACCACCACCACCACTACTACTACTAGTAGTGCTAATACTTCTGCTACTACTACTGCTGTTGCTACTACTACTAATTCGACTACTTCTGCTGCTGCTTCTTCTACTATTGCTACTGCTTCTACTACTGCTGCTACTGCTTCTACTTCTGCCACTTCTGCTGCTGCCACTTCTGCTGCTGCTTCTATTGTTGCTGCTGCTGTGGCTGTTTCTGCTTGTACAACTATTTCTATTACTTCTGCTACTACTACTATCATTGCTGCTACTACTTCTGTTGCTACTTCTGCTACTTTTTCTGCTGCTACTTCTGCTGCTGATATTACTGTTATTTTGACGACTTCTGCTACTACTGTTATTGCTGCTTCTACTACTACTTCTTCTGCTGCTATTTCTATTGTCACTGCCGGCTACTACTTCTGCTACATTTTCTGCTACTCCTTCTACTCCTGCTGCTGCTACTTCTGCTGCTGCTGCTGCTCCTACTACTACTACCAGTACTGTTGCTTCTGCTTTCTACTTCTGCTGCTGCTCCTACTGCTATTGCTGAGGCTACTATTACTACTACTACTCGCACTACTTCTGTTGCTGCTTCTACTTCTAGTACTTCTACTGTTGCTACTTTTATTGTTACGACTTCTACTACTTCTGCTACTACTACTGCTACTGCTGCTGCCTATACTACTACTGCTGTTGCTTCTGTTGCTGCTGATGCTTTTACTGCATCTTTTGCTGCTATTTCTACTGCTGCTGTTGCTTCCGCTACTGCTGCTTCTTCTACTGTTGCTGCTATTCTTACTTCTCCTACTGCTCCTGCTGCTTCTTCTACTGTTACTACTGCTGTTCTTGCTTCTACTACTTGTAACCAACAGGTTATGGAGCAAATATTGTACCTTATAGTACCTGTATGGTATAGTGCAGAATACACTACAGGACCTGCAGGACCTAGATTCACATCCTGACTCTAAAACTTGAGGACTGTGGGCACTTTTTATCCTGATGGTTTACTGGTTTGCCTGATTTCAGATAGCCAATTTGTGTTAGAGGCAGGATTTGGATCCAGGTGTTCTTGGCTTCAAGAATGGTCTCAATTTGCTATATACATTGTCTATCAAATTATCCCAGTGCTATAAGGAAATGTTTCCTTCAAGCATGTATCTATCAGCATGGATATTTGATGTGACGGCTAATAACTTAGGAGAGAGACATAGAGACAAAGAGAGAGAGACAGAGACAGAGAGAGAGAGAAATAGATTTGATATGCTGTTGACATGGGAGGAGCTATGCATATATCTTTCCTGATCACCCATTTTTCAAAGGGTCAACTGCCCCCTTGAGAGGTGGTTTATGTGAGAAAGGGCTGAATAGAAACAAAAGGGGGGATGACAGAGAGGTTGAATAGTAAATAAGGTGATAATAGGGAGCAAAGGAGGTCATTACAAAAGAAAAGTGTTGACAGGACAACAGGCAGAAAGTTGTGCTAAGGAGTTTCTAGAACTGGGAATCAATTTGAAAAATTCAGTTCTACTTCAAATTGATTCAGAAATATAGGAGGGGCCTCAAGGCAAAGCATGGACTGTGTTTAATCAAAATTATGTTTATCCTATTAATGTGTAAACACAATATGCTGGCTTCCAATGTGTTTCCTTTTATTTCATGAATTCATGTGGTCATGTGTTCATTTTTAGAGTAAGGTGGTGACACAAGGTTTTTTTTTTTTGAATGAGTATTTTAAAATCAAAATGCATGGCTTCATTGTGCACTATCACTAGGCCTTGCCTGCCACCTAGTGGTCAACACTAATCATGAATTTAGTTGGAAATTTTCCTGAATAGAAAAAAATAAAAACAAGGTGGAGACATTGAACCAGTCAGGTTTGTTGTATTGTTTGCTATCCCTTCTTTCTTTTTCTACCAGCCTACTTGCACACCATTCTTAACTTCATATGTTAGTACCCAAGAGGCTGCATTCATGACTGAATGAATATAAAAATGTTTCATTCCAAAGGTTTAGAAATCTCTGCTATAATCACACTCTTTTCTTACTGAAATGAAAATAGTACATTTACAATTTTTGAATCAAAGTAAAGTCAGACCTTACAGGATCCTAGATAGGTAGCTTTCTTTTGGAGAACCCTAGTGAGAATAATAATAATAAAATATCTATAAGATGCTAAAAAGTTCACAAACTTCTTTATGCATATTATCTCATTTGATCCTTCTATGATATAGGTACTGTTGAGGATTAGGGATAATTACCCCTATTTTACAGATTGGGAAACTGAAGCTGAGAAATGTTCACTCAGTGACTTACCCAGGTTCACACAATTAGTGACTGAGGAAAGATGCATAGGTCTTTCAGACTGTATATTTAGTGCCCTATCCGAGGTATTCCACCTACCTCTATCCCCATCCCTTATCTATAGTTCAAATTCTAATTTGCAAAGCATGACTTTTTTTTTTTTTTTTGCTTTTTGGAGGGCAATTGGCGTTAAGTAACTTGCCCAAAGTCACATATCTAGGAATTGTGTCAAGTGTCTGAGGTCGGATTTGAACTCAGGTCCTCCTGATTCCAGGGCTGGTGCTCTATTCACTGTGCTACCTAGCTGCCCCTGTAAAGCATGACTTTCGGTAGAAAACAGAGGTGTTGGTAAATATTTAACAATTGATTTTCCCTAAGGGATGCAATTTAAGTGTTTAGTCTGTACTATTAATATTTTCTCCATTACTTTCTTATGCCTAAATGATCAATAATCAAGCACAAGGGTATATAGTGTTTGCTGATTTCAGAAATGTGAATTGAACATTTCTTAATCAACTTTCTGCAGCACCCTGAGTGGAAATGAAGACCTGTGGTTACTAGCCTAAGAAAAAAAATACTAGATTGATGGGGTATTGGTCTGAATCCCAAATCCAATGTAATTTCTGTCAGGTGTGAGCATTTAGAAATGCTTGGCCTCAGTTTTATTGTATGTAAAATGGAAATGATGATAATTATCTGTTCCACAGCATCTTTGTGTTCCAGTTTATTTCCACCTTTCGGGCTTTACTCACGCTCTTTGCCCCATCTACTATGTTCTCTCTCCTTCCTCTAGGCATATTGGAATTCTCCTTATCTTTAAGTCCCAAACTCAGAGCAAATAATTGCATAATCCTTCTTTAAGGTACTTCTGTGATACTATGGTCTTATGCCTGCAGAGCATAAGATCTTAGAAGGCCCTACCAAACAGTCCACTAGAGGCCTAGAAAGCGATTGTATGTCTGTGAACTGTTGAACATGCTTGCCAAGTTCACAGAGGCTCATCAAGAGAACAATGGGCATTATTCAGATAATGAAACATTTTAGTCCCAGCAAATCAGGGTGGCCATAGATCAATCAAGCAAATAAGCAGACATGACCATAGTTTACAAATGGAAATGATTTGAGAGGCTACCCCACCCCTCATGTTACAGATGAAGAAATTGAAGATCAGGGAGGTCAAATAATTTGCCAAAGGTCATAAATATAGTATATGAGAGAAAATTTTAACATAAGTTCACTCATTGCAGAGGTAGTTCTTGTTCTATTATTATTAGCCATTTCCTCCATAATTAAGTTACTTATTAAGGTGTTAAGTATATTATTTGCTAGGCCCATGTACAAAGTGATGGGTTTGTAAAGTTATGAATAATTTCTTTTAGGGAGCTTATATTCAATTGGAAAAAAGAAAGAAGTGTTGATATAAGTAAATACTACATAAACATGCATATGTGTGTGTGTGTTTGTTTCTATGTATGTATAACCAGAAGTCAATGGTCCCACTCTCTTAGGGTTCTATCTTGTTACATAAACTAAAATCAGTACTAGTTAGAAATGACTATAAAAAATTTCTATCAAGTTTGCTGATATGGTATAGAATTAACTCCACTTTTCTCACCTTGATTGGTCTTCATGGTTAGTTTTTAGTAACTCTTCATCCCCTTTATTAACAATGCACATGCCCTGACCCCATTGCTCCAACAATGATCAGATGTGACATATGCCAGGGCAGAGCTTTTGTCTGAAAACTCTTTGTGAACCCAGACACTCAAAACCTTGAAGTGTTAAACTGAGAATTTATGGATTCCTATGATTTAATCATTAGCAAACATTTATCAAGTGGCTAAGGTATTTCAGGCACGATGCTTAGCACTGGGGGTAGAAAAAGGAGTAAAACAGTCCCCGCTCTCCCTTGCTAATGGAGGAGAAAACAGTGAACAATTGGTAAAAAAACAGTTATATACAGTAGAAATTGGAAATAATGACTGGGATGATGGTGTCCTGGATTGTAATACAGAAGTTACAAAGAGTTCGGGGCAAAGCAAATGAGTTCAGTTTTGGAAATGTTGAGTTTAAGATATCGAAAGCATATCCAAATCACAATATCCAATAAGCAGTCAGATATATGAGTCTGGAGGCTGAGATAAGTTAAGACTAGATATACAGATCTGAAAATCATCTGTTAAAAAACATTGATAATCAAGTTCATGATAGCTGATACGAATATCCATAGATATAGTATAAAAGAAGAAACTCCAGTTAAATGTCTTGAGGAACACCCATGATTAGCAGGTAAGACCTTAATGAAGATTCATCAAAGGAGATTGAGGAGTATTCAGATATGTAGGTGGAAACCAGCAGAGAACATATTTTGTCTCTCCAGTTTTTTTAGGTCTTCATTATCTTCTATAAATGTATAGCAGAAAATTAGCATGTATTGGCATTTAGGGCCATAGGATCATAAAATTAGATTTGAAAATTAATTTAGAGGTTATGTAGTCCTAATTTTCTTTTTTTTTTTTGGATGAGGAAATTCAAGTCCAAATAGATTCTGACTTGTCCTGGGTTACATAGGTCACCAAGGGAGAGAGTTTAGAATGAGAACACAACCCAGAACAAAACATGTGATATGAATGACGAAACAGCAAAAGTGTGGTTAGACAGGACAAGAAACACACAAGTATTAGTGTCATTGAAACCCAAAGAAGATTTCATGTATCCAGAAGAGGAATTCAACAAAAAGGGAGAAGGATGAGAAATTAGAAAAGATCTTCAGGTCAGTAAATAAAATATGATTGCTAATTTTGGAGAGAGCTAATTCACCTGACTGATGTAGTCAGAAGCTCTAATGGAAATGTATGAGAAGTGAGAGAAGAGGAACACCGTTCCCTCTCATAGTACAATGACATATACGTTTGCCAAAGATCTTAGGGTCATAGATTCAGGGCTGATTAGGATATTGACAATCTGGTCAAAAAGTCATAAATCTTTAGCTGGAAAGGAGCTTAAAAGGTCCAAGTTTCATTAATGAGAACTAAGTCCAGATAGGTTATGTGACTTGCCAAGCAACTAGTAAAGTTCTGAGTAGGTGCATTAAGTATATAGTAGGTGCTTAAAGTACATAGCAGGTGCTTAAAAATGGATGGATGGATTGTCCAAGTGCATAGAAGTATTAGGTGTTGGAGCATGAATTCAAATGTTGGTCCTCCAAATTTTAGCGTTTTTGTTCTAATATACTATAATGTCTACATCAAATATTTCATTAAAAAGTGTTTATTTGTCCTCAAAGGATAAGAAATTTTAAAATGACCCAGAAATATCTGACCCAAATAATGCGTCATCCTTCATGTAAGGAGAAGATCATAAATCATCTACTTCAGATCAATGATATCACCTGGAAAACCTGAAATATCTTTTGTCCCTGTGAAGCTCTCTTACAGAAAGTTGACAGTTAAAAGAAGTTAAAAATTATTTTAATTATAGTCATTCAAATCCTGAGAAAGCACACTTTTGAAAACTCTGATATTGACCTCCAATTTAAATTCATGATTTATTAGATAGATCTAATTTCCATCATATAGAACAAAGGCATGAATGGTGTGTATAAGGCCATTTAAAATACTGAGAAAATATTTATGGAAAGTTGCTGGAAAGAACTGATACTGATAGAGAGACAATGCTAGACATGAAGTCAAAAGGCCTGGATTCAAGTTCTAGCTTTGCTAATTATGAGCTGTATAATCACAGACACATATGTCACTTAGCCCCTTTGAATTTATCTTATATAAAATATGAACAGTATGGGCTGCATGATCACATGAAATCATCATGCAAAAGTGCTTTGTAAATTGCTATACAAATTAATATTGCTACTGCCATATGTTATAGGATCACAAATCCAGAGCTGAAGAGATTTTGGAAGCCATTCAGTTCGGCCCTTTGATTTCACAGTTGAGGAAACTGAGGCCCAGGGAGATTAAGTGACTTATCCATGGACACATAGGTAGGATATGATGGAAGCAGGATTTGAACCCTCTTCCTCTAATTCTAGAGACACTAATCTTTTTTCCTATGTTAACTCTTCAAGGATCTGTGATTTCATTGGTGTGACTGTTCCCTTCATAGTATTGTAAGGTCTCACTACACATTTTTAAAAGGAATATTGAGGCAAAATATTTCTCACACTTTGGTCACACTGGTGATGAATCTCTCCAGATCTTGAGGGATTGCACTATGGATGACAAATAATCCATTTTCAGTATCATGCTTAAAGATAGTTTAGTTTTCAGAACCTGCTAGAATTCACATTTTAATTGGTATAAATTTTAAAAGATGAAGATCTCATCCAGTACTACAAAAAAAGATATTGAAGTAGGTATCTGTTGGAAAAATAACAATAGCAACAGTAAGCAGGTAGGAAAATAGCCAAGTACTGCCATTCTTGCTCAATTAAATACCAAACACATCAGTTAAATATTTATTCAATATCAGTTTCGCTGATTCAGCTATTGAGATCAGGATGCTTAAATTAAAGTCTCACCAAATAAGCATAGTCCTTCACACACAACCCAAAGAAAGCACTCAAGATAACAACTGAAAATATATTTAAAATAAGTTATAAATTAATCTTATAGAGCATTATTTGGGTCTTTTCTAGATGGAGGCACAAAATAAAGCTTATAATATTGTAATGAATATTGTAATGAAATACCTTAACCAAATTTTAACTATCTAAATTATGGGAATTAAGGGAAATCATTCCAGTTTGAAAGTTCGAGTTTCACCCTTCACTCAGTTTCTCTAACTGATCTTCTCAAAGAACAAATTAGATAGGATTGGCTGTGGAGGATGGAGAAAGTAAGAAATAGACTGGTTATAAGGGTGGAGAAAGAAAGGAATTGAGTGTCACAGCTAGGTTGCAGGCCTAGTTAACTGGAAAGATGATGGTCCCTTTGATGGTAATACAGAAATTAGGAAGAGGAGAGGAGAGTAACAGATTCACTCCAAATGGGTTCCACTGATTGTTCCAATATTGTGCTTTACATACTTTGGTCTTTACCCCCAAAAATCTCATTGTTCCTTGAAC
>NW_027185777.1:28455287-28481820 GCF_028583685.1 Petaurus breviceps papuanus
CTATAAAGTTAGCCCAGAATTCAATCTAACTTTCAATACCTTTTATAAATGGTTTCCAACTTTCATTTCTTATTATTTCTGCATAAATTCTGCATTTTTAATATTCATTTTTTCTCTCTTTTTAAAATTTTTAGTTTACATCATTTGTTTCCACAAGATTTTGAGCTACAGATTTTCTCCCCATTTTCCCCCTGCCCACCACCCCAAAACAGAGATCCCACTGAATATTCCCTCCCCCAATCTGCTATTTCTCATATCTTCCCCCCTCCAATTTTCCAGTAAGGCATGGTGGATCTCTATGCCCCATTACCTATATAACTTATTTCCCAGTTACATTTAACATAATAATAATAATAATAATTATTATATATATAATTTTAAAACTTTGAATTCCTGATTCATTCCCTTCCTCCCTTGTCACCCACCCTTACTGGGAAGATAAGCAATTCAGTATAGGTTGTACATATGTAGCTATGCAAAACATTTCTATAGTGGATATATTGTGAACGACTGACTATATTTCCCTCCAACCTATCCAACCCCTAGTTGTTCTATTCTCTACTTTGATCCTGTCCCTTTTCAAAAGTGGGTATTTCCAACTTCCCTCTCCCATAGCCTACCCTCCCTTCCATCATCCCCCCCATCCCCTTCCCCCTTACTCTCCTGTAGGGTGAGATACCCTATTTAGTGTGTATATCATTCCCTCCCTAAGCCAAATTCAATGAGAATAAGGCTGACTCATTCCCTTTTGCCTTTCTGTTCTTCCTCTCCATTGTAACAGTTTTTCCTTGCCTCTTCTATATGAGATAATTTAACTCATTCTATCTCTCCCCATCTCCTCTCATTATATTCCTCTCTCATCTCCTAATTTCACCTTTTAAGTATTATCCCTTCTTATTCAATTGGTCCTGTGCACTCTGTATAGGTATACCTGTACACATATATACACACACACTCACATATGTATTCATATGCCCATATACCCTCGTATATGGACATATATATGTTTACATATATACATATTATATTTTAGTTTACATCATTCATTTCCACAAGATTTTGAGCTACAGATTTTCTCCCCTTTTCCCCTTATTTCCCCCTACTTCTCTCTCTCTCTCTCTCTCTATATATATATATATATATATATATACACACACACATACATATACATATATGTGTGTGTGTATACACACACATTTCTATTCCTTTCAACTATTATCATACTGAGTAATGGTTCATAAGTTATAATTATTGTTTTTCCATGTAGGAATGTAAATAGTTCAACTTTGATAAGTTCCTCATTATTTCTTTCCCCTATTTACCTTCTCATGCTTCTTTTGTTTCTTGTATCTGAATGTCAAATTTTCTATTGAACTCTGGTTTTTTCATCAAGAATTTTGAAAGTCCTTTATTCCATTGAATGACCATATTTTCCCCTGAAACATAATACTCAATTTTGCTGGGTAGGTGATCCTTGGTTTTAATCCCAGCTCCTTTGACCTCTGGAATATCATATTCCAAGCCCTTTGATCCCAAAATACCAGCATAGGTGCTCTCCATTTTATTCAGTGACAAATTAAGAACAGAGAGAATCAAAATATGACATCATTCAAAATACAGCATTTACTAAGTGTGATTTAATCAAGTACTACCCCCAAGTGTGACTTAATCAAGTACTACCCCACCCCTGGACATTACATTCAATTTAGTCCATCACAAAGCCCCTCTTCTCAAATGGAGATTAGTTTCCAATCATATGTAAAGTACATTCATTTGTTCAATCACAGAACACAAAAAGGTCAAAAGTTCCCCACCCTTGGATCACAATTGAATCTACCCCAGAGTTACAATAAGCTTAAGCACAGCACTTAATACACAAATGGAGGTCTTTTCTTCATCTTGACAGGAGGCAAGTTCTCAGCAATCTTTGTTCTTGGGGAGACAAAGCTTAGCAAGGCCACAAGATACATTGCCAGTCTCTTCATTAATTCATTCTCTGTCTGCAGAACAGTCCTAGGACCCCTGAAAACATTAGAAAAACCCTCTTCCAGGATTTCTGTAAATATACTACAAGAAAATCCTTCTTCAGGGCTTCCGAACCAACAGCAAGGTTCCAAGAATTCTGCAACAACAGCACTGTCCTTCACCAGTGGACAGAATTCACTTTCTGTCTGCAGAACAGTCTCAGTAGCTCTGAACCAACAGCAAGGTTTCCAGTCCTCTGCAACAACAGGACTGTCCTTCACCAGTGGACAAATCTGTCAAAACAACATCAAAACAGACAAAGTACCAGCATAACATCCATGTATCCTCAGTCCTTGGCAGCTCTGGGTGGCAGCTCTCAAAAGTCCTGGGCAATTCACAATGGCCCTCAGCAATCCTCTCAGTCTCTCTCTGCCTCCAAAATGGTGCTGCTTCCAAAAAAGTTCTTCTGCCTCTCTCTTTTCTTGTGTCTCTCTAAATTTACGTCATCAGCTCCTCCCAGTTCAGCACTCTCTTTTCATGTCAACAAGTCCATCCCACAAGTGGGATTCACAAGCTCTGGGTTTTAATACAATCAAACCAAAAACCAAGCCAATACAGGGGGATCTTTAAATTCCATTACTATTACAAGTCACTAGCTTCCAATTGCTCCAATCTAATTCTGAAATAATGATTCTCTTCACTGAGCTTTTGACATTCTTTTTCCATCTGGCAAATTCGGCTTTTTAAGGCATTCTTCTCCTCATTGCCTTTTTGAGCCTCTTTTGCCATTTGAGTTAGCCTATTTTTAAAGTGTTATTTTCTTCAGTCAGGTTGTTGACTCTCATTTCATAATTTTCTTGCATTGTTCTCATTTCTCTTCCCTATTTTTCCTCTACTTTTCTTATTTGGTTTTAAAAATCCTTTCTAAGCTTCTCTATGACCTGTAACCAGCTTATATTTTTCTTTGAAGCTTTTGGTACAGGGGATATGACTTTGCTGTCTTCTTCCTGTTCCATGCTTTGATCCTTTTTGTTCCCAAAATTGGAGTCTAATGTCAGATTGCTGTGCTTGCTTTGCTTCCTTTGTTTGCTCATGTTGTCACTCAATTACTTGACTTTTGAGCTTTTTGCCAGAGTAGAACTCTGCTACCAGAAAGGGAAGCTTTGTCCCAATCACTGGGGTTTTTGTAGCTACTGGAGCTATTGGTTGCGTGCCCTCTGTGAAGTCTCCACATGCTCTGGCAAACTGGTCACGCATGCCAGGACTTCAACCCTAGACCACAATCCAGATCCAAGCAGGTTAAAGCAAGAGTGATTACCCCTCACACTGGTGGCTTGGTCCCCCTATGATATGCAGGCCCAGAGCTCTGAAGCAGTCATGTGGTGGCAGCTGCAAGACTGCAGTGCCTCTGCCACTTCTCCCTCCAGGGGGTAAAGTCCATACTGCACTCCTGAACTCCAGGTTCATAAAGTCCACACTGCACTGGTCTCTCACTTTGTCCTTAGCATCTATGGGTTGATAATTCTGGAAACCTCCACAGCTGCTGGTGATCTGAAGTCCCTCCAGCTGGCAGCTGGTTGTGGCCACCCTGAGGCTAAAACCTTGGGCTCATCCAGGGCTGGGCTCAGCTCCTAGAACGCTGTGCTGGCCCCTTCCTGCTGGCCTGCCAGACTGTCTTCAGCAGGAGCTTAGCTTCTCTCTGTAATTTTGTGGGTTCTGTAGCTCCAAACTTTTTTAAGAGTCAGTTTTTACATGATTTGGAGGAGATGGGAGTGGAGCCACGCAGAAGTCCCTTTTCTACTCTGCCATCTTGTCTCTGCCTAAATTCTTTATTTTTACAACAAAAGAGTATACCCTGTTGTCTCTGCAATCCATTCTATACTTTCCATTATCTAAATCTTTCCTCACAGTTTTCCTATTCCCTAGAATGTCCTTCATAATTTTAATCCCTTCCAATCTTTCCAATCCTCTTAAACCATGATATTCTTAATGTACTCTATGGTGCAGTGAAACTTGACTCCATTCTGTTCTTCATATAAGACATTCCATCTCTTGACCTTAGGTGTTTTTAGTTGCTTCCACTCCTACCCAGAATGCTTTCCCTTCTTAGTTCTGCCTCTTGACTTCTCTTGATTCTCTCATGTCATATCTCTCTCTCATCTTCAGCAAGAAGACTTTCTCAGTCCTCCTTAATATTAATGCCTTCCCTCTAAGATTACCTTCAATTTATCCTGTATCTATCTTTTTGTACATAGTTGTTTGCATGTTGTCTCTTCAATAAACTGAGTTACTTGAGAGCCCAGACTATTTGCTGTGTGTGTGTGTGCACGCATGCACATGTGTGTGTGTGTTTTTTGGGGGGTGGCTTTCTTTGTATAACCTAGTGCTTAGCACAATAGCTGGAACAAGGTAGATTTTTAATCAATGCAAGTACACTGATAGTTACTCACTGACCCCTACTCCCTAAATCTCCCTTATAATCTAAGCTCCTTCATAAGGCAGGGATAATTAATTAGTCAAAGGTCACTAAACTTTTTTTTGTAAGTTTTGATAATACACTTCAGTATTCTATTTCTTTATAGTCCTCACTCTTATATTTTACATTCAAAAATATTCTGAGAAGGGATCCATATTTTTCACCCCAATAAGGGTTGGGAGTGTTCATGACACACAAAAAAGGTTAAGAATATCTACTATAAAATATAACTTAAAAGTTGTCATCTTCATGAAGCCTTCTCTGACCCTCCTACAGGAAAGAATTGTTCTTATTTCTCATTTCTCTTGTTCATTCTCACATTTTAAATGCATATTGAATTTTATTAAAATTATCTGTTTTGTGTCTTATGTGAAAATCCTTTTTGCACTTCCTTCAATATCAAGAAAATTAAATAAGCACTTATTTTCTTTTGAAAGAATGAGTAAATTAATAAATAAGAGAATAAGTATCATTGTAGAAGTTGCTTGAAATTGACATAAGTCCCTAGCCTTTCATTTCTAGAATAGATTGATATAGACTACACAGTTGCAATTACATATTCTGTTATGGGAATACAAGAGTGATCATGCCAGTGTTTTATTATAGTATCACCTGGTTAAAATAATTTAGTAAATCTGTGAAATGATTTCCTGTCAATTTATTTTGTTGTTACTTAGAGATTCTTTCAAGCACCATAGAAGGCCATTGAAATATCATCAAATCAGATTTTAATTTTAACATTTTTCTATAGTTATTGGTTTATTGTTTCTGATATCTTACTTGAACTAATAGTCATCAAAATTCAATAGATCATACATTATGGTACAGAAAGTCACAGACCTCTATACGACCACTATCAGAATCAGAAGCAAATATCTTCTACCTTCAATCTACATCATCATCCATGTCATATCCTTATGTATCTACTTTTGAAGTTGAATTTTAAAGATGCTGCAGCAAGTTAAATTCTATATTTGTTTTGAGTGTTTATGTTAAGTATTCTGATGTCATTATGGGGGAGGTATGGTCATCAGCTAATCATATTGTTTTTCTTACAGAGCTTGTGTAATTTTATTTTTTATAATTTGATTATATTTCACATGTGGAAAGACCTGGGGAAGGAGGGAACACAAGATACCACAAAAATTGAGATAAGCTTACCTCAGATATCTTAAGTTAGCTTTATAATATCAATTAAGCAATTGAACAATCATTCAATAAAGCTCTTCTTTCCCATTATATAATACTACATGTATCATAAGTGTCAGTATATGACAAGTTAATAAACACATGCATACACACATATGTATACATACATACATATATGTCTGCATATATGTGTATATACATATTTAGCTTCATGTTCAATGAAAATTTGGACATAAAGGAGGATGAGAAATTATACCAAATATAAACATGTTTCTTTTCTTTTACTTAATTTTATTTATAGTTTCTATCCAGGAATTCCATCCAGCAAAAGCATAGTCAAAAGTAGTGCATATTTATTTGAATGAGTAAAGGAAAATACTTTTAACTATAATCCACGTAGTATGTCTTGGAAAAAAAAAGATATAGAATGTCCCAAAAGCTATTAAAGGTTCAAACTAGACAAAGAGTTTTAGGAAATAACTGTATTTGTCACACTCAAAATATTTTCAAAAGAAAGGTATTGAAGTCAACTTCTTTCATATTTTGTCATAATCAAAAGGCATCAACTGGAAAATTCACATTTCTAACAAATTTTGATTCTATATTGAAGGAAGAAATTACCTTCAAAGAGTTTTTTACATGTCACACATATACTAGTATTTAATTATTTTTTAATGAATGCGTGTTGTTGATTCAAAGTTGAAAGCTCCAATTCAGGAGGCCTGGTGACTAGAAGCATGGGAAAGACTTAAATAGTCTGTTAAAAAGAAAGGATAGTGTCATGAAGACAGCACAATTTCCTTCACTGCCCCAAAGACTTGCATGATCACAGATTAGTCTTCACTAATTCATGGAAATGACTCTCTTGATTGCCTCTCTTGATCCTAAAAATTTGACTTTTCATTCTCCAAAGACATAATCTCTTCTCTCTCATTCTAAATCTACTATTCACAATTATATGACCCTTATTCCTTTTATTTCACTTGTTTCCAAATCTAGCCTAGATACCATTCGTTGACATTGAAAAAAAGACTGATATTGAGGGACTGATAGTTAGATATCTATCTCCCTATCTATATTGATAAAGATATATACATATAATATATATATTAATTTACCCATTCTCTCTCTCTATATATATATACACACACACATATCTTTATAGATATCAGGTGTTTTGTTTTGTTTTTTACATTCCCTAAATTTTCCACTCTATCTGTACCCTTCCTTTCTCCCAGGGAGTCATCAGTTTGCCATTTTAATGCTAGCTTTATTATATATTATTTTCCTTCTAACATATCAGGGCAACCAGGTGGTATAGCAGATAGAGTGATAGGCTAAGAGTTATGAAAATCTCAATTAAAATACTTCAGAGAGATTACTGACTCTGTATGTCCCTGATCATATCACTTAACCTTTGTCTGCCTCAGTTTCCTTATTGACATTGCAATGCCAATAGCAATAACACCCATATTCCAGGGCTTTTGTGATGGCTAAATGAGATAATACTTGTAAAATGTTTAGCACAGTGCCTGAAAACATAGTAAACGATTATTTATTGGTTAATGATTAGCAAATCTAAGAACTCTCACCTATCTAGAGTATTTTTTTGTCACTTAATAATCCTCAGTCCTAGAGAATTATACTTCCCAAATCCTTTGATTCTATCTTTTCACTGTTGGATGTCAACTGGTGAAAGACATATGATTGATTTGGTCTCACTGGTAATAATGATGATGAAAATAACTTGCAGTCATACTGGGTTTTAGGGTTATTGTCTTACAAATATTATTTCATTTTGCCCTCCCAAAAATCGTGGGGTAGGATTAAATATAATATTATGAGTAGGCTCTAAACCAGATTAAATAAGAATTATCACTACCTTATTCCTCCTGGAAATTTCCATTCTCAATGAAACCCAAGATGGCATTAGATTTTGTAGATGCCATATCAAACTCCTGAATCATATGGAGTTTCAGATCCACTAAAACCTCTAGCTAATTTTTTTTTCAGAAAAAAATATCTGATATCTAACCATCCCTCTTAAATCTTGTACTTGTCAAGTTGATTTTTTGGGATATAAATATAGGATCTGGCATTTATCCCTATTAGATTTCACTTTATTTGATTAAACCTCTCACTGCCATGCTTTAAACTCTCAAGATCCTGGATCTAGCATCCAATTTGTTATTATCCATTTTGGCATTGGGTCCTCAACAAATACTATGATCATGCCATTTTTGCCTTCATCCAAGACATAAAAATCTTAAATGTCAAAGTGGAAGCATAGATCCCAGGAGTATTATACTTGTGACTTCCTGGCATAATATCACTAAAACATTATTAACAACTACTTTTTGAGTCCATACACCAGTTTGAAATTTAATGTACTACTGTCCAGCCAACACCTTGTCATTTTCCACAAAAGAATGGCATCAAATGCTTCACCAAATGCTATTCTAAAATCAATGTTGCTATTTTGATAGCATTTTCCTTAACTATTAATTTAAAAATCCTGTCAAAAAGGAAATAATATTAGTGAGTTGTAACCTTTTCTTGATAAATAACTATTGTCTCTTTTTAATCACCATTTCACTTTCTAGACTTTCTACAGGACTCAAAAGTAGTCTCATATTGTTGATTTGGTTTTACTGTCTTTTCTAGAAAACCTGGAAAATATTTGTCCCTGCCCATTTTTGTAACACCTCTTGCATTTTTTTGTTGATGCCACTCAAATTACCATGTTCTAAGGCCTTTTTGTTTAATCTCCATCCTCCTTGATAATTCTATTCCATTTATCAGTGATATATTCCATCCATCTTGACATCCTTTGTACTCTAGGCTCCAGAGCTACTATAATCACCTGGTTCTCTTCCTACTTTAACCACTGTAGCTTTAACATAGAACTCATTTTGGGTAAGCATATTTTCCCAAAATTGTTATTATTATTGCAATTTATAGAAATAATAATGACATTTTCATTCACCGAGAATCTGTGCTTGAAATCTGGTCTTAACTTCCATGACATCGGGACTTAATGTAAATTTATTTAATGTAAATGTAAATAAAACTGGGACTTTTGTAAAGGAGTCAGACAGGCCAATAATACGGAAAGCAATAGACTACTATTATGGTGTAATTTAACTTACATATAGGAAAGTTTAAGACCTAAGACAGCTAGGAATGGAAGCAAAGGAAATGAGGCAATAAGTTATGGATATACACAAGGAAGTTGCTGAACCTCAAAGGCAGTGTTTTTCAGATCATGCCAAAAGGATTAAAAGGGATGATAATGGTCTTAAGGTACATATTGTTGTACTATTAACTTAAAATATGCAGCTTACCCACAATATGACTAAAGATTTTGAAGGAGAGTTCCCACCTCCTCCAAATCATGTCAGTTTGTTAATGAACAAAAATGTCTGTGCCTTTTTTAAAGAAGGAAACGGTTATTGCTCCAGGGTGTGACAGGTTGCCCATCTTTAATGTCAGAAGTAGGGAGAGGGTAGAGAATGATGATGATACTCCAACTATGCATAAAAAGGACTTTTTCTTTCTAGGATAGGTTTAGATATAGGATAAGGTTTAGAACAGGAGAAAGTTGTAGCTCCATAGGAGATGCAGCCTGCCATATGAAACTAAAATAATGATAACCAAAGATATATTTCCTATCATATACAACTTAATAAGAATAACAAAAATGGCATCATAATTATATTTTTCCTAAGATCTTAAGATTGTAGACTGAGAGCTGAAAGGGATCTTCAAAGCAATCTCCTCCAAAGTACTTCACATTTCTCAAAAAAATAATTCCCTAATAAGACTCTAGAGTAGATAAGACACATATTGGTTTCATGGGATTTAGAATTGCAAAGGAAAGTAAAGATTATCTACTTAAGTGCTTTCATTTTACAGGATAAGGAAACTGATATTCAAGGAGGTGATAGTAGGTAGAGGGAGAAGGAGAAAGAGAGCCAGCAGAAATATCAACGAAGTCCAAAGTGTGAGAAAATCTGAGCTGGGAACAACAACCTCCAGCCCAGCTGTGGAGATCCACTGGGGCCTAGACATTCCAATGAAAAAAAAATACCCTGTCTCATCTTTTTAGGTTCTTAAGGTAGTAATTAGTTCTACTAGGATCCAGAGCATGGGAAAATTCACAAAAAAATATGAGAAATTTTATTAAAAATGAAACAAAACCATGAAAGGAAATAATTTCTTTGAGCCAAAGATAGATTTTCGTGAACCTTACAGGCTTTTGCAGACATGTTGTATCTCTCTATTAATTGTTTCAGTGTACTAGTCAAGCTGTATTATCCAGACCAAAATATACTTCATCTTTTCCTTCAATCAGAGATTTGTTGGTGTGAATAATGAAGTATTCCCTGCCTTTCTGCAATGCCTCCCCGCCAACCCTGTCCTTTCCCCGGGTTGACAGTTTCAGTTGTTCACAGGTCACACAAAGCTTTGAAATTGGGGATTTAAAACAGACTTGGAAGAGACAGACTCATGCTGGACAGAAGTAGATTTATCAGATGCTTAAGAATATTATCTGGCTGAGCCTCTTCATGCCACCCTGTACACTAGGAAGATGAGGTGGAAGAGACGAGAAAGCCTGGGAGACTGCACAGCGTCAGGATGACAGATGTTCCTGATCTGTACATTCCATTCCCGTGGTTCCCATTGCCATATATGGTCACTCACCAGGGTCTTATGGATACTGCTCCAACAAAGAAGGGATCGAAATGGCAGGGTTTCATGTGCCACCCCAGAGTACAGAGAAGTAGCATGACAGGCACTAGATCGCAGGCAAAAAGCCAAGGAGCATGTGGCCATCCATGCAACAGTCATAGTTTACAAAATGAAAATGGAATTTTATATGTTATCATAAGGTAATGAGAGCTGAAAAGTGAATTGGTGAGATATCTCTGCTTGTATTCTGCTTTAACTGACACATAAGCAATGCCATGGGACATTCCCTGTTAATGATGAGCTATAAAAAGAACCATCGATATGAAATCTTTCAAAAAGGACTTTTGTGTGTGTGTGTGTATGTGTGTGTGTTTTCCGGTGGTTTTGGTCATGTCTGACTCTTTATGATCCCATATGGCGTTTTCTTGCAAAGACACTGGAATGGCTTGCCATTTTCTTCTCCAGGTTATTTTACAGATGAGGAAATTGAGATAAACAGGATCAAGTGACTTGCCCAGGGTCACACAGCTAGTAAGCTTCTGAGGCCAGGTTCAGACGCAGCAAGATGAGTCCTGATTCCACTGCAACTCTTACCTTCCCTGGCACGTATTAGGTGTTTGATAAAGGTTTGTTGATTTGTCTTATGGATATAGGTCACCAGCCTGCTAAAGAAATCCATAACACACACACACACACACACACATACATACCCTTTTTCTATCTGTGTCTTATGACTGGAATAGACTTCACCACCATCCCTAAGAATTTCTGTTTTCCTGTGAAGCTTACCTCTGGCACCTCATTCAGTGAGAAACCTTTCCTAATGGTTGTGTCTGCTCTCACTTTTAGGAAATTATTTGTATTTCTCTGTGTATATGTTGTATTCCTTCCTTTCTCTGAAGAATGTAAACCCCTTAAGAGTAGGGCTGTCACTTTTGTCCATATCCCCAGACCCTCACACAGAGTATTTCACATAGTCATAAGTGCAAAGTAACTGAATTTGTAATTTTACTTGTTCTTTTTAAATTTGGATTCCCATGCAAAACTCCATATATACACAATTACCCTTTGACCTTTTGTCTATGATGTCGTGATGTAAAGTGTCAGTTCTCTCTTCTGGTTTGTTGTGAGCTTTTGTTTCAACATCTCTTTCCCTCAGTTTTGCTTTGATAAACCAAACCTATTTCTCAATAACTATTATTGGAGAATGTGAAATCATTACCAGGGAGTCAGTTTTTGATTACCAAAAAAAGAACTGAGATTCTAAAATGATCATATTTGTATGCATGCCAGGTATGATTTGTTTATAAATGTGATTTTTTTTATCCTTCCAAACTCATAAAACTGGTTTAACTAATGAAAAAAAAATTCTGGAAATAAAAATAATATTCAATAGAAGCTCACTGCTATAAAGTTGTATTGTATGGATTTAGATAGTTCATAGATCACATTGTATCCTTTGCTTCATATTCAATGTTTCTAGGAAAAGCATGAAAATTCCATAGCCAATAAATTGAGCATTAATTTTCCTCTCACTATCATTTTAAAAAGAGAAGGAAGGAAATAAATATTTATTATGTGACTGCTAAATATCTGCTTTGATCATCTTATCAACCCTATCAAGTAGGTGCTATTATTGTCCCTGATGTACATGAGAACACTGAGGTAGGCAGAGCTTGAGTTGCCCTGAGTCAAACAGGTATTAACTGTCTGACACCGGATCTGTACTCACATTTTACTGACTCCAGGCCTAGCTCCATATGTATTGCACCACCTATCTGTCTCTAGGGGCCCAACTCAATTTTGAACTGAAGTTTAATGTTATGTTTTATTGGTCTTCTGAAGCCTAAGGAATTGAAAACTAATATGTAAAAAAAGTTACTTGATTAAATTCACCAAGTGTGTGTGTATACACACACATACATGTATCTAATTATTATATATTAAACAAAGGGAGAAAGAATTTCTGGCTAGACTTACAGGAAAGTTGCATTTATAGATGCTTAAAATTCTAATAAATTGTAATTAATGCCAAAACACACAAACACTGGCATATGTTTGTATAAGTATATATATATGTTTACATGTATGTATGTGTAGAGAGGAGTAGAAGGAAAGGGAGAGGGAGACAGAGACAGAGAGAGACAGACAGAGAAGAGAGAGACAGAGAACACCATAGGTATGGTAGAAAGTATCATTTATTATTTTTGGTCCAATGATTTAGTGTCCTCTACAACACTTTATTATTTTCATTATGTGGTATTGGTAAACTGCACACGCTCAGGGAAGTCAATTGCCTATTAGTTCCCTCACATTAAAAATGAAGGAATTGGACTAGATTATTTTAATGACCTTCAAATTTTCAATAATATGATTGTTTGATGATTCTAAACATAACCCCACCCCCAACATTTTGAAGGTGTTTTCCAGCTGTGTATAATTACTTACTGAGATCCATTCCCCTGGTGTTTCCTTTAGTCGTGAGGGATTATCAGGGTTTTAGAATTAAGTCATGCTTTGTTACCTTGATGTGGAGGAAGCAGAATTCTTTAAAACAAGGAGACAGAAAACACATTTTTGTTTTCCTAAATGTACCAAGAATAAAAGATTGATAGATGTTTATTTCAAAATGTCATGTAATCATCAGGGAAGTTCTCACACAACTCTATTGTTTCAGTTTCTCTCCATATATAAACGTATATGTGTATATAAATATGCAAATACCTTATGAACACAAATGGCTGTACATTCGCATATATGTGGAGGCTGGGAAAATTTAAGTTTAATAGAAGTAAAGAGTTCGTAAATATATGTTTGATTCAATCTTAAAAGTTTGGAAACACTTTTTAACTGTAGAAGAGAGTTACTCCCACATGAAAAACAACAATGGGGATCAGGATGGCATATAATCAAGGTAATTATCTAAAAGGGATAATTAGTGGAGAAACTTCTTTCCTGACTAACTATAGCTTGTGATTAGAATGTGGAAGTTATAAATTGATTCTTTCTGCCCTCTTGTGGCCATTCACCAAAATGCTTTTGTTTATAGAGTATGTTAGTCAAAAGAAGGGCTATGGGATGTGTTAAACATGGAAATCAAAGGAATAAAGTTTAAGAATCACCTACTCTAACTTTCTTATTTTCCAGATTCTAGACTTTTCAGGAATGTTACAAAAATTTTTGCTTTTTTTTTAACTTACGAATTTAGAAGCAGTGCTCACCACTTAATCTGTGCTTTTTCCTCATAATGGTTGTACAACTAATGCTTGGTATACCAAAAGAAAACAAAACTTAAGAAAAATATAAATGAAAATCTGAAAAACAATAATTTTAGAAGTAAAAGAAGTATATAGTAACATCATGTAACAATGATAAAAGTATAACTTTGGACCAAAATTGTATCAAATGTTTCTAACCTTTTTAAATTGTCCTTTTCTAGGGAAAAAAATCATCTGGACATTTCTAGTTAGTATATTTAGATTCTCCTTGATTAGGATTTTAACCATTTGCAGATGAGTATTCCCTTTAGCTCTAACCAGGAGGGTTTTTTCCCCTTTATTCAATTTTCCCAGCACTTTGGAATTGAGTCATTCATTTGTCCCTTGCCAAATATTAACCTTTCATTGTTGTTATTCACATAGGTGTCTTCCTTCCCCAATTAGACTGTAACCTCATGTAGATCAGGGATTGTGTCCTGAACTTCTTTGTATTCCCTGCTGTTCTTGTGATAGAGCCATGAACACATTAAGTGTCTAATAAAGACTTTCTAAATAAATGATTTAATCACTTAAATTGAATACTTGTAAAAATATATCCAACTTTCATTGATTCCCAATATGGCCTTCATATAGTAATTAAGCCCATACAGAGGAGGTGAAGATGTCAAGAAATCCCCTTCTAGTAACCTTCAGTTTGTAGGGATGGTTGATAATTCCTCATAAAGTAGCCCATGGCTAGTGTCCCATTCATTTCTCTTACAAGAACTACACTTAGGGGTAGCTACCTCAGACCATATCTTTATCTTATCTTCCCCCTATTCAAATTTTCCTGAGGCAACCATAGAATAGAACTCAAATACACCATCTTGAGATTTCCTTAGATATAGGAAAAGGATGAGGACTGGTATGGAAGGAAGTGTGACTGCCTGAGTATGTGTGTGCAGGGGGGTGGGGGTGGGTGCTGCTGACTATCCCTTCCTGTGTTCTTGTGCCTCTCTGTCTGTTGGTCAGCAGTTAATAGTGATGGAGTGGGTGGATGAGATGGATACATGATATTTACATGTTAAATGTAGTAACATTTGGGACAGCTATGCTGTAGAATAACAAAGTCTATTATTTTTAAAAGAGGGGTTCTAGGGGTGGCCAGGTAGCACAGCGAGTAAGAGCACTGGCCCCAGAGTCGGGATGACCTGGAATCGAATCAGGGCTCAGATACTTACCACTACACCCAGAAATAACTGGCCGTGTAACCTTGAGCAAGTTACTTAACCCCAATTGCTTTAAAAAAAAGGAGGGGTTCTAAACTATTTTGTGTGTTGTGTGTGGGGGGGCATGGATCTTTCTGGAAATCTGTTGAAGCCTATGGACCCTTTCTCAGAGTAGTGTTATTAAATGCAAAAACAAACCCATAAAACATAGACTATAAATAGAACCAATTATATTAAAATGCAGTTGTCAAAAATAATGTTAATGGACCACAATTAAGAACCCCTATTTCAGAATCTAAAATGAAGCAAAAATTATTATCCCAGAGAAGGGTGATGATGTCTTTGGTAAGTGGAATTACAATAAATATTCCTATGGAGTAGAACATTTACAACTTGTAAGAAGAAAGATTATAAATTCTTTTTATCATGATTTTGAACTCCTCGAAGTCAGGGATTAAATTATGTCAATATTTTTAACCATCAGGCTTTTAAAACACCTCTACTTAGCTAGTACTCAATAAATAGTTTAAATATATTAACATTTGGAATAGGTTAATCATTATCACACCTACAAGATGAGTTATTAAAATATAATTGTTAGCTACATATAAACTGGATGATCATTCAAAGAGAGTAAAATAAAGAGGGCATTTTGAGGGCAAATCCGTGAATTCCAAAGTCCCTTCCCACATGGGGCACCTATTAACATTTAAAATAAATTAGAATGCTATGAAAGTTTGTCCCAGCAAATATAGAAATGACAACCTACATTTAGGAATATCTCAACAGTCAAAAATATCTCCTCTATACACGGTTATTTATTTATAAAGAACTGAAGACACTATGCCTGTAAAATGGAGAGTGGAATTTGAAGGTGCCCTTTGCGTCACCAGGGATCATCTCTGTCCTTGTAAGACTTTAGGAGACTACTTATAGAATGTAAGCAAAATTTAGGATAATATATGCAAGCTCTCTTTGTAGATAATATATCCTAATGTCTGATAGACTGTATTTGTTATTCATCATGGCATCACTTCATTTATTCACATAATTCTAAATGTGCTCAAATTGAGTACTATTTGATGATTTATCTAACAAAGACCAAATTGAACTAAGGTTTGCAACAGGAAAAAATAGAAAATTCATTAACTTCAGTTTCTAATGCGTATTTACTTATTTGAGGGGGGGAGGGGAGGAAGAAGGTATTAGGCTTTCTTTATTGACACAGCTATATTCGAAGGATCCATGACTAAATTTTGTGAGCATTTCCACTGTCCACACAAGTTACAATCTTTTTACCATTCAGGAGTTTTGGAGAATTGCTCTGGATGAAAAATTCATTATATAAAAACCAACCTGATTCTGGGTCTCTCTTTACTGGGCTGAAACTGAATAACAGATCATTTCCTTAGTAATACTGTCTAGCTTGGTCAAAACTATCAGAACTGCTGCTAGAAGATTTCAGAAGGTGACTAAATGAACAATTTTCTAACCTTTTGAACTTCATGCAAATAATTTAAATATGTGTGTATGTGCACATGTGAAGACAGTCATTTGTGTTCATAAGTTATATATATATATATAGACATATATATGTATGTGTATGTGTGTGTAGAGAAACAGAGACAGAGGGTTGTATGAGAGCATTCCTGATGACGTGAAACTTTGAAATAAACATGTTAATCTTCTATTCTCAGGACATCCAGAAAAAGAAAACTGTTTTTCATCTTCCTCTTTTAAATAATTCTGCTCCCTCCATGTCAAGATAACAAAGCATGACTTAAATAATTATAAAATCCTGATAATCTTTAAGGACAACAGGGGAAAGGGAAGTGGATCTCTATACATAGTTAGTAGTTATACAGAAAAACTGGCATACATGAAATATACATACATACAAACATATGTGTGTGAATTATTTTCATTTGATTAGTACAAGTGTGGTAGGCAGTATTTTAGTCCAATGATGTAGTATTTTCTAGAACAGCTATTATTTTCATTATGTGTTATTGCTAAACTACATGAACTCAGGGAAGTCACTTGCCTATTTAAGGCCATAGTTGTCTTGCTTTAATAAGGAAAGGCTTGGACTAGATTATTTTTAACTACCTTCAAATTTTCTATAGTGTGATCCTGTGATAATGCTAAACATAATCCCATCCCCCAACATTTAATAACAACTATTATCCATTTAAGTGTTAATTAGGTGGATCTGGGTTTCAGAGTATCACTGTGAAAGTTGTGGACATGTGGGAAATAAAAACGCACTTCTATTCACTAATGGAGGAACTCAATGCTGAAACTAATTCATTTAAGTAATTAAAGCTGGTAACAGAACCATAAGTGGAAATAACACAGTAGAAATAATGAATTCTTATTCTCCTCCCTTTATAGGTATGAGGTCTTTTTTTTTTCATTTTGACCTTGAAAGAATGAATTTATATAAAAGTTTGAGAAAGACATGGTTTCTTTTTTTTGTTTGTTTGTTTTTTGCAATGGAACTTTATCATTGTAGGAAAGGAACTCAATAAATATTTGTTGATTGACTGATGCATTTTTTATTTTCCTTTTTTATTTCTTAAATATATGCTGACAGCTGATATTCCTCTGCTATTTACCATCAACACTGTCATAAAACTCTGCATTGTTATACATGGAAAAAAGGGCATTCATTTTTCTGTCTCAGAATTGCTATAATAAATATTTACTGCACACCTGGAGTGCATAGCCTGTTGATACAGCAGAGAAATAAAATGGTGTAGTACTATTTCCCTGCCTTCTTTCTAGCAATTTGGTTGAGACTCTAAAATATTTCCAAAATATTTTTCCTTTAATTAACGTCCTTTTACAATTGTGAGTTTTATGCCTAGAGTGAAAAGCACTATGAACTGTAATTTTTTTTAATGTGCCATCTGTAATGTTTTCTTTTGCTTTTCCTTGACAATCAGTACAGTTGTTTTTCTTTTCTTAATTCTTAATTCTGGAATGTTCTTTAAATGTTTGGCACAAAAATAGTAAGTATGAATAAAGTAGCTTAGCTTTTGATAATGCCCAGTTTTTGAGTGTACATTTACTTAATTTATTCAACCAACTTAATACTTGGATGTTGAAGGATCCTAAAATTTTGGATATGCTCCTAAGAATAACACAGCCTCTGAATACTGGGGACTTAGAAGTTAATTGGGAGAGAAAAAAATATGTTTGATTGAAATTCAGGATTGAAATCTTATAGGAACTTCAAAGAGATATTCCTCTTTGAGGATATGATATGTGTTATCTGCCAACAAATATATAAGAAAAAGGGGACATTTTTTTTACCATGTTCATGGCATTTTTAGTTCTTTATTTTTTCCTTAAAGAAGGTGAGGCAGTCAGAATCCTAGAATGATTATCATTTGCACACATTATTGATGGAGGGATACTAGAAAGATCTGTGCTTTCCATTTGCCTGAGAATACCGCCCCCCATACACACAATGTGGGAATTCCCTTCACAAATATAATTTGCTACCTTAATAGCCAAGTGATTTAATAGTTAAGTCCAAAGGAATGACCTGAAACACAAAGAGGTAACTTGTCTTGCTTAAGTATACCTGTATGGTCATTCAGTCAAGTACCATTTGTTAAATGCCTATTATTTGGCAGGCACTGTACTAAGCTCAGAGAATAGAAAGAAAAGGGAAAAAATAATCATTGATCTCAAGTGTAACAGTCTGAAGTGTGTGTGTGTGCATATACACACATATATGTATACAGACATAGACACAATATACATATATAGAGAGAGGGAAGACACTAAGATGATGAAAAATCTACTGTTTGTCCAGCACTTTATCCACTAGTTACAACCTTTATCTTCATTGAATACTTATGTTTTCAGCTGGCACCAAAAGTGGATAGGCAGAAATCATGATCTTGGCCTATATTGGGGGAAGCTTTATGGTGCTTTCCTTGATGCTAAGTCCCTCTTTGATGTGATAGTCCATTGTTATAGCACCAATACTGTCATTGCTATGTTTCTTCAAGTCATGGAACACCATGGTCACAGAATTAAAATTTATTTCCAAAGATGATGAGGAAAGAAGTAAGATGACCTTTAAATGTTCTAATATATGTATAACACTTTTCTTTGTGGTGGCAAAGAACTGAAAATTGCAGATACACCTGTGAATTGGGGAATGATTGAACAAGTTGCGGTATATGATCATGAGGAAATACTACTGCACTATAAAAAATGATGAGCTCATTGATTTTAGAAAAGCAAGGATTGACCTACATGAATAATGAAGAGTGAAATGAGTGGAACCAAGAAAATGCTGCATACGAGAATATCAATATTATTTTAAGAACAACTTTGAGCGACTAAGTCATTTTGATATTTACAAATACCCAAATTGACTGGGGAAGAAAGGAAGACACTATTTACATTCAGAGAAAAAAATGATAACTAGATATATAGAATGATTTTGCATACACATACATATATGTTAATATATACATACATATATACATATATACATATTTGTGTCTAATGGTAGCCATCTCTAGGATGGGGAGGAAAGAAATTTTATAAAGGGAAAAAAATGTTACATGATACCTTTAGTATATATTTAAGAGGAATAGCAATTTGTGTCTAAAAGATTTGCAGTTTCATATGCAATCAACTTTTTTTCTGTTCTATTATGTTATGGATATCCTTATTTTATTTCATAAAAAATAAATGAAATAAAAATATATAAATGATCCAAAGAGCAGTAAGAAGAACTCTTTAGAAATGCCTATGATATAATAGATAGAAAAGCAATGATATAATGTAATTTAATTGTGTGTTTTGCATGATTGATCAAAACTTTTAAATCCAGGTTGTCTGAAGCCTTTAAAGATGAGAAGAAGATGGGCCTAGAGAAAAGAGTCTAGAGAAAATGACTTAGAGGCCAGAAAAGCTGGGTTTTGAATCTTGCTTATGTCACTTGTTACTTGTGTGACCTTATGTGAATTACTTTGCCCTCTGGGCCTCCCTCTTTTCTCCCATAAAGCAGGAATAGTAATACCTATAATGTCTATCACAATTAAAGCCAGTGTCTTCCCTCTGTGATGATCTCTACTTTATACTCTGTATATATGTATATACATATATGTATCTATGTGTGTATACATATATATACACATAAACACAAACACACATGCATGTGCATATATACACACATATATACCCACATAATTCATATCTATATGAAGATAAAAAGATAGATATCTTTGTCTTCCTCGTCCATAGTTTGTTTACATGTTGTCTGTCCCATTAGATTGTGGTCTCCCTTTAGGGCAGAGAATGTCTTTGCTTTCCTTGGTATCCATGGTATGTAGTACATTACCTGGTATATGTCATGTATTTAATAAATGCTTTGTTGAATTAACTAGAGAGGTGAGTAAGAGACTTGAGTTCAAATTCTACCCCAGACACACACTACCTATACAACCCTGGGCAAATCATTTGGACTCTTTGGGCCTACTAATAAAATGAGGTGGGTAGACTCAACCTCTAATATTCCAACTAGATCTAAATCTTTGATCCTAGAGTGGTCATGTGGTCACTTCCTGAAATCCTCCAGTGGCAGAAACATACAAAACATATATACTATTTTATAGTCTACATTTAGACTGCTTAGGATTTTAGTATGTTATAATAAAAATCACACCAAAATCTGTCTGTTCATGATTTTGGCCAATTCCTAGTTAATGTCTCTAGGTATGAACAGCATAAACTTTCCCTATAGATTTCTTTCATATATCTGCAAGGAATTATTATGTGACTCCCAACTTCTCTCTTTTCTAGGCTACACATTTTCTATTCTTTCAAAGTATCCTTCCATGATTTGAAGTCCCCTTACCACTGAACATGCTTTTATTTGCCAATTCACTTGCTAATTTGATTCATTCAGAACTGAAAAATCTATTCCTTTGGTGCAACAGTAAAACCATTTCCTACCTCGTTTTAAACATTGTACTTTTATTAAAGCAATCTAAGATAGTGTTAGCTTCCATGCACCACCAAGTCTGACCAATAATATATTGAAACCCTTAAAACTCCCACATATTTTTGGGTGGAGTATTATCTATTCACATGTTGCCCTATGCTATAATCATGAATTTTTTTTTAAGTTCAACGTAGGGCTAACTTTATACTGTTTGTTAAATTTCATATTCATTTGACCCATAATTCTAGCATACTGATAACTTTCTGAAGCTTAAATCTTTTGTGCAATATGTTATCTGTTCCTCCCAGACATGTCATTAATGCCTTCCTCAAATTCATGGATGAAAATTCTGAACAAAATGTTCCAAGGATAGGTCTCTGTCTAACTCCATGAAAGACTTCCTTTACATTTTTACACTAACACATTAGTGATTCATCTTTAGGTCCAGTCATCCAAACAGATTACAATTAACCTACACACTTCTACAATCCCATCCAAGAGATTATTTAGGAATACCTTCCTGGATCATATAATACAATGAGCTAAAATGTATGTACCACCTGAATATAAAAGTTCATATTAAAAAGAAGAAGAAGAAACACCAAGAACCATTCAGAAGTATGGAGAGGGAGAATTCTTACTCCTTAAGAGATATAAAGGAGACAACAAAGATAATTTTGTTTATGTAAAATTAAGAAGATTTTGTACCAGCAAAATCAATGCATTTGAGATAAAAAGAGATAGAATCAAATCAGGAAAAATGTTTTTGTATCAATTATCTATTATGGCCTCTGGCAAAGATTTGGAACATATATTATATAGAAAATTAAAACAAACATAAGAAACTAAAATCATACTCTAGGAGATATGGGGGAACAAAATTTCTCAAAAGACGTTCAAACTATTCACAACCACATAAAAGACTGATGTAAATATTTAATCATAAAAGAAATATCAGTCAGAACTCTGAGGTTTTTATCTTACACCCAGTAAATTCATAAATATGACAAAAATGGAAATAATTTATATCAGAACAGCTATGGAAGGCTAAACACATTTATACTGCTATTTAAGTGTGAATGGGTTCAACCATTCTAGAAAATAATTTGGAATTATTATAGGTGATTAAAATGTTCCTATCCATTGACACTGTGAAGAAGTCAAGGAAGAAAAATGCCATATACAACAAAATGCTAATAGTGGTACTAGCAAACAGGTAGAAACAAATGTTCATTGGTTTAAGAATAACTTCATTACCTTACTATACTGGGCCTCAGTTTCTTCAACAGTAAAATCATGGTATCCTACTAGATGACCTCTAGTTCCATTTTACTTCTAAATCTGAGATCTTTGAGATTCTCTAATAATTATAATGTCCAGAGTAGGCAAAAGGAAAAAAAAAACAAAGAAAATATATCTCCCTGCTTTCATTGTGGGGGTGGCAGACTAGAGCTAGTAGAATATTACTCTACTATCTGTCACAGTTGGCCTATTGTATACTTTTGCTGAGTTCCCCTTCCCAAGAGGATTATGTATTTACAGCTATAAAGTACCATAGAGGTCATCTAGCCCAATTTGCTCACTTGACAGATGTAGAAATTTAGACTTCAAGAGACTGGGTGACTTGTGCAGGGTCACACATCAGGGTTCTGAGGCAATATTTTCATTCACATCTTCCTGATTCCAATTCCAGCACTCTATCAACAAAACCAGACTGCCCCTCTTATTAATTTGTGTTATAAGGGGTAGCTTACTGGGGATGGTTGGGAAGGAGTTAAACAAAGTTGGACACAAATGTAATATTAAAATTTCAATATTTATTATTTTCAAAATGTCTTTCTAAATTCAGGCATGCTTTCTATTCTATTTCCCTCTTTTGCCAATCTAGTATTCCTGTCACAAAAGGAAATTAAGTTAGTCTTAAATGATCTTTTTTTGGATAAATATTGGATTTTATAGGAACCTTCACTTCCACTTTCATTGATTTCCATAGCATCTTATCACCATAAGTTTTAGCATATTCCTGTTTGAAGAAAGCATGTCTTCTGTATCTTGAAAAAAAAACAGGACATTTGCCATCTTAAGTTAAGCATGTGGCATTTTTCTTTGGTTCTCTGTTATAATTCAAAGATCATCTAGCATCTTGGATTTCATACGCATATACACATATGTTCCTTTACTAATCTAGGATGTAGATGACATGTTCATTAGTGTGAACTCTTGCTTCTCATATTTTTAGTTACACATAATTTCCTATTAGCCAAGAGAACTTTAACTCATCCTCACTTGTTTCCCCCCAGTTCCTTGAGTCAGCTCTAAGTGCACATCCCTGTGTCCTTTAAATACATTATCTCCTGATAACAACCTTGGATTTCACCTTTTTCTTTTCCTAAGCTTTTATCACCTTCTTTGTGCTGGTAAACCCTTGTATATGGGTTTCCTTCACTGTCACCTAGCTGCCTTCAAAACTTGTATCAAACACCATCTTCTATACAAGACTCCCCTCCCCTTGATCCATTAAGCTGCTAGTGCCTTCCACCTTTATATATTTTCTTTAATACTTATATGTTAATATGCCATTTCTCCATAATTTTCTTGTAAGTTCCTTGAAGGTGGATCCTGTTTCAGTTCTAACTTTGTGCCTTCAGTGCCTAGCATGCTGTCTGGTACAAAGTAGATGCTTAATAGATATTTGGTGATTGATTGGATGGTTGATTGATAAACATCTGCTGCCTTGGGAGGGCTTCAGCATTTCTTCTCTCAGAATAATTAGCACCATTTCTTTTAAGTCTTATTTCCCTTTTCTGTCTATATTTCCTATCCTACCCACTTCCTCTCTATCAAGGTCTCTCTTTTACATTTGTATCCTCTGGGCCTAGCCAAGGGCTTATCACAGAAACAAATAATTGCTGGTTGGTTAATTCATTTTGTCAAAAGCTATTCACAATATATTGTTTATACCTGAAGGTGGATGTGTCCGTGGATTTCCTCTCCCAAAAGATGTTTGAATTTTAACCCTTTTCTATGAATACAGAATGAACTGACTTCCTAAAATGGCATCAGCCTAGAACAAGGGTGGAGTTAAAGATTTTTTTCTTCTGGGTTAGACAGAAGTCTATTCTGTATAAGGGCAAATTTGACTTTGTTGTTTAAATATCATTCTATTTCAATCTTGAGCAAATAGTAAATGCTTATAAGTGACTCACTGACTCCAGCAAACCTTGATTTAATGCCCAGTGTCTTCAGATTCAAGGTACACGTCCACCTAGCAGAACATTACTGACTTCATTTCCCCCTTCTTTTTCTTCTTCTGTCAAGTATACATTTTTATGGCCATGGTTCCCCACTCCTATATTTTTCTATTTTATTCAATGCATATGGAACTTTCCTTTCTCATCCCTCAAATACTATAAAAAAAAATAAAAAAGAGTCTCAAATTATGTTTCCCCAGGTACTTAACCTGATGGAGTTGCTGAAAGTTACATTGTTTGCCAAATATTACTTAATTCCTTTGTGCATTTCATACTGAAACATCATAATGCTTAATAAACTTATAAGATTTCCATAGTAATTTAAAGGAAAAAAATAACCTTCTACAAATGCAAGTTGTTTTTGTTGTTATTGTTTTCAGTGAGACCCAAGACTTGGGCCTCAACACGTTACATAACAAAACAAATAAGAATTTTCCGAGCCTCCCTCACCAAACTTTAACTGCCCAGCGTGTTGTATTGTTGTTGTTTTCTCCTTGCTCTTTGGGCGTCAATCTTTTAAGAAAAAGAAAAGGTAATATGCACGTATACTAAAAAAAAAAACAACATTGGGAACTGTGAGGGTTCTCACTAACAGAGGTAGACAAATATCTAGCTGTTTCTTTCATTCATTCAGAGCCACAGATGACATTACCTATGAGACATATGGTTCTCAAGACATATGCCAAGAATCACATATATACTTACAAGGCAACTTAGCAAACCTGAATTTGCAGGACATTCTCTTTTTTCTTACATGTTTTTTTTCCAGTAGAATTATATTTAAGATTTATAATAATTATATATATATAAATGCTATACATGTATACATTTGTGTGTATGTATATTTGTGTATGTGTGTGTATTTGTGTATATATTTCCCTAGAATAAAATATTCATTTAGCTCAATGTTTTATTTTTTTTTAAGAAGAAAGAACATGGTGTTGAAAAGCACATCTGAATCCCAGAAACATTTGCTACCCGGGAAGATTCCAACCCTTTAAAACTATGTCAAGTCATCACAGATTCATGTTTTGACTTTATATCTCTCTAGTGGATCAAGAACATCTTTCTTATCTCAGTCAAAAGATGATTTGGAAATAGAAGTGAATCAAGACAACATTAGAAGACAGAATAAGTGTGATAATAGTAGTAGTAGTAGTAGTAGTAGTAATAATAATAATAATAAATACCAAAACATTAGAGGGCAGATATTTTTCAAGTACAGTTTTTCTCTACGTATTTGGCATTCGACTATATCTTTATCTACATATATAACAAGATGAACCGTTTTCTTAAATCTATTCAGAAGTTTGATAGAGACAAAACATTGCTTCTAATCCTTCACTTTTATTCTGCTTTGCTACTTCTTCTTACAGCTGACTGTAGTTCTCTAATGTAAAATCATAATTTCTAGCACAGTCTGCTGTTATTAAGAACTTTGAGTGAGCCAGCTTATAGAAAGCCCGTCTATCCTGCAAAAGCACATAATACTTTGGGCACAGAAACTCTTGAAAACTATCTGTTGTTGTTCAGTCATTTCAGTTGTGTCCAACTCTTTGCCAAGAAAAACCCAAATGGGGTCACAAAGATACTGGAATGGTTTGCTATATCCTTCTCCAGCTGATTTTATGAATGAGGAACTGAGACAAACAAGTTTAAGAGATTTGTCCAGCATCACACAGCCAGTAAGAGGCTGAGATCAGATTTGAACTCAGAGAGATGAGTCTTCCTGACTCCAGAACTGGTACTCTTATCTATTGGGCCACCTATTTCCACTGAAGACTACTTGCCTGATCAAAAAGTGGTTGCAATCTCAATAAAGGGAGGAAGTATCTATGCCAACAATATCACTAAAATTCGCAACATATCCAAATGGATCTGTTATGTCTTTGATATTGGCATTCTCTCCAATGATAGTTCTCAAGCAATTCACACCTGCCTATTCTGTTTGCCTATAGTAAATCCTAAAGGCAGATTTGCCAGCAGTGGTGACATCCAATATACTCTAGGGCATCCTTCCTTTCTTCTGACATTGCAGGGGTTGCCTTAGAGTATTCTGGCTCTATACACGTCATCCCTGACTTATGCCACATGACTAGCTCAACTTCTATACCTATTGTAAAAATTCGTGATGAAATCTTTTGCTCCTCTGGCACTGGTTTTGGACGTTTTAGCCTAATCATACATTCCATGTATCTCTACAATACTTTCTATGAAAAAAATCATTTTTATTCTTTAGAGTTAATTGTATTTTGTTTTATTTCCATATAACAATTCTTATAGGAAGTTACTATTAAAAAAAGAACATCTTTGCCTTCATGTAAAGTTTATGGTTTGAAAAGGAGCTTTGCATTTCTCTTCAGACCATCCTAATTACTATCCCCCTATAATAGTAATGAAATTTGAAGATCCCCTTGTATTGGAAAGCTGAGAGGTACTTAGCACCTAGCTTCAAATTTACCCTCTGTTAAAGAAACAGAAGGTATAATCTCCTCTTGCTGATGTAACAGGAAGGAGCTGAACAGGGAAGAGCTTAAGGAAGAGAACAAGCTGGATAGTTAGAACTTCTGGAGAGGAAGGGAGGGAGGGAGAGAGAGAGA
>NW_027185777.1:28482220-28488290 GCF_028583685.1 Petaurus breviceps papuanus
AGAGAGACAGTGAGACAGAGAGACAGAGAGACACAGAGAGAGAGAGACAGAGAGAGAGAGAGAGAATTTCTCTCAGTGAGCATCTGAAAGCTGGGCTGCTGCTACTAGACTGGAACTTCCATGGAGAAAGTGATTTTGATTTTGAGAATGGAGCTGCTGAAGACTTCTTGAGGGCCAGCAGGAGCTGCCAGAGGAGGCATGACTGTGGTGTCAGTACTTTGTCTGTGGCTCTGTTAAATTTTCTCTTCCCAGAATAGAGATTCTGAAGAATTTGAGATGGACTGGACACAGTGAGCTTCAATGTGGGGCAGGAACTGCATGGAGAGCTGGAGAAGGAGCTGGGAGCTGTCTTCCTTTGAACCCAGGTGACAGTTTGGTGGATTCAGATAGGAGCTACCTGCCTCAAGTCAAGATGGAAAAAAAAAACACCTCTTCAAGGATACTGAGTAGTGACTGATAAAATTGCAACTTACTTGTGACCTAGGGATAGATGGCCTGTGTATTTTCTACTACTCCTTAAGAGAGTACTGAGTAGCAATTGAAACTAACTTCAATGCACCCCATGGGTGGAGAACTTTGATTTTTGTACTTTGTGTCCCTTAAGGAGGTCTTGCCCTTAAGGATGATTGAATGATTGAGTTACTAAATGATTGTGCATTGTTGAAAAACTCTGTCACCACTTTGGTGAAAACTATGTGGCCATTTTAGTGATATGTTTTTGAGTTGTGATATGGTGAATGGTGTATTTTGATTTTCTGTGATAAGTTGTAACATTGTGAATGCCATTCCTTGATTTTCTGTGAATGTTTTGCTCTGATTTGTTACTGAATAAATAGAGTTTGCTATACTATGTAATCAGAATCTTGAAAGCTGTTCACAGCAGTGGTCTTCTGGAAATTTGCTCATGCTTGGCTTTATACCTCGTCCTGTTCCATTCTGGGCCCAAACAATTGTCTATCTATATGCTGTTTGTCCCAGTTGTATATATTGATAAAAAAGTTGTATAGGGTTTCAAACCAAATGCATATTGAAATAAGGGCAATACACATTCTTAGTCCACTTGAGCTTTTCTGTATAGTTGGACAAGCCAAAAAAATTTCAAGTGAGTAATTTCTTCCAGAAGACTCCACAAGGCTTTAAGGCTTAAGGTAATCATGCTATATCAGCTATAAAAAGGGGATGTCTAGGAACATCACCACCCATAGGGAATTTCTTTTCAAACTGGACACTCTACTGGATTGCCTCAGTAGCTAACACATTTCGATCTTTGTCAACAAAATTAATACAATTAAGAAAAGATGCTTTGTAGGAAAAGTCTTTGTATCAAACATCTCTAAAAAGAATCTTGTATTCAATATTTATTAGAAAATTAAGTCAACTAAAGAAAACTGAGTTTCTTTCCTTAATAGAAAAATTGTGAAAGGAAATAACTCTCAAAAGAGGAATTACAAATTATTAGCAATCATATCAAAGACTATTCTAAATAACAAATAATAAAAGAGAAAAAAACAAGATTTCACTTCGCACAAAACAAATTTACAAAGATTATAAAAGATGAAAATAATGTGGGAAGGGTTGTAGAATTACAAGTATACTAATAAACTATTGATAAAATTGTATAATAACCTAATAATTATTGAAAGCAAATTTGAATTATTCTAAGGAAGTGGCTGAAACATCAATATTCCTTAGCCCAGAGATCCAACTACTTGGCATGAGGATAAAAAAAGAAGGGATATTCACATATACATCTAAATATTCATAATAAAATAACTTTTTGTTGAAGTGGGGAAAAAGATATCCATCATTTGGAGAATAGTAAAGCAAATTGTATGAATTGCATGTGAATGCAATGGATTAATACTATGATGAAAAATGACTATGATAAAGAATTTCATGAATACTTACATGAACACATGCATACTGAAATAGGCAGAAAAGGGAAAATATTCACAATGACTACAAAAAAGTAAGTGGCCATAAGAACAGCAACAAAATGGAATCATTTTGTAACTATAAGTAAATAACTTGTCTGAAGAATGAGGAGAAAATGAATCTATCCTCTTCTCTTTGCTTAGGTGAAAATTATGAGTATGGAACTCTGTTTATATTGTAATATAATCAAGTTTATATTGCTGCTTTGGATAGTTCTACTGAACTGTTTAAAAAAAAATTCTGGTAAGGAAGTTTGGAGAGGTAAATTTGGAAATGAAGTTGACCTGAAGACAAAAGTGCTTTGTTAAACTTCATTAAATGTTATCATAAACGTCACTTTTTATTATAAATACATGGTAAATGTCACCTCCTGTTAGCCTTGAAATGGGCCACTAAACCAGAATGGAACTGACAATCATAGTGGTCAGCCCTGCATTTACTTAGAGGCTATTTCTTATGCTCAATGGGCAGAAGTTTAACTTTACAAAATATTCAATACTGTATCCTTCTTTTGCTTTTTGCTTTTTTTTTTTTGGAGGGGGGTAAGGTAGGGCAATTGGGTTTAAGTGACTTGTCCAAGGGCACACGGCTAGTTTTGTGTTAAGTGTCTGAGACTGGATTCAAACTCAGGTCCTCCTGACTCCAGGGCTGGTACATTCTATTCATTGTGCCACTTAGCCACCCCTACCGTATCCTTTCTTGAAGGATGTTGGATCATTCTTTCTTCAAGTTACAACAAAGCTTTTTTCGCAGTTGTCTTTCCTGTCAAGAGTTGATAAGCTAGTCTCTTCTTGAACTAAAAGTATAAAATTCTGCAGATAATCAAAAATAAAAGTACAATTACTTCCTATCCTTACTTCAGGGCTGATAAGGACTTGGTAGTGCCCTCTTACACACAAAGGCATTTTATAATAAACTGTGACACAGGGCTACTCTAGACCCTAGGCCCATATGGAACTAGTCAAATCCTGGGGATGCCAAAAAGGAGAGTTTTTCTTTGTCTCAGATGCTCTAGGAAAATTTCATACATATGGCACAGCTGAAATCTAGCTTTCCCTAGATGTGGATTAAGAGGGTCCTTGAAAACTAAACAATTAGCAAAGTACTAAAGGCATAAATAGTATATGGGGCAGTCTTTGCTTCATCTATACAAAAAATTAAAAAGTCATTAGGGACCCACAGGAGCCCATGAATAGACACCAGAATGTTGAGGTTACTCAAATAATCTATCTACTCTTCTCTCCTGAAGTGAACTAAATTTTGATTTCTTATCTTAATAATATCCTGATATTCTAGCGAAATCTCTCTCTTCTACACAGTCACACACAATCTTTTCTGATTCATAGCAAAATCTTGTGATTTAGACTATTCCCAGAAAGTTAGGCTATTTGGGAGTGCTGCTGAACAAACAAATCTCTTTCTGATATGGGTCTACTCTTTACACAATTCCCTAGCTTTTGCTGTCTGAGTAGGATACTGCAGAAGATTAGTGTAGAACATTATCTTTTTTTCAGTGAGCACAATGGATTAGAAAAATCTCTCTCTAAAAGGTAATTCTTGAGCTAAGGAGCACACAAAATTGATGTTGCCCATTAGGCAATTCCCAAAGTAAAGACTCCCTTATCAGGCTAAGTGGGCTTCCCCATGTATGTTTCTGTCATGTGCTCTGTTTGAAATCTCATAGTGCCCCAGCTACTATGAATTAAGCTGGGAAAGCACATCTCAGAAACTCTCCTCTCAGACTGCATGGAATTATGTTTCCACCATGGCCATGAACACCTGCCTTAGAAGCCACTGTGTTCTGGGGGAAGGAAACTGTACATGGGTAAGAGTTTCTCCTCAGTTCTAGTACAAGTATACTTTATTTGCCATGTGTCCCATCTGCCAATTGCTATGAATTGCCCTTGCAAGACAAGAATCCTTACAACCTCACACCCTACCAGTTATCTTATTTCACTTTAGAAGAAGGCACCAGTTGTAAACTGATTCAACTATTTTGGAAAGCAATCTGGAACTATGCCCAAAGGGCTAAAATAAATGCATACCCTTTGACCTAGCAATACCACCTCTAGGGCTGTATGCCATAGAGATCATAGAAGTGAGAAAAGGGCCTTTCAGTACAAAAATATTTACAGCTGCTCTTTTTGTGGTGACAAAGAATTGGAAATCAAAGGGTATGCCCATCAATTGGTGAATGGCTAAACAAGTTGTGGTATATGAATCTAATAGAATACTATTGTTCTATAAGAGAGGAGGAGCAGACAGACTTCCTAATAACCTGGAGGGACTTATATAAACTGATGCTGAGTGAGGAGAACAGAAATAGGAGAACTTTGTACACAATTATAGACACTTCATGTGACAATTAACTTTGATAGACTGGGCTCCTCTCAGCAATAAAAGGTAGGAAGTCAACTCCAAAAGACTCATGATGGAAAGGGCTATCCACATCCAGAGAAAGAACTACAGAGTCTGAAGGCAGATTGAAACAAACTACTTGCTCTCTCTCTTTTGTGTTTTGTTTTGTCCCCTCTTTCCATTGTTCACTCCATTGGTTATAATCCTTCTTTACAACTTGACTAATGTTCAATGTAAAGGTATTTGTAGAACCTATATTTGATTGTATACTGCCATCGGGGGAAGGGAGAGGAAAGGGAGGGGGAGAAAACTTGAAACTCAAGGGATTGTGAAACTGAATGTGATAAACAAAAAGTAAATAATTTTTCGAAAAGAAAAAAAAGGAAACAGGAAAAGAAGACACCAAAGAAAAGGCACCAAGGAAAACACACATGAATAGTGTTAGAAATAAGGTGAGAGAGAAAAGTTAGAGGGTGAGAGAGAAAGACAGGCAGAGAGACAAACAGAAACAGACATACTATCTATGTGACCTTGAGAAAATCACTTAAATTCTCAATGCCTCAATTTCCTCATCCCTGTAATGACAGAATGAGGCCCCTTCCAGTTACAGATGTATGTAAGATCCCAGATCATGGAGAATCATCTGATTCTTAGTCATCAGGAGGTAGACTCTTTCTCTGATATCCATTCAGCACAGCACCAGGTGGGGGGGGAGGGTGAGCGTGAAGAAATACCCTGCATACAGTCTCATCCTGTGACTTAGGAACTCCTTAAATGAACTGGTCATTCTCCTGATTGCCCCCTTTATGACAACAATAATAATAGCTGACAAGTATTTGTTAACATAAGTGTTTAACATGCCTCATCTCTTTAATCTTTTAGACATCAAAGCTATGGTAATATTTTAGAGTTGAGAGAAATGAGGCTTTTAGTAATTTAGTTACATGCCCAGGGGCCAGGAAGCATTGGAAGTGAAGACTGAAATACAGTTATAGGCAGTGGGTGGCAGGGGAACTGGAAAGCCTGGACTGTCAGTCATTCCCTGAGCCAAAGAGGCCAGTGAGCATTCTCCTACAACTCACTTCTTTACCTTCTTATAGACTGAGCTTTCCATAACAGAATACTCTTCTCCAGGAGTGTTTTCCTTGTCAAAGCCTGGCAGTAGATCACAAAAATCAAATGTTGTCCTGCTGATCTTAGGAACTGGCAATCTAGACTGAGCAGTGGTGTCAAACTCAAATGTAAGCAAGGCATTAAACCATACATCTGGATTTCTGTGGGACACCTACTGACTCAGAAAAATCTCCTGTCAACATTATCTATCTTCCAGTGTATCTTTATCTTTTAAAATATTTCCTCTTATTCTAGTAAGAGAGTGTTGTGGATCTCACAGGGCCCATGTTTGACACCTCTGATCCAGAGGTCTTTGATTCGCAAATTTATATGCCAGATCTGTAACATGCTAATTCTGCTCTCCCACTTTTTTCAGTTATTACAAGTTAGCTCTGAGACTCTTGGTCAATCTTTCTTCTCCCTCAAATAAGTACCAATCGTTCTCCCCTCAATTTGTAACCATTAAATTGAATATACATAAAGCTTTTTTGTTATTCAACAGTTTTATAACATTTGCTTGCTTAAGAGAAAACAAACAAACTTAAAGAAATGTTAAAAATCTCCCCATGTTACAGAGGATTAAGGTTTAAAATGAGTGATTGGCTCATAATATATTCGGGGGCAGGGAGAGAGAGAGAGAGAGAGAGAGAGAGAGAGAGAGAGA
>NW_027185777.1:28488390-28537547 GCF_028583685.1 Petaurus breviceps papuanus
AAAAGAAGAAGAAGAAGAAGAAGAAGAAGAAGAAAAAGAAGAAGAAGAAGAAGAAGAAGAAGAAGAAGAAGAAGAAGAAGAAGAAGAAGAAGAAGAAGAAGAAGAAGAAGAAGAAGAAGAGCGGGAGGAGGCAGAGGAAGAGGGGGAGCAGGAGGAGAGACTGAGAGGAGGAGGGGAGGGAAGGACGGAGGAAGGAACAGGATTGTGAGGTAGGGTACTTCTTTCATTTTCCATTATCAGCTGGGTCAGCAGTATAAAATTTGCCAGCAACATAGTTTATGCTTGTATCATCCTTATCTTAGATCAGTTTTTCACATCTATAGAGTTGACTTCCTATCTGCTTCGTAATGTATTCACTTTCTCTTCCTTTATTCTTGCTTTTCCACTTCTCTCTTCCACTTGTCCCTTCTTGTCTTCCCTGTCTTATTTTCTTGGCTTGATTTCGGTTTCTTCTACCCTTAAGAGGCTTCTCGAAGTCAAGGTCAATGGCATTCTGGATATTTTGCTCTTACATCAATTCTGAAATCACCTAGGACATTATAGAATGTTAAAAGACAACCCTGCCTTTCTCTCCTGGCTCCGTGTCCAAGTCTTTTGGAACATTTGTCTCCCTCCCAAGGTAGTTTATACCTGTTTTCTTTTTGCTAACTCCAAAGACAGAAATCACTATCTTTCCAGAAATAAAGCTAAGAAAACTGCAAAAAGCAGTGCAGAGGGATGTCCATTATATAAGGGAATCAGGCACACCATTGATGTATCCCTCTTCTTACCCCATCTATCCTCCTTTCCCCTTTCCAAACCACACACACACACACACACACACACACCCACACCCCCCCACACACACACACATTCATCCTCACATGTTCTTAGAAAACCACAATTATTTAGCTTACCTCACAGGCTAACCAGATGATCAGTTGCCCACTTAAATATTCAAGCAACAACACAGAGTGATTCTTTTGCAAGGAAAGTTTCAGATCATGAAGATTCATTAATGTTATTTATTAGTTCTTTTTTTCTTCTTTCTTTCTTCATTAAAATATAAGTAAAATCCTATTAATGTCTTTATATTGCAGCATTTGATACAACAAGATGATTTTCATGTCCTGGTTGATGGCCTTTACAGACGTTACATTATTGAACTAGTCTAAATCAATTCTAAATAACAAGTGGTTTTTTTTTTCTCTCCTGTAACCGTCCATATAGTAATCACTCAAAAGAAAAAAAAAACAACTTGAATGTCTGCTATTTGCCTTATAGATTGGAAGAGAACTGATTTTAGTTCTTTACACTTCCTTTGCCCTATATTAGGTTCAACTCTTCTCTTCCCCTCCCAGTTTCAAAAATCCATATTTCTAACAACCTAAACTCCGTTTGTTGATATTTACATAAGGGATCTAGAATCACAAATGCAAATACTGAATTTGGAGTTAAAAGGACTTAGGTTCATGTCTATGCTATTTACTATTATTTTGTGAACTCAGGCAAGTAATTTTAAATGCTAGGCTAATGATTTTTAACTTGATCTAGGTTCTTTAGCAAGGGGCAGGTGAGTGGGTGGGAAATCACTTAAAGTTTAATAATGAAGGAATGACATGAACAGAGAAGTGTGAATTATAGGGGTGAGAAAGATGGCTACATCTATAGGAAGGTATGTCAACATGTCTGGCAAAGGTAACATAGAACAAAGCTAGTATGGTAGAAGTTGGAATGGAAAGTGAAATAGACCATATACAAGAAATATTATGAGGAATCAGTTGGATTTGGTGATTTATTGGATTTGGAGGCAAAAGAGGAAGAGAGAAGTGTCCAAGATGACATATTTGGGGGTTATATCATTTATGATGTATATGAATGTGGCAAAAGAGATGCTTTGAAAGGGAAGATATGAAGACTGACTTTAGATACATTATTGTTTTTGAAGGTGACACTATTTCTAAACACAGTTGTAAACTGAAGGGCAAGAGTCATGACTTATACCCCTTTTGAATCACCTTCCCTACCCTTCACCCAGAAAAGAGCAGTGTTTTTCATATAGCTGCTAAAATACTTCACGAACTAAATATGTAATATTGAATGGACAAATGTCTGTGTTTTTACACCTTAGAAATGCATTTAAGCAATATATTTATTCATTTTGAAAAAAAAAAACTTTGAGGTTGAAGTAAACTGGATGTTCTGTGACATTATCATGAAACAATTTGCTCTATATTTTATAAAGACTCAACAAGCTGCATCACCTGAGCAACAAGATGGTTACTAGACCTTTTTTTTTTTTTTTACAATTCCTACAACATCTCAAACCTCCCTAAAACAAAAATAATGCACCAAAGATAAAGTATTTTCTACTGTTTCCCTGATCTAGGACACCAAGAATCCAAAATAAGAATCCAACTCTCTCTCTCTCTCTCTCTCTCTCTCTCTCTCTCTTAGAACTAATGTTCACTGTCCCTAAGCTAACTCAGTACTCCTTTCCCATCTCCCATCCTGTCAGAATGGGAGCTTACCTCAAAGCTACCCTTATATCCCCACAGCCCTTCCCTCTTTCCAATTCATAGAGACTCCAGCTTCAGTCTATAAAAGTTTTCTTGGGCATTGACAACCACTTGGCTACAGTCCTTATGGAGCTGCGAGGGCCTACAATCTAGAACCACTAATGCTGAAAAGTTTAAAACTGCCAGTTGCTATGAATTACCAGTTCCAGTAGGCTCTGAATGCCTGACCAGAGAACTAAGGAACAGAGGGACTGGGACGGGTCACCAGTACAGGATACTGTGTATACGACAAACAATATAGCACTCCACTAAACCTGAAGGTTTCCTTGCTGGGTCCAATTAAGACTACCCAAAAGTTAGTTGGGACAGAAACTTAGACTAGTGAACTCTTAAATGTCCAGTATGGGAGGAGGTAGAGATGCTTTGAGATCTAGCCCCTAAGAAAATCACAATCAGAAGGGAAAGAGTTAAGAAGAGAGAAATTCATATATATATATATATAAATTGGGGGGGGGATACTGAAAGTATCAAAGACTCCAGGTAGAAAAATAAAAATCTCAAAAGCTTTAAACATAAACATATAAACTAACAGGAAAACAATAACATCAGAAAGAAATATGGTCTCTAGTTCTAGTAAATTAGTTAAGGTACTTATGAATAAGTACTACAAAATGAAGGAAAATGATCCATAACTTGATAATACAGAGGATCCTGTGGAAGTTGAAGAGAACACAGAACCACAACACACTTTCTGTTTTAAAAGAGAAATAAGAAATATGAGAGCAGAATGTATGTCTTACACAGCAAAAATAACGAACAGAATAGAAAAAGTTTGATTCTGCAATGGCAGGCCTCACCAAGTAAACAAAATACATTGGAAATAAAAACACATGAACATAAAAGAAAATCCAGAAGAGAAGAGCGTTAAAAGAAAATATACTCCCTATACTCCATGCCACTTTCATTCAGCAATCATCCCCTTCATTAAAGTTTTTTTTTCCATTCTGTCTAGGTTCTGTTGCTGTTATCTATTCACCTAAAATTTACTGATCATTTTGCCAATAAATTTATTACCTAGCGCATTGCCTTCTTCTCTACGTCAAACCCTGCTTCCTTAAATACTTTCACCTTCCTATTCCTCAAGTTTTTCGATTTTCATCACCTCGATCTACCTCTCTAACTCTACCTCAACCATGCACATTAGAGCATGCATAATTTTTAGACCTTCCTCTTCCTTCTCCTTTAAAATTCCAATAATTTTAGCTTTGAAAATTAGATTTAGGGTGATAGAATTGTAAAATCATTGTACGCAAAGTGAAGAGCGCCTTTAATTCCTCCAAAAGCACAGCATTAAACCTGGGACTTCAATATAGATTCTCTGAATCCAGAGCCAGTACTTTCTCCACTATGACTATGCAGAGCTTGATGCAATGGATAAAAGTTGCAAAGAAACAATTTTAGACTTGATGTCAGAAAAATTTTCTAATAATTAGAACTATTGAAAACTGAAATATACTGCCCTGAGACATACTGGGTTCCCCATTACTGATGTCTCCAATGCATGGCTAGAAAACTACTTGTCCCAGATATTCTAAAGGAGATTCTTTTTTTGGGTAGGACTTGGACTAGCTAGTCATTATGGTCTTGTGCAAACCTGAACCTAGTATGTTTTATGCAGAAAATTTTAAAAATAGAGTAAGGGACACAATATACATAAAGACTACATTAATGTAAAAAAAAAAGCACACTAAGTATTATTGAAAGTTTAAAAGCTTAAATCCAATAATCCAATGCCCTACCTTGGATCAGGAAGAGTATTAGTTAAAAACATTTCTCTCTCCTATATATATACATATATATATATGTATATATATATGTGTGTGTGTGTGTGTGTGTGTGTATTTATATATAAAGGTAGACTACTAGGGTGATAAATTTTATATGTATCAGTTCATTTTGCTTAACTGTGCAGCAGCAAATGTTGCTGTTGCTAATGCTATTGTTACAAGAGAAAATTCATAAGGGTGTAGAGTGGATATCTGGAAATGTCTGTAGAATAAAAAATGACATCAATAATACTTATAAAAATAAACTAAAAAACTCACTTTGATAAATTAAGGAAGTCAATATGGTTGTTTAAATTTAACAGATGCACAGACTATTAGTAATTTTCCAACACCTGTGATTCTGAGTCCTCAAATCCCAGGAAAAAAAAATATATATATATATATATATATGCTTGTGTGTGTGTGTAGATACAAAATAGATATGAAAATATAGGTATGTGCACATATGTTTATATATATATATATATATGTTCACCCACATAATAAGTTTATTTTTGGTTCATTTGTTTATTTTCCTTTTGGAAATAGAGGAGCCAAGATATTTGGGATCTAGCACTAATGCATTTGCTGAGTGGAAAATGTCTCATTTTTTTTTTAAATTTGGCAGCTCTGAATCCAAAAACTCTTCTTCTAGACATTCCAATGTGACATAGATTCATCCTATTAGGTCTTGACTTTAGAACACTGAGTTCCCCGTTCATGTGAATCCAAATAACTGATTTTTGGCAGAACTAATTCTAAAAATAATTTCCTTTTGAGATAGGGCTATATGTAAACCCAATAAAATTCACTAAAATAATGGAAACTCTGAAGTATTCCTATATTCTTTCACAGAAAGGAAAACAGCCTTCCCTGTAGGATACTCATAAAATGTCCACCACAGATAATCATGCTTTTTATTATGAATCTCTATCTAGAGATGCTCAGCTACCTCTCTACCAATTCCAAGAGAAAATACCGAGATAGTTTCTAGTATATATTTACATCTACCTTGTATGCTTAGGGGGAAACTATGGAACTACTCTCTGCCATCACTCAATAACAGTGGAGCTACAAGAGCTCCACTCTTAATGAAGCAGCTGGGTCAAAGTCAAAAGGAAGCTCAGTTACAGATTAGTCTGGTGACAAAGGGAAAGTCTAATGTTGTAAAGATCAGTATTGCATAGGAACGTAGAATGTAAGATCAACAAACCAAGGTGAGCTGGGTGTGGTCAAATGGCAAATGGAAAGATTAAACATTGACATCCTAGTTCAATGAAACAAGTTTAGCGAACTTAAATGGATGGATATGGGTGGATTTAATTCAGGTGATCAGTACATATGCTACTATGGACAAGAACCTCTTAGAAGAAATAGAGTAGCATTATAGTCAATAAAAGTGTGTGAAAAGCATTACTAGGGTACAATCTCAAAAATGATAGAATGATAATTTATACTTTCAAGTTGCAGAGATAGAGAAGACTTTTAAGAGTGCCTAGGATAGCGAGGACATCAAATATGTCAATACTTAAAAGAAATTAAGGTCAAATGCTGAAGCTTAAATATTTTGGCCACATAATGAGAAAATGGTACTCATTGGAAAAGACCCTGACGTTGGGAAAGATTGAAGACAAAAAGGAAAGGTGATAATAGAACAGGAGATGGATAGCATCATGGAAACAATGCACATTAATGTGGATATACTTTGAAAGATAGTGTAGGATATAAGGGCTTGTGGTAGCACAGTTCAAGGTCTCATGAAGAATCAGCCATGACTGACTGAACTGAAAAATAACAAAATATCCCAGCTCTACTCCTCACTCTTTAGACTTCTCCACCATTGCCCATGCAAACCTATCATTTTAATCTCTGTTTTTTTGGGTTGTATTCCCCCACAACAGACATCAATTCCCTTGTGGACAGGGATTTTTTTCTTTGTATTTGTTTTCTCAGGCACGTAATAAATATCTGGCAAATAAATAAATGCTAAATAAATGCTTGCTCTTAACTTTTCTCTATTCTCACCTGAGAGTTTTATACTTATTTTCTCTAGGACTTTGAGGTCCATAATGCATTTTCCCCACAATAACCCTATCAAAGAAGTACTGGAGTATAAGTTTGTCGTTTAAGAGAGAAGGAAATTTGTCCTGAGGCACATAGGAGGTAAGTGTATACGTTTCATTCAAATTCTCAAATCTAACACTAAATTTACTGAAAGTTATTGGCCTGAGGTTGTTTTCCCTATGAAACCATTCCATATCATGGATAGAGAGGACAATATTGAGTCTCAGGCTATTATTGAGCGAGGAATATTGGCTCTTAAATATTCCTTTATTGAGAAGTCCAACACTTTACTTGTCAGATTAATTTCTTCTCCCATTCAGTTGTTACTGTGTCACATTGAGCAATGAGAGCTAATTGGAGTTTGCTTCAGTGTTCAAATGTAATCAGAATTTATTAATTTTCTACAAGCCTTTTTCATATGACTATGAGAAATAAGAGGATTTTTTTAAGTTAAGTGGGACTTACAGGACAAAGTACTCTAACAATAGATACCAGCATAAGTACATTTACCAAAAAAATATTGTTGGATTGAAATGGAAATAATAAACTTTTCAAATATTCTTTGTTCAGGGGCAGCAATGGAAATTAGCACATGGTTTTAAAATTTGGGAAAATAGCAAATAAATACTGTTTATCCAGCTTCTAATTCAATAAAAAGATAGTCTTGGAAAATTAGACTGAAGGCCATCTTTCAAAGATTTAAATCATGATAAATGTACTAAGGTTCTAAAAGGCAGAGGTGAGGAGGGGATATCTTATAAGCATGAGGTGGAAGAGGTCAAACTGTACAACTCATTCATTCAGAATATTTGATAATCATCTCCTTTAGAAAGCAAAGTTATGCCTTTTGCTTGTGTATTTTGCCTTTTGTTGGTCAGAAACATACCAGGTATAACACAGTGGACTTAAGTGAGGACTTTAAAAGATCATGAGAGGACAATAGCCAGAGATAGGGTGTTTTATTTTCAGGAGCTGCATATGGCTCTACTGAGGGCTGTTCAAGGATAATGTTCATTCAATCCATCCTCCTTTAAGAAGATTGAAAAGAATCTCCATTTCTTAGGCAGGATGGTGGCAGAATCTAGCCATCTAGCTAAATATTTCATAGGGCAAAACCACATTTGGAGTTTGCCATGAGATTCACCTAAAGTTCATGAATTTTGAGAACTGAAATACTAGATAGAGAGACAAAACTTTCCTGAGTACAGTGCCTCTTGGAGTAAGATGAGCATTGCCTATATGATTCATGTGACTGAGAGATGAGTAATGACTAAATCCTCCAGATGAGGGAATACAAAAAGCAGTTCTTTACTCTTTGCTAGTCCTGAGAATTATTCAAATGGTGCATGTCTGATAAGGGAGGCACTTGCTCAGTTTTACCAAAGTATGCCTTCCTGCAGAAGCCCAAACTAAAGTCCATCACTCTGAGCCTAATGAGGATGATGTAGGAGACAAAAGGAGATAGGGATAAATCACTTAATCAACCAGCATTTACTAAGTATCTACTATGTTATCTACAGTGTTCCTAGTCCAAGAAATACAAAAATAGAAACAAAATAGATCTTTATATCACATGATTTGAGAGAGAGAGAGAGAGAGAGAGAGAGAGAGAGAGAGAGAGAGAGAGAGAGAGAGAGCACAGGGTGAATTGAATATGAAGAGATGATATCTAAAAAATAAAATTAATGGGTAACAGATAAATATATTGGGAAAAGAAGAAGGGGAGAGATCAAATGGGATAAATTGTCTCACATAAAAGAGGCAAGAAAAAGTTTTCACAATGGAGGGGAAGAGGGAGAGGGAGGTGGTGAGAGAAAATGAGTCAACCTTACTCTCTTCACATTTGGCTTAAAGAGGGAATGACATACACACTCAATTGAGTATCTTACACTACAGGAAAGTAAGGGGGATAGGAGATAAGGAGGGGGGGATGATAGAAGGGAAGACAGATTGGGGGAGGGGGTAGTCAGAAGCCAGCGCTTTTGAAAAGGGACAAGGTCAAAGGAAAGAATAGAATAAGAGAGGGGTCAGAATAGGATGGAGGGAAATATGGTTAGTGTTTCACAACCTGACTGTTGTGGAAGTGTTTTGCATAACTACACATGTATAACCTATATTTAATTCTCAATGAGGGTGGATGGGAAGGGAAGAATGGAGATAATTTGTAACTCAAAGTTTTAAAAACAAATGTTAAAAATTATTTTTGCATGAAACTGGGAAATAAGATATACAGACAATGGAGTAGAATAATCTTTATTGCCCTACCAAAAAAGGGGGGGATAGATAAGAGGAGGGTATGAGAGAAGGGAGGGCAGAATTTGAGAAGAGGTAACCAGAATGCATGCCATCTTGGGGTGGGGGAGAGGGGAGTGATGGGGAGAAAATTTGGAACTCAAAATTTTGTGGAAATGAATGTTGAAAACTAAAAATAAAGAAAAAAAAGAGAAATGAACCAATGGTACCCCCAAACAAAGAATACTATCTGCCTAATTGATCATATCAATAACAAGGCTAGCAGAAATCATATGATTATATCAAGATATGCAGAAAGAGCTTTTGAAAAATACAATACTCTTCTCTATTAGAAACACAAGAGAGCATAGGAGCATAGGAATAAATTGAATTTTCCTTGAAAAGATAAGTAATATCTATCTAAATGCGTCAGCAAGCATCATATTTAATGGGTATAAGCTAGAAGTTTTCCCAATAAGATCAGGGATGCCCATTCTCCACAATATTATTTAATATTGTATCAGAAATAGCTTTATCAATATGAGAAGAAAAAGTAATTGAAGGAATTAGAATAGACAATGAAAAAACAAAACTATCACTCTTTGCAGATGATATTATGCTATATCTAAAGAATCCTAAAGAAATAACTAAAAAAACACTTGAAATAATTAACATTAGCAAAGTTACAAGATATTAAATAAACTTACATAAATCATCAGCATTTCTATATATTACCAACAAAGTCCATCAGCAAGAAATAAAAAGAAAAATCCCATTCAAAATAACTATAGACAATATAAAATATTTGGGCATCTATCTACAAAGATAAACCAAGAGCTATAAGAACACAATTACAAAACACTTTTTACAAAAACCAAGTGTAAATAACTGGAAAAAAATACCAACCGTTCATCTGTAGGACGAGCTAATATAATAAAAATGAAAATTCTACCTAAAGTAACTTACTTAATCAGTGCCATACCAATTAAAACATGAAACATTATTTTATAGAGCAAGAAAAAATAATGACGATATTCATCTGGCAGAAGAAAAGGTCAAGAATATGAAGGGAATTAATGAAAATATGCAAAGGAAGGTGACTTAGCCTTACCAGATCTAAAGATATATAATAAAGCAACATTCATTAAACCTACTTGGTACTGGACAGGAAATAGAATGGTAGATTAGTAGAATAGGTGAGGTAACGAAGACATAGTTGTAAATGACTGCAACAATCTACTATTCAATAAACCCAAAGACTCCAGCTTCTGGGATAATAACTATTTGACAAAACCTATTGGGAAAACTGTGAAAAAGTGTGGCAAAAATTAGGCATAGATGAACATCTCACATCCTTTTCCAAGATAAATTCAAAATGGGTACATGATTGTGACATAAAGAATGATACCATAAGCAAATTACTAGAGCAAGGAATAACTTTCTTGTCAGATACATGGAGAAAGGAAGCATTGAAGAGACAGAAAATATTACACAATGCAAAATGGATCATTTTTATCACATAAAATTTAAAAAAAAATTCACAAACAACACCAATGTAACCAAAATAAGAAGGAAAGAAGAAAGTTGGGAAAGAATTTTTACAATTACTGTTTCTGATAAAGACCTCATTTCTCAAATATATAAAGAACTGAATCAAATTTATTGGAATATAAGTCTTTCCCCAATTGACAAATCATCCAAGGATATGAATAGGAAGGTTTCAGAAAGAGAAATTAAAAAAAAACCTATAGTCATAAGAAAAAATGCCCTAAATCATTATTGACTGCAGAAATGCAAATTAAGACAACTGTGAGATTCCATCTCACACCTATCAGATTGGCTAATATGACAGAAAAGGAAAATGATAAATATTGGACAAGAAGTGAAACAATTGGTACACTAATGCATTTTTGGTGTTGTGAACTGATTCCGTCATTATTGAGAACAATTTGGAACTATGCTCAAAGTGCTATAAACTCTGCATACCATTTGATTCAGCAATACCACTATTAGGTCTGTATGACAAAAAGATCATTAAAAAGGGAAAAGGACAAACATTTACAAAAAAATATTTATCTTTTTGTGGTAGTAAATTCTTGGAAATTGAGGGTATTTGTTTCTATTGGGGAAATGGCTGAATGTTTTGGTATATGAATGTAATGGAATACTCTTGTGCTAAAAGAAATGATGAGCAGGCAAATTTCAGGAAAATAAAACTAGAAAGATTTATGTGAACTGATGCTGAGTGAAGTGAGCAGAATGAGGAGAACATTGTACACATGATAGGAACAGTATGTGATGAACAGCTATGATAGATTGAGCTCTTCTCAACAATACAATGATCCAAGATAGTTCCAAAGAGAACTAATTAAGGAGTCATAATGTTAATGCATATTGAAATCTAGTATTTTCATTTTTTTTTGTTTTCTTCTCCAGGGTTTTTCCATTTTGTTAATAATTCTTCTTTAAAGCATGACAAAAGTGGAAATATATTTAATGACATTTTAGATGTTTATCCATTACAGATTTCTTGCTCTTTTAGGGAGGGGAGACTGGAGAGAGGGAAAGAGAAAAACTTGGATCTCAATATCTTATAAAATTGAATGTTGAAAGCTATCCTTACATGTAAATTGAAAAAAATACTATTAAGTGGAATAAAAATAAACCACAACATAGGAAACTCATGTATGTGTGTACACATACTCACATACATACATGCATATATATAGTATGCATATGTGTGTACATAACACAATATATGTATCATATATCATATTTCTGTGTACATATGTGTGTATATGCATATGTATCAGTGTGTATATATGTATATATATTATGCGTATATAGTTTATACAAATATATGTATATGTAGTGATTGGTAAAACAAAATAAAACAATAAGTATGAAAAATTAGTTTAGGCCCAGTAAAGACTGTGATTTTGCTCGACTTTTCAAGGACCATATGTGTTATTATAACAGCTCTCTGTACTTCCAGTATATTTTTTTGGTCACATTTTTAGGTTTCCATTTGCCCAATGGCTATTATTTCTTAAAAAAAAAAGTTTTTTTTTTTTTCCCTGGGGCAGCTAAGTGACACAGTGAATAGAGAGAGCCCCAGCCCTGGAGTTAGGAGGACCTGAGTTCAAATTCAGCCTCAGACACTTAAGACTTACTAGCCGTGTGACCTTGGTCAAGTCACTTAACCTCAACTGCCCTGCCTTACCCCCTCCAAAAACAACTCAAAACTTTTTCTTGATTATCTAGTAGCATGGGATCTTGTTGATCTTATCTGAAGAAATCTAAGCACTATCAAGAGCGTCTCTATATTTGATAGTTTCCCAGAGGAAACGCTAAGTGAGGGCAAAGTGAATCAAAAGAAATATTGATCTCTTACAGCTGCCCCTGATATAAATCTACCCATTTGAGCCCACTGATTAAGGGCTCCTAAGTCAAAGGCCAGATGCATTTTATATAGATATCGATATCTTTATCAATATAGAGAGTTGCTATATATATATATATCTGTATATTTATATGCATATATATTATACACATATGTCATATATACATATATAGTTGCTATAGATATATAGAATTCTTTTTACAATGAAAATTTTTCAAACAAGGAATTTGTCTATATTACTGATTTTAATATGTGACCTACTTGTAAGAACTAAAGAAATAAGATATGGTGAAAATCCAAATTACTCATGGCAAACATGCCTTTGAATTATTTTCCATTAACTTAGTTGCCCTCCTTCCCCTGTTTGTTTAACCCACAGTACAAGATGAACATTATTTTTCTGGCACATCAACTTCAGTTATTGTTGCCTTTTACTCACAGAAATAGTCTTTCAATATTTGAGATAAAGGTCATGCATATTAGCGTTTCCAAGGAAAGTCTTTTACTTTTTTTTTTTAATTCTGTGGTAGGAAAGCAATAAGAGTTTGTCTTGTTTTAACTTTTGGTATTCCATTTTCGAATTTCTATTTATAATCTGAGCCAAGAGAAGCCTTTACAGAAAGATTCTTAGATAACTTAGTATCATACTTTGGCTCCCTTTTATCCACTATCAACATCCTGTAGCAATTATCTTCCCATCCCTACCAACCCTTTCCCAATTTTATCATAGCTAAATATTTCAGGAGTGTATGCACATGCATGCACACACACAAACACACATACACACACACTTACACACATTTGATAAGCATGAATAACTTATTGTTCAATAAAAACTTTTCATAATTTAAGACTTAAATTAAAAAATTTGTTTATTATATTATTAATTTTATATAAATAAATTGTATAAATTAGTACTTCTTGAAGACATGTTAAAGAATGCCATTTGTCAAGGGGATAAGGATGATGCATATTAACATTTTGTTAAGGCCCTGTACACCATGTTTTTTTGTTTGTTTGTTTCTGTTCCACAATATAAGGTTCTTCAAGAACAAAGACAGGACATTTCTCATATACAATTTTTATTTTCAACTTACCACATATTTCCTAAATTTCTTCTCAAGACTACTCACAAATCAAGATGTCTAGAAACTTGAGAAAAGCTTTCCATTGAAACACATTTTTTCTTTTATGTAAATTGCATCTCTGACCAAAACAAATATTTTTATTGATTATTTTATCATGTACTCCTGGGACCCTTGAAATAAATAGCAACCCTGCCAGATGGGAAAAATGTAGTACATTTGAAGACAAATTACAAGTTACAGGTTGATGACTTAACTTTATAATAGCCAAGAAACAGAAAAGGAAAAGAAAAAAAACCAACAACTTATTTCCTATTAGTCCCTCCTCCCTTGGAAAATACATTCTAGTGACCTGTTAACTGCTTGAGTATTCCACACACAGAGTTAATACCTACAATTTTATATGAAGAGCTAGAAGGGGGGCTTAGACACTATTCATCTAATCTCTCTCTCTCCCTCTCTCCTGAGGCATAGGCATGTTAGACAATTTAACTTATATCATACATAGCATAAATAATAATGACAATTTGAATCAAGATTTTCTGACTCCAAATCTGTTACTGTATTTAAGGAATTTTAAAAGCAAAAACGGAGGGGGCCAGTGTCAATAGAAATGAACTTCAGTGACATGATCAAAGACATTCTGTATCCTTGTCTGAATGATTCCCATTTCCTTCCTCCTTCCCTCCCTTCCTGTGTAAATCACTCTCTCCCCTCATTTTCTCCCTCCCTGCTTCCCTTGTTCCTTCCTTCCTTCCTTCCTTCCTTCCTTCCTTCCTTCCTTCCTTCCTTCCTTCCTTCCTTCCTTCCTTCCTTCCTTCCTTCCTTCCTTCCTTCCTTCTTTCCTTCCTTCCTTCTTTCCTTCCTTCCTTCCTTCTTTCCTTCTTTCCTTCCTTCCTCCCTCCCTTCTTCCATTCTTTTCCTCCTCTTGTCATCCCTCCTCCTCCTCCTTCTCACCCCCTTTCTTTCAACAAAAAAGAGATTAGCTCTGTGTGCATCACTTTTTCAGTGAATAAATTTCTCTAATATTTTTCTTTATCAATATTAAGCTTCAGAGTGCAGTGCTTCTGTATTCCATTATCTCCACTAAGGCAGAACAATTTATTCCACACACATTTGCAGAGTTTAATAGGATAGTGTGGAGTGCAAAGATATATTCTCCAAACTATCTCTATTTAGATGTTGCATAAAAAATTAAAGTGACAGCAAACCGTGGAGTAAAAAAAATTTTTCAACCAAATTTTTAAGCTCTTCCCTAATTGGTTGTTAATTGTGTCAACATATTTAATCCTACTTCTCTACAATGAGCATGTTTAATGTTGATATTAAGTATACTAATTGGTTTTCTAGAGTGCTCATTCAAATACCATGTTTCAGATTTCCACCCCCTCTTCCTTTTGTTGTTGAAAATTCTTATTAGTAAGGTCAAACCAAAATATGTAACATTACATACACAAAGTGTATCTAGGGTATTGAAGACTTTACCTGAACAATACATAGTGGAAAATGCATTGAAAGTAGAAGATCTGGGTTCATGTTCCAACTTCTGTAAAATGAGTATAAAATGCATATCCTCTTTTATAGTTTATATATCATTTTGCAAACCTCAAATTGGTATATAAATTTAAATTGCTGTTATCACTATTACCTCAATCTTATCTTTTCATATGGTTTAGATGGAAAGAGTTTGAGAACAAACCCCTAACCTACAGTAATACTATTCTGAGTTTAGTGTTCTTGAGTGCCTGTGCAAATAGAGAAAATAACTGATTTTGTAATTGCATGAAAGTATAGATATATATGGTTATCCTCTGAAGACTCAGAGTAAGTATCTCCAAGTTTACAATGACCAACTATGATTTCAAAGGCCTGATGAAGAAAAATGATAGTTACATCCTGACAAAGAGGTGATAGGCTAAAGGCCTATGTGGCACTTCAGAAATTTTTTTATTGTATAAATTTGTTACATTTTTTTCCCTTTTTGTCCTTTCCATTGGGGAAAGGAATGGGAGGGAGTGTCACCCTTTGACCATCTAGATGACCAGACATTTTCAGCAATCTCCTTGTTTGAAAGTTATTTTCTTCTAATATATTTGTTTTTCATGTCTACATAGCAGTAGATATTAATCCAAATTACATGAAATTTTAAATTATGCTGATAAGTACATCAATAATAATTAGTCTCCTCTGCAATCTTATGAATAATGTTTATGCATTAAAAACATATTGTGATGTACTTCATGCATTCTGAATTGGTTTCACCAGAGAGGCAAAGGTGTCCATGATATAAAAATTAGTTAGGAGCACATGATCTCTATTAAAATTTTTATTGATTGAATTTGATTGAAATTAATTGCTCATATTGTTCTTTGTGCTACTTTGATTTCATGTATCACATTTAAACTTTGATTTTATTTTTAATTTTTGATTAAATATATCAAGAAGTTCTGATAGTTGCATTCTAGATTGCATTTTGAATTGTTGTTTTTCTCTGGCTACTCAATGACATAATCTTCCAATATATTTCCATAGATTTTTAATAGATTTCTCAAACTCTTCTGCTAACTGATATGCATCCTTAGAGGTATGCCTAAGTATCTCTACGTTTCTTCCTGTATTATTTGTTGTGAAAACTGTGAAAAACACACTACTGATGTGTGCAAGTAGAAAAATATTTTTGTACTCTGTCAAATATATTTGTTCAGGATTTTATAAAATATCAGTTCTGTTGTGAATGTCACACATTCTTAATACAGTTGGTCTGTTAGTTGGATTTATGCTATCAAGCAAAGAAGATTTCAGCATTACTGTATAAGTATGCTTTTTTTGCCTTTTCAAAATCATTGAAGATTGGGATTATCCTTGTTTTCCATTTCATTACTAGATAGCACCAGTGAGTCTGTGCTAAATATAGATTTTTGGAAGAAGATTTTCTATTTAATTGGCTTTACCATTTTTATGTTTTGTAAACTCCTTAATTTTTATTACTACTTAATATAATCAGGTTTTATGAATGAAGTTGTTTCTTACAGTTGCCCAGCATTGATATGTAATACAAAGGTATGTACTTTGCACCTGAAGGTTTCATTAAAACAAAGAAGTATGCTGTTTTTGCCTGTAACTTGTGAGACCTGTTTCCACTTTTGTTAAGATACAAGATATTTTTAAAGATATTTATTGCCTAAGACTGCAAAATTAAGGAAGGGACTAGGTGTTTGGACAATGCAAGGCCAAAGGAATAATTATTTATATGGCATCTACTATGTGCCATGGACTATGGTTAGGGCTTTATAAATATTATCTCACATAATCATACTTCACAAAGTCCACAAAAATACTTAAAAGCTGGTAGCAGTGAAAGTTGAGCTGGTAAATCAGAATTTCTTAAATACTAGACATAAAGCTTAGGGCAGAGGTTAATGAGGTAAGCCATTAAGAACTGTCCATGAGATTAAAGCAAGATTCTGGATCATACAATCAATCAGTACTGTAGACATGAAATAGCAATGAAGAGGAGGTCTTAAAACTTTGACAACTGTTACCTCAGAGAGCAAGTCTCTTATAATAACAAAAACAACAACAGAATGAAAGCTAGTATGTCTATATCACTTTAAGACTTGCAAAAACTTTGCATTTTTTTTTCATTTTATCTTCACAAAAACCTTGGGAAGTGCTACTCTTATCCCCATTTTGCAGATGAAGAAACTGAGACCCAGAGAAGTTAAGTTGCTCAGGGTCACATACCTAGTGTCTATGGTGAGATTTGAACTCAGGTCTTCTTAACTTCTGGAAAAGAGTATTATCTGTCGCATCACTTAGATGACTCATATTGCCTTATACATAAGCCTCCTGCTAGGATAGAGGCCAATTTTGGGAAACTTTGGGATAAACTTTGATAAAACCAGGGGAGATGATTAATAAGCTAGAGTGAAGATTAAGGTGGAATCTGACAGGGTAGATTTTTGCTGGTAAGTTTGGGAAGAGGAATCCCTTTTCAATATTTGGAAAAGTGGCTATAAAGAAATAAAATGAAAAAAAAAGACAAGTAAAAACAAATACAAACATTTTTCCTTGATCTAGCCAGTTCATTACATTCACACAGTGCTAAAAGCCACTGTAGAAACTGAATGCAACCTTTGACTTTGATAAGTGTCAAATTGCAACCAGAACTCCTAAAAATTTGAAATATACTTTATATCTACTTTGAATTACAGAAAACTAGCATTTTATTTCATGTAATGATTCCCTTTAAGTGGCAGATTTTCTCAACAGAAAATAGAGAGAAGGACAAAAGGACAGTGGCAACCAACCTTTTGCCACGAAGAAATCTCATAGTCATCCCTTCCCTGATATCAGTTCTTATAATAGAATAACATAAATATTACTCAAGAAAGGCTTTTAAAATGACATCATAGAATCAGTCCACTGTATAACTTTAAAGTACATACACAATGAATTTCTAGGAAATCAACATGAACTCGAAGTAACTATATCAGTATTATAGTACTATATTAATTATCAACATTGTTCTTTGTTGGTGTTGAATAATTTTTCAGTCATGTACTACTAATTGTGGCCCCATTTGAGGTTTTCTTGGCAAGGATATTGGAGTGATTTGTGATTTCCTTCTCTAGCTCATTTTGAAAATGAGGAAACTGACGTAAACAGCGTCAAGTGACTTGCTAATAATTGTCTGAGACTAGATTTGAATTCATGAAGATTAGTTTTCCTGACTTCAGACCCAAAATTCTATCAAGTGCACCACCTACTTTTTTTTTTATCTATTGAGAGCTGGTTCAGGTTTTAACTACAGTTTGTCATCAAACCAAGGTCACGATCTTAGCTCCTTCAGTGGCCAGTTAGGTTTGTTCTTCATTAGATTAATTAATTTCCCTTTATGTACTATCTCACAAAATCTGCCACTGGACATCAAAGGAAAGAAAAATATAAAGGAGATATGGAAACAGATTTACCCTTGTCATCTGATAAACAATTCGAGATTCATGGTCTTTGGAAAACTTGGTTATATCATCTATATAAAAGAATGACAGCAGAGTCATTATAGAACCTGCTATGTGGACTCAGAAAAATAGAATAATCAATGATCATCATTTTTGTGAGCCCCACAGTCTCCATGTTTTGAGGTTATCTGACATCTAGATGAGTATTTATAATCAGAAATTCTGTAATGCACCATAATGTCTGTCCACCAATTTAAAAATCCTAACTATTGTATTGATGCTCTTTTTAAATAGATAAGATTCCAATTCCCAGGGAGCTGATCCCTACCTCAGTCTTATACCCATCCTATCATAGCAAAGAAGTACAATACTCTGCTTACCATGTATTTTCATATCTAGGTTTTATATAAAAATCCTGTCTCTTTTAAACTGATTTGTAACTGTTTTCTTAAGTAGTCAGTCTCATTTTAGACCCTGAAAAAGTTGAATCAGATGCTTCTTTTTTGAACTTTTTATTTTGTGCCAAAGCTTTACTGTCAATCATTAAAATCAATCATTATCAGCAGCACACCTTTCCCTTGCTATAATAAAAATATTAAACTTTAAAATTAAAAGAGTCCTTTTGCTTAAGTCATTTCATAATCCTGTTAATAAAATAATCAAATAGGAAAATAAGTATATTCTGTCTTTTATAATCCCTCATATATGTATGTGGCTTTCTGAAAAATTTAAACTAAAATATAGTATGTCTCCCTTTGTTGTTGGTACAGTTCCTTAAACTAGAGGGTGATATGACCAAATAAACACAACTTAATAATAGAAGACATTTCTTTTGAGTTTTTTTTTCAGTTAAGAGAATTCATTTAAAGGGACATAATGAGAAATGGCCTATCTGTTCCTATATCTATCTATCTATCTATCTATCTATCTATCTATCTATCTATCTATCTATCTATCTATCTAAATTTTCATGCAATTTCATTTAAATAGGCATTTATTGTTGTTCATACTTCTTTCTTGAAAAAGACCAATAAAATCAGGACAGCAATGTCTTGACTTGTGATTGAATTGGATTTAAGTGAGGCAGATTTGCTCAAAGTTGTTAGCCTCACTCCATCCTCCAGAATCATAGTAGTTCTGTGGTGATACAAAGGTCAAGATGACTGGGGAAAACCCAGGATGCAGTGGGAGACCTTGGTCTTTCTAAATTAAGGCCTTTCCCAGATCTCAGTTTGTCTGAGTCCATGCCCATTCAGTGGTTGGGCTGGGGAAGAGCTGAGACAAAAGATGGATGAATATACCATCACAAAGACACCAAGCTGGGTAATGTAGAGCACAAGAGGCAGTATGACATAGTAAATATAAACTAGTCCTGGAATCTGGAAAATCTGTGTTCAAATCCTCCCTTTGATGTGAAAGATGCTTCACTGATATAGATCAGCAATTTGTCAATGGCTTGTAGTATCAAAGTATTTGCTGAAGTAGGAGAGGTTAAGTGATTTAGTCATGGTAATATAGCTAGCATAGTACTTTTAGCTGTTTTATTGAAGATAAATAACCACATATTTCAGAAAGTGATAGTGGAGTCCCTGAAAACAGCTTGGTCCTCATACCATTCCCAAATAGATTCCTACCCCCTGGGAAATTCAGTAATAACTAATCATACATGACCATGTACAATTACTCACTAAATAAAAATGACAATGAATGACAGTGCTATCCTCTGGTTCATCAAAGCATTGTTTCCTCACCACCACCACCCCAAACCTCATTTTAAGGTTCTCAAGACAATAAAAAATATCCTCTACCCTAGATTCCCATAAAGTACAATTTAACATCAGACACAAGATCTGTTTCTACAAAAGTTAGTGGTTTAGTTGGGGGTGGGAAGTAGATATTTAAGTATCAGAATGACCACATTGTTAATAATCTATTATCATGACTTGGATTCTTAAGGATAATCTTTAGTGATACAGCAGTATGTTTAGCAAAATCCCTTTTTGCCATAATTTTATTTCACTGTTTAGAATCTAAAGGTAATAATGTCTACCCCTCACTAACATCACAAGTGTTCATGAAGAATTATATTGAAAAAGTCACTAGCAGGAAAAGGCATAATTATATTTAAAACAGAGCAGACTTATAGGTTAAGTACCACTTATTTGTGGAGCCACTGTAGATAGGTTTTTGTTTTTTGCTTTTTTTCTTCCTTTTCAGAAAAAAAAATAATGATGGCATTTCACTCAGGAAAAACAATTCTTGTACAGTGACCGATAATGAAATACAAAGCTCAGCTTGATTTAAGCCATTACTAGTGACTTCTCTTAATAGGAACTGCTACATAACAAGTTTAGTCATGATTTTTAAATAATCAGTTTCCTGCTTTCAAATCTTGGTTTAGAAGGTTTATTTTAATTTTCTTGATTTAAATATATTCCTGGTTTGTTTGTTTTTTGTTTTTAAATACCCAAGGTCATTCAGAGGCTGCAGCTCATTTTCAGAGATCATAGTTGAGAGCTATTACCAACTGATTTCCAGGAACAAAAGTCCTCATCATCTCAAGGATATGACAGACACAGAAGCCAGAGGGTAAATTACAAACTACTAACATAAATCAAAGGAGATTAGTCTAAGGATCGTTAAAGAATCAGAAGATTTCTGGTTCTTAAACATGTCCAGAAGTCAATACACAGAGATTTCTCTGTGAAGGTACAGCTAGACATTGGGTGAACTAGTAAATAGGCACAACAGTTAATAGGAAAAGGTGCTGCAGAGTCTGCAGTCTTTGCTGCCCCTCCCCCCCCATACTCCAGGCTCTGATCTTTTATGACCATTTTCCCACTTCCACTGCCACCATTGTGGGTATTCCCATTTTTTGGTAGTAATATGTGGGGACTCTAAAGGTGATTCATATGGCTACTGAATTGGGGAAGATGCAAATAATGTTTTCGACATCCACACCAAGTCATGTTTAAGTAATTGTAGTCAATCAGGAAGTACTGGACTTGGCATTGGCCAAAGGACAATTATGTACCTATCAGCCAAGATGAATAAAGGAAACAAATGACATAGTCTCCATCATCAAGAAAATGAAATCCTACAGAGGAAACATGTATACATGTATGGATTTGTGTATACCTACTTATTTACATAGCAGCATGTGCATGATTGTGTATGTGCAAAAATATAAGATAACTGGGAGAGAAGCAGGCACTAGAAGCTGGGAGAATCAGTAAAAAGAACATGCTTGAGCTTCATGTGAAACTAGGCATTATAAAAGGCCCTGGACAAAGTACATTCAAAGCATTGTTTTGGCCAAAAGGATATTTACTCATAAAATCAGACCTTGTCTCATCATTTATTTTATTCTCTAAATTTAGCCCAATATCTGGAACATGAGAAATGCTTTAAAATTTATTGTTTAGAAGAGATTTAGAGGTCATCTAGATTAGTCATCATATTTCTATAACTGGAAAAAATGAGAACCAGAGAAGTTAAATGACTTACTTTTCTAAGGTTTGTAGCACCAATGCAATATTCACAGCACCAATGGCAACTGTGAATATGCTGGCATAGTTTTGAATTGCAAAATATAACAGACTCCCCACATAGAAGACAGAAGCAAACCATTTATTCAGACATCAGAAAGTCAAATCCCAACAACAGAAAACTGAATTTATCATAGCAACAAAGAAATCTATACACAAAAAATTGTAGAGAGCAACTATCCCGAAGTCTTCCCACACACAATACTGGCTATCTGCTGGCCTATGTCCTCTTTCCTCCCTCTGTTCTAACTACTCTGACGCCCAGCTTCCTTTCAGCTCTGCTCCACACTTCCTGTTCCACCCATTCAGCAAACTCCTCCCACCTCCATGTGATTAAATTCCATCTATTAAGGGACAGGGGATATTTCAAAATCCCATTTCCATTACAAGCTTGTACAAGTTGCAATTCACAGATTTGAAATTTGAACCAAAACTTTATGAAAGAACATTAGACAAAGTCAGGAAGACTTGAGTTCAAATCTGGTTTCAGACATTTACTTGCTATATAACCATAGGCAAGTCACTTAATTCCTGCCTCATTTTCCTCTACTGTAAAATGGGGATAATAATAGCATCTACCTCCCAGGACTATTGTGAGTACACAATGAGATAATGTTTGTGAAGTCTTTAGCATGTTGCCTAGCCCATAGTAGGTGCTAAATAAATGCTTGTTTCCTTTCCCCTTTCCTTCCTCAAATCTACCTTCTTTCCACTGTGCTACACCCATCATTATGTTCTTCAGTTAGCTAATTTAAGTATATTGAAGGAGTGAAAGATTCCTTTCATACTTTGGTATATAGCCCAAAGAGCCTCAACATGTATTGTATCATCTAAAAAGAATAATTAGAAAGATAAAGCTTGGCAGAGAACATGCATCATATTCAACATTTAATCATCATCATAATTGTTATTGCTACTGTAATCCCCTGCAACTGGACCTCTACAGATCAGGACTTGGAAAAACATGAAAATTCTTCCCCTGAGATTAGCCTATACTGATTGGTGAGATCAAAGTAAACTCAGCTCTCAGTCAACTGATCTTACAATCTCCAGTCCCAGTCCTAAACAACATGGCCCTTTTCTGACTTGGTACCATTACTTCTACACTTTCCAAACAGACCTCCAGAAATAATGCCCTAGAGAAGATATGGAACTCTTCCTCTGGGTTTGTCTTGATTGGTGACATGTGACTATATCTAGAGCATCTGAACCTGATCATTTTTTTCCACCCAGATTATTTACTAAGAGTAAACAAACAAATTAATAAAAAAATATTAAAAAAAGAAAACCACATATGGGGTCAGAAAGAATCAGACATGGCTGAAAAAATGACTTAACAACAACAATAACAAATTACATTAGCTTTAAAACAAAGTTCATTAAAGAAGGTTGATAGCAGGAGAATATTCAATAATGTGCTGAGAATATCTGGAGTTGATTTAACTGAGGGAATCTATCCAGTCTCTGAGCTGTCATGTTGGTCATTTGGCCCAGCATCAGAACAAGAATTAGAGTTTCTTGTGACTGATTTTTAATCAGGTAATAAAGGTGTGAAGCCAAAAGTCTGAACCATTAGTCCTTTGAATCAATAAAGTTTCAAGGCCTTATCTTTATGGAGGGGGGTGGGGACTAGTCTAACTAGCATGGAAGTAGGTATTAGAAATTACCCAAGGGGTGGCTAGGTGGTCCAGTGAGTAAAGCACTGGCCCTGGAGTCAGGAGGACCTAAATTCAAATCCAGCCTCAGACACTTAACACTTATTAGCCATGTGACACTGGGCAAGTCACTTAACCCCAACTGCCCTGCCATCTCCCCTAAAAAAAGCAAAAAAAAAATTACCCTTACACCATAGACCTACCACTTAGCATTGTCTATGATGCATAGTAAGAATATAACAAAAAATCTGAATTTGTTAATTTTATCATTAACTCAAACAATTTTCTCTGAAATTAACATTTAAAAGGTACCAAACTAGGGATACAAAAACAAACAAAAACTGAAAAACATATAGGACAATATGATCCTACATCTCAGTGAGCATACAATGTACTTGGAGAAATGTAGTCCTGTTATCATACCTACCATTGGACCCAGTCACTGAGAGACATTTCAGGCATGAGGAGACAGTACATAGTTCTGTTTCAACTTCCCCTACCCAAATTTGTTTTACTTGTATTCACAGGGATGCTAGCTTTCTCCTTCTGTCCACTATTTTTATCGCTCATGTCCTTGAAATGAGATACAGGTTTCCATTTTTTCTACATACCATCTTTAAAATAAACATGGAAGCTTTGCTAGTTGTGGGTGTAATAATGTTTATTGCTAGCATCTACCAAGAAACACAGGATTATAAAATAAAATTAAAAAGTGAAAATGTAGAAAATTATAAGTTCCCTAAAAACTTATGAAAATAGTCCTCATTCTCAGAGAAAATATCAATCCAAATGGAGTGTGTCTTTGATAATTCCTGATCTGTACAATAAACTACTTCAAAATTGTCCAAGTTGGATAGTAGTCTCAGGTTCTTATAATTAGAAATATACCCAGATTGACAAGGCTGCTGGGATTCTTGGCCGCTATCAAGAAACTATTTTATGGTTTTATCTCTGGTTGTAGAGATGGATTGAAAATGTATTTCTCTATCTGGCACCTCTGAAATTATAGCCTATTTTGCACTGACCTGACAATTGCCTTGTTCACCTTCCTTTAGGTATCCTTGAGTGCTCTATTGCCTTTTATCCCTTTGAACTTAGTCTGCTTGATTCATTTGAAACAAATTCATTAGCCAGTTGATATGATTAGCTCTACACTTAACCCAATCTTCACTGATAACTCTAGACTAGCATTGGGTCACTATTTCCTGTAGTGACTAAGTGTCCCAACGATTTGGTACCATTACTCCTTGAAATAGTCCCCCTTAGATCTCCAAAAAAGATTTCCTTTTCTTTCTATTTTAATATTTACTCATTATTTTCAATTTCAACTCCTCTCTCTTTTGAAATGTTTATGTTCTTATCCTGTTTATGTAGAACAGATGATTCAAAGGACTGAACCTAATGATGAGCTGTAATTATCAGCTCTATTCATTTCAAAAGTTATTTTCTATGACTAGGTTTAAATCAGCAAATCCATATGCATGCAAATCCATATGGCTTCCATGCTGAACTTTGGGCTCCCATTCATGTGGCTTTTTTAGGGACTTATACAGATAGGGCTCAAATATTGGCTAGAAATTGTGGGAAAGATTTTATAACATTTTAAAAGCAAAAGGTGCATCTTCCCCACATCCACCCCCCCCCATCCCATATTACAGAAAAAAATACTGGTCAGTTTCTACTTGCATATCAAGAGGAAATCAATAAAACTATCTTTCCAAGGTCATAGAGGAAATTTTTTATGATGTTTACCAAACATATACTCTTATCCAAATCTTTCCCTTCTTCATGGAAGTCCCAGGATAACAATTCTCCCCTCCTAACCTTACTTGATCCACCCCCCCCCCAATTTGCAGCATTTTTTATTCTTTTCTTATCATACTATTAAATCACAGTTTGTTTACATTTGTTTATTTGTTGCAAGTCCTCTACTAAATTTCAAAAATAAAGTAGTGCAGCTTTGCCATGTGCATATCCCCTCACCTACACTGTCTGGCAGACATCACTTTATATAAAAGAAGTTCAAAAAGATTTGCTACACACACACACATACATACATACATGATACACTCATTCCTCATATGCATTTCCCCTGGCAACTCCAAGGAATGGTCTCTGAGAATTATTCATCCAATTCCATTCAGCAATACTTAGTGTTAAGTAGGCACTTAGTCAATAAGTCACATCACCAAACATTTATTAAGATCTACTGTGTTTCAGGCACTGTGCTAAATATTATTAGCAGAACAATCCATAATCTTGAGGACATCATATTATAACTGGAAGACAGAATGTAAAAAGAAAAGTACTTACAAGATTATATCTATATAATAATAAGAGTTTTATATATAATAAGATTATATATGATAACAATATTATAGATATGACAAGATTATACATACATACATATACATATGTATGTGTGTATATATGTATATTTGTGTGTGTGCAGATATATATATATATATATATGAACTGGAGGTGATCTCTGATGGAAGGAATGAACAGGGAGATTGAGGAAAATTTTTTGCAGAAGGTGGGGTCTAAATAATGATTTGGAAAAAAAACAACAACAAGGAAAACCAGGAGGTGGATATATACATAGTATGAGAGTGAATCTCTGGCAAAGTGCATAGACAGTGAAAATTCAGGGAAAGGGAAGACTAAGTGTTTGGTTCAAAGAACAGCTGGAAGGCCATTGTTGATGGATTATAGAGTATGTAGAGGAGAGGGGAGTATTAGGAGATTGGAAAGGTAGGGAGAATCCAGGTTTTGAAAAGACTTAAAAGTTAAACAGATGATGGTATTTTGATGAAACAGAATCACTGGAGTTTAGAGTTCAGTGAGTAGGGAGGTTTGGTGATGAGGGTAATCCTTTGATTTTAGGAAGATCACTTTGCCAGCTCAGTGAATAGTTTATTGGAGTGACGAGAAATTTGATGGAGGCAGATCAGCCAGAAAGCTACTGAAAGAATCTAGGCATGAGGCTTGTACCAGAAGAGTGGTAATATCAGAGAGGAGAGCATAGGGGAGGAGAGGGGTGGTTTGGGAGAGGAAGAAATGAGAGTTTATACAAGAGATATTGTGAAGGACAATGGAAAAATCTCGGCAACAGATTGAATAAATATCTAATGAGAATATTCAAGTGAGAAAGAATGAGGAGTCAAGAATATGAGCTAGAGAGTGAAGCAGAGTAACCATACTAGGAATTCAAAGAGGAAAGCAGAAACAACACTTGCTCCTCAGAGATTTTAAAATAGATGCAGCATATTTTTAGGAGAAAATCAAAACAAAACAAACTTGGGATTTGGAGTATGACAACCTGAGCGACAAATCTTGCTTTGCTACTATTATCTATGGAATTAAAAAAAAGTTTTCTGTTGAATCATTTTGAAATGATAAATTTCCTGTGTATTTTTAACATTGGTTAAGGGGAAAAAAAGCTTTTGAGTTCTAAATACTCTCCCTCCCTTCACGCCTTCTCCCATTCACTGAGAAGGCAAGTATTATATCAAATATATTTGTGGAATATGCAAAACATATTAGCCATAATGCAAAAAGCAAAAGAAATAAAATGAAAAAAATATACCTTAATCTGCACATAGAGTATCAGTTCTCTTCAGGTAGATCATATTTTTCATCATGAGTCCTTTGCAATTGTCTTAATCGTTATATTGGACCAGAGTAGCTAAGTTTTTTCACAGTTGAGCATCATTATGATACAGATGTTATTGCATACAGTGTTCTACTGATTCCACTGAATTCACTTTGCATCAGTTCATCTGTCTTTCCAGATTTTTCTGAAATAATCTTGTTAATTTCTTATAGCAAAATAGTATTCTATTGCAATTATATATCACAACTTGTTCATCTATTCCCCAATTGATGGTCATCCTCTCAATTTTCAGTTACCACCACAACAGAGTTGCTACAAATATTTTTGTTTATATATGTCCTTTTCCTTTTTCTTTGATATCTTAAAGATATAGAACTAGTAGTATTACTGCTAGTTCAAAGGGTATGCATATTTTTATGGCCTTTTGGGCATAGTTCCAAACTGTTATACAGAATGGCTTGGATCAGTTTCACAAATTTACCAACAGTGCCAATTAGTATCTCATATTTCCCATATTCCTTCTAATATTTATCATATTTCTTTCTATCAATCATGGTAGTCAATCTGATAGGTGTGAGGTGGTACCTCAGCATTATTTTAATTTGACTTTCTCTAATTCAATAGTGATTCAGAGCATTTTTTTTGGTAGGGGGAGGGCAAGGCAATTGGGGTTAATGGACTTTCCCAAGGTCACACTGCTAGTAAGTATGTCAAGTGTCTGAGGCCAGATTTGAACTCAGGTCCTCCTGACTCCAGGGCTGGTGCTTTGTTCACTGTGCTACCTAGTTGCCCCCATTTAGAGCATTTTTAATATGATAATAAGTTCTTTTAATTTCTTCTTCTGAAAACTGTCTGTTTATATCCTTTTATCATTTATCAATTGAGGAATGACTTTCATTTTTTGGTAAATTTCATTGTTTCCTATATATATTTTTTAAAATAATTTTTTATTAACCTTTCTTTTGATTTTCAGATTTTCCAAGTTGATGTTTAACTGGGGATTTTTAATTTGTTCTTCTTGTTTTTATAATTGCCTGTCCAATTCATTAATTTGTTCTTTCTCCTTTATTGATGTAAGCATTTTGATATATACATTTTCCTCAAAGCATGCTTTGGCTGTATCTCATAAATTTTAGTCTGCTGTATCATTGTTGTCATTATTTTTAATGAAATTATTGACTGTTTCTTTGACAAACTCATTTTTTAGGATTACATTATTTAGTTTCCAATGAATTTTAATGTATGCTTCCAAGGCCCTACATTGAATGTAATTTTTTTTTTATCACATTATTGTCTGAAAAGTGATATATTTAATATTTCTTCTTTCCTGTATTTGTGAAGTTTTTCTTCCTAATAAATAGTCGATTTTTGTGAATGTCATGTATAGCTGATAAAGAGCTACTTTCTATTCCCATTAAGAGGTCTACTATATCTAACTTTTCTAAAGTTCTATTCATCTTTTAACTTCTTGAATTCTCTCTCCTTGATATGTTTTCCTTAATATCTCTCTCTTTGATAAGTTATGTAACAAGAAAATACAATAATAAGATACCTAAATTACTACTTGAAAATGTTAAATTAATGTTAATTAACTTTCATTAAAAAAAATCACATTTTCTTTTCTTTTTAATTCTTTTGACATTTTATTGTTTCTTGATGTCTGGATTCATTAGCTTCCACTCTCCCAATTTTAATTGTTGAGGAATTATTTTCTTCAGTGAGGTTTTGTACCCCACCCTCCAATTTGGCCAATTCCTTTTTTTAAGGAGTTCTTTTTCTTCAGTGAATTTTTGTCTCTATTTTACCATTTGGCCAGTTCTGTTGTTTTTAAGCTATTATATTAAATATTTTGTACCTCTTAACAAGCTGTTAATTCTCTTTTCATAATTTTCTTATATTATTCTTACTTCTTATCTCAATTTTTCCTCTACCACTCATCTCTTTCTTTATTTTTTCCAGGATTTTTTTTTTAGTTTTCATCCAAATTCCATTTTTTTTTCTTTCTGGCTTTGCTTATAGCTATGTTCAAATTGTTCTGTTCTTTTTAGTTTGTATCTTGATCTTCCCTGTCACTAGGGTAGATTTATATGGTCAGGTTCTTTTGTCATTGTTTGCTCATTTTTCCAGCAGACCAAAGTGCTTGCATTCCTCTTGGCTCTGGAACTATGACCAGGACCCCTGTTCTCATAGAGCTTCAAGTGTTAATGCTCCTCTCCACCCTGGAACTGCTACCCAGAACTCCACAGGGGCAACACAACAAATTTTTGCTTCAAATACCAGTTCTAGTTATCCTATAATCTCTTTCTCATCAGTTGCTACAAAACTCTAAAAAACTACTGCTGCTGCTGTTGTATCTGCACCCTAGGCCAGCAGCTAGCACTGCTACCAATTGTGCACTGGGCCAACCACCTGCCCCATGGCACAGACCTCTCCTTCCAAAAAAATGTCTTGCCTTGATCTTTTTTTGATTCTGTCACTTTTGAATTCAAATTGATTCCTTGTTTTAAAGTTGTTTGGAGGGGACTGTTGGGGGAATTCAGCTAGTTTACTCCACCATCTTGATTCAGCTATCTATATAACCCTGAGGAAAATGTTTCATTTTTCTTGGGCTCATTATCCTTTTAGGCAAATGTTGGTTTTTGAAGGTTTGAAATTTTGAAAATTTCTTTAAACTGTTAAATCCCTTTATGTTATAAAAATACTTCCAAACAATAATGATAGAATTTAGCAATAGGAAGAATATGGTAATGGGAAAAGAATGAGATAAATATTAGAGACTTTACATAGAAAGAATTCGTATTACTTGGTGACTGACTGGATATTAGGAAGAGGGACTGGAAAAAGTAAAAATAAAAACAAAAACAGATACAGGCTGCCCTCTTCTAAAACAGCCGCCAAGCCCTATATAGCTGAGGACGCGAAGCCACCCTTAGTAAATATGGCGTTGGCCAGCGTGTTGGAGAGGCCGCTGCCTGTGAACGGGGTCGCTCAGACCTACAGGACCTGGGTCCGGGGGGGCCCCCGGAGATGAGCTGTGCCTGGCAGCTCCCGGCCGGGGTGCCCCGGATGGAACCACCACTCTGGCCTTCAAGTTTCGGCATGGCGTGATCGTTGCCATGGATTCACGGGCCACAACTGGTGCTTACATTGCTTCTCAGACAGTGAAGAAGGTGATTGAGATCAACCCTTACCTGCTAGGCACCATGGCTGCGGGAGCTGCGGATTGTAGTTTCTGGGAGCGCCTGCTGGCCCAACAGTGCCGGATCTACGAACTCCAGAGCAAGGAACTCTGTGGCTGCTGCCTCCAAGCTGCTTGCCAGTACGGTCTCTCAGTACAAAGGCATGGGGCTGTCCATGGGTACCATGATTTGTGGCTGGGATAAGCGAGGGCCTGGCCTGTACTACGTGGACAGTGAAGGAAACCTTATCTCTGGAGTTACCTTTTCTGTGGGTTCTGGTTCTGTCTATGCTTATGGCGTTATGGACCAGGGTTACTCATTTGATCTTTCCGTGGAAGATGCCTATGACCTGGCCGGAAGAGCCACCAGGCCACCTATCGGGATGCCTACTCAGGAGGAGTGGTCAACCTCTATCATGTCAGAGAGGATGGCTGGATCGGTGTCTCCAGTGACAATGTAGCTGATCTGAATGACAAGTATCGGGGTGCCACCCTCTGAAGGATGTTGGGGGAGTGTTGCTTTCTGGATTTCTTGGGGTGACTGATATTTAATGCCAGGGAAACAGAGTTCACCATCCAGAACTGGAAAGGGACCTGGCTCTTTTTCCTGTCTAGGACTTGATTATTTTTTAAAGCAACTCTTCATTGACCTCTGTATGTTATTGAATTGTTAATAAGCTGCTGCAGAAGCAAATGTTCATTTTACTTTGTTGTTAACATTATATACAACTCAACCCCCCCCCCAAAAAAAACAAAAACAAAAAACAAAAGCAACTCCAAGATTATAGGTTACATTGGCTGAGAAATGGTTAAACCATTAAGAGAAGTAGGCAGAGATCAGAGGATGCTAATTTTGAAGAAATATGAGTCTATATACAGACATATAGATTTTGAATTGATAGTGGATCATCTGACTAGAAATAGCTCATAATCAGATAGATTTGAAAATGAATAATTAGGGACTCATATTTACATGATATCTGGGAGTCATTCAAATAGTATTGCATTATTCTGTTCCTCAGGAAATAGCTTTCCAGTTGCTAATGTATTTTTCTCTGATTTAATTTAATATAGGTATACTGTTTCCCCGATTTTTTTTTATTATTTTTTTTTGGACAGAAAAACACCAGAGGGCTTATTTTCAGGGGAGGGCTTATTTTAATGAACATTGACAGCAATTTTAATAAACAGGTAAATGTGAACAAAAAAATGTACCTTTATTCAATAAGCAAATCACTGGGGAAGAATAGGATGACACGCTCACTGCTGCAGCTCTGATTGGATGCAGCTCGGAGCGCCGCGTGCGTTTCACGGGGCGGGGGGCGGGGGATGGTGCATACAGAGGGTACTGTAATGTAGCGTGTAGCACAGGAGATCACGTTCACTATAGTAGCAATCTCGATAGGGCTTATTTTGGGGGAGGGCTTATTTTAGAGGAATCTTACACAGTAAGGGGAGGGCTTATTTTCGGGATAGGTCTTATTATCGGGGAAACATGGTATCACACCAGAAATTACCATGGTGAGTCAAGACCATATATAAATGCAAGACCATTTACAAAATATCATATAAAAATCTATAGCATTACAAATTTTACATCATCACTGGATTTTAGAGTAGAAAGGAATTTTAAAGTTCTTTATCTTATAGATGACAAAACTAAAGCCTAGAGAATTTAGCTGATTTACTCAAGGTCACACACTTAATAAGAATGTCAGATCCAAGATCAGAATCCACAAATTCAGATTCTGAATCATTTTTGTCCAAATTATACTGAAGCTCCAGGTCTCACTTCTGTGCTTCTTCCTTTAAATAAGACAGAAGTCTTAGTAATCTATAAGATCTCAAAATGTTATCATAAATAATATTATTGTGTTAACAAGTACTCAGTATAATTATACTCATAGGCTAGCTCTAGATCATAGAAACGCTTAAGACCCATTGACCTGATTAAGCAGTTGAGCATGTGGAAGAAACTGTCTGAGGAAATTTGGGGAAAGAAAAGGGTATGTGAAATGCTAGTGTGACTGGGACAGAGACAGAAAATATAGTAATGTGTAAGCATGCACATACATTATCATAAAAGAACTAAGGAATTTAGGATTCCTTTTCTGGACACAGGATTCACTTGCCTCTCTTTACCAGATAGCATCAAGGGTATTATCATTATAAGGAAAATGTCATCATCATTAGTAGTAGTAGTATTTTTAATAGAGATCATTTATATAGGAACCTAAGGGTTTTAAAAGCACTTTATATCTTAATTGGTCATGACACCTACCTGCTAAAGTATGTATTACAATTATCCTTATTTTGCAGTTGAGGAAACTGAGGCTGAGGTTAGATAATTTTCTGGGTCACAAAGTTATTGTTTGAGGCATAATTTAAAATTATCTTCTTGGCTCTTAATCTAGCACTCTTTCTACCAAACCACCTTGCTACCCACTTTTTAGGTATAATTTGCACAAAAAACTTTCCCCACACACATTGCATTTCAAGGCAATTAAATGCAATGGTTCTGCAAGATTCAAAAATATTAAAGTATCTGTTTATGGAAACAAAATAAATATGACACATGAACTAATATACCAAATAATGTGAAATATTTATGACATTGGAACTGTGGAATTCCTGTTGAAACAACACAATTCCTGTAAGTATGCAGTTTTGACCATAAATAAAAGTCTGGTGTCTATAAAATTTAGTTACAGTTTAATCTTTTTTTCCCTATCAAATGACATACAGCTTGGAAGATTACTGAAATATTCCAGTCACTTTCTTGATCATCGCCAAATTTCATTTGTTCCAATTACATCATATTTCCTTATTATATACATATGGTTATTATGCTATGTCATGTGTTCCTTACGAGTAATGGTGAATAAAAATAACTGTCTATTTTTTAAAACTTTATGTGAAATTCTCTTCATTCACATTCTCTTCTCATTTCTACTTTCCTTTACAATTAAAGAAAAAAAGTCAACATTTTTTCTGACTATTTCATTCCCTTGAAATGACATTCCCATAGTTTTTGGTGGTCAGTCACATACCTGCCTTCTCCTTTTCTATTCAACTATCATTCATCAGTCTCTGAAAAGTGTTATATGTACTTTTGAGTTCCTTAGTAGACCTTTCACAAGACTATTCATTTCCTATGACCTTTTCCACCTTCTCTTACCTAGTTTCAACAGTTCTCACCAAATGACTGTCAGGTTGAAAGTGCTAGCTTGAACCCAATCCTGATTTCCCCTCAATTACCAAGAGCACAGCAGGCTACTTTCTCTGAGGCCATGAATTTCTGTCATTATTATTTATAGCTGTCTTTCCCATATACAGTCCTGATGAACAGGTGGCTATTATCTTAGGTCATGTTGAGCATGCTGTGAATTTTCCCAGATCACAGAATGTTTCACAGCTTCAGTAAATAAACAGCATGCTTGATTTTATAGTGAAAAAAAAATCACATTAATGTCACCTGTATATACAGAGCACCATGGTAGAATTTCACAGCTTTGATTCCAGCACAGTGATGCAACGATAAGCTACACATGCTAAAACTTCAGTTTTTCCCTTTCCCTTTGACATTAACTGTGTGTCCCAGGATGTTTGTGTTTCAAAAGACTTGGGTCACCTTCTATTGACTTGAATTCCTGCCCAGGAACCTGGGTTAAATCTTTTCATCAAGCTGACACCAACTTACCTCCTTGCTGAGTGATAGTCATAACAGAACAAAAGAGAAGGAAAAAAAAACAACAACAACACAGCTTTCCAAAATCTATTTACATATTTTCTTAGGACCACTCCTATTCATATATTCTAACCCATTTTTGCATGTCTTGTATTCTCCACTAGGGGGCATAGTGGCCCCTGACATTGTGATAGAGTAATTTCTTAGGAAAAGTGCTAAAGAAAGTCTTAAGAGAAATGTATTACCAGAAAGGAATTAAAAAAAAAAAAAGATGGGATGTCTACATGATAAAAGCAATGAATAACTTTTCAACAACCTATGTGTTCCTTGAATACCCATACAATATCAAGAGAACAAGAGAAAGACATCAACATGTTGGCTGGACAACTACTTCACCTCCCTCACAAATCACCCTCATGGTAAATATAGAGGAGAACAGGTACAATAGTTACAGATGAATTTCAAGCACAGATGGGGGGAAACTTGTGTCATGGGAGGAAATTCTTGGTTGATGAGCTGATAAATCCATTGGAGTATCACAGGTGTCTTAGTTCATCCTTGAATATCCCAGAATCTAGGACATAATGGGTTCTTCAGTAATAACTATTTCTTAAGTTTTTCCTAATCAGAATTATGCAGTGTTACATAGAATGCCAGGAGAAATTTATTCAAACAAAAGTAACTGTTGAACTGGTACAATCCCTAGTTCAGTGTATAGTCACTGCTCTCTGGTTGAGGTACACTATTCTCATGAAGCAATCTAGTTTATGATCTTTGTTGTTGTCTGTTTCACACATTCGGATGGCAGGGGCAGCTTTCCAGTTTTATCCCTCCTCACTGGTGTGATCAATTCACAGTTTTCCATTGGTTTGGTGACTCTTGCAGTGTAAGTATTTGCGTATCTTATGATTTCCATCTATCTCATGGCTTGCCATCTTCTCTCTAGTAAACAGATATTCTGATACAACTAGGCTGTTTCTCATTATAAAGGGGGCTTTTAAAGGCTGTATTTGGAATTTCTGTTATCTTATCAGTGCTTAAAGTACCCAAAGTACCCTGCTCTTCCAATCAAAGTGATATTAATGCTTTTCTTCTTCTTTAGACTACAAAACATGTAAACTCCAAGTCTGTATGCAAAAAAATTGAGTGTTTCTATTTACCATCCAAGGTATCCTTTCTCCATAAGATTTCCATTTCTTCCAAGCGATATGTGATTTTTTCTTCTCAAGGAACTCATTCTCAGTATGAAACCTGACCCCAGGCCTTCATTTTTTTTTCCTCTTAAGTTCTTCACTAAGGGCTTGCATCTTAATTATTCAGTGGTTAGAAAGGATTCCCAGTTTATTGTCATTAGGGAACTGCCTTCTTTTTTAAATGAATGAATAAATGACAACTTGGAAAATATATTTAAATGGTTTCCATCCATTTTTGAATATTATTTTTATACAAATAAATGATGTGACCATTACAAATTATTTTTATTTATTCTTTACTCTTTTTATTTTGGGAGAAATGGTTACATGTTTGACCCAATTAAAAAATATAAATTTATCAACCATGCATTATCATTCAATTCAAACTTTTCTCTCTAAAATTGCAAATGATTTATTACTTACCAGCTATAATGATCTTTTTTCACTCTTAATTCTTCTCATTTCCTCTGTAGCCCTTGAAACTGCTCATCACCTTTTCTCTAGATTTTTGTGACATTGTTCTCTCCTTAGAGAAGACCTGTTAGACCACTTCTTCTGAGATTCCTTAACTGAATCTTCAACAATATCATATCCTCCTGTCCTAATATTTCCTCAGGCTCTGTCCATCACTTCTTCCCTCATACTATTTCACTTGGTGATTTCATCAGCTGCCATGGATTTAATTATTATCTTCATACAGAAATTAAGTTCTAAATAACTACAAAATACATTATAAAGGCAGCCTACTAAAATATATTTAATACATATGAATACAGCTATCCAATTCTCTTTCTGGGGATAAAGAAGATTTTAATAATTGGAAAGAAAATATATACTTCAAGTAGATCCACAACAATATAATTAAAAAGATTTTTTTCAGTAATTTCAGTTATATCCAACTCTTCATGATCCCATTTGTAGTTTTCCAGGCTAAGCTACTAGAAATATTTGCATTTTCTCCTCTAGTTCTTTAAAAAAAAAATATTAACAGATGGAGAACTGAGGCAAACAGTGTTAAGTGACTTGCCCAGGGTCACAAAATTTGTAAGTGTTGGAGGCCAAATTTGAACTCAAGAAGATGAGTTTCGGGGTGCCTAGGTGGCACAGTGAGTAAGAGTGCCAGCCCTGGAGTCAGGAGGACCCGGGATTGGTTCTGGCCTTGGATACTTACCCACACAAAATAACTGGCCATATAACCTTGGGCAAGTTACTTAACCCCAAATGCTTTAAAAAAAAAATGAGTCTTCCTGATTCCAAGCACAGCACTCCATTATGTCAGCTAGCTGCTCAAACTAAAAAGGTTATGGTAATTTAGTTATTTAGTGTCATATCAATCAATATGACAAGGAATTACTTTTTATAAGTTTATCCAAAACTCTATTGTTAGAGTTATTGTTAATCATCTTAAGGAATTAAAGGTTAAGAACCTCAATATAAGTAATGAGCTAGTAGTAATAATAACTATTATTTTCAAGCATTTAACATTTTAAACTATAAAGTAATTATATTCAAAATTATTTAGTACCAGTTAAAAAAGAAAAAAGTCAACAAATTAATGATATAGATTAGGTAAGGAAGTCTTAGAAAAATTTAACATAATCCCCTTGCAATCTATTCTCCCAAGTACAGCTAGTCTTACTACTAGAGGTAAAATGCTAATAGTTTTACACTTATACTTACACACACACACACACACACACACACACACATACACACCCAAGAATTTGGCAGAAATTATTCAGATTAACACTTTATATAACATAGGACAATAAATTCCAAGTGGATAAATGACTCAAAGATGAAAGATTACATCATAAAAATTCAGAGGAGAATACAATGGATTTTATTCATTATGACTCTAGGAAGAATTCTTAATGGAATAAGGGGAAAACTATTCATAAAATAGGCACTTTCAAGGCAGTTTTAAAAAGAGGAAATGCAAGCTATTAACATCTATTTGAAAGTGCTCCAAATCAGTAATGATCAAATAATGCTAATCAAAACATATCCTGGGATGTTTCACTTTATACTCATAAAACAAGCAAAGATTATAGAAGTCATAAATAATAAATGCTAAAAGAGTTGTAGCAAGACAAGTACAGTTAGGCACTACTGATGGAGCTGTAATTTGATGCAACTATTCTAGAAAACAATTCCCATTTACACTAAACAACCAGAACAATGACAATGAATCAAACCACTATCTTTTGCACCAGGTATACCGGTAATACACATTTAACACAAAGGGCAGTTAGATGGTGCAGTGGGTAGGGTGCCTGGCCTGAAGTCAGGAAGACTCATCTTTCTGAGTTTGAATCTGGCCTCAGGCACATACCAACTGTGTGACCTAAGGCATGTCACTTAATCCTGTTTGCCTTAGTTTCCATGTCTATAAAATGAGACAAAGAAGAAAACCACTCCACTATCTTTGCCAAGGAAACCTCAAATGAGGTCATGAATAGTCAGATAAGACTGAAATAACTAAACAACATATAACATAAAGAGGTAACAGCCAGAGGGAAAGAATGAGGGCATGTTAAAAATGTGCATTTCCCTGACTTGAGTCCCCCTTGGGATCCATGAAATAAAAAGCACAGCACAGCAGAGAGACCCCAGGAAATAAGAGACTAGAGATATGTAAGGCCCCAATAGTCCCACTAGTCCCCACTACAAGTGCATAGAGGCTGGACCAAGAACAAAGTGCTAATTCAGGAAATAGGGCTAGAAAAAATTAATACTCACTGAGAATTAAAATGGCTTGTACAAAATCTGCTCTATGCCAGTTAAACTAAAAAAATAAGCAGGGGTAACATACATGATTTCTGATAATGTGGAGTAAAAATAAACTTTTTAAAGGAGAAAATCTATTATATTGAATTATACCATAGATAATTAAATACAATCAATACTTAAAACATATGTACCAAAGGGCATATTTTTCTAAATACTTAAAGGAAAAGTTGAATTTGTTATGAGAAGAAATAGATAAACTATCAGCATGAAATAATCCCAATATACTCACTTTTGGTCATAAAGTAATCTAACAAAAAAAAATAATAAGAGATAATTGTGTTTTCTTCCTTGTCTGAGATTATTCTGCCAGCTTAATATTATCTTACTGTTATATCTCAAATTCCTAGCAGTATATCACATAACAGTTGTGATAAAGGATGGCGTTCTTGCTTTACCTCTAATCTTATTTGAAAGATCTTCACTTATCTCCATGAAGTATTATTCTGACTCTAGGTTTTCGATATATCTTTCTTCTTATCACCTTAAGAATAAGTCCATTTATTCCTATTTTTCTGGTGTTTTCCAAAAACATGGCTACTGTTTATTGCCAAAATCTTTTTTTCTATCTCTTTAATATAACCATTTATTTTTGTTGCTTCCTCTCTCCTTTTCTCTCTTCTCCCCTTCCTTCCCTTTGTCTCCACTTTTATCCATGTCCCTCCTTTCCTCTCCCTTTTCTCTCTCCCTGTCTTCTATTTTCCTTTCTCTTTTCCCCTTCCCTTCCTTCCTATCTATCTACCCATCCATCCATTTATCTATATATCTGTGTTTTTCCATTAGTCTGGCTATACATCCACATACATAAGGAATTTTTATCAGCAGACTGAAATAAAATACTATTTGAATATCATTTTATATACAAAAATAAAATATATGTAATTTCATTCTAAACTCATAACTATCATATGGACATTTATTTACTTCAGCTTGAGTGAAGTATACGTGAATTTGATTTTCAGTAGCTACTTCTCTTTTTTTTAACTTTGATAAACATTTACTATCCCTCCCCCAAAATCACCTCCTCATAATATAATATTTATGGAATATATTACAATGTAAGGAATGGAAACATATTTGAGAATTAGTTTACCCAACTATATCCAATTTTCCAGTTATTTAAAAAAATTATACAGAGCATTTTAAACTTCAGAACTCTTTTGGAGAGTAAAAATGTAATTGCATTCTCATAGAAATATTATAGAAATTAAATTAAAGATGAAAGAATGGTCTTTAGTGAGGCAAATTTCAGTACATGAATGACTTGCTAGGAAATAGAGAGAACATTATTCAATTTTTAAATTAGGACCTGAACAAAATATTGATCAAAGCTTAAGTCTGTTGACCTAAATATTTGACTATTTCTCTGTTTCCATGCAAGCAAAAAAATAGCAATAATATTCACATTTCTATACCACTTTTGGAATTGCAAAATACTTTCTTCAAAATAATTCTGTGAAACAGGTAAGATAAGTATTTACTCCCATTTAATGCATTGAAAAACTAAGATTCAGGATGATTAAATTACTTTCCCTAAGTTCATCTAGCTAATAAATTAAAGGATGCAGCTCTTCAAAATAGGTCTCCTGTCGCCAAGTCCAGTATTTAGTACTTGTGAAACTATGTTGTACTGAAAAGAATACTAAATAATACATTATAATTTCCAGTGTCTTCTACTTTAGCAAAGATATCACTAAGAAGCAGTGTGTGTGTGTGTGTGTGTGTGTGTATTTGGTTTATAACACAATGACAATTTCTTCATAGAATCTATTACCTAGCGACCATCATACTGATAACAAGTTTCTCTGTACTTAGGCTGGTCCTTGGATAACTAGCCCGAGGCTTGTTACGAATATTAGCTGTCAATTTTGTGTTCCACTTGTAGTCTCTCTCCATTACCTTACATAGAGAGTTGGGGTCATAGGTGAACCTAAAGGCATTTATTGTGAAGTCAAAGAGATTTATTACCCACATCAGAGCAGTAAAGCTGACAGAATCAGGCTTCACAATGCGATGTAATCTAGCTACTTGAACAGAGTTCTGGTGAGATCTTATCATTATTTAGTCCCTTTATTATATGTGCTTGTAAATTTTCTTCTAATCACCTTGATTATCAATACCAAGTAGTTAGGTTGCATTTTTTTTCATTTTGTGCTATTTCCTTTATGTGTAATCCTTCACGTACCTTTTTATGCAGTATGAGACTGTCAGGGTGGACCTTTTCATGATTTTGGCCATAAAGAAAGATGTATGTATGTATGTATGTATGTATGTATGTATGTATGTATGTATCTATCTATCTATCATCTAAATATATATAATGCACATATATATGCATATGCATGCATATATGTACACGTATATACATTTGTGCATGTGGTTATACACACAAATATGTAGATTTACATTTATGTTTATGTGCATGTGTATGTATACAGTCATGTATATATCTGTAAGCAAAGCTATGTATATACACATTCATGTAAGACATCGTATTGTATGTTATATATGTGTATTTTATGTGTGTATATATGTATGTGTATGTATATATACATACATGGACACATACTTATACATGCATGACAATGTGATTTACTTGGCAGTGGTCCCTTCCAAAGGAACAGTTGTGTTCTGTAGAACTGAATATTTCTAGAATTCTTTCTTACTAAATATAAACATTAGAAACTAACCATATATTAAAAAGATTAGCTTGACACAAAACAAAACATAAATATTAGGCAACATGCATCATAGCTTAAAAGTTAGCTTGATATAAACTACAAACAGTAGTTTGACCCATAATGTAATTAACTTAGGCAAACCCCTCAAGCCCAACACTTTTACAAAAAAGAAAGAGAGAGAGAGAGAGAGAGAGAGAGAGAGAGAGAGAGAGAGAGAGAGAGAGAGAGAGAGAGAGAGAGAGAGAGAAGCAGATTCATCTGCTAAGTTTTAACCTCTCCTTTTCATCCTTTCCCACCAAATAAATTGTTTGGCTTGAGAAATGATTTGATATCAACAAACATCACAGCAAGCCCAATGCTACCACACAAAAAAGAACCTCCTTATGTTCAATAGAAAAGTAGAATCAGGGGTGGCTAGGTGGTGCAGTAAGAGGGCAAGCACCAGAGTCAGGAGAACCTGGGATCAGTTCCGGCCTCAGATACTTAACACCCACACAGAAAATACAAAACAAAACAAAACAAAAAAACTGACCTCGTAACCTTGAACAAGTTACTTAACCCCAATTGCTTAAAAAAAAAAGTAGAATCAAAGTCTATCCTCCTTGATAAAATATACTAGACATTTTTGCTGTCTTGGAATAGCCTTAAGAGAAGTTGGGATCACCCTCAAATCATAGTGATTAGGTAGAATATCTTTCTTATCTTTTTTTGTAGTTGTAGCAGTAGTTAAGTAGATATAAAAGTTCTTACTAAATTAAAAGTCTACATATAGTTAGACTATCAGCTCATTAGAGTAAAAGTGAGAATCAATACCAAATTAGGAGAAAGGAGAGATATGAGAGAACTCTGAATGAAATTACACAATTAACCAAACTAACAAAAGAAGGGGGGAGGGAAAGAGGAACAGAGGAAGGGGTAGGAGTAGGGGAGGGAGAGGGATAGGCACTCAATATCAGAAAAAATAAATCAAATAAGTCCTAAATAAATTTCCAAGGGAAGATGGGGATTCAGACCACGGGCAAACAAGTAGATGCTATCAAACATTTAAAGAGTTTAAAATTTAAAATGTCTATGTAAGAAAAAATAAATATTCTATAAAGGTGAGAGAAGTACATAAACCAAACCTTTACATAGTTGATACCCAAACAGGGAGAGACAAATGAGAGAAAAGTAATCGTATACTAATCTCAAAAATGATTTTTTTTTTGCTTTTTCGAGGGGAGAAGCCAGGACAATTGGTGTTAAGTGACTTGCCCAAGGTCACACAGTGTTATTAAGTGTTAAGTTTCTGAGGTCTGATTTGAACTCAGGTTCCCCTGACTTGAGAGCTGGTGCTTGTAATGGGAATGTAAATTTTGAAGATCTTCCCTGCCCCTAGGCTAAAGTGCACCTGGAGCCTGGGGTGGGAGGCTTGTTTTTCAGTAGATACTTCTTGATTGGCCAGTGGGTCCAGAAGGTTGTTACATTCTCTGAGCCAGGAGAAGGCTATATAAGCCCTGATGTGTAGCTTTGTTTTGGGGCTCTCTTTGAGAAGTGTTCTGTGATTTGATGAAACTCTGGGCTAGCTGTTGTCCAGAGCCCCCTGGCTTTGAAACCCAGATGTTGTTTGGTATGGATGTAATGGTTGGACAGTTTGGAAATCTGTCTACTTGATCTGTTTTTGTCTTGATAATTCTGTCTGTATATTTTGAAGTTTGGGGTGCTGACCTTTTTCCCCTGAAGTAGGTGACCGATACATATCTGACTGATTAAAGTAAGCTTGTTAACCCATTTTGAGTTGCTTTCCTTTATCAAAGCAGATCCAAGAACCTGTGTTGGCAGCAAACCCTGGGGACGCTTGGGGTGCTTGCTGCCACAGTGCTTTATTCACTTGAACCACCTAGTCTTCCCTCAAAAATGATTTTGATGCAAAATTAATTAAAATCCTCAAAAGGAGATTAAAGAAATAGTCAGAAAATAATTCATTATGATTAACTTCTCTTATGGTACAATTATAGAAAGAGAATATAATTAATATTTAATTAGAATCAATAACATAAAAAGATAAGGGAACAAAACAATTATTTCAATAGTTGTAGAAAAGGGTTTTGACTAAATAAAAAGGAATAATTTAAAAAATTTTTTAAAGGTATAAGCATGGAAGTTTTTTTTTTACGATCAAAAATTTTTTTTGAAACAATTAGCTAGATTTTTTGTGGAACCAAGAACAATAGCCGTGTCAGATTTCTAAGTACTAATAGCTATATAATAATGATATATCCTCTCTTCCTCCTCCTCCTTCTCAGACACATTTTTGTCTTTTTTTTTTTGGAGGGGGGAAAGGCAAAATAATTAGGATTAAGTGACATGCCCAAGGTCACACAACTAGTTAAGTGTCAAGCATCTGAGGTTAGATTTGAATTCAGGTCCCCCTGACTCCAGTGCCAGTGCTCTATTCACTGCACACCTAACAACCCCATCAGTCATATTTCTAGAAATCATATCTATACCAAGGAGAAAAAGGAACCAAATTAAAGATTAAAACATAAAAGAAAAAATATTTCTGTTTGTAGGTGGCATGATGGTGTATAAAATAAAAATAAAAACTCTAGAAAATCATCAAATAAACTGATAAATTGCCTCAGCAAAGCAACAGGATACAAAAACAATCAAAACCATCAGAATTTCTAAACAATAAAAGTGAGAATGACAATACAAGAAATTCCATTGTATAAATAAAATGCATTAAGTGAAATTTTACCCATCAAGACAAACTATATTAATATAAAACAACAATAAACAATCTCTATAGAAACAATAGGAAACAAATGATTGGAGTTAAATTCACTGTTCATGGTTGGGTGCTAATGTTGTTATATGAATATTCATATTACCTAAAGTACACATTTGGTGTAGCAGCAAATAACTGAGGGGATTCTTTTAAATGATTAGACAAAGTCACAACAATTAATTTGTATGAGCCCACTACCTGGAATCGAGGTGAATCATGAGGAAAAAATGCAAATTACAAGGGTACATGATTACTAATTCTCAAAAAATTAAAAATAAATAGTGTGCTTTCATAAAATATAAAAAATATGAGTAGAAGTGACTAGATAAATATGACACGAAGGAAATATACAAATCCACAGGTATAAACACACATATACTTATATGCACATACCTGCACACACATATACATACACACACACACACACACACACACACACACACACCAAGAACATAAACTACTTTGGGATGGGCTCCATTTTGTTTTTTATAGGAATTACTTGGAAAACTGAAAAGCAATTTAGAAGATGTCTGGTATAGAATAACACTTTAAAGCATATATAATAAAATGCTCCAAATTGATTCACAACCTGAATATAAAAATAGCACACCATAAAAAAATGAATAGAAAAATGTTCTGCCACTTTTATAGAATTTTTTTTTTGTAGTATAGGCATTAAGTACTTGGAAAACCTCTATTACTATGTGTAGAGGGACAACAATTTAAGCAAATAAGAGACAAATTAAGTCATAAAAGACAATATATCCAAATTTGACTAGATAAGTTCATAAAATATTTTGAACAAAATCAATGAAGACAGAATTATATGAGATACAGTGGAGAGGGAAAATGTTTGCAGGGAATATTAATTATAGAAGTCAGAATTGAGACAAATATATAATAACAAGGCTTATATCCCCTCATAGATGTTTTCAATAGATGGGAACACAGAATTTTCTAAATAAGAATTAAAAATTATTACATAAGAAAAATGCTCGAAATCTTTAACAGTAAGAACAATGAAAATAAAAGCAATGCCAACGTTTGACCTGATGCCATGCTTACTGGAGAAGATGACAAGAAATGGGAACAATGTCAGAGGAGAATGGAAAGACAAGTTCAATTATGCCCTATTTCTATAGCTATGAAATGTTACCTCTGTTCTAATTTCAATTTGAATTAATGTAATAAAATTATTTGAAGCATATATGTTTCAAATTATATATATATATACATATATATACACATATATATATATGTATATTTCCTTTTGGAGGGCAATTGGGGTTAAGTAACTTGCCCAAGGTAACACAGCAATTTGTGTGTGTGTGTGTGTGTGTGTGTGTGTGTGTTAAGTGTCTGAATCCGGAACTGAACTCGGGTCCTCCTGACTCTGGAGCCAGCTGACTCCAGGGCCAGTGCTTTACTCACAGCACCACCTAGCCACCCCTTAAAACATGTATATTTTGACCCCTAAATCCTACTACAAGGTATATACACCAAGTAAATCGAAGGCAGAAACAAGGATTTAAAAATTTGCAAAGCTCATGTCAGTAATCATGAAAAGAACCAGAAAAATACAGTGCACATCATCTGGAGAATGATTAAAAACAAAACTTCATATATGAATTTAATGAAATATTGTATTATCCATTAAGAAATCATGAATGAGGAATTCAGGAAAACTTGGGAAGATTAACATGAACTGATGCAGAGTGAAAACAGAAGCAAAAGAACAAGATACATCCAGACTAACAACTTAAATGAAAAGGTGACTAAGAACATGTCAACCCTCCACAGCTAAAAACAAAGAAACAAACAAAAACCCAACTCAATGAGGGTCTTAGAGAACAGTTGATGAAACACACCTCTTTTTTTTACATCAATCATATTGTGTGTGTGTATTTACCCAGATATGGTTGTTATATTGAATATTTTTTCTCAGTACTTTTCTTCCTCAGAAGAGAAAGTTTTATGTGTGTGTGTGGGGGGGGAGGGTTTATGAAATTACTGCTGTGAAAATAAAAAGAAATCAGTGAAAGAGTTTTTTTTTGTGTGAAAGTATTTAAATCAGCTACTCTCTGACTTATTCATAAATTATTAATACAGAAAAATGGGCAATGGATTAAATATGGACTATATTACCAATTACCAACATTGCCTCTATTATCAACTCAAATAATGTCAACAATTTTAGGTTGCTAAATTAGAAAAGTAGTAAAGAATTACTGATCCTGGAGTGGTGAGCTATTAGGCTGCAAATTTCAGCTTTTAGACAGATTAATAATGACTATCAGAAAGCACTTACTTTCCTTGTCTCTAAAATGAATATAAAGGTGTAGTACTAACCTCACAGAATTCAATAATGCATGTAAATAAATGCATGTAAGGTGGTATTTAAATATCAGCTATTAGTAGTCATAGTAGTGATAGTGTTAGAGTAAAATAGAGAAAATATTATTTATTATTATCCAAACACTGGGGCCATCCTTGATGCTTCTTGATTGTGATAGAATATCACCAAACCATCTACTATGCAAACACATGAGCACATGTGTGTATGATACTTATTAACATTATTGATAAGCCATCTTTTTCAGGGCCTAGATCATTATACCTGAAATCAAGAGGACTTAGTTTTAAAACCAACTTCTGAGACTTCCTAGTTATGTCATAGAATAGAGATAGGGACTAGAATTGTTTCATTTGTCCAGGGATTTCCCAGATTAAGAAGATCCTCCTAGCAGTGGATATCAGAACATTCTCTACAAGCTATTATAGTGAAGAGGTGACTATAGCATTTAGAGACTGATTTACCCTTGATCACAAAGTCACTCCTTTTTGGAAAGGATTGTCTAAACCATACCTGATGAAAAGAACTCTGCCAATTGAGGGAAGCTGAACTATTTCTCGAGAGAATCAAGAGAGCCCTTTGTAAAGGCATGTATCTTGAGGTCAAGGTGATGGTGTACAAGGGAAAGAATAAAAAAAATGACTATGTCCTACAGGAATACTGGACATTAGATCACAGAAACCACCAGACAATACTTCTTCACCTTCCTAGGGTAGCATTTATTTTTTACAGACAATGGCTTCTACGATGTTGGACACTTGATCAGGGAAATTAGGTGCATAAAAACATAGTTGTTGATTATCAATAGAAAGCTTTTTGCCCTAAGGTGGGAAAGTTCTAAGTTTACAGCTTGAGAAATGTTAAGCAATCTTTGAGTTGATTAGAAGATATGACTGGCAAAAAGAACCCAATTGGTCAAATATAGCTGATTCATCCTTAGTTAAGAGGATGAAATGGTCCCATGTTCAGAACAACATGGCATCACCATCCCCAACATGTATGTTGACTTACCACTCCTTGCTTCTAACATGGGTCCTCATTGAATATAATGCTTCTGCCACAATGTCCTCAACTGACCAAGTCAACATCAGGTCATCAATGTAGAAGAATATAGTGAAGCCCTAAAGAGGGTAGGCCTCTTTTAGATCCCTGTCGACCATAACATGGCAGGATGAGGTACAATTCAAGTATGCCTGGGGAAGGACATTGAAAGTATGCTGGACTGTTTCCTGGATTGAATAAAGTGTTCCTGATTAGTTAGTCATAGAACCAGAAGGAAAAAAAAAATGATGAGTCAATGACCCCATACCACCCACTCTGGGCCTGGGATGCCTGGATTCTCTGGTTCACAACATGGATGCAGTCAGGAGGAACTGTAGTGAAGCATATAACTCTTTTCAACTCCCTTAGTCTATAAGGTACCAGGTGTCAGGTGCCATATGCCTTCCTCACAAGCAACATAGAGCTGTTGCCAGGGGAAATGGTATAATGAAATATTCCACTCTTCTTCATCTCCATTCCCAAAGCATAAATTTCTTTCTTCCCCTTGTAGGCCCAGTATCGTCCTATGCTAACTACATGGGATAGTTTAGGGAAATCCAAGTGTTTCCATTTGGCCTTCCTCACAATAACCTGCATAGAAATTGCTGAAAATGTCTGAACTTATAGTAACCTCCAGATCCTACTCTTTATCCCCCCCACCATGTTCTGCCCTCTGTAACATCTTCTCAATGCCCCATTTATTGATGGGGATTTATAGTCTATCTTATTCTAGGGGTGGACAGAAGAGCCCCAACTCCTCCAGTGATGAATTTCTCTTTTCAGTTTTACTAGGACTCCCATACGTCAATTGCTTTCTTATTAACCCATGCTTCAAGACTCACCCTGAAATGTTCCTATGGAAATAGAGTCATTGCCCTCTACCTACTTGGTAGTGTAATGGACTCTGTAACTCCTTTTCCCATTCACAGAGCACATATTAACACTGACACCAGCATTTTTCTAAGCCACAGGTGTCCATCTTGTTTCAACTTCAAACTTTTGATCAGTTCACACTGTTATAGTTCTGAGATAGTGGAGTTCTATGGCTGCAGGGGTAGGTGTGGGGGGAATTCCACCTAGAAAGTAGAAACTAAACGGCACCAAGTCAAGGTGTCCATAGGATTTAGTAGACTATGTGTGGTTGGGGGAGGGGATGGCATATAGATTCAGCATATATAAAATTCATTTCCTTTTAAGGACTTCGCTCCCTTCTGAATTTTCATCAGGGAGTTGGCATTGCTAGGAATGTGTTTTTATGGGGTTAGATCAAATAAATCCCCATCTTAGCCACTTAAAAAGGAACTGATTATGACCGTCATCCAGAAACTCTAATTATATTATAGGCTCTGTAATATCAATTCCCCAAAGAACTTCACAAAACTATGAATCTCAGTTATAAGAGTGTCTCAGCAAAGGCTCAATTAGATTCTGCCTTCAGGAGTCTTTGCTCCAACACAGGGGTGGGGAACCTAAAGCCTCAAGACCACATGTGGCCCTTTAGGTCCTTAAGTGCAGCCCTCTTATTGAACCCAAGTGTCACACTTGAGGACCTAGATGGTTATGTGGCCTCAAGGCCACAGGTTCCCCACCCCTGCCTCCATAATTCAAGTTTGTGTTTAAATTTTCCCTGCAACTTGTCCAGTTGATGGTGGTGAAGTCCTACTCATCTCTTACTCCCTCATTGAAGGTCATCATCTTCTTCCCAAGAGGAACAACATGATATATCTGCTAGTGTTCCTGCGTTGGCTGGCGGTGGTGGTGACGGCGGCAGCAGCAGAGGCAGTGGCAGCGCGAAGCCCTTTTTGAGTTAGGACAATGGGGTAGTACTTGGAGATTATTTAATCATACTTAGTAAATACTGTATTTTGAATGATGTCATGTTTTGATCTTCTCTGTTCTGGGTTTGTTACTGAATAAAATAGAGAGCACCTATGCTGGTATTTTGAACCTGGGAAGTTGCCTTTCCTTGGCATTACATTACATTATGGCGTAGTCTGTAAGGAGTACAAAGCATAGTGCCTCTATTTGTTCCAGGATCCATGGCCATTTAGATTGAGATTGTAAGGCCAAGGATCCTGGAGGGGTGGAATGTGATAGTAATGGCAATGAAAGATTCCCCTGCATTGGCTTGGTTTTCAAATTGATTGTATTAAAACCCAGAGTTTGTTAATCCCACCTGTGGGATGGGCTTGTTGATGTGAAAAGAAAGTCCTGAAGTGGGAGGAGCTGGTGATGTAGATTTGGAGAGACAAGAGAGAGGCGGAAGTTCTTTTTGGAAGCAGCACCTCGTGAAGAGGGAGAGACTAAAAGAGATTGCTGGTGGCCGCTTTGAATTGCCCTGGACTTTTGAGACCTGCCCCCTGAGCTGCCAAGGACTGAGGAGACATGGCTGTTTTGCTGGTACTTTGTCTGTCTGTTTTGATGTTATTTTGCCAGATTTGTCCACTGGTGAAAGACTGTCCTGTTGAAGAAGTCCTGGAACCTGGCATTTGGTTAAGAAGGCCTGAGACTGTCCTGCAGACAGAGAGTGAATACTGTCCACTGGTGAGGGACAGTACTGAGAGTGAATACTGTC
>NW_027185777.1:28537557-28555582 GCF_028583685.1 Petaurus breviceps papuanus
GGTCTGGAGACTGTCCGGCAGACAGAATGAATACTGTCCACTGGTGAAGGACAGTGCTGTTGTTGCAGGGGTCTGGGAGCCTTTCTGTTGGTTCAGAAGCCCTGAAGAAGGATTTTCTTGTTGTATGTTTACAGAAATCCTGGGAGAGGGCTTTGCTAATGTGTTCAGGGGTTCTAGGACTGTTCTACAGACAGAGGATAAATTCATGAAGGGACTGGCAATGTATCTTATGGCCTTGCTAAGCCTTGTCTCTCCAGGAACTAAGATTGCTGAGAACTTGCCTCGTGTCAAGATGAAGAAAAGACCTCCATTTGGGTATTAAGTGCTGTGTTTAAACTTGATGTAACTCTGGGGTAGATTCAATTGTGATCCAGGGGTGGGGAACTTTTGACCTTTTTGTGTTCTATGGTTGAGCAAATGAATGTATTTTACTTATGTTTGGAAACTAATCTCCATTTGAGAAGAGGGGCTTTGTGGTGGACTTAATTAAGGTATAGCCTAGGGGTGGAGAAGTTTTTAGAACAGAGACTTTGTAATTGATTGAATGATTGGAAGGTCCTGGGATGGGGTAGTACTTGGAGATTATTTAATCATACTTAGTAAATACTGTATTTTGAATGATGTCATGTTTTGATCTTCTCTGTTCTGGGTTTGTTACTGAATAAAATAGAGAGCACCTATGCTGGTATTTTGAACCTGGGAAGTTGCCTTTCCTTGGCATTACATTACAATCTGGAACTAATCTTTTTTTTTTAAACCACTTGTAGGAATTTCCAAAGTTTCAGTCTTGTTTTGTTTGTTCCCCAAGTATCATGTTTTCAATTTTACAAAGTGCTTTCCTCATGGCAACTTGTGAGTCAGGCAGTGCATTAGTTCTATTTTATTTATTTATCTTTCCATTTAAAAATATATTAAACTTATTGTGGGGCAGCTAGATGTCACGGTGAATAGACCACCAGCACTGGAATCAGGAGAACCTGAGTTCAAACCTCACCTAGACATTTAACACTTACTAGCTGTGTGATCTTGGGCAATCCACTTATCCCCAATTGCCCTGTCTTCCCCCCTCCAAAAAGACAAAAACAAAACACAAACAAAAAAAGTTGTTGTTATTTTCTCCTTCCCTCCTTTTTTCCCTTGTCTTTTCCCCCACCCTAGAGATGACTATCATTACACAAAAATATGTATGTGCATGTAAAATCATTGTGTGTATGTATATATATATGCATTCATCAATTCTTTCTCTGGATGCAGATGTTTCCTTCATAGGTCCTTTGTAGTTAATTTGGGGTATTGATAATAGTCAAAATGTTTAGTCATTCACATTTTCTTCTCTCATGACACTAATCTCAGTGGCATATATATATGTAGAGAAAGAGAGAGAGCATATGCATATACACATATATTCATAACTATTTCAATTTAACTGGCTTCCTTAATACTAATGATTTAAATTTTGACTCACTTAAGTACATTATTCTGATAAAAGTTCCACAGGTAACACTAAACTGTCAAAGGAGTCCATGACATACCCCAAAAGGATAAGAACCCCTGATTTATACTGAAAGAGAACTTGGAAATGGCTAACTGTTGGGACATACCATATTTTACACATCACCAGAAAATTTCAAGAGCTATGGCATAGAATACGAGGGGGTTAAGGTTGAACTGAAGGTAGGATGTCACTAGATGTGTAGGTTTGGGACAAGTCAGTGTACATGTGGTTGTCATTGAAAGCATGAGAATAGATGAACTCTGATGTACTTTGCATAGATCTTCAGAGTTAAGCTTGTAGAGACAGTAACAATCTAATAATAGGACAAGAGAAGAGAACACCTTATTACCTTTTTCCCCATATTCAAATATTTCTATTTCTATCTCTTACAAATAGATCAAAGTTACAGAACTCTCAAAGAAGAAAAGTACATTGTGGGCTCTCAGTCCCTGGAGCTGAAGAACCTTCCAAGATACCAGTCTAAAGTGGCCATTACATAGGTCACAAATCTGATGTTTGTGCATCGCTAGGGGGGATGGGGGTCAGGATATGAAGGCCACTGAGGAAAGGGGCTCTGAAACAGTACTTGACATCCAAGCAATAAGTTAGAAATGTCAATTGATGCTTGAGGTAAACATTTATTTTTCAGAGTAAATGTTACAGCTGGTAGTTTTCCATGGCAAAGTGTCATTCAAATATACCTCCAAAGGACAGCAGTAAAGCTTGAAAAGTACTTTCATTACTAACACATATTTTTTTGTTTAAATATAAAGTCATTTAATCTACTAACTCATTGTTATCTTCAAAACACAGAGTACACAAACTCTTTTTTTAGAATAAAAAATGCTTCTTGTGTCTCAGATTCTTTATTAATTCTAACATCGACAAACCTAGAATAAATTAATTTTGGCTTACTCAGTCACACTTGGTAAAAAAGATCATAAAATTGTTCCATCTTTATATGGGAAGTTGTCCTTGACAGCAAATTAAAATCTCAATAATTGTCTTCAGAATGCACATTCATACCTATACACACACACACACACACACACACACACACACACACTTCATTCTTGGAAATCAGAGTTAGCATGCAAATTCTTTACCTTCTTTTTACCAGGTGCATCACTATACCTTTAGATTCTTAGGGGTTAGATTGACTTGAGGATTTTATTTTTCTTTACTAAGTAACTCTGTTAAGGGGCTATTATTTCATAGTAAAGACAGGTGATAATTAAGCACTTATTATGTGACAGGCATTGTGCTAAATCTGGTGTATACAAAGAAAAAAAAGATCTCATGAATATTCCAATAGAGTAAGATAGAATATTTATGTCATGGTATTTTATTAGCGCTGGTGTATAGTGGAGAGAGAGCAGGCATTGGAAGTAGAAAGGACTGAGTTTGAATCTAGTCTGTGATGGACTGACGTTGTTACTTTGGGCAAGTCACTTGAATTGTCAGGGCCCCAGATCAACTCTCTGGGACTTCAAATGGCAGAGAAGATGCTGACCCACAATGCTAAGGTTTAGTCTTTCTTTCCTATTCATACAATAGTAAGGCAAATATTTCACTATGATAAACTCATAAACATGAACACACACAAGTGCACAAACACACATACACACACGGTTTTCAAGAGTGTTCTTTAAACTACATTTAGACATCTAAGGCTGACATATTTTGATTATTAAAATATATCATATTATTTCATAACAACTTTAATGTGTGTATGTTTTGCCACTTCAAGTAATATAAGAAAGGCAAAGTATTCCATATAAAGACTAGTACAATACTTGGGCTACTTTAGTAGGTACTCTATAAATAGTTAGGGAATTGAATGAACTTGTGAAGTCCCAAATTCTACATAATAAAATCAAAGTGTTCTTAATGATCTCTAGACCTCAGCATTTTCACTTACAAGATGAAGATTATCTCACATGATCATAAGGCCCCTTTTGATACTAACAATATATGCCTCTATGACCTCTGACTAAAAATAATGGGCAAAATGTTCACAGGAGCAAACATTTTTCATGTATACATGCACTGAATGCTATGTATGCAATTTATGATACAAATGTTATTTATAAATGCATACATATATAATATATGTTGTATGTGTACACACATATATAATATATTCACACATATATGATATATGTTTGTATAAACAATATATTGTGCATATAACACATAAACATATAGATATATAATATATGTAAAATAAAGATTTTTGTTAAAATATTTATAGCTATGCAAAAGTTAAATGCATAGGAGTAAAATTTCTGATATGAGTAAATTTCTGAGACTCATGTTTTAAAGCAGATTCATGCTTAAGATGCACATTGGACTATATGATCCTAAGGTCATGAATAAAATTCTATGATAATTTTTGTTCTCCAAAACCATAAAATTTTTGATATTATAAACATTAAAGAGAAAACTATATTAATGCTTTCATTAATAGCATAATTGTCATTTTCAAGCCATTTTAGACATATGATCAGATTCACAGAGTTTCTCTAGGAAAAAGGTTGAGATAATATCATGAAACTCTACATTTGAGTAATGGAATGGAATGAAAATATTGTCACAGATCAAGTAAACTATTCAAGGGTGTGAGTTAAAAGAAATAAACAACCAGAACATTCTATTTTCTTAATTTTCTGTTCATTGACTCTACTACCATCTTTCTAAATTGATACTCTGAATTAAAAAGAAACACAAAATACTATATTGAAGTGGGTAGAGTATAATACTACAAGGTATTGCTGAACAAGAAAACAATTAAGAATTAACTGAAAGGTGATTATTTGCAGGGGGAAAACTTTTTGCCTTTGAAGTTTACAGCATTCTGAGAGTTCTCTTTCTTTTTTGTCTGATAAAAGTTTGGTATGATTATCGACAGAATTACTTAATTGTTTTCAATGGCAAATACTGCACTCTTAAAAAGTTTGCTTTTCTTAAGGACACCCCACCCGACCACAATTCACAAAAAATATATTGAGGTATCCCTTTGAGATACGATGAGAGAGCCTTTGTGGATTATCAATTTAACATGGAACTGATTCAATATATGATAGTAAGCAAAGTATGCAATATTCTTATTTCTTTCAGTCAAACTTAGGAAATATACACATAGGGTAATTGACTCAGTCTCTGACATCTGAGACACATATAGGAAGTTGTGAAGTAATAGATTGTGACAGCAACTTTTCATCATAAAATTGTATTCTAGCTTTAATCATAGGAGAAATATTAGTCCAGACCTTCCAAAACTTCTCTGGTCGTGAAAAATAAGTGATATTAAATTGGGTCTAAAAATTGCCACAGCAATCAAAAAGTGGAAGAAAATGAGTCAAAGTGTTTATTTGTAGGTATGGTGACAGAACTAGAGGTTGATTGAATTTTTTTCTTGTTTATCCAGTATGCTGCCAAATTCTATAACTCTCTTCATTTTACCAGTAAAACAGATTTGTGATCTTATTGATTCAGTGGTTCCTACCAGTGATGCAGATTGCAATTCATTCATGCCAACTCATCCTATGTGACTCCCATCTATGCCCCCCAAAATCTTGCCACAGAAAGTATATCTACTATGGTGGAAGCATTCCTTATTACTCCCCAAATCAAGAATGTTCCAGTGGAGCTCTCTAGCCATCTCCCTGTCATTTATCACTCTCCCCATATGACCAACCCATCTTCTCTTTCTGCCATATCTTTGATAGCATCCTTTACTCCTGTTCTTCAGAGTTCTGGATTGATTATCACACTCATCATTCTCCTTTCCATTGCTCTCTTGGTAATGTTCATCTTTAGTTATTAAGAGTCAATGCTGTTCCAGGTTTCATATCCCCACAACACTACCAGGAAGATATTTATATTTAAAATATGGACCTTTGTTGTTGTTTTTTTTTTTTAAGCAATTGGGGTTAACTTGCTTGAGGTTACACGGCCAGTTATTTCTGGGTGTGGTGGTAAGTATCTGAGCCCGGATTCAATCCCAGGTCATCTTGACTCTGGGGCCGGTGATCTTACTCACTGTGCTACCTGGCCACCCCTGGACCTTTGTTGTTATGGGATGTTTGTAATCAGTTAAGAGCTTTGCAATTCCCTCCCCTAAAAAATATCCAGCCTGTTTTCTCCTCCTTTGCAGCTCATGACCCAGTTAATTGTTCATCTGTATTTTCTGTCTCAGTTATGCATACTGTTGAACTAGCTCTCAAGGATTTCCATTCAACTTCATGTTGAAATCTGGGCATGAAGCAAGCTTCATCCATTTGGTCTTTTCTGTTTGGTTGGAGATGTTAAGGTAATTTCAGTGATGACAAATCTCTTCCAGGAGATTCTGGAGGCATTCCAAGAGGCAGTGTTTTGGGGCTTGATGCAATCAACACTATGTCACTGATAAACAGGAGTTTTTGAGAGTACCTTGCAATCCACAGGAAATCCATTCTCATTTTAAACTCCCCTAACTGAATCTCTTCCATCATGCTGATATGTACTTTGGATAATGATACATCTCCCTGTTTCATGACTCACATAATATTTCTTATCAGAAGGTCACTGGATAACATTAGTTCTGTTGTCCATTATGTTCTGTTGTCTTCCAGAAATTCTTGAATTACCTTAAGGATGTGAGATACTGCTATAAAAAGGGTCTGCAAGAGAATGTTGTGTTTTTCTCCTGAGTGTAGTATTTTTTAAAAATAATTAAGCATTAAATAAAATGAGATCTTATATTCTGATCATTATGTGGATTGTGAAATGGTTGAGATGTGTTTTATCATTGAATACATTTTCAAAAGGCTGCAATTTTCCTACTTTTCCCTTCATCATACACAACTTCAATATGTGTCTAGATAACCACCAAAAATATTTTGTATAGAGGCAAGAATAGACATATCATTCAACATTTGCCTATGTATTCTGACACATTATTTGGGAAGCCATAAGGTCTGGTACTTTCCTCACACCTTTACCACTTTCACTGCTTTTAGATACCTTGTAAATGATTCCCTCCATGCCCTCATAAGTTTATCACCTCCAACACAAATACTCTCAATTTATACTTGTTCCAATCAGTCTGCTTTTTCTTTCTTTCTTCTCTTTAGTGTCATAGATCTTTTCATTCCATCAGGATATTCATCATCATCATCATCACTAGAATTTATTCATCTTTAAATGTTTACTCACATTAAGTGATTTTAAATATATTAACTCATTTTATCTGCATAACAACCCTGGGACATAAGTGCTATTAGTATCATTTTAGTACTTTAAAAAAATTATTAAACATTAGGAAAATGTGGCAGATGAAGGTCAAGTGGGCTGCCTAAGTTCATACAGTTACCTCTGCTGTATAAATCAAGGACTTATCCAAGGAACATAGTATGGTCACTGGAGACATTTTAGGAGAAATGTTATACTTGCATTTTATTTTACCAAACCAAATAGTTTAACAATGTAACCAGCAAAGAATAGATACAGTAATATCTTTAGTTATTTGAACCTTTCAATCAATTGTGTGATGATGAGGTCTGCTAGAGAAAATGATTTTTAAAAGTTAACCTGCCTCCACATCATACTTTATTTAAAATTCTTGATTATATTATTATCATTTTCACAAAGATATTAAAGAAATTACAAAGGAGGGCTGAGAGTTGATAGTTAAGTTAGTATAGTAGATAGATCACTTGATGTGGAGTTAGGGAGTCATGAGTTCAAATTTTACCCTAGACATTTACTATGCATATGTCTAATTCACTTAAATTCTGTTTATCTCAGTTTTCTTATTTATAAAATGAAGATATAACAGCATCTGTTTCCTAGGGTTGTTGTAAGGGTAAAGAGAGATAATGTTCACAAAGCACTTTGCGAACCGTTCTAGAGCACTGTATATATATTTTTTTATTTTTTAGATTTCTCTTTTTTGCTTCTTGGAGGGGGGAAGGTAAGGCAGTTGGGGTTAATGACTTGCCCAAGGTAACATGGCTAGTTTTCTTTTAAGTGTCTGAGATTGGATTTGAACTCAGATCCTCCTGACTGCAGGGCTGGTGCTCTATTCACTGTGCCACCTAGCCGCCCCTAGAACACTGTATAAAGCATCAAATGAGTGTGTGTGTGTGTGATTGTGAGTGTGTGTGTGTATTCACACATATATGTGTACATATGCATATATACACACATATATGTTTTTGAGAGTCTTACAAAGCTACATTGTAATTATTAATGATAATAATTTCTGAGAACAATTTTTCTCAATGCCATCAGAAATGAAATGCCTCCAGAACAGATTTCCTTCATCTATATTCTGCTCCATATGTTCTTCTCTTTTTTTTTATACCATTTCCACTTCTTTATATAACACATCGGGCAATGAAAGATTAGAGCTCAAATGTGGTACTTCCAATATCATTAATGAAGAAAATCATCATTAAGGAAACATTGATGTATCTGCTCCATATTACAAATATCTGTTTTGTTCAATTGCTCTTAAGATGATCTAGCTTATCTGGGTCTTACACCAAGTTTTCTTCAAATGTATTCCCCACCCCCACCCCCCACCCCTAGCATCCCACAATGCTTTATGAGGTCATACTGCTTTTAGTCATTCACCATCCTCCTCTGTAAAGGAGTTTGTGTTTTATAACAATGTTGTCCTTGGCTGTTATGACTTGTCTTGGTGAAGGGCACGTGTACTCTAGCTGTGGTGGTTTCTGGCTTCTTTTGACTTCCTTAAGATGATGATTATTTGCATCTGTTAAATTTTATTTGGAAATAGTAATTGCCATAGAGTCACAGAATCATCTGTTAGATTCTATTTGGAAATAGATTTTATTTGGAAAAAATACTTGTCATGAAATCATAGGGTCATCAATCTATGCTATGATCCTATGACTTTATGGTAATTATTACAGTTGTCAATATAATAATTACTATATTGTGCTCCTAGAAGGAACTTTAGAAATCATCTAAACATATCTTTTTACAGACAGAGAAACTGGAGACTGAGAGAGTTGAATTAACTAGCCATAGCTCATAGAACAGGTAAGTGATAAAGTCAATATTTTAACCTAGGTCCTCTTACTTCAAATTCAGCAATCTTAGCACTGCAATGTACTGTATGTTGATATCTTTTACTCATTTCATTTCATGTCGTTTTAGACCAAGTAGTTAGTTCACATAGGTAATGCTATAGTTATTGTAATTGAATACAACATTCTCATCCTTATCCTTTCTTTTTTGATAATTGCTTTTTATAGTTCTTTTGGGGTGGACATGACTCAGGCTAGGGTCCCAGTAGTTGACATTTAATATTGCAACAGAATGAGACATTTAAAGTTCATACAACATTTAACAAAAGAAGATTAATCCTGCCATAGCAGGAGAAGGATGATCAACAATGATACAGGTATTGAGGACATTTCAAATTGATTCAGGTAAATGAAGGTCACAAGCTTGACCTGGCCAGAAAAAAAAAAATGAGAGAGATCCTTCAATGGCTTGGGTCTGCATGATACTTCAACAACCAGGAAGACATAAACAGACTGAGCCTTTACTAAGTGAGCAAATGTTCACTGAAGGGTTCAATTACTTTTAAGGAAAAAAAAAATAGACCAACTTGCAAAAGTGAAGAGTTAGGATGTTACTGCTACCACAAACTGTTCTAAAAAGTTGATTCTAGGGGCGGCTAGGTGGCGCAGTGAGTAAAGCGCTGGCCCTGGAGTTAGGAGGTCCTGAGTTTGGTTCCGGCCTCAGACACTTAACACCCACACAAAAAAACTAGCCGTGTAACCTTGGGCAAGTTACTTAACCCCAATTTCCCTCCAAAAAAAAAAAGTTGATTCTATAACTGCACATAGACAGTTTACTTGGAAATGATTCCCATACTGGTAATTAGTTATTCCATTTCTGTTCCATGTTATATTGTAAGCTTTTTCCATCAGATTTAATGGAAGGGACTGTCTTTTGCCATTTTTTTGTTTCTTTAGCACTTAGCATTGCGCCTGATTTATATGAAAAACTTAAGAAAAGTTTATTGACTGCCTGACTGTTAAAAAGCATTTTTTTCATTTTCTTGTTAAACTATTCATTGCTTGTCATGTGAAATCTTTATGGTGATGATGTTATTTCTAATAAATAGTAAGAGTTTTGTGAATGACACATCCTCTTATATGAATGTGAAGAGTCCCACATGGCGGCTGTATGGTCATATCTTTATTTTGCATGATGTTGGCAGTTTTTATACTCACATTCCATTGCAATCATCATTTTGCCATCTGTCCTTATTGTTACTATACTTTATTAACCACCCTGACCTTGCTATACATCTGTCATTACTAAAGAAGTGGTTCTCTAGTGATTTTACCTAGTACCTGGATTCTTCTGTTTAGTGAGTGTATCTCATGATTCATATGAGCTACAGCCATCTTCTTGCTATTCCCCCTTCTCCTCAAATCCTTGTATTATTATTATCATCATTCCTTTTTTATCTGTCTTAAAAATTCTTATTAGACATGACCCATTACTCCAGGTTTACAAAAAGTTTAAAAGAAATTGTAGTCTTTTGTTAGTTTTTAAGCAAATATTTTAATTTAAACAAAAATGTTTCATGTTTGCAAAGGTGGTCTTAACATGGGAAACTGACTCATGCAATGATCCCCTAGGAGTCCCTATTCCTACTTTCAGCCCCAAGTTAAAATGGTAAATTAAAATTACAGTAAAGGCCAATAAATTTATTATAGTTGAAGACTCAGCCATCAAAACAATTTCTTTTACCACTTTTAACTTAAAGACAAATGCCAAGTCAGGTGGCCATTCTCATTTTTGGATGTTCCCTTTCCTAAAAATGAAAGAGTTCTCAAAGTGTTGTCCTTATAATGGCACCATGTCAGTCCTTTACTCTTTAGTAAATATAGCTGTGATATTACCCAGACTTGCACTTAATCCTTCAATATTCAGACCCTATTGCTCACTTTCTAGGTTCTTTGCAAATGTATTGATTGTGATAAACATTCCCAAATGTCAATATTTGTACCTCCATTTCAAAGATATAAAAACAGACCCAAGGGTTGTGTATAACTCAAGATCACAATTCAAGTAAGTGGTAAGGATTAGATCGAAAAATATATAGTAATGGCTTCATATTGTTCATTATTTAGACAGCTGAATCATATTAAACTTCAAAGCACAGAAAGAAACAAGTGAAGCAAGTTGCAAAATGAAAATTTCCAACTGAGTTAATTACAAATTAATTTCAGAAAATAGTTTTTGATTACAATCTTGTTCTATACCAGCCAGGAGAAAAAAGAATATGTGTGTGTCTGTGTGACTTAATTGCAGAAGTTTAACAACTGTGGCATATTTCTTTGTTAAGTGATAAATTATGAATCATATCAACTTATGATTCATTCTTTGATTATGTAGCAGATAACCCAATACTTTCCTATATTAAATATCATATTACAAAGAGAGGAGGAATTATGCTTTCCTTCCTTAGGGAAATTCACATATACCTTTTCTGTAGCAATTTCTTCTCAACTTTTACTTGCTTTGCTCTGGATGACTTGCAACAAGAATGAGCTCTAATGTAATTGTGTAAAGAGAGTTAGACCAAGGTTAAGCAAAGGGGTGTGTCTACCACTCTCTTTGGGATATTGAATACCATCATATGTTCTCTTTATAAATTATCTCATGTCAATTATGCAATGAAGATAGATCATGCATTGTCTAGTTATAGGAGTCTAGGAAAAGTCATTAAATTTATTTTGGCTTTAGTTTTCTTATTTGAAAAATAAGAGCACTTGATTACATTATTTAGAGCTTCTCTATTCACACTGTTCTCCTTCTTCACGTGTTCAATTACTTCCCATCCTTTAAAGCTCAAGGTAATGCTACTTCCTCCATGAAACCTTTCCTACGTCCTGTAGTTAATAAGGGCTTAGACAATCATACTTTAACATTAAAAAATCCCTTTTTATTAAATATAACTTAGATTAAATAATCTTCTAAAAATGCTTCCAAATTTAAGACCTTATGACTTCTGTCTAATCTAACATAATAACTTTCTTCATAACTGACTAATGCACTTATTATGGGTTACAGTAGGACTATATAACTGCTATCATGCCTCTATTAGTCTATAAATTCTTTAAGGGCAAGGACTACATTTAATCTAAACTATGTATCTCCCCCAGAGCCTGACATGGTCTTCTGTACAAAGTATGCACTTAATAAAAGTTTATTGTTACTTCACCTCATTTAGTCCTAGCCTTCTAGACTTTTACAAGTTATATCATCACTATTGCTAAATGTCATTACCTTAAGATAAAGTGTATGGCTACCTTAACACAGGAAATGAGTGAGCAACATGTGACCCCAGATCTGGTTTTGTTATATTTCAACATTCAATCTCCCTGACACTTCAGAGATGCATGCTGATTTTATTGACTGAACCCTAGCAAGTTCATGTGACAAATGATGACCATCTCATGACAACAGCAGAGGGAATAATACAAATTTATCATTGACTGGAATTTATTTTTAATGCCAAAGGTTGAGTAATCTTACATTTGCAACCATGCTAGGATGGCAGACTTGCTTGATTGGGTGATCAGTATAAAAGTGTTCTAGGCCATAAAAGGAATTGCTAGTTTCTTTTATGATCATTCTTGACACAGTTAAGTAAGCCAAGGCATACCTTTCCCAGAGAGAGGCCAAGTACATGGTCTTTGGTCTGAAAGAGATGGACAAATAACCATCCTTTTATTAATAACCCAAAGGCCTTATTAATAAAATGATTAAATTAGCCAGAAACTGTATCTCTCAAACCTTTTTAAATGTTGCAGCTATGGCTAACCACAAAGGAATCAGAATCTTTCACTCTAGATTCTGAACGAGGAGCTCCCCTCAGGCCCATGAGTAAACTTTTTCCACAGGGAGTGTACTCCATTAGAACTCTGGCCATCATCTGACTCTTCCCCTCCCCCCTTTTTTTCTGGCTTTTCAGAGGGCATTGGGGCTAAGTGACTTGCCCAAGGACACAAGGCTAGTTTTTTGGTTGTGTCTGAGGCCAGATTTGAACTCAGGTCCTCTTGACTCCAGGGCCTGACTCTCCCTTTTACCAATAAGTAAATTTTATCTGAGTAAGCATGTATGTTTCTATATGTTTGCTTTAGTGTTTGTGCTATCGTTTTTTTTCTAATTTTCACTCTCGCAGGGAAATGGATCCACAGGTAGATGTGACTGCTTGAAAAAAAAAAAGTAAGCTATATGAGGATGAGATGGAAAACCTGTGTACCCACTAAGGAAACACCTGGGAAATTTGGGGTATTATGGATATTCCACCTACAAAACCAATTACTAGGAAGCCCCCAAAATACTAGCAATACAATTCAAATTTCTTGTAGCGCTGGGGTTTCAAAAAGGGAGATCCATCAGACCAATGCTTTGTGAGAGAATCTCTAAAGCTACAATCCTTGATTTCAAGTTTTGGGGGTTACATATAAATTAAGGAGTGTGTGTGTGTGTGTGTGTGTGCGTGCGTGTGTGTGTGTGTGTGTGTGTGTGTGTGTGTGTGTGTGTGTGTAAGGAGCTCCTTGAATAAAGGTGTAGAGAAGTGTAAGACTGCCCAACGGGGCTTTGATGTTCTGTTCTTATTGTGTTCTGGCAGAGGTGTGTCCAAAAGTTTCTCACTATCTAGCAAAGTGTGTAAAGTAGTTGAGATATTAAAGCAAGGAAAGAAAGTAGTTTTTAATCCCAACTGTTCACTTTCTGAGACACTAAGGCTCAGTTCTGTTTGTCTTGGTGTTCATTTGTATGAGGTTTTCTAAGATTATCTCAGTAAGTGAGGGAACTGAAAACACAGGGTGAGCTTCTGCCAGGAGTTAGTTTGGGAGGTGGAATCAGCATTTTGTCCTTTGGTGGGACTTTACTACAAAAGTTGGATTTTGGGCGGCTAGCGGATGCAGTGAGTAGAGCACCAGCCCTAGAGTCAGGAAGACCTGAACTCAAATCTGGCCTCAGACACTTAACACAAAAAACTAGCCACGTGACCCTGGACAAGTCACTTAACCTGAATTGCCCTCCAAAAAGTAAAAATAAGAAAAAGTTGGGTTTTTTATAAGTAATATTAATGAAGGTTGTGAGAGTGCTACAGTACTCTATTTGCAAATTATTAAGGGTTAACTCTCCAGAATGTAAAAGGTGAAGAGTAGTAGGATAAAAAGGAGGGGGAGAATGATTTTTAATTTGGAGAACTGTGTTTAAGTAGGCCGTCCATCTCCTTGTGATCTGTTAACGGGTTGGGGAGTAGCCAGAATGCCACTCTTGGTTTGCAACAGGAATTGAAGCTGGTACACATTTCCTAAAAGTTTTTGTAATCACTAAAACATCTTAATGAATTTTTTTAAGGATTTGTCCCAAAAACTTCTTCCTATATTAGGATTAGGAAAAGACACAGGTTCCTATCTTCTGTGGGAGAGAATGAAAGATTTGGAGCTCTTTCATCTCCTAGATAACATCTCAATTTTGTGATATACAGGTTAATGAAGAGACTCTCCTGGATCAAAATTAACTCCATAGTTGGGAAAGTAGGGTTATGGTAAGACATTCATTTAATAATAGTGTGTGAAGTCTGGCATGTGGTTGAATTGTAAAGAAAATTGGGTAGTCTGAGTAATGGGTTTGAAAGATTTTAGAAAGAGAAATAAAGGCTTATATAAAAATTCGGAAGGTAGATAAGGATTTTTGGGCACAAATTTAGGGACAAATGCGGATATACTCTGCACACTACAGGAGGGTAGTAGCAAGCTAGCTCCAGAAGATGTAAACATGTTGAGAGGGTGTAAGAAGTTTGATTTTGTTTGAGTAGAAAGATTGAGAATGGAAATTCTGTAGCTTGATTTGAAAGTCAATAAACAAAGTTATAGAGGGCTCGGAGGAATCAAAAGATACGATATCATGTGTTTCAAGCTCCTCTTGTTATTTACTGTGACTATTAAATCTTTTGCAGTGGGTTAACTGGAAATAGTGAATTCCATTATAGGAAATGTTTAAAATAAATAATCCTTGTGCAAAATGTAATACTAAATAATTGGAATTATAAATTGAGGTTTTGTAAGAAAACATTTGGAATATAGATCTGGGTATAATTGAATTTATTCTGATCTTATTTGAAGTGGAATTTATTATTTATTATCATTATACCATATCAGGAAACTTGTTAGTTGTGTGGTTTTAATTCAAATTAGAATTTCCATTGGGGGAAGTCATCAAATGCTTGGGATAAACATTCTTCTAACTCTCTACTGTATTTGAGAACTGTTAGTTATCCTCAGCCTGGTTTAGGCCATTTGCTGAGATGGTTTTACCTGAGTGTGGCCACTGCTCATACTACAGCTTTTTGGAACCATGGGTGAGAGTTGGGTGATAGGTAGATACCAAAAGGTGGACCAGGAGCTCTGAAAAGGGCTTGGCAAGCCCTCACATTAGAGGTACCCTTAATATAGCATATACCCCATAATATTGGAACTATTGCCTGGGTGACACTGTAATTTCTGTGCACATCTTCAGTGAACTAAAATATCCACTCAAAAAATTGTAAAAAAGGGATGGGGATATTTCACTTTAATGGACATGTAAGTCTTATCTCCATTGCAGGCTAATTAACTGATAAATATATTGGCATAATGAGAAGCAGAATCTTTCCAGAATTTTAGAAAATGCCATATAGAATTAGAATACCACAACTTGATCTCGTGCCATGCCACTGATTATGAAAAGACTTAGAAGTTTATCCAAGAGATGGAAAGAAACAGACTTCGATGATATATAAACTTACCTGATTTTAATCCTGCTATATATCCTGCCTATATCAAGGTAAGATTTGGAAAATTGAATTGTTCTTTAAAGGTCTGTGGAATGCACAGTTTCATGATGAAGAATTAAAGAATTTCTTAATGAATCTTGGGAATTCAGTGCAAATTATGCAAAACTAGTGATTGTACAGGCTATATTGCATAATAAAGTTTTTAATGAAAAAATTATGGATCAACATATCACATTATGATAATAATGTTTATGTAGTCAAAAAAGGTCAAATACCTGCTTCTGTGTTGTAATTTCAGGTTCACTTTGCATCCTTTACCTGCTTTCTCAGTACTGACATGTCTCTGTTAGGAGACTGTAGCAGCAAGCACCCAAGCGTACCCAAGATGGCTGCTAGCACAAGTTCTTTGATCTGCTTTTCTAAAGGAAAGCAATTCAAAAAGGAGTTAACCATCTTACTTTAATCAAACATATAACATTTACCTAGTTCAGGGGAGAGAGCCAGCACTCTGAATTTCAGAGAAAATAAACAGATGTTACAAGCAGACAAAAAACACAGACAGAAAAAACAACACAATTCAGCAGACCAACAGACAGGGTTTCTAGCTATCTGACCATTACACACATACATAGTTAATTAACAGAGAGAGAAGAACCAATGTCTGGTTTTTCAAATCCAGGGGGCTCAATGGTTGCCCAGAGTCTCATCTGGCCAAACCACACAACTCTTCCCATGAGTGAGCCCTAAAGCAAAACCTCGCCTCAGAAATACATAGCCTTCTCCAGGGTCAGAGAACACCACAGTTCTCATAACCCACTACCCAATCACAAAATAACAAGGTGTGGGCATTCCAGAAAAACAAGCCTTCTGCCACAGACTCCATGTGACCACATGCAGCCTATTAGCAGACAGAAAATATTTTCAAATCAAGGAAGGTCCATAAATTCACTTAAGCCTCTCAAGGGGCAGGGAAGATCTTCAAATTTCCATTTCCATGACAGAGGCATAGCATTCTTATTTCAAAAAAAGAGTTATGAGGTACCTAGTATGCTGCTTTAGGTAATCAGGTTACAGAAAGGTACGAGACAAAATTCTCTCATCCTCTCCAGTGAGTTAAAATATAATGGAGAGATAAACAACATCAACTATCAAAAACTGAAAAACACCAAGAAGACTTTCAGAGTTCCCTAGAACCTTATTTTCTGTAATTGCAAATAAACCTTGAAGCATATGTGCTCCTGGAAGAGGAACTTAAATTGACTTAAATTCATACCAAAGTGAAAATTACTGATATAAATTCCTTTTCTAAGACAAGGTTTTGGGGAGAATAGAATAGGTCAACAAAAACAAAACAAACAAACAAACAAAAAACCAATAATTAAACAAACAGACAAAAACCAAAGAGTACCTATAAAGGAACAGATAGGGACATCTTAGAAATTGTGAAAAGTGTTTGTGTGGGAGGGGAGGGGTAAGAAGATTAAGGATAAAAAGTGAAAAGCTTACTTTCATCACAATTTGGGCTAGGTTTTTTCTGTGAAGCCTTAAAATAAGCTGCTAATTTATTCCACTTAAGTAAAATGAATGGCTAATATGGGGCTTGGAACCACAGACTTTCAGAGCTGGGAGGTACATGCAATATCAAATATGGTTCAACCCCTTCCCCAACCTCTCTATAACATCTTTCTCAAGTATTCATAAACCTCTACTTGAACATCATCAGAGATTGAGAACTCACCAACTTCTACAAAGGACTTGTCTGATTTTGGGACAGTTCTAATTTCTCTAAAAATGTTTCTAAAAAATAAAAATACAAAAGCACCAAAATCTCTCATCACTTTAAGACCCAAAGGCATGCAGTTGTGGCACCTGCAATTTCTGTTTTCTTAATTTCTTTTAGTTCTACTAAAGAAAAAAATCAAGTGATTAGGTCTCATCTTTATCTCTTTTCTGCATAACAAATATCTGAATCCCTTAATCTTTCAGCCAATGTGCCATTTTCTAAACCCTACCATTATGAGATTACTGAAATAATTTTACAAAAATGAAAACTGCTTTGGACTTTTCAGAGAAAGCCACTCACAGCTGATAGCTAATGGATTTAAGACTAACAACTTCACTTAACTCTTCTAATAACTGAGTTAATTTCTTGATATTTTGCTCATTATTTCCTATTATAAGGCTTATCCTAAAGCATAAAGAGATTTTTCTTCTTCAATTATAATAAGCGGGAAGGTTTTGGAAGAGAAATTTTTTTGATAATGAGTATCATAAAATTCCAGCTATCTAGAGATTTTGCTTAATTTCTATTTTTATTTTACCATTTAAAAAAAATCTGTGGTTTTCTTAGATTAGATAATACCTTCATTGCATTGGACCAAAATGGATCAAAATGCCTTTTTTATTTAAATAAACACTTTTTTGAGATGATATCGTCAACAAATATTTATTAGACACTTACTATGTTCCAGGCACTGGGGGTAGGAGTGGAGGGAGATAATGCTAAAAATTAGTCCTTACCCTCAAAGCTTCCCCTTTTAATGTGCAAATGAAATGTTTAAAAAAAAACACCAAAAAACCAAAAATGTATGTGGTACTTTTATGAAGTGTAAATGGTAAGTAATCTCATAGGGAAGGCTCTAACAGTTGGGTGGACAGGGAAAGACCTATGGAATACAGGATTTGCCTGTGTGTGT
>NW_027185777.1:28555682-28568395 GCF_028583685.1 Petaurus breviceps papuanus
GCAAATGAATAAACAAACAAAAAAGTAACTAAATAAATTAAATCAATGCCAGTTGGTTAACCCTTTGAATATGGGACTTTTCCTGACATGTGAAGGCTTTTCCTACAACACTATAAATCAGAGAATCTCATATTTGAAGCCTAATCTATAATTAGGCTTCTAATCTAAAACATTCCTAGTAAGTAGTTAACAGATATATTGTTTGTCACTCAACCTGTATACAAACATTTCCCTTATGCTAGGACCTGTGAGAATTTGCATACCACAGGCATAGACTGAGAGCTTGAAATACAACGCTCAACTCAATACCACGATCATATATGTTTGTATGTATTTGTGAACATATATACATATGTACATTCATGCATATGTATACCCACATGCACGTATGTATATAGATCATATGTATATATGATGGCCCTGAACCAGAAGTGTGCTGGTAAATATTTAACAATCAGCTTTAACCCCCCAAAGTATTCATGATGCATGTTTACATTTTAATTTCTTTATTAACATTTTCTCTTTCACTTTCTTAGATCTAAACAATGACCAACACAATAACTCAAGTACACATTTGAAGTTTGCTGATTTCTGAGGTTAAAACACTTATGCTTCAAATAAAACAAAACAAAACAAACCTGGCTTTCCAAAACCAGTTTGAGCTGAATCCAGTATATATCTGCCCTGATCTATTAGTCTAGTAGTACTGTCAAAAAAGAAATAGCAATAGCTAAATAGCTAACATTTGAGTTTTTATCCACATAACCCTGGGAGTTAAGTTATTATCATCCCCATTTTAAAGATAGTGAAACTGAGGCTGAAAGAAGTTAAGTGAGTTGTCTGCATTTGATCTCAGGTTTTCCTGACTCCAAGTCCAGTACTCTATCCTCTCTAAGTCGTAGTTTGATATACCACATTTTTGATGAATTCTTTATGCCTCAAATGGATCATTAAATAGGACATTCCATCCATTAAACAGTTGAGGAAGTGGGTTCATTATGTTAGAAAATGTTGCTTTTAGCAATAAATGGATATATATATATAGCTATTTATTTGTTATTTTCATTGATCAACTATTGCAATGGATTTGGGAACTTGGGCTTTCAATTATTTGACTGATATTATATTATGTTATTTGTACAAGTTAGCCAGTTAATTTTTATTATAGCCAAACTGAGCTTCATGATTTATTTTAGACTGATGGATAGATGGATGGATAGAGAAATATAGATATATATATATATATGTGTGTGTATATGTATATATATGTATATATTCTGTGGTTTCTTTCAAGGGTAGTTACATATCTAAATATGGAATTATTCATTCAACCAATATTTATTGTTCTCCTGCTACACATACCATTGTACTAGATACTCTGGTCTTTAAAAAAAACTAATCTCTGGTAATTTCTTAAATTTAAATTCAACAAAAGAAATATCTTACCATATAATGGCTTGGTGTCATCACTCATGGAAGATGGTATACATTTGCTGACTCGGGGTCCAAGGGAGGGGCACATGAGGATGGGATGCCCATTTCCCATCTTGGAAACTACATGATAGGTGGTGATTCTCAGGCTGATCTTCATTCATATTTACCAAGTAAATTCCAATGCCAGAGGTGGACCTAAAGCTATTTTCAATTTCCTGGGTTTCATGCCAGATTGAGAATGGAGAATTCCCAAATATGATCTGTTTCAGACAAACAGATTTACCAATGAAATAGAATCAACTAAGACTCTGAAAATGGATGTAGGACAGGATAATGAAGTATATCATATACTTAGCTTTATGTTGCATGATTTGATGCACATTTTTTTAGGTACACTTCTGCTACTTTTTCTTAAACAATACCACTAGGAAGGCATTCATTTAAATTTCCTCTTAATTTAATCCTTTTAGAAATTATATCAGTTGCTTATAATTAGTTTCAGATCACAATCTTCTGGAATTGCTTAGCAAGATGAGTTGGAGGAAAAAGAAAGGGAGCTGGGGCAGCTAGGTGGCCCAGTGAATAGAGCACTGGCCCTGGATTCAGGAGGACCTGAGTTCAAATGTGGCCTCAGACACTTAAACACAAAAACTAGCCGTGTGACCTTGGGCAAGTCACTTAATTCCAATCACCCTCCAAAAAAAAAAAAAAAGAAAAGAAAAAGAAAGGGAGGAGAAGTGTTGGGAAGACAAACAATTTGAAAGAGAGTGGATTAACTCAGGGTGCAACAGGAAGTTATGAAGTAATAAAGGAGGTGAAGTCCATAGAACATAAAAGTGGGAGAATGCCAAAAATGACAGATTTTACCTACCTATCATTTTTCACAGGATGACCATGAAATTCATGCTACTGAGATATGAACTAGGTTAGACACTGTCACATATACATGCAGAAAGGGGTTAATACAAGAATCAGGAAATTGAGGTTCTATTATCTATTTTGCTTCTCAGTCACTTTGTGTCCTTAGAATACTCCATTGCTATAAGTCTCAGCATCATCTATGATGTGAGAAATTTGAATACATGTATTTCCAAGGCCCTATTCAAGTCAACAACTTGTCACTGTAAGATCTCACATGCAAAAAAAAAAGGTTTTTGGGAGAGGATGGGGAGAAGATAGCTTATATTCACATTAAATCTTGGCAGGGGAAAAGCAGTATAGTTCCAGAAGCTGGTACAGATATCGTCCCTTTACCTTTGTTTGGTCTCTGTTCTCCTTTTGGAATTTATTCTTTAAGGATTATTCCAGTGCTAGGGACAAAAATAGTCATGCTTTCAGTGGCACTTTAGGAAAGACATAGCTATTTACAAAGAGTTTGTTTCATTTCCTGCTTCCTGAAGATGGAGCTAAACCACTAAGGTGGGTAGTGAGTATGTTTACATGTCATTGAATTACTGGAAAGGACAACTCAAAAGACAAAATTAATGTCTGAGAAGTGAAGGCATTTCATTCTTTCCATTGCAACCAGGGCTTTAATAATCAAGTTTGGGAACTGAAGAAAAAAAAAATAAGGCCTCTTTCTTTCAATTGAGACAACACTTGTCCCACAGATCTGGTTGTATTATTTGACTAGGGGCCTGATTGCATATGAGAACTGCCACTATTTACTGTTGAGCTGTTGTCTTTTTTTCTTTTTAAATTTTTGGCTGGAGGGATTTGAAACGTAAAATGGATAATTATCCAGCTACTGCCAAGTCTGACTTGCATTTCCTGTGCTCTGCTTCTGCAGCCTGCTCTATAGAATGAAGGCATCACATATGACCATATTTGTTAATGAGTTCATAGTCCTTCCCTCAGTCACTTAACTAAACAAACACTGCATATCTTTGGACACAGAGATACACTTTATGACTTCCACATATGGCCTGAAAGGGATATGATCCAGAAGAACACAATGTCCTTGGACCAACAGGAAGCTTAAAAAAGGAAACATTTAGAAAATAGCTCCAAAGAGCTTGATTGGGTTCCCACCAAGTTCCTTGTGGTACAGTCATTCGAAAGGCAGACTGAGAATTCTTTTACTTTAATGAGAAGCTAAAGAACATTCTTGGATACTTAAAATTCCATGTAATCTTAGATGGGAGAGAATATTAAGTTGCCTTCTTACTATTTCAAGTCTTTTAAAAGAATTTACTACACATTTAAAGGCATCATATTTTATAGTTTGTCTAGTATGTACACCAGGTAAATATTTAATGATATCTTTCATTGTCTCCAATAATTAGATATGAAATTAGAAAGAAATGAGTTCAAATCTTGCTTCAGACAATTAACACTTGTATGACCCTGGGAGAGTCATTTACCTTTCCCAGATTTCATTTCATCATCTATAAAACAGGTATGATAATGTCATCTAACTCACTAAATTATTTTGAGAAACAAATAAGATAACATACAGAAAGAGATTTGTAAACCTTAAGGAACTATATAAATAATAGCCATTGTTATCTATAATTAGAATCTTTCATTTCCATTTTTGTGACAGTATATTAAACCTTAGACTATGTAAAAACTACACAATTTTATTAATTATAATAGGTGATAGTGTTGTCAATTTTAAAAGTCATGGAGGCTTTGAAATTCCTAAAGGCAGAAAGGTGCAGCCACTGACATTAAAAGTGAATCCATTTTCCTAATGGATCGTTTATTATTGCTTTAAGCACCTGTTTGGTATCAACATTTAGCCCTCCTGTTTACATTTTTTTTCAAAACTATAAAAAGCCCACAATGGAAATTCTAACACCAAATGGGCAATATATTTGTTTTGGCCATGAAAAGACTGCCGTGGTCCATGGAACTCATGGAAAAACAAATGTTTCATTGGTACATGACTTTCAGAACCTAAATTATTACTTATGTTTAAAATAATTATTTGGGAACACTTAATTCTTTTATAGAAAAAAACTCACACAGTGTGTGCTGAATAAACATTTGCTGAACTGTGGACTCTTCCAACTGAAGACCCCATATCCTCTATGAACTTACATGAATTGAAAGAGGAAGGCTGTGATAGAGGAAAGAATTTGCCTTCAGAGTCAGAGGACATTGAGTCAAAACCCAACTTTGGTGATCTTGAGCAAAACCAAACCTCTATGCATCATTTATCTCATGGGTAAAATGACAGAAATTGGACTAGATGACCTCTCAAATTCCTCCCAAATCCAAATCTGTGATACTATGATCTATAAAAAGAGTAATAAGGAAATAGATTAGGAGTGAAAAGAGGGAAGTGTTAGAAGTCTTTGAATAGATTTTTTTTTTAGAAGTGGAAAGTGACTAAAAGAATTTTAAATATATTTTCATGAAATGTCACATTTCAAAAACTGATTATCATCTCTGCCAGTAACATGTTTGTTCTATAAATATGTATGATAATAAAATTGTAAATATCATAATTGTAAAAATGCATGAAATGTTGAAAATGGTAAATATGTTTGATAGATTATTTCTATAAATTGTTTAACATCAAAAGGGACAGTAACAGAGGAATAAAATGTGGCTATTGTGATTTATAATTCTGCTCCTAGAAATCATTTTTATAAGCACCAAATTTAATTTTCCTGAACAGTTAAAGCTATTATTATATTACTATTCTGCTTTTCTTATTCCTAAAAGATTAAGACATTAGCAGTAATGCTTTTTATAAGCATTTTTGTTAAGAAGCCATTCAAACAAATGACTTTCCGGTTTGTGTCCTTTCTCAGGTCATCTAGCAATTCTATAACCAGTGCAACAAAGGGGATTTCAATTCAAAACCCTTTTCTTATTATTCTGAATTCCAAGTGATTAGGAAGCTTTTGAATCATCGAGGAATAGTCCAATTTCCTTAATGGTGAGAGAGAAATGAATGTCAGAGACAATAAATGCTTGTCTATTCATTTCGGAATATGCCCAGGTCCTAGAGGGTGTGAAGTCTGTGTATACATGTGTGTGGGGGGGAAGGGGGTAGCAGAGGGGAAGGTGTCAGGAGACAAGGAGTAAGAAAAATGAAAAGAAAATGTTACAGTTGGAATTTCAAAGAAAGTAAGGTTCAATTCCATTGTTCTCACCCACACAAAACACAAAACCATTAAAGCCTATTGTTCTATATCCCTTGGCAAAGCTGTCAATCACCTATCTACTGAAGTTTGAGTTGGAAACCAGATGAGTGAAATTCATTGACCTAACCTCAAGTTGGTGGGTGAAAGAATGTTTAATATAGCACACTCTAGAAGTTAAGGAAACATCTTAAAATTATAATGTTAGATAGAATATAGCAACTTTTGATGGGTCATTTTAACAAATGTTTGCAATGACTCTCAGAATAGGAAAAATAGAGATTGTTTTCCCCCAATATATATATATGGGCATGGACTTGTGAATGCATTTTCCTATGCATGATTTCTTTGCACCATCATCATGATCTCCTTTCATATTCAATTCCATGATTTTTTTTAGCATTTTACAAATCAAATAATAATAGTTGTACTCTCCAATAATTATCCCTAATTCTTTTGCCCAACCATCCCACTCTCCTGCAATAACAGTTCCAGTAGCTATCTATTGTCTCTGATGAAATGTAAAGCCCTTGACTTACCTTTCCAGGATTATTGTAAAAGGTTTAGTATAGTGTTTGACATATAAGAGGCATATAATAAATGTTTTCTGATTTGACATAGTCCCTTCATACACTTTCCATTCTATTTGAGTTGCCTGACTTGCTCATTCTCTTAGAGGACATTTCATTTTTAGACTCTTTGACATTGTTTACCTTGACCCACTTGTCTGAAATATACTATGTCCTCAACACCACTTCTTAGAATACCTTGATTACTTCAATGATCAGCTCAAATTCCATATCCTGAACAAGGCCTATTTTGACCCTCCTCATGACCACAGTGAAAAATGATACTACCTTTCTTTAAGTATACTTTGAATCTACTTCAATCACTCAATCAACCAGTATTTATTAAGTACATACAATGGAGCAGTCATTGTGCAAAGTACCGGGGAGATAAATAAAATAAAAAATGTATCCTACCCTCAAGAAGTTTATGTTCTTGTTGAGGACAACATGCAAATAATTTTTACATGGGAGACAATATGTAAATATCCAGTTGTACTCAATACACATAATAGATGAAGGTGATATGAGACAGAAAGGCATCAAGAGGGAGGGTTTCAAAAAGTCTTTCTGCACATGGTGGGATTTGACCTAACTCTTGAAGGAAGCTAGGGAAACTAATAAGTGGAAGTGAGGGGACAGAGTACTTCTGGCATGGGAAAAGGCACGGAGATATAAGATGGAGTATTGTTTGAGGAACTATAAGTAGGCTAGACTAGAAAGGTAGGGAAAGATTAAGAGCAACTTTAAATGTCAAATGATGGAGCTTATGTTGATCCTGGAGACCACAGGCAGCACCTGGATCTCAAGGAGTTGGGGTAGGGATGATATGGTCAAAATATTTTAGAAAAAAAAATATATCTATGTGGCTAGAAGGAGGATGAATTAGAATGGGGAGAGAAGAGATAGAGATCAGTTGGAAGGCTGTTCCAGTATTCCTGGCAAGGGATGATGGGGACCTGAATTAGGGCTGAAACTATATGAATAGAGAACATGAGATATATAGAGAGTGATAAAGACAGAAAGGACAGCATTTGACAACAAATGGATAGATGGGCTGAATGAGAAATTGAGTATCACACCAAAGTTGTAGGAAGGAGTAATACTGAAAGCAGTGATGCACTTGATAGTAAATGTAAAGATGAGAAATGGGAAGGTTTTAACAAAGAAAAAAATGTTTTGTTAATTATTGCTGTGTGCACAATTTCATCAAAGAGAATATGGACTTGAAGCCAGGACTGTTTCATTTTTGTCTTGGTGGCTCTAAAGTCTTTTTTGAGGGATGATAGGCAATCAGGTTAAGTGACTTACTCAGGGTCACACAGCTAGTAAGTGTTAAGTGTCTGAAGCCAGATTTGAACTCCAGTCCTCCTGACTGCAAGATGGATGCTCTATCCATTTTGTACCTAGCTAGCCCTGTGACCCTAACCTCTTGCTTAGCACTTGTTTTAGTGTAGCACTTGTTTTAGGGTGAGTACTTAATAAATACTTCTTAGAGGAATAAATTCATATTCCTCAGTGAATAAGAGGAAAACAGATAATCAAGAGCTGATTATCCAATTAAGTCAACAGGCACTTATAAAGTACCAACCAAATGTTAGGCACTATGCTAAGTGCTAAAGATACAAAGAAAGACAAAAACAAATCTGACCCTCAAGTGATCCAAAAACTAATAGGGAAGACAAAATATAAACAACTATGTAGAAACAGGTTTTGTGCAAGATTAATTGGAGATATTCTCATAGGGAAGGCACTAGAATTAAATGGGGTGAGTGTTGATTAAAACTTCTTGCAGAAGATGGGATTTTACTGAGAAAGGTTTTAGCTTCTAACTATTCATGGTCACTCCTGAACTGCTAGAGCCAGACAGGTTAGCATTCCAGTGGAAAACTTGGCACAGAAGTACAATCATTCTCCACAGGCTTATTTCTGCGAAACTTCATACTTAGTTGTGTGAGTCATGGAAACTGGCCCTATGACATCTTAACCCATACACAGCAACCGTCTTTTGGAGATGATGCAATATATACAGAGAGATAATGAACAGCAGTACCAGTACATCATGAGCTGTACTCAATGTGAATTAATTGAAGAAAAACTTCTTGTTTTACATGTCATTTATTTTTATTGCAGCAATAATGTTCACATCTCCAGTGGCCAGTTCAATATATCTTTCCAAATACATACAACATGATTATATGGCCTTTATAGAACATGGAATCCATCATGTATTTTCCTCCCACCAAAAAACATCTATATCTAATCTCTCCTCCTGCTGATTCTCCTCTATGTGTGATTTCTTACTCCAAACACTAGTGGGATCTGAGACAGAAATGGGGAAGCATCTCTAATGCAGCTAGAGTACTTCCTCATGCCAAGAAGGTTGAAAAGAACACAAGCTAGAATGCATCTATTACTTGGATATGAAAAGTAACTAGAACAAAGTATCTATTCATTTCATGTAAAGAAGATAAATTCTCCTATGTGTCCACAAACTTAGTGAGAGTATCTTCAAATATACCTCTAGATTTTCCAGGGAGACACTGTCGAGGGAATGATTAGAGTGTTGAGCTATGAAGGGAAGAAAGGGTTTTCCTTTGAGAAACCTGCTAAAAGTGCATTTTTGCAAGGAATCATTTTCCCTTTGTTCCCTGTTCATTAACATCTCTTTATTCATCATAACTTTGAACAAAATTATCCTTTTCACAAAACTACTCACATTGTTTCCTATTCCTTGGCACAATGAAGCCATGCATATGTATGACACATCACCGAGTGTCGTTTTAGGAAAGACCCTGTTATTATGCATATGCGCAAGGATGAGAGTTAAGTTATTGTAACCATGGAAGCCACTTTATTTGAGCGGCTTTGGCATTCTAGAATGGGGGAAGGGGAGGGAATGGGAGAGGAATTGCTTATTGAACATGATTCTGGTATAGGTTTTGTATCACCATATATGGAGAAATAGATTACAGAATGCAAACTATTTGTGTAGTCAGAATTCAGCCTTAGTATTTTATAAGAAATAGATGTGGCAGAGTATCTATAGTGTGATTAGAGAACAATACCATTTTTAAAAAATGAAGTGCTGCCAATAATGAAAAATGACATTTAAAACCAATCTTCTCTTTCTAACCCCTTGCACTGATCATGTATGGGATCCAGAAACGTTCAGAAAGCTTGCTTGGTTAAAAGGGGAGATAAGAACAAATAAGATTTGCAAGGGCAATTGCCCTGTTTCTAAAAGAGAAGTCATTAGTTCTACCAGCAGATGGCAGAGCAGCCTATTTTATGGAGAAAGGCAAGGAAAGCCACAGCTGGAATATTTTTCCTTGATTTGTTCTTAGTAACATTCTAATATGGCATTTTCAGCTTCTGCTTATTAATGCCCAAATGGATATAAATAAAAATGTAGTGATGTTAATGCTAATAACAGATAGTTAAAACCATAATCTCAGAGGCAACAGTAACTGAATTAAGAATTATAGTAGTGGAGAGGCACCATGATGTAGTGGATACAGAGCCAGCCTCCCATTCAAAAGGAACTAGTTTCAAGGCTTGTGTCTGATACATACTGACTGTATGGTCATGGACAAATCAATTAACCTCTCAATGGCCAAGGCAAAACAATCAGAGAATTGATAGGTCTGGTCCACATCATTATTACTGATCTGATGAGAGAAAGATAGCACTTTCATATATCAAACTATGTTATAAAAGACCAATCATCAGAACAATTTGGTAATGGTTAAAAAGACAAAAGAAAAAAAGCAATCAATGGAATAAAATAGATAAGAATTAATAAAAAATAAATAAAACCAACAAACCTAGTAACTGATAAAGCTGAAAAACATAAAAGAATAAATAGTGAAGGAAAGAAATTCCTATTTTATAATAAGTTATAGGAGAATTGACAATGAATTTGGCCCAAATTAGGCTTAGAACAACATCTTAAGAATATATTTCATAATCAAATAAAAGTAAATGCATGGCCATAATATAACATATCATTAAAAATAGAAAAAAAATCAGTGTCTTTCATTATTACAGGGAAGAGGTGAGTTTGAAATAACGAAAGGATAAAGGCAATTAGAAAAGATAAAGTAAATAATTTTGATTGCATTATATTAAAAGCATTTACACAAAATTGATATATCTAGTATAATAAGAGAATCAGTTAAATGAGAACTCTCATTATGCCAGAAATACCTAATACAGATCAGATATTAAAGATACAGGGACAACAAACAGAGATATATAAAACCAGTAACCATCCCCAATAGTTAAGTAGTGAAGGGATTTGGGAAAGGAAACAAATAGTTCTCAAAAGAAGAATTGAAAATTTTTGATAACTATATAAATGAAGAGCCAAATCACAAAAAATAGTGGGGAAAATGACTTTATACCTCATACCCAGATAATAGGCAAAGAGGGGAAAAGATGGAAATAGTTGATGTTGAAGGTGGTTTTGGAAAGTTAAACACTCCAATTTACAGTTGATAGAACTACAAATTAATAAAAAAGATTCTGGAAAGCAATGGGACATTATATAAAATCAGCAAGCTAAAATGTCTGTACACTTTGACCCAGAGATTTCAGTGCCAGACATATACCTCATGGAGGTCAATGACAAAAAGAAAGATTCCATATACATTAAAATATTATACTTCCATTTTCTGTGGTAGCAAAGAATGAGAAACAAAATAGATACCCAAATGATTGGGGAAGAGTTAAACAAATTGTTGCACATAAATGTAATGGAATATTTCTATGCTTTAAGAAAAGATGAATACACAAATCCAGCCTCAGACACTTAACACAAAAACTAGCCATGTGACCTTGGGCAAGTCACTTAACCCCAATTGCCCTCCAAAAGAAAAGATGAATACACAAATATGGAATGATTTATGTGAAGTGATACAAAAGGAAACAAATGAACTAAGAAAATATCTGTAACAATGCAATAGAAAGAATGACTCCATAATCAAAACTGAAAGCTGCGAAATTGTAATGACTAAACTTTGACCCTCCCCAAAGAAATATTAAATAAAATACTCCCCTACCATCTCCTTTAAAGAGGTAGAGGGTCAATGGCTGTGGGAGGCTGCCTAAAACTTCATTTTTTTCTGTGTTAACTGACTTTGCTGACTTTTTTTTGGACTTTATGTTTTCCTTCATTAAATTTCATCTTACTTATTTAGTCCAATACAGTTTGTCCAGTGATTTTTGAATCTTCACTCTGGCATCTCTCATGTAAGCTATTTTTTCCCAGCTTCATAGCATCTGTAGATTCGATAAGTATTCTATTTAAGGCCTTTTATCCAAGTCATAGATAAATACTGTAAAGAGATCTGGGCCAAAGACAGTTCCCTGGTGAACTCTACTGGAGATCTCCTTTCAAGATGACATTAAATCATAATATAGTGCTCTTTGGTTACAGTCATTTAACCGGTTGAAAATGCATATAACAGTACTATTGACTATTGCACATCACTCCATCCCCCCCCCCCCCAGAAGAATAACATTAACTTTCATCAAATGTTTGTTAAAACCTGATGTGAATTATATTGAAAGTATGGTTCTTTTTTTAATACATTATTCACCCTATCAAAAAAAGGGTAAAATGAGGGAAATCATCCATAAGCTGTACTTATGTAACATGCTGACTCCATGAGCTTCCTGTTTTCTTTCCATATTTCCAATAACCACACCTTTAAAAATATATTCTAGAATTTTTTAATGTTTTTATTTCTTTATTTTTCCTTTATCAAAAGCTTTATTAACTTCTAGTTATCATTTATTTCTGCAAGATTTTGAGTTACAAATTTTATCCCTGTTTTTCCCCTACCCACCCCACCCCAAAATAGGGTTCCCACTGAATATCCCCTCCTCCAATCTGCTCTCTCTCTCATATCTTCCCTATATTCTAGAATTTTTTCAGAGAATTTATTGACTTCAACAGAAACATTCTTATCTCTACCCAATAGAGTTTTTTCAACTAAATATTATGGAGCAAGATGTATGCAATTGTTATTTGTGAATTAATGTGCCGTTTGGTCAAATACCTCTGTACAAGATTCACTTCAAGTCAAATCAATAAAAATTAAATGCCTTTTATGTGTCAGGCATTATGGTAGATGCAAGAGATACATAGAAGTGAAATAGTCCCTGCTCTGAGGAAGCTTGCATTGCATGGATTGATCCTTTTTCTGATTTTTATCAATTTGTATGACTATATATGTACATGTACACAAGTACAGAGAAAGATATATTCACCTTATCATCAACTTTTGCTGAGAGCCTCTTCAAATTTCACTACACAGATCCTCAGATCTTATTCAATTCAACAAACATTTATTGAGCATGTAGTCATTATATGAAAGGTGCTATGTTAGAATAAAGAGAGAAAACAAATAATAACTCCTAAATCATATTCTAAGCTCTATCAACTTCATGAGAGCTGCTCTGGCTTATGTACCACTGATAAGGGCATGGAGAACTTAGGGTGTTTACCCAAGATTCAAAGTAGAGATTTTATGGGTGGGGCAGCTGAGAGCAAATGGGCATGAAAAGACCGCTATCATATGCTGATTTATTATTTTAATGACATACATTT
>NW_027185777.1:28573395-28598145 GCF_028583685.1 Petaurus breviceps papuanus
TCTTTCTTTCTTTCTTTCTTTCTTTTTTTCTTTCTTTCTTTCTTTTTCTTCCTTTTCCTTTTTGGAGGGCAACTGGGGTTAAGTAACTTGCCCCAAGGTTACATGGCTAGTTTTTTGGTGAGGGTGTTAAATGTCTGAGGCCAGAACCGAACTCAGGTCCTCCTGACTCCGGGGCCGATGCTTTACTCACTGTGCCACCTACCCGCCCCAATTCTTTCCTTTTTTATTCCACAGGGTACAGTTACGAATGTTTCATCTTCTTGGGAATATTAGAACCATAGGGTCACAGATTTAGAGGTGGAAAGGAGGTGAAGAGGCCATTGAGTTCAATCCCCTCATTTTAGAGATGAGGAATGTGAAGCATAGAAATATAAACTGAGTTACCCAGATTCACACTTTTGATGTGTATGGATTTGAATTCGGGTCTTTCTTTATGAAGCCAAATCGAGTGCTCTAGCAACTTCACTGTGTTGCCTTTCAAATACTATTACTTAGTTGCTAAAGTTGACTAAAAGGAAATGCCCCTTTCCCTGGGCAATATTGTACATGGTTTCTTTTTGATATTAGCAAACTATGCATGATCTTTATTTCCTAGAAGGTGCATAATAAAACTCTGTCTTCAGACCATCCTGCTCAAAGACTATTCTTTATTCCAGATTATTGATACAAGTGTGTGTGTGTGTGCATGTGCGTGTGTGTGTGTGTATGTGTGTAAAGTCTGAGTAATGTAAAGTTTGATCTACAGTAGAGGAATCCAGGCTAAACATTGTCATCATACTGGATATATTATAGTAAAAGATATGGAATTTATGAAAAAAAAGGTCCCAGTAATATATATTTGACTTCCAGATACTTTGCATTAATAAACTATATTCCTTTTTTTTAGCTCAAATATAATCTGTGGAATTTTACGGCTTGAAAATTGACCAAAGAGACAGAAAAGTTGATCAATGGCAAATAACATTTACTTGCAATTCAATTCAGCAAACACTCAGTACACTGCAGAACATGATGTTAGGTACCAGGGACATATCAAATCTGACAAGATAGGCGTTTATCTCTTCATGGAGTTCCAGTCTAGTTAGGGGTTTAGATGAACATAATGATTAATATAAAGAATGTATAATAAGGAGGGGTTCAAAAGAGGAAGAGAGTCAGGTTCTTTAGTAGGAAAATGTTTTCTGAAAAACTCAAGCTTTGGTACCTGACCTGAATTTTCTCATTGTTTTTAATCTGGAAATGTAGTAGAGAATCCATCCATTACTTTCCATCTTAATCCAAGTTCAGAAGAGTAGCCAAACCACCAGCAAGAGAGAAAAGCAGGTTAAAGCAAAGACAGAATCTGCATGACGAAATTCATAAATGAGAGGAAAGACAAAAGTTCAATACAATGACATGACAAAAAATATCACCTCTTTAAAATTTTCTCTTGAAATTTCTAATATTTTAAGGATTGATCTTCCCTAAAAAATACAATATGGATCTACAGGGAACTTGCTAATCAGATTAGGTTAAAATATGTATATTTATGCATACATGTATGTATGCATGAATTTATACACATAAATGATGAAAGCAAAGGTAGGACATGGAAGATAAACATAAAAGCTGATAAGGTACTCTAAGAAATGACAGTAAAACTCAATGAATTGAAGCTACTATAGAACCAAAAGCAACAGAAAGGATATTTTAGCTGTATTGAGAACATAGAAGGACCCAAGAACGGATGAGACATCTAAATGATAGCGAAAAAGATAAGAGAACCACTCAGTCAGTGTTCTTCTCTGCAAGGTAGAATGCTCTTTAAACAGCAACAAAATCAAGCAATAAAAATACATTTATTTAGTGCCTACTATGTTACTGTACTAAATACTGAGGACGCAAAAAGTGTCAAAATATAGTCTCTTAAGGAGCTTGCAACTTAATGGGAGAGACAAAATGCAAACAAATATATGCAACTCAAACTATATATAGGACAAATAGGAAATAATGAATAAAGGGAAGGCATTAGAATTAAGAGCTTAGGGAAGACTTCCTGTATAAGGCAAAATTTTAATTGTGACTTAAAAGATGCCAGAGAGGTCAGTAGTTGGAGCAAAAGAGCAAGAGGGACAGCAAGAGAGAATGCCCTTAGCCAAGAGAGGGAACCCTTGGGAACTGAGGGGCCCAGTGTGACCCTTATTCCTATAACAGCCAGGAGACCTGTGCCACTGGAGCAAAATTAACTGTTGGGATTAATATGTAAGAAGACTGGAAATGTAGGCATGGCCAGGCTTGAAGGAATTTGAATACCAAACAGAGCATTTTGTATTTGCTTCTGGGACAAAGAGGAAGCCACTGGAGTTTACCTAATAGGATGGTGACATACATGATCATACTTTTATTTTTGGAAAATCCCTTTAGCAGCTGAATTGAATATGAATTAGAATAAGGAGGTACTTGAGACAGACACACCCACCAGCAGGCTATTGCAATCATCCAGGGAAGAGGTGATGAGGGCCTGTAAGAGAGTCACAGCAATGTCAGAAGAGAAATGAGGGCATCATCAAAAGATGTTATAAAGATATAATCAACTGGCTTTGGCAATAATTTAGATATAGTTGGTGAGATATAGTGTCCAAGGTGACTCCAAGATTGTGGGCCTGAGGGACTGTCAGGATGATGTTACCCTTTATAGCACTGGAAAATGTAGGAGGGAGTAGAGTATGGGGAGAAGGACAGTGAGTTCTGTTCTGGACATATTGAGTTTAACATTTCTACTGGACATACAGTTCAAGATGTCTGAAAGGCAGTTGGGTATGGGAGACAGAAGGTCAGTAGAGACAGTGGATCAGGAAAACAAGAAGCAGAAACCAAAGCTTGAAGGGCCCTACACTTTAAGGCAGTGAGGTGGCAGGAGTGGCTCTTCAAGAAGAGCTGAGGTTAAATCTGGCCCCCTCACTAGTTGTTGGACCCTGAACAAGTCATTTAATTTTTATTTGCCTCAATTTTCTCATCTGTGAGATGGAGATAATGATAGCCCCTGCCTCCCACAGTTGTTGTAAGGATCACATGAGATAATAATTGTAAAGCACTTAGTACAGGGCCAGGCCCATAGTAAGTGTTGTATGAATGGTAGCTGAATACTATTATAATTATCTATACCACATGGTAGATTTAATTGCCAAAATATCATTAACAAACTTTGAAAGAGCATTTTTAATCAAATAGGTGCTATAGAACTAGAATAGTACAAATGCTTGATTAAAAAAAAAGTGGAGAGAAGGATAGGTGGTGCAGTTAATAGAGCACTGGCCCTGGAGTCAGGGACCTGAGTCCAAATCCTGATTCAGACACTTAACACTTACTAGGCTTGTGACCTTGGGCAAGTCACTTAACCCCAAATGCCCTCCAAAAAGCAAAACAAACAAACAAATATGGAGTTACTAAACTCCAAGTTGGTGATTTTAACTTCTACTCCTAGCAAAATTACAATGTAAAGAGAAGTAATGAAATCAAAGAGAGAGCAAAACTTCATCAGCTTATGTTGACATGAAAGCTATTATGTCATAGAATATTAGCTTCAATTCAAGTTTTTGGGCTGTAAATAAGACTATTTGATGAGGGTATATTATACCTAAATTTATTAAAGTACTTGGTAAAATCTCTAAAGCACTTTTTTTTAAGATGAAGAGATGTGGGTTACATCATGGTATACATAGTGTGATTTGGAAACCATTTAAATGAATATATAAAGAACAATAACTAATCTTTCCAAATCTCACCTTGGAGTGGAGTGTAACAGAATGCCTAAAGGCATGTATACATGGCTCTGAATTCCTTCACCAAGCTACCAATACCTTCATCAAGACTTCTATAGTGGGGGCGGCCAGGTAGCACAGCGAGTAAGAGCACTGGCTCTAGTGTTGGGATGACCTGGGTATCAAATCCGGGCTCAGACACTTAGCACTCACCCAGAAACACCTGGCCGTGTAACATCAAGCAAGTTACTTAACCCCCATTGCTTAAAAAAAAAAAAAGACTTCTATAGTAACAGCACAGATGGAATATTTACAGAAATTTACATATGATACAAAAATGAAAGGGATAATATTTTGATAGAGTTCAGATCTAAAGAGATATTGTCCCACAAAAACCTTTAGTTTGAATATTATAATATGAAATTTAATATGATGAGATTTGAAAAAAACAAACAACTTCACAAATAGAAAAAGGGATAGGAATAAATAGTATTTAGGAAAAGCCTTGGGACTTTCAATAGATTATAACCCTGATATGAGTAGAATATGATAGAGACATAGTTTTCCAAATAAAAGATCTTATAATCATATTGGTCTCTGTTGGTATGAGCATATTTGGAGTATTATGTTCAGTTCTGAGTAACACATTTCAAGAATGACAATAGTTCAATGTCAATGAGAAATTAGGAATTCCAAATATAATCCAGTATTAGTCAACTTTTCAGGAATGTAGCTATTCTGGTAAAGACAGGATGCTAGTGTATAACAAATAACAGATGGGGCATAAGAGAGTGTACAATAAATAGAATGACAAAATGGGGATAACAAGGAAGGCAAATGGTACCAAAATCATACTTGCCAAGGATGCAGAACTTGGTGACCTTTGACTACAGACTTCTAGGACACTCTTCCTCATTTCTTATTCTATCCAGTGCCCTAGTTACAATCTTTTTTACTACCCCAGCTCCAACTCTTATTTTAAAGAACTTCTGTATATATATATTGATGTTCCTTCAAATAGACTAATTTACTAGTTCCTCAATCTATTCATCTCCCATGACTTATTATTCTTCTCTATTTTAACTTCATAAGGGCAAACCCTTGATCTTCCCATCAACCTCAAATGTTCTACTTCCATATTCAACAACTTTGAAATTCCTTTACATGCTCATAATCTTTTATAATTTTAATCCCTATAGATGAAATATATATATATATATATATATATATATATATATATATATATGTAAAGCTACAAGTCTGATATAGTTATAGATTATATGTAGTTGTGGATGGAGATAGAGCTAGGCTTATTCTTTTAGATTGGGAATTGACCAAAACAAAACAATTAGATATGAATTTAAAACACAGCACTTCAGGAAATAAATGGCTACCAAACTTTGAGTATGTAGCAATTATTAGTTCCTCTACCATCATGGTTTGAAAGCAATTCTGCATTCTTTATTGCCACAGATAGCAGAGGACAATACAAATTTTTATGAAGCTGACAAGACTTTTTGAAGTGTGGGCACTGAGAAATTGGTGCATAATCTAAAATCTAGACTAGGTGTGTTCAGAGAAACTCATCACCAGGCTAGATATACGTTTTTTTTTTTTTTTTAGCCATTTCCATTTTTGAAGATCATCGATTGAGTTGTGAAGGGATTGTTAATAATTATCATTGCATACTGTGTCCTGGCTAAGGAAACTCCAGAATATTACCGTATTGAAAAAGAATACCAATTAGCCTTGGGAACATGGACATACCACATTTTAATTTGTAAAATATGGAAGTTGTACTAAATGAATTCCGAATTCTTCCTAATTCTAAAATGCTATGGTTTTTTAAACTCCACCTGTATAATAAGAGAAAGTAGTATCCTTTTAGCTTTCCAAGACTCCCTAGTAAATGCCTGGGTCCTAAAGAAATATGCAAAGATTTGGAAGGAATTCATAGCAAAAGTCTATATTTTGACTTGTAATCATTTCTCCAGGGGAGTGACTTATCTATTACTTTAACCATTAGCAAATTTACTGGACAAAGAACTGGCAAGACACACTAGGGAATAATTCTGCACCACTGAGCAGATAGACATGATGACCTAATAGCTTTTCTCCATATCCAAATAAAAAAAATATAGTTTGGCACATAATGTTTTTTTCCATTAGACAAAGATGGTTCTATTGTATTAATTGTTTTTTTGTTCTTTGAGAAACAATATTAGAAAGCAAAAACAAGTCAAAAAGCCATATCTCCTTCAGAACATACGCAACAGGAATGGGTGTGTTTTATGGAGAGAATGTGTGCATGTGTGTGTAGATTGATAGATATTGATATACATAGATTATGCATGTATGTATGTATATGAAATTTCCAGGATTAAAAAAAACCCCGAAAGTTCTCAAACCCTTATTTTTAATGAAGCTTACTTGTCCTTTTTCATTTCCGAAAGAAAAACTTATCATCATATAAACTTCTTTTCCTGGTTACAAATGAGTTTTGTCCTACTAGCTGTAAGGGAATGACATTAAGAGAGAGACTGTCTTACTTTTCTATTTGTATACCCAGGGCTTATGCTTTTTATATAGTATTATTGTTGTTCAAATGTTTGGTGTAGTCCAACTCTTCACAACCCCATGGACCTTATTGTTTATGGAGTCTTCTTGACAAAGATTCTAGAGTGATCTGCCCTTTCATTCCCTATTGATTTAAGGCAAACAGAGGTTAGGTGACTTGGCCAGGGTCACCTAGCAAGTAAGTGCCTGAGACTGGATTTGAACTCCTATTTTCCTAACTCCAAGTTTTGCACTCTATCCCCTGGGTCACCTAGCTACCTCTTTACATGTGGTATGCATTTAAAAAGTCTTTCAGTCAGTAAGTCAATGAACATGTAATAAGTGTCTATATGATATGTGCTAGTCACTGTTCTAAGCACTGGAAATATACAGAAAGGCAAAAGACAATCCCTGATCATTCATACAGTACAGAACAATTCTAGAGAGGTGTTCTTAATAGGAAGGGAGACAGGAAAGGTATAAGCATTTATATTGTGTCTACCATATGCTAGAATCTGTGCTTTAAGCACTTTCCAAATATCTTGATTCATCTTCACAGGAACACTGAGGAGCAGTTGCTATTATTATCTGCATTTTTATCATTGCAGATACTAGGGCAAATAGAAGTTAAGAGACTTGCCCAAGGGCATGCAGCTAAGAAGTGTCCAACCAGAATTTGAACTCAAAGGTTCCTGATTCCTTTTTGTTTTTGTTTTGCTTTGCTTTTTGGAGGGGGGAAGTCAGGATAATTGAAGTTAAGTGACTTGCCCAAGGCCACATGGCTAGTAAGTGTTAAATGTCTGAGGCCACATTTGAACTCAGGTCCTCCTGACTCCAGGGCAGGTACTCTATTCACTGCACCACCTAGCCTCCCCAAGGCTTCCTCATTCTAAGCCCAGAACTTGATCCACTGTGATATTTCTCTATGGATGTATACACTCTCTCTCTCTCTGTCTCTGCCTCTGTCTCTGTCTCTCTCTTTCTGTCTCTGTCTGTCTGTCTCTGTCTCTCTCTTTCTACATCATGGGAGTTGGGCATGTGACTCTTCCATGATCTGGAAAATCTCTGTAATATTTTTTGGCCCTCCCTTCATATGAGAAAAGAACTCTGAATTGTTGTAATGGCAGACACAAGTAGTTCACACCTTATTTCAGCTATTGAATTAATACCTTGTTTCAGTTCAAGTTTCTTTTGAGCCTTGTATCAAGTCTGTTAAGAAACAGAACATGTGAACCCCATAACTTGAGAAACTTAGAACTCATGAACTTCTGTAACAGAAAGGGTAGGAGTTAATGACCATATATAAGGAGGGGCCCAGGCTAGAAGCAGAAGAACTGAGAAGAGGACTCTTGTGCTGGTGGAGTCAAGAAGGAGAAAACTTGTGGCATCCCAGCACTCTGTTTGTCTGCTCTATCTGTGTTGATTTGTTTGTGATACTTTGTACAGAATCCCTGATACCTTACTAGAAGCCCTGGAAGAGGATTTTCTGGTTGTATGTTTATAGAAGTCCTGGAGGAGAGTTTTGGAGGTCCTGGGACTTTACTGATGATTTGTGCTGACCTCTTGGACCTTGTTTGTGGATCTGTGTTGATTTCTATGTTAATGATTTGTGTTAAGTTCTCAGACCTCCTTGGTGGGTCTGAGTTGATTTCACAGGCAGATAGTGAATTGATGATGGTGCCAGCAATGTGAATGAATATTATTGTGGCTCTGTCAAGCTTTGTCTTCCCAGAAACAGGAACTGTGAAAGACCTGAGGTGGACTGGACACTGTGAACTTCAATATGGAATGGGAACTGGATGAAGAATTGGACAAGGAGCTGGACAAGGAACTGGGGGCTGCCTGTCTTTGAACCCAGGTGACAGTTGGAGCTGGGACCATAGAAGAAGAACCATGGAAGCTGAGAACCAGCTTTGAGTCAAGCTGAAAGAAGACTTTACTTGGATACTGTGTACTGACTGAGAAAATTATGATTTACTGTGAACTAGGGGTGGAGAACTTTGACTTTTGTACTTTGTAATTGAATTAATGACTTTGTAATTGACCGAACGAAAGTACTTTGTTTAAAACTATGTGACCACTTTGATGAAAACTATGTGATCATTTTAGTGATAACATGTTGAGCTGTAACACGATGAGTGCTGTATTTTCATTTTTGGTGATAAGTTGTAACATTGTGAATGATATACCTTGATTTCCTGTGAATGTTTTGCTCTGATTTGTTATTGAATAGAGAGCTCACGATACTAAGTAATCAGAACCTTGAAAGCTGTTCAGAGCAGCAGTCCTCTGGAAAGCTGCTCATGCTTGGCTTTACAATTATTTAGTATTAAAAGATAAAAGATGTTGATATTATGTAATACACTACATATATTTTACACATTTCTGAGTTTCTCAGCCTTACCTGTGTCAACTCCTAGACTTTGTGTGTCCTCTGTGGTATCCAAAAAACTCCCCCAAAATTCCCACTCGAGTTTTTATATTGACTGTGTGGACACTTGTGATGTGGAAAGAATAATTGTATGCATATGTATATGTAAATATGCACGTGTGTATATATGTATAAGCCTGTACATATATATGTAAGTATAGAACTATGCACTAAAGCCAGGGAACTTGGCTACAAGTTTGAGGAATATCACCAATTACTTATGTCATTTTGTGCATATTACTTACCTTCTCTGGTCTGCAGTGTTTTTAATATAAAATAATGGAATTGGCTTAAATAATGACTAAGGTCCTTCCTAAGTTGTAAAATTCTGTGCCTGTTTATATGATTGCTTAGTATCAATATCTAATCATTTATTTCTGGTCAAAGATTCCAATTGTCAGGTAACCATAGAAAAAATTTTTGATTCTATGAAACTAATTTTTTTGTAAAAAGATAAATGCTTTAAAGTAAAAAAAAAAAAGGGTATTTCACTGATTTCTGTCATCATGGTATGGGAGATTCCTGTATAAAGCAGTTTCTGATGCTTATCAAAATGCTGGCTTTGTGGTGTGGCTAGGTGGCACAGTGAGTAAAATAATGGCCCTGGAGTCAGGAGGGCCTGAGTTTGCATCCAACCTCAGACACAACACATAAAAACCAGCCATGTAACCTTGGGCAAGTTACTTAACCCCAACTGCCCTCCAAAAAGGTAAAAAAAAATACTGGATTTGTAATCTATACATGGTACAGTAAGTAGTTGTAGTAATAAGATGTGCTATTAACACCATAAGAGAATGGGATCCTTAGAGGAGGGATTACCTTGAAATTCTAGGGAGTATACTATTTGGGTATAACTTGTTCTCCATCAAATTGTTTATAAGGAGTGGATGGGAAGGATTTAAAAGAAAAGAAAATCTGCAGAGATAAGAAAATGTGTTTCAGAGAACCCTGAAAAATCCTAATGCTAATCACTAAAAAAAAAAAACAAAAAAACAATCAGATTAATGGTTCTGTAAGGAAGTTATTCCATGAAGCATCAACAGATAATATTAAATGCTATAATAATTCCATCTGAAGTGTTTGAAAGAGGTTAAGTCTTTGTAATGACTCAGCTCAGTGGACTGCTTATGTCCTATCATTGACTTTTAAAAACTGATGATATATGAGTTTTGCCCTTGTCCTCTGTGGAATGTTGAGAATTAAACAAGTATTCAATGAGTCCACACACCACATGTGAGCAATAAAATGCAATTAGTATGTAAATACTGCCATGATATTTTGTATTATGCTCCCCAGACTGCCTATTGGGTAATGGGGGCTATTTTTTGAAATTTGCATTTAATATATGAAGATACTGCTTATATAAATAAAATGATTTTCAAAATTGTGGCTCACATAGAATAGTAATTAGCATTTTCACTTTCCTCAATGATTTCAAAGTCATTTTAGTATAGATGTTAATCAATTTTACTAGTATCAAGTGGATATAAACATCAAGCTTTGTGGGTTCATGGAGTTGGAGCTGGAGGAGAACTTTGAAGATATCTAGCCTATCCCACTTTACAAATGAGTTAACTGAAGGCCAGAGGAGAGACTTCCACATCATCACCTAAGCTGCTGTCCTTCAGTTATTTCACTGGTGTCCAACTCTTTGTGACCTCATTTGGAAATTCTTTACAAGGAGACTGGGGGGGGGGGGGGGCTTGCCATTTCCTTCTCCAGCTTATTTTATAGATAAGAAAATAAGGCAAACAGGGTTAAGTGACTTGCCCAGGGTCACATGGCTAGGGAGAATCTGAGGCTGGATTTGAACTCACAAAGATGAGTCTCCCTGATTCTGGGCCTGGCTCTCTCTCCACTGTTCCATCTAGTTGCCCTAGTCACAATAGTATTAAATGGCAAAGGCAAAATTCAAACCCAAATTGTCTGACTAAATTCAGCACCCACTCTATTCTGGCACTCTGCTTCCCTCCATGTCCAGTAAACTAAGTGTACAAAGTTAATAACTAGAGCGACTTGTGAGTTTTTTAGCTAAAACATGTCCTATCATGTTATTATCCTTTCTCAATTTTCCATAGTGATGGAAAGTACAAGGTGTAAAAACAATAAAAAATGGCAGATAACAGAAATAAGGCTCCAGAAGGAACTGAAGCTACCCTCCTCTATTTACAAAGGAAGAAGAAATCAAGGAAGATCCAGTGACTTCCTTTCCCAAGGTCGTATGGAGAATTAATGACAAAAACTGGACTGTAGGCTGTCTCTTGACCTCTAGTCCAGCATCCTTTGAAGCAAACTAGATGTTATCATGTGTTGACATTTCAAATGACTGCATGTACATGGGGAACATTTAAAAATGACTTTGGCATACAGATAATTCATAGTACTTAGGAATAAATAATGAAGCCAGACTAGAAGTAGTCTGCTTCTCTAATTTATTTTAAAATTACAACAGCTATGTCATTTGCTCATGTGAGCACCATGCCTTTGACTCATATGGAAGCTTCCCTACTCTAAATCCCTCCCAGCTTTTTATTTTTATTTTTTTCATGAAGTATTATATAGCCCCATTGAACATAGTACCAGGCACATAGTAGTCAATTAATAGATGTTTATTGATTCAGTGATGCTTTCCCAGGGCTTTATTGGTGGTTTTTTTTTTGTTATAAACTTTGTTTTGTTTTGTTTTAGTGGTCTTCTTGAGGTAACCAAGTGGCTCAGTGGATAGAGTCCTAGGCCTGGAGTCAAAAAGATTTGAGTTCAGATCTGGCCTCAGACACTTACTAGTTTCTGTGACCCTGGGAAAGCTACTTAACCTCTGTTTGCCTGAATTCATTGGAAAAGGAAATGATAAATAACTTCAGCATCTTTGCCAAGAAAACTCCATGGACAGTATGGTCCCAGGGGTCATGAAAAGTCAGATGTGACTGAAAACAACATTGGTCTACTTGCTATTCATCACATATAACAGCTGGCCTCCCATCTCCATGCCTTTAAGTAGGCTGTGACCTCTGTCTGGAATGAATCCCTTCCTCACATCTCTCTCTTAGAATGACAGGTTTCCATGGCAGGGAGGGGAGAGGTGAGCAGGACAATTTAAGCATCACCTCTGAGATAAGGCCTTTCCTGCTATCCCCAAGTATTTGTGATCTCCCTCCAAATAGGCTTTTTGGATTGAATGTGTTTAATTTTGTACTTATTGATCTGTGTTCATGTTGTCTCTCTAGATAAAATGTAAGCCCCTTGAAGTCAGAGATTATTTATCTTCTATCTAAAATAACCATTACCAAGCCAGTTAAGGTATGCATATATATTAAAATGCATTCCTTTCATTTTATCATACCAAATTTTATTTTATTGCAGAATAATATTGCAATCATATGAGTCACCAAACTTATCATAACCTTCAATATGGCTATTCCACTGTAGGTCTAAATATAAAGGATATTGTTAAAATGAAAATGAGGCTATGTATAAAATTATTCATAATTATTGATTTGGAAAAAACAATACAATAAGGAATAATTTTAATGGGCAAAGATAGATGATGTCATAGGTATAGTGGTTGGACTTATGATCTCATTCTTATAGGAAACTCCTTCTACTTATGATCTCATTCTTATAGGAAACTCCTTCTACCAATGTAGGCCTCACCTACTCTTCAACTTCCAGTATGTTGCCCAGGGCATTAGGAAATTAAGTGAGTTGTTCAGAATTACACCATTTGTATGACTGAAGATGATTTCAACCTGGATTTTCTTAGCTCCAAGAGCAGATCTCTCACACTACTGTGACTTTCACTATTGGCGATGGCTAAATAAGTCATGATGTAGTGAAACAGCAGAAAATCATTGTGCCATTAAAAATAAAACACAACAAGAATACAAAGAGAAAGGGAAAGACAGATGAGAAGCAATCAAAAGAAGTAAGAAAAATGCATGTTGACTAAAACTACCTTTAAAAACAACAGAGACAAACAAACTTTAAAATGAAAAAAAAGTAGGAAAAGGAAGAGAAAACAAGTAGATTATAAGTGAAAGAATTTTCTAGATATTCATATTGCATTTTTTAAACTGTAAATATACCAAGTTGTAATTTGAGGGTTTTATTCAAAGACATACACAAAATTTTACCCATTTCCCTTTGATGGGATTGTAAACCATCCCTTTAAATGGACAAATAATCTTTGTTCTGCTCCTTTCATTTGCTGTTTTCCTTCCTGAAAGCTATCTCTGCTTTTTCACATTATCTGATGATTCTGATAATGATGCTGATGCTAGCTGATGATATAATACTTTAAAATTTGCAAAGCACTCTGCAAATATTTTATCATCTCAACAGTGGGGGTGGGCATTATTATTTTCTCCATTCTACAGATGAGGGTATTGAGGCAGGCAGATGTTGAGTGACTCTCCTCAGGTCCCATGATAATAAGTGTCTGAGGTTGGATTTGAATTTCAGTCTTTGTGACTACAAGTTTAGTGTTCTATTTGTTGTGTTGCCTTGCTGACTAAGTGATCACATTTGCTAGTTCTTGAAAAGTATAGCATGAACAACTGAGGGATGAGGGAAGGCTTCATAATGAAGGTGACACTTGATCAGAGTTTGAAGGAAAAATAATTCTAAGATTTAACAGTGAGGAGGAAGGACATTCCACATAAAGGGAACAACCTGTTCAAAGGCAAAGAGAGGGCAGCTAGCTACGACTGTGTGAGAAGAAGAAATGAGACCGATGGGGGTCAATGATAGTAAATTAGAAAAGACAAGTATGTAAAAACTAGAAAGAGCCACATTGTTAAGATGCCAGAAAGAGGAGTTTTATTTGATCTAATAGTGCCAATCATGTATCATTATCATTTACATCTCTAGCCAAGGTTTGGTCCAAATACTCAAGAGGGCTCTCTTCCTAAAGCAGCCACCGTTCTTCTGGCTCACCTTCTTTGCTAGGCAGGCCCGGTGCTTTGTTATACAGATATATCTTAATATTTTCAGTTTCTCCAAAGAGGTCAGAGTATCTGAGCTTTCTCTACATGGCAAGTGTTAAAGTAATTCTGATACTTGAGCCAAGCCTTAGGCTATGTATCCACAAATTAACTTTTGGGAACAAATCATTGGAGCTAGAAATGGGGAGAGGAAATACCTTACTGTAAAATTCAACTAGAAACCCTAAGACTCAAAGGTTCAGAGGGGAGGAAAAAAAAAAAGAACCAAGACACTGACAAATAATGCAGTTACCAAGACAGTGGAATGTCACGGCTTACCACTAGGGAAAGGTTCATGTCAGGGCTAGTCCAGGAAGATACTCACCTGGAGTAAGGTCACCACAAGCAAAAAGCTTGTTATTGATAGCTTATTTTGTCTAATTGTGTTTGCTAACAAGATGCTAGGTTTTTTAAGTTCTTCTGTTGAGAGCAGGTGTTCAAGCTTTCTAAATTTTGATGCCTTGGCGTAAGAGCCGTGGTCACCCCATGCTAGGTGTAGTTATGTATATATGTGTGTTGCAATGCTGGAACAATCCATAGATCACTAGAATAAGTAATATCTTTGTTCTAAAGCAAAGGTCCTTAGTGTGGGATGCATGGCTTTAATATTTAATATCTAATGAAGTTTAATACTTGGACAAATGTATTTCAATATAATTGTCCTTCTATGTAACACTATTCATTTTTATGCATTTAAAAGCATTATTCTGAGTTGAGAGACATTCATACACTTCAGCAGATTGACTTTGGGTTTATCACACACAAAAAAGTTTTAGAATCCTTGTTCTATTTGTTGGGGAAAGAAAAAAATGTAAGCTGGAATACATTAAAAAAAAATCAAGTGATAGTGACCAACAAGTCTACCTGGAATTTATGCATATATATGTATATGTATGTATATATGTAGATTAATAAGTCAATTCATCATAAAGACCATTCTAGTAAAATACTTTCAGTCCTTATTTTTAATATTTCTTGAGCCATTTGTTAAATTATTCTTACTTCTCAATGTCATCTGATGCTCTGGATTTTATTTTTACTAATGCACCTTTCCAACCAAAAAAGATGATTTTCATATAGTGAAGAATTTGAGGTATAGCGAATTGAAATAGCTTGCCTTACAAAAAGCAAATTAGGTGTGGAATAAGAAATGGAACTTTAGAATGCATATTCTGGTCTTTTACTTAAGTTATGAACCAGCATCCTTCAATGAATCAATCAGTGTTCACTTATCCCTCCCCTATAGCAATCTTGCAGTTTAAAAAAAGAGAGAGAAAGATGTTTCAGCATTTTATTCAGCCTATAAATTCACACTACTTACACTCACATTTAATATTGAGATTTCTCCTTTGCCAGCACCCTCATCTGCTATTAATCTCCAATTCAATAGATGAAGAAAATAGTTCCATAACAAATATGCTCAAAATATATTTGACCTGCAAAGTCAGATTTCTAGGGGAAACACTCATATATATGAATACATGCTTTACAAACAATTTGTAAGAATGAAGGTCAATTAACTTACTGCTTTCTCAGAGCCAATATTCAAGCCCCAGTCCTATTTTTACCCATCACAAGATACTATATCTATGGCTACTAGTACTAAGGGACACCTTTGAAAATCTTCCCACTTTTTTTATGTGAAGCCTTTAGCTGAAAGGTAACCTCCCAAACTATGTGCAATGAAAAACTTTCAAAATATAAAGACTGAGCAGAAGGAACCAAAATCTTATGGGAAGAGAAAGAAATATTGCTGGCATTCCTCCCACCCATGGTATTGTTCTGAAGATACTTGAAGTGAATTGGAAAAAAAAGATGTATGGGCCTTCATCTCAATACTTTCATTCAATTACTACATCATTTCATCCTCTATAATAAATACATGATTTAATACTAAGCATAAAAGTATACTAACAAGAGAGTGCCTTGGCTCAGAACTTTTCCCTCTGTTAGTTCAATCCCATAAATAGATGAGAAGAATTAAGTAATAATTGCCATTTATATGATTCATTAATATTTAGAAAGCACTTTAAATACATTATTTTATTTACACTTATTATTATTCAATTCATTGGTGCAGTAGATAAAGCACTAGCCCTGGAGTTAGGAAGGTATATAAGAGTTCAAATTTTTCCTCAGGTATTTATCAACTGTATGACCCTGGACAAATCATTTAACTTCTATTTTCTCAGTTTCCTTATGTGTAAAATGGGCATAATAATAGTGCCTACCTCCAAGAGTTGTTGCCAGGGTAAAATTTGTAAAGTCTTTTGCAAATCTTAAAGCATTATATAAAGGGCATCTATTTGTTATTGTTACTATTATTTTTATTGCTATTATTATTACATTTTATTCTTACCCAAATTAAATGTGGTAGGTGGTAAAATTGTTCTCTTTATATTGATAAGAAAACAGAAGCTTGAAGAGGCCATCCCATGATGCTCTCAAGTAAATTCTTTGAGGGCAGGAACAATTACATATTTTGTTTTTGAATTTTCAGTAAACTGCCTTATATCTAGCATACAATATTTAATTAATATTTGTCAAATGGAAATGAACTTTTGTAAGCAAACCCTGAGAAGTAGTCTGTTCCTACTAACCCCTCTGACAATTTAAGCATTTTTCAGTAAGAGTATTCAGAAAAAAAGTCATTGACTCTTCCCAATCCTATTATCTTTGTGTCTTAAGAGCTATGACTAAGCTCTTTATTCTAAAACTCAATCTGTACTAAATTGGACTTTCACTATTGAGGCCCAGATATATTTGCAAGTGCTAAAACATAGGAAGTCAAGTTTCCTTTTAAATAGACAAAAAATATTGTCGTGGATCTTGAAGTGTTTAGGAAACAATTGCTGCTAATCACCACTCATTCCCATTCTAGGTATTTTAAATCCCAAATTCCAAGTGGAGTTGTTTTATTCATGACCTTTAAGACAGTTTACAGAGCCAGAGGCTTTCCAATTTTCTACCAGTAATAAAAGTTCCTTTTGCACTTCTCCTCTGTGCACAATAACCTATTTAATTCTGTTCTTATCTATCTGTGGCATTTAGTATTAAACAGTTTGCCTACTCCACTCAGGCTTAAATGATTCTTAAAAAGCTATTAATAAGCTTCAGTAGTATCCATATTTTTTCCTTTCTAACAAGGAAACTTTATGACAAAGATCACATTCCAGTGTATCAAAATCATGTTTGTTTTCAATAAAATGTAGATTCCTTTCTTGGAACTAGCTGAAAAATACTCTTATTCCTAATATTATTTTTGATCCAGTAGCTTTTATACCCTAAGCTATCAATTCAAAATATAAGTAGGTTTAAAATAAAATGTTATTTATTGAATAAAATTAACAGTGCAATAATTCAATTCCATTAGTCATCTACTCAAAATCACTTCAAGTCAGTAAGAGGCAGATTTACACATAGAGCTTGTAACAAACAATGGTGATTTTCTGCTTCCTTGACTCATTTTGGGGAAAAGATAAGCTAGATGAAATCTTTAAGAATCATACATTTCTTAAAAATATGTTTTTGTCCTGCTCTCATCCCTTTTCCAGTTCCCAAAGTGAAGTTTACTTGGACATTCATGTCCTTTACATTGGAACTGAAATGGGACCTGTGATTCCATTGGTAAGGGAACCCCAGTGGGGAAAATCCATTTGTCACTTAATATTGGCATGAACAAGTTATATATTAAAATTTTGCCTGGGACACTGAGAGGTTAAGTGAATTGCCCAGGGGCATACAACCAGTCTATGGAGGGACTTGAACTCAAGAATTCCTGAAACAGAGGCATGTTTTCTGTATAATATATCATAATTGTTTTTTTAAAGTATTTTTAGCGCTCATAAGGTGCATTAGTTGAGAAAAAAAAAGTCTGTCACTTTTTTTTTCCTTTTGCTCCTTGCTAGTTTGACCCAAGGAGTCTTTGTTCATTGTAATAAATAAATGCACCTACCTGTTTCCCTAGAGGAAAAAATGGTTCTAATCTAAACTCTTAAGATCAACTACACATAAATCTACTGAGTCAGGAAAATACAAATATAACTCTGCTGTTTCTTCACTTGTTCAAAATAATGAAAAAAAAATAAGGGTGTTCTATATACTTATTGAACCTAGAAATTGAGGTTTGTTACTATTAGGTTGTTCATTTACTCCCCTACAAATGTCAGTGCTTTTAGCTCTTGAATGGTCTGGCAATATTAGATTTTAAAACATGTTTATTTAAATTTGTCAATAAAACTTATTAGGACACATCATTGCCAACTCAAATGTTGACATACAAGAGACCTATCCATACAGTGGCAAAAAGAAAAAAAAATGTCCATAATATAGAGTTGAAACACTGAACTTGGTAACAGGAGAATAAAAGTGAAATGCAAGCTTAAAACTGTGTTAATACTGATACCTGGAGGAAACTACTTAAGTTTTCTTAGTTTCAGTTTTTATTTTTTAATCTGTTAAAGGCAGGAAATAAATCTAGTATAAATTGCCTCACAGGATTATTTTAAAAAAATTGTATAAACCACAAATTGTTATTAAACTTAAGGTAGTCATATAAAACATGTTCCACATCACTATTGATTAGATAAGTGCAAAGTAAAACAAGTCTGAGATATCACCTTTTACCTATCAGATTGACACATGAAAGAATAGGAAAATGACAAATGCTGGAGGGGATGTGGAACAATAGGGTCACTAATTACTGTTGGTGGAGTTATGTATTGGTCCAAACATTATGAAAAATGTTTGAACTATGCCAAAAGGACTATTAAACTATGAACACCCAATGACTCAGAAATATAGTTAATAGTCTTGTTTCCCAGAGAGACCAAAGGGGAAAAAAAGGGGCCCAGACAGACTGATGATAGATAGATAGACAGATAGATAGATAGATAGATAGATAGATAGATAGATAGATAGATAGATAGATAGATAGATAGATAGATAGATAGACAGAGAGATATAGCAACTTTTTTTGTGGTGACTTAGAATCCAGAATTGAGGGGATATGCATCAATTGTGGAATGACTGAACAATTTTTGGTATATGATTATGATGGAATATTTTTGTGCTATAAGAAATGATAACTAGATTAGTTTCAGAAAAACATGGCAAGACATATAAACGGATACAAAGTGAAGTTAACAAAATTAACAGAACATTTTACACAGTACAATGTTCAGTAATAGCAGTATTATAAAAATTGTGAAAGACTTAGCTATTTTGATCAATACAATGATCCAGAAAAATTCCAAAGGACTCATGATGAAAAAAAATATTGTCCATATCCAGAGGGAGAACCGATGAATACTAAGTATATACTGAAACATCATTTTTAACGTTGTTTATATGAAAATGTGTTTTGCATGATTTCATATGTATAATGTTTATCATATTGCTTGCCTTCTTAATTGGTGAGGGGGTCTAGAGGCAAAAAATTTGGAAATGAAAATTTTTTAAATTAAATTAAATTAACATAGGCAAAATAACTAACATAGTTCTACTTTCCAATTAACTGGTATTTGCATGGAATTATAGACTTATATGTGGAAGGAAACTCAGAGGTCAGCTAGAATAAACCCCTCAGATAAGACTTCAAGGGTGAAATGACCTGAACCAAGTTTTGAAGACTTCATTAAAATGTTGTTGGAGAGGGACTAGATTATAAGAATAAAGCAAAACCATATCAAAAAAGGAAATATATATTGAGTTCAAAGAAGAGTTAGTAGTCTACTTTGGATAGCACTGGGTGTTTAAAAGGGGAGTAACGAGAAGCAAAGATGCAGTGTCAGATTTTATGTTCTTGGGGTCAAAGCTCACTGTAGATACCAAGTACTGCCATGAAATCAAGAGACACTTTCTTCTTGAAAGGAAAGCTATGGTAAATATAAACAGCATACTAGAGAGCAGAGACATCACCTTGTGAAAAAAAGATCCATATGGAAAGCTGAGTGTTGCAGAATTGATATTTTTTAATTGCTGCTGGAGAAGACTTTGGAGGGTCCCTTGGACAGCACATAGATATAATAACTCAGTGTTTAAAGAAATTAATTCAGACTATTCATTGGAAGGACAAATACTGAAGGTAAATATTTTGGTCATGTAATATGAAAAGACCCTTCTGTTGGGAAAGGTTGAAGGAAAAAAGAAAAAAGAGGGCAAAGATGAAATGGATAGATATTGTCATGGAAATGATGAACATGATCTTGGACAGACTTTGAGAGATAGTGGAGGAAAGAAGAGCCTGGCATGCTGTGATCCATAGGATCATAAAAATTGGACATAAATTAATGACTAACAACAAAAGAGAACCAAACCACGAAAGGTACTTTGGATCTGGATAATGGTGATTATGAAATGCAAAGTTAAACAGTTTGTATGGTATCATTTAGACAATTGGGTGCCAATTAGAAGTTTTCAGTTAGATAAGGGACATGCCCAGACCTGTGTTTTTGAAGATAATTTCTACCAGTTATGTAAAGTACATATTTGAGAGAGGAAAGGATTGATTCAAGAAATAAAGTGAAGGTAGAATTGAAAGGATTTGGCAAGTGATTGAATATAGAGAGGAAAAGATATGGCAGGATCACTGATCATTCCAAAGCTTCAGTCCTGGGTGCCCAGGAGAATGGCAGTAATGCCAAGAGTATTAGGGATTTGGGGAGCAAGGGAGCAAGCATTAGATGGATAAGAATGAATTCACTTCCCAACACACTGAGTTGGAAGCACTGATAAACAACAGGTTGGGTGGGGGTAATGTCTCCAGACACAGTTAATTATTCATAATTTGAGCTCAGAGGAGAAGTTTTATTTGGATCTCTTCCTCTCTCATTTTCTTTCATTCATTTATCTATCCATCTATCCATCCATTCATCTATCTGTCTGTCTATTCTGTTAGTAACTTTTAACCTGTATTATGACTCTGAGAAGCCCTAAAATTTTGAACTGGTGAAGACTAAATTTTATTATTTCAAGTGAGTACTAAGTAGATTAGCTGCTATGATATTATTTATCTAATATGATTTAATGAAATCCTTTGTCAATATATTCCATGTTAACCTTCACAAATCTTAAAATTTTATTCACACCAAGTCAAGAGTGACATGTCTCCTTATTTTACAACCTCTGGGTGTAAATGTTATTGCTTAAAGGACTAAAAAAAATTAGAAGTCAATAATGGCTGTCCTAATTTTGGGATTCTCTGTGGTATACCAGGCTAGAGCTTTGTGCTCACATTGCCATTACTAATAATAATAAAAATTTTCATGGTAGGAATAATATGGCACAGATTGAAATAGTGACTTCCTGGGATTCCACTGGTATGACAAACTGTCAGGTGAGGAAATGTCTATTAGTGATGTGGGATGACATCTTTTCTGTGCCTTACATTATGATTTACCTAGAAAACTTAGGGGCTAAGTAACTTGTACAGGGTCATATGACCACTAAGTGGCAATGGAGGTTCTTGAACTTAGATCTTACCATTTTCAAGGCAAAGTCACTATTCATTATGCAGTACTGTCAACTCATGTTATGGTGATGATGTTGGTGATGGTGGTGATGTTGGTGGTAGTGGTGGTGGGGGTGGTGATGATGATGATGATGATGATGATGATATAAACAAAAGAAGCAGCACAAGGTGGCAGGGAAAGATCTGGACTTAAAAGGCTGGATGACTTGGAGTGTGAGTCGACTTAGATACTATCTGGGTGACCATGAGCAAGTCACTTAAGCTCCCTAAATCTCAGATTACTCATCTCTAAAATGAAGCCATTGAGCTCAATGGGTTTTCATGTCCTTTTCAGCTCTGAATATAAGACTCCATGATCCTGTAACTTATGAAACAACTCATCCACATACAGCATGTTGCTTTGTAAAACATTTTAAAGTTTTTAAAGTCCTTTACATAAATTACCTCATTTTTGTTTTCAAAGTCTCAAGATCTCATACAAATGAGACCGTGACTCTCCATGATGGAAGGATTTCATAAAAACCTAACCTGTGACAACATTTTTTAATAGGTTTTCCCAAGTGTTGAGCAAGCTAAAAGGATTTTTAATAAGACAGGAAAACTGTTCACTTCCTGCAGGATGGTCTTTTTTTTTTTACCATAATCTCATTTTTATTTGAACTGTTAAAGTCTCAGTCCAGCAGATGGTTGCCCCTGTTGAGTAGATGAGACCATAATGGTCTGCATAATATAGCCCTTCAGATATTAAAACACGTTCTGCCCAATTAAAACAGACAGTCAGCATTCTGCATCTTTACAGCTGACCTGCCACAGCATTTAAAAACAGAAAAAATATAGCTTGGCCACAGGCAAAATATTGCATGGTGCTGAATGAATCATGAAGCTCATTTTCACCTTTGATCTCTCTCATTTCTGCTAGTGATGTGTTGTGACTGTCTCTAAAGTTATTTATAGGTTAATAAATAACTACAAACTCCTAAAATATGATGCCCTTTGCTTTTCACTAATTACTGCATTTGATAATTTTGTTGAGGCCAATATTTCTGCACACTATTTTAAAGGAAGCAAAGTGATACAGATGGCTTCCTTCTCTTCAAAATGGCACCTTTGGCCAAGGGGTAAGCCCCTAAAGGACATGCTATCTGAAGTAGGGAATAAGTTATGACAATAATAGTAATATTCCACTGAACTAATTCTACCAGGTTTTATTTTGGGGGACCATTTCAATCTTTGTGTATCAGGGGATGGGAGTGAAAGCAAAGAAGAAGGAACCAAAGTCAACAAGTCCTATATACGGAAACCTCTACTCCATGTTCAGTGGTAGCAGTTACATGAATAAGAATCATAGTCTCCAACTGGATGTGTGCCTGAGATATATCTTCTCCCCTTTACTCAGTTGCACAGTTAAATCAAACACCTATTATGTATAAAAGAAATATAAACAGTGTAGGAAAAGGAAGAGGAGAGAAGACTATTTTGCTTTCAAGACATTGTGAAGCATTTTCCTTGATTCCAGGCTTCCCATAAAAGAAAAGGAGAGTTGTTTTTTTTTTTTTTGTCACCAATACAACCATTTTATTGAAGTTGCACAAGAGTGAGATTTGGAATACCACTGCCTCTGAAAAACAAAAAGTACACATCATGCAGAGGATAATGGAAAGGTACATGTTGGGTGAGAATTAGTTGCATCAGATAACAATCACAGGACTCCAAAGAATCAAAGGAGTGAAAGATAGCACTAAGGAATTGTGTGAAAGAGAAGAAATATGATCTGGTCACAAGACAAGGTTGAAGGGAGGGATGAAAGATGAACAGCCAGAGTGTTCCAGTGGTAACTTATATGGGAGAAACTGAGGAAAGGCTATAGTACAGAGGGTGGCAAATTGTATTGAAGACCTGGATAAGAACTGCATTGATTAATCTAGCATGGATGGGTTGTATAAAAGAGGTGAAAGGAATTCCTTAACACATGTAAACAAAGAACCATTTGAGCATCTGGGAAAGTACTAACCCTTCCACAATAGCTGAAATTTTAAGATGGAGAATACTAAGGAAAAATAATATTATTTGATCCTTGGAACACATGCTCTATCTAAATAGAAATTATCATTGCTTTTTGTTTTATTATTATTATTTTAATTTTACAAATGAAGAAACTAAGGCATGGAAGTTTTTTTTTAATTGAGCTGTTCATGATCACAGAGCACATAAAATTTAGACACAAGATTTGAACTCATATGTCTTTTAACTCCAAGATCAGAACTCTTTCTACTCTAATACTTTACCTTAATGCCTGGGGAAAAATGAAACTAGCATCTTCTTTGATTAAAGGAAAGAATCATTCTCTGTTCTTTCAGAAAATTCATTCACTGCATTCAATAATGAAGCAATTAACCTAGTGAGTGGGTTAGAGTACTGGACTAGTCAGGAAGATCTGAATTCAAATCCTGCCACAGACATTTAACAACTGCATGATTCTGGACAAATCAATCAAATTCTCTGTACCTCATTTTCTCCATCTGTTAAATTGGGGAGATGACCTAGATCTCTATGGTCTCTTCCAGCTGTAAATAAAAGACCCGGTGAATGTAAGTAGGATTCTAATGATCATTTTATTTCCTTGCCAAGAAGAATTTTGAGAATAAGTATTCAATAACTCAAAGATACTAGGCCTTTGAGTTAGGAAAATGGAAGTTGAAGTCCTATTTCTATCACATACTGGCTATGTGACTCTGGTTAAGTTACTTATCTTCTTGGTCAAAACTCTCTAAGACCGGACTGCAGAAAACTGCTAGATGAAGTTTTCTCACTGGGAGTTCACAACACTGATGGAAAGAGAAAGATTTTTTATGAGCCCTTTTAAAGCTTGAGGTGTCCTTGAATGTTCAAATCAAAATATATCTCCTTACACTATTCATCAGAACTATACATTGTTATGAAATATTTCATAGTCAACAGATACTCATTTTTCATTCTAAGTATACATTGTAGGAGCTCTGTTTATTCAAAATAACTTAATGAAGGAAATTCAATTTGTCAGATTGAAGAGCAAAGACTGCATCCAAATGGCATCTAAGGAACAACAGGCAAGTGATGATTCATGCTTGGTTAGTATAATGAAGCGTTTACATTTAGTGCTATCCAACACACGTCTATTTGAAAACAAGTGTGTAGGTGATGAAACATACTCATGAATACTGGCTGTCAGTCTTCAGAAGTGAGACTACCCTTAGAGTGAAATAGCTTTATAATGTATATAAATACCCAGCCTGTTAAACCTTGTCTACTTGTCCTAAAAATAAAGCTACAGGGGTGGCTAGGTGGCCCGGTGAATAGAGCACTGGCCCTGGATTCAGGAGGACCTGAGTTCAAATTTGACATCAGACTCTTGACACATTTACTAGCCATTTGACTTTGGGCAACTCACTTAACCCCAATTGCCCTCCAAAAAAAAAGAAAAAAATAAAGTTACATTAATACTTGTAAAAATTACAATTAAATTACAATTTCTTCCTTCCTTCCTTCCTTCCTTCCTTCCTTCCTTCCTTCCTTCCTTCCTTCCTTCCTTCCTTC
>NW_027185777.1:28598155-28606371 GCF_028583685.1 Petaurus breviceps papuanus
TTCCTTCCTTCCTTCCTTCCTTCCTTCCTTCCTTCCTTCCTTCCTTCTTTCCTTCATTTCTTCCTTCTTTCCTTCCTTCCCAGAAAGTGTGGGAGAGGGAAGAAGGAAAGAGAATTTAGAAGGGAAAATGAAATAAAATTGAATAAAAAATAAAATAAAGAAGGAAGGGATGGAGGGAAGAAGGAACTCCAAGAACTTATATAGGAGTTTAAAGTTCCCACACTAAATATTCCATGTGCTGACAAAATAAGTCCCTCACATTATCTGTTTAAGATTGTAAAACCATTTCCCCCATTTTACTTATTATTCACATAAGTGGAAAAATTATGGGTTATTAAAAAAATTATGTCAAAGAATTGGGCAAAAAATAGATTGAGGAAAGAAGTAGACATCTTAATAAACTAGAAATTCCATAGTTTAAACCCCAGCTCTGATGGAAATTACTTCCTGCTGGGGAGAAGTTATGTGATTGGTACACAGATAAGAACAATCAGAGGTCAAGTAAGATAATGGCAAAAGAGAAAAAGAAAATGGTACAGGGGGGATAAGAACATTTTTGGAGTAAGGAGGAGGAGAGGGCACTTGAACTAAACTTTGAAGAATTCAGAAAGACAGATAAGGAGGGAATAGATTCAAAGCACAAGAAACAGCCTGCATAAACACAAAGAAAAAGCAGGCACAATGAGTTGTGGGAATAGCTAATTGAATTTGGCCTGCATTTGGAGTCTATTAACACTGTAGAAAATAGACCTGTGACTTCATTGAAAGAGAGTCCTTTCAGATGATGAAATCTCCTCTACTAATTCAGATTGGCACATTCTCTGCAAGTTATAGAGAGTGAGCCCTAGACCTAGTTAGTTCTAGAGCCCTGAGAAGTTGTGCTTTGGTCATATGGACATATAGTCAGTACATGAATGGGAATTATGCCTACGTCTTCCTGGATTTAAGGGGAACTCTCTATATACTAAGCCATATCTTTCCCCCCGCCCCTAATTTTATAGGCTAGTAAACTGAGATCCAAAGAGATGAAGTGAATTGTCCCCTAAGGTAGGCATTTGTGGTATTTTAGTAGATACAGTTGAGTTTGTTAAATGGGACCCTACTCCGTCCCTGACACGCAGGAGGAGTTGACTGATATTTGTTTTGTTTTTTGCTTTCTTGTCTTTGTTGGCCACAAAACCTATTCCAGTACCTCCCTGTTCCCTTAGATATAAACAGCCACTAGAAATTAAAGTGAGCTTCTATTAATGTTCCTGTTCTTGTGGGGGGTGGGCTGGGATGGAAAGGATGCCTTTACAAGGCTAATAAAAATGAAAAGGGAAAGTATGCTTTTCACAATTACTAGCAATACAAATTCATCTATGTAACAAAACTTTGTACAATTTTAAGAATAATGGGTTCAATTTAAAACTATCTTTAAAGAATTCACATAGCTCAGCAGTTACTTTGGATGGATGCCATTGACTGGATTATGCATTGGGAACATATATGATAAGTAATAGCCAAAATAGCATTATGGAGAACATCAAACATATTTTATTACTATTAATAATAAGTTATAATTATTATTGCACAAATAAATCAGCATGAGTATTGCAAAAATATCTTTGGTGGCAAGGGGGTTCTGGAACTGATTTCTCTGGTGTGATGAACTCCCTGGTGTGGAAATTCCATGCAGAGCAAAAACTCATCTTAATATGTTAAATGACTTACTGTTTCATAGCAAGTATGTGTAGGAGTCAGGCCCATAAAATCTTGCAGTTAGACCTAAAAGGGACCTCAGACATCATCTAGGTCATCTCCCTTATTTTACATATGATAAAACTAATGCTCAGAGAGTTTGAATGACTTATTTAATGTCACATAGGCAGTGAACTACAAAAGTTGTCTTTGAATATAGCTACTTGGATTCTAATTCTGGCACATTTTTGACTGTCACTGTACCAGGGCTTGGGCCCAGACCTACCTAATGTTGGTCTTTTATCTATGATGCCATACTGCCTCTCAAATATTTTCAAAATTTGAACAATGACTATACCGTGAGAGGCAGTTTTGGTCTTGGAGCAAAGATGATTGTAAGGTAAGTGCTGTCTCTGATTTATATTAGCTGAGTGACTATCAGAAAGTGCCCACTGAAGATGAGTTACAGATACATGTCAATAAAGGACATTTCTATTCTGAGAATTCCCCACATGAAAGAAATCACAGGGTTGAACCATATACTTTTGGAACAGAACATGGACTAATATCTGCAATATAGTGGATGGGAGGGAAGTATAGATATATCATAAGGATCTCTAGGTTTCAAGTTTTTGTTCAGTCATTTAGTCATTTGTGACCTCTGGACCATAGTATGCAGGCACTTCTATCCTCTCTCTCTCTCCCTCTCTCTCTCTCTCTCTCTCTCTCTCTCTCTGCATTTTGGAGGGCAATTGGGGTTAAATGACTTGGCCAAGGTCACAGGGCTAGTTTTTGCATTAAGTGTCTGAGGCTGGATTTGAACTCAGGTCCTCCTGACTCCAGGGCCAGTGCTCTATTCACTGTGCAAATAACCGCCCCTCCACTCTCTAGAAGTCTAAGTTTACATTCATTGTTTCAATGGCACTAGCTATCCATCTCATCTTATGCTATACTTTTTTTTTCTTTTGCCTTCAATCTTTCTCATCATTAGGGTCTTTTTCAGTGAGTCCTGTCTTCTTATTATGTGGCCAAAGTTTTAAACTTCAGCTTCAGTATTTGACTTTCCAGCAAATCGTCTGAATTAATTTCTACAAATATCAAATGATTTGATCTCTTTGGTGTCTAAGGGACTCTCTAAACTCTTCTCCAGCACCACAATTCAAAATTATCAATTCTACAGTGCTTAGCTTTCCTTATAGCCCAACTTTTACAGATATATATATAGCTACATGAATAGAGTTAATGCCCTCTCAATGACCAAAGGCTTTGAGTGAGAACTGACAATGTCTTTTACAGTGGTAACAAGATGACAGAAAAAAAATTCAAGCAGCAGAATTGCATCTTCTGATTGGCTGGAAAATAAAATCCGTTAATAACTCGATATTACAACATTCATACCTCCTCTTCTGAAACCCCTCAACCACAAACAAGATATATGATTCAGGGAATTTGGGAATTGCCAAAAAACCTTAGATTGAATCAGCTTGAATTTAAGGTTAGGCAAGTTTCTCTGGAATGTGAGTGGGGGTGAAATTAGAAGGGTGGAGGTATAAGTCAAGAGATAAAGTTGGGAATTGATGCAGAAAAAAATTTTAGACAAAATACATATTAAAAATCTTATTAAAAGTATTGAAAACACAGTTATGAATGGGTTTTTTCCTGAAAATGATTTTTAAAAAGTATCTACCTTAAACAATGAGAAAACATTATTTATAATGGGAATAAGCTAGAAACCTCAACAATAAAATCAGGAGTGAAACAAGGATCACCATTATCACCAATATTATACAATATTTTATTGGAAATACTAGCCATAGCAATAAAGAGAAAAAGAAACTGAAGGAATCAGAACGGGCAATGAGGTAATAAGACTATCTCTTTTTGCAGATGATATAATGAATATACTTAGAAACCCTATAAAACCATATAATCAACATTTCTCCATATCACCAACAAAATCCTGCAAGAATTAATAGTAAGAGATAGTACACTTAAAATAATAATAGAAAGCATAAATCACCGCGGAGAATTCCTGCCAAGACAAATCCAGGAACTACATAAACATAATTATAAAACAGATTTTATACAAATAAATTTAGATTTAAATAATTGGAGAAACATTATTTACTGGGGCAGAGCCAATATAATTAAAATGGCAATTCTACCTAAAGTAATATACTTATTCAATACTATCCAAATTAAATTTCCCAAAAATATATTTTATTGAACTCAAAAATAAAAAAAAAAATAGAATGAACGGTCAAGAACATCAAAAGAATTAATGACAACACATAAAGAAAGGTGGTTTAGCAGTACTAGATCTTAAACTATATTATAAGGCAGTAATTATCAAAACTATTTGGTTCTGACTAAGGAGTAAAAAGGTAGATTAGGGAAAAAAGAAGACATACAATACACAGTCGTAGATGAGTATAGTAACCTTGTGTTTGACAAACATAAAGATTCAAGTTTCAGGTATAAAAATTCACTGTTTGGTAACATTTTTTGGGAAAAGCATCTTGAAGAGGATTCTAAGGAGGATCTTTGATGGAACTGAGGTCAGACTTCAGGAATGAGATTAAGGTGGGAAATAGCTAAAGACTACCTGGAGATGACAGACAATGGAAGTCTAAGCTAGTTTAAGAATAACAGGTTTGAGTGTAGATATTTTGATAGGGTCAATGGTGGGAAGTAGCTGGATAATGGAGGGCTAGGCTAGGTTAAGAGTAACAGAGATTTGAGCCTAAGGTAGCTATAATGAAAGGCTTATGGCCTCAGTCAAATACCTCATCAAGTGAGAAGATTCAGTTAGAGTTCAATGGGTTTTCCAAAGCCTGTACTCCATCAACAACATTGTAGAATACTTTTGGGGAAGTAAATTCTAAGAAAAATGGAAAGGTAGAAAAGTGACACATTTTGGAGGAGTGTGAATGAAAAACACTGGATTTTATAGTTGATCCTGGAGGTAATAGAGACCCAAAAGAGTAAAATGAATAGATATCAAGATGACATAGTAAGATCTATCTTTCAGCATATTATTTGGCAACTCAATGGTGGATAGACAGAAATAAAATTTTATGGAAAGTTATGGACAAGAATCTCATGGATTGAAAAGATATTGAAAGATTTCTCAGCATGGAGTAAAGATGGTAAGGGAGAGAAAATCTGAATTCTCCCAATACCTACCTCCAGACTGAAGAGGTGTAGGTTCTGGGAACCCCCTTGAGCTCTCCTTCAATCTTTGAGGTATAGGCCCTGGGAACCCCCCTTGAACTCTGATTAAATTGTCCCATTTGATGAGGCATTTGCATGAGGCTATAAGCCTTACTTTGTGGCTAGGCCCAGACCTCTGTTACTAGCCTAGCCCTCCACTGTCCATCTACTTCCCACCCTTGAGCCTATCAAAATATTAATCCACCCTTGAACTGGCCTAGCTCACCATCAACTGTAGTCTGCAGGTAGCTACTTCCCACCCTCAATCACTCATTGACCTCATTTTACTTCTCCTGAAGACCCTCCACAAACTCCTACCCTAGACTACCCCTAGATTCCTCCCACAACTTTCTGTATATAAGATCCCATCTTCCCTCCATGTGTGTGAGAGCACCATAGAATGACCTAGCACAGACTTACTCTGTGTCCAATATAAGTGAACTTTTAATAAACTTTACTTTTCTTTGGCTGAGAAGACTTGAGTTGAATTCATTCAGCAGGACCAGGTGTATTTGGGGGTCTTCAGAGCAACCCTAGCCCTCTTTATGGGTAACCTCTTCACAGACAACTTTAAAGTACTGCCTCAAGTTGAATTTTGGAGTGGCAGAGTAAACAAAACGTCAGAGTGAGACATTCTTCTGGTCCAAGACAATTTAGGAGTTTAGTAAAGAAAGATCTGTGACATGGGGGTGGAGGCTTGCCTGGAGTGTGCTTGGATGAAAAACCAGTAGTGTGACGTGGTGGTTGTGACAGAAGCAACAGCATCTTTGGGAACTCTCAATCCAGAGGAATTAAGGGGAGCTGGAAACTGGTCAGAAAGAGACTATATGGGACCCCTGTTCTAGGGGACCAGATATTGTTTGGCAACTCCTTTCCCTAGTTAAACTTCTGAGTCATAGCTAAAGAGCATGGAAGAAGACTTTCAGTCAATAGGGAGTGGAAGACCTGAAGGACAATTGTTTGGCAACTCTGAAGAATGCATCATAAAATGATGAGGTATAAGGTTAGGGGTGGTTGAGACCCCAAAATGTCAACATGCTAGGTCCTGCCAAATGAATTCAATTCAAGTCTTCTTTCAGCCAAAGAAAAGCAAAGTTTATTAAAAGTTAAATTGTATGGGACACAGAGTAAGTCTGTGTTAGAAAATTCTATGGCACTCTCACACCATGTATAGACAAGATGGGGTCTTATATACAGAAAGGTTATGGGAGAAATATAGGGATGATCTAGGGGAGGAATTTGAGGAGGGTCTTCAGTAGGAGTCAGATGAGGTCAAACTCTAGTAATGAGTTTGGGGAGGGTCTTCAGGAGGAGTTAATGAGGTCAGGTGATTTGGGTATAGATATTTTGATAGGCTCAAGGAAGTAGATAGACAATGGAGAGCCAAGCTAGTAACAAAGGTTTGGGCAGAGCCACAATGAAAGGCATATGGCCTCTTGCAAATGCCTCATCAAATGGGAGATTCAATCAGAGTTCAAGGGCATTCCCAGAACCTATACCTCATCAACTCCACTGCCTATATCCACTTCTGGGCCATAGTTCAGGACAGGAAGAAGTACTTTCAGTCAGGAGAAAGTGAAAACCCTGAAAGGCAGTATCACTTCCCATTTCAAGAGATCAGGCATCCTGGGAAACAGTAACAGTTGTAATCCCAAAGGGATCAGGGACCCTTCTTTAGTAAGGACTAGAATGCAGACCAGGAGAGAAGTGACCAAACTTCTTCCCATATCACACTATCCAAGAAGCACAAAAAAGTTCTAGACCCCCAGGATTAGCTCTTAAAACAATAGTTCAGAAAGGACAGAAGCTTGAGACAAAGCCCATCCCCTAGGTCAGGAACAGAGCCCACATTAAAATCAAAAAGTTCAAAATCAAAATATAGGATGAAAAAATGAGTAAATAATATTAAAATAACTTTACCACAAAAAGGTACTACAGTGACAGGGAAGATCAGATGCATATTCAGAAAAAGAAAATGAAGTCAAAACAGCTACCAAAAAAAACCCCTCAAAGTGTGTGTGTGTGGGAGGAGGGAAATGTGAATTGGACACAAGCTCAAAAAGAAATTCTGGAAGAGTTAGAAAATGGTTTTAGAAAAATTAGGTAATGAGAGCAAAGGAAGAAAATTATGAAAAGACAACAGCTTAGTTTAAAAAAAATAGACACAAAAATATGGAAGAAAGTAACACATTAAAAACAAAATTGGCCAAAGGAAAAATTGGAACAAAAATTTACTGATGAAAATTATTATTTTTTTTAAGCAATTGGGGTTAAGTAACTTGCTCAAGGTTACACAGCCCATTATTTCTGGGTATGGTGCTAAGTATCTGGGCCTGGATTCGATCCCCAGGTCATCCTGACACTGGGGCTGGTGCTCTTACTTGCTGAGCCACCTGGCTGCCCCTGAAAATTAGTTTTAAAAAGCAGAATTGGCCAAATGGAAGTAAAGGTATAAAAAAGGTCCCTAAAGAAAATAATTACTGAAAAATTAGAATTGGTCATGGGAAAGCTAATAATGCCACAAGAAACATGAAGAAACAAACAAACAAAAAAAGAGTTGGGGGGTTGGGGGAGGTAATGGAAGAAAATGTGAAATACCTCACAGGGAAAAAAAAACTGACTTGGAAAATAAATTGAGATATGTTTTAAGAAATATTGGATTGCCTGAAAGCCATGATCAAAACAAGAACCTAGAAACATTTCAAGAAATTAAAAGGGGAAATTGTCCTGATATCTTAGATCCATGGGGTGAAATAAAAATTGAAAAAGACCAACAATCCATTTCTGAAAGTGATCCTAAACGAAAACTCCCAGGAAAAAATATTGCCAAATTTCAGAGTTGCAGATGAAGGAGAAATTATTACAAGAAGCCATAAAGAATCAGTTCTGATACCCATGGAAACACAATTAGGATTACATAAGATTTAGTAATTACCACATGAAAGGAAGACTTAGAATATGAAATTCTGGAAGGTAAAATAGCTGAATTACAACAAATAATAACCTATCTGGCAAAACTGAGTATAATCCTTCAAGGGAAAAATGGTTATTTATTGAAATACAGAATTTTCAAGCATTCCTGATAAAAGGACCAAAGCTGAATAGAAAATTTGACTTTCAAATACCAAACTCAAGAGAAGCATAATAAGGTATACATGAATGAGAAATCATAAGGGACTCCACAAGATTAAACTGTTTACATTTCTATATGGGAAAATAATACCATATCTTTTAAGAATTTTACCATTATTATGGTAGCTCAAGGGATTCTTCATAGAAAGAAGGTGGGAGAATGAGAAATTATATTGGGATGATGCAAAAAA
>NW_027185777.1:28606471-28740558 GCF_028583685.1 Petaurus breviceps papuanus
AGACAGAGAGAGACAGAGACAGAGAGAGACAGAGACAGAGAGAGAGACAGAGAGAGAGACAGAAAGAGACAGAGAGAGACAGAAAGAGACAGAGAGAGACGGAGAGAGAGAGAGAGAGACAGAGACAGAGGGACAGAGACAGAGAGAGAGACAGAGAGAGAGACAGAGACAGAGAGAGGGAGGGAGAGACAGAGAAAGAGAAAGGGAGAGAGAAAAAGAGAGAGAGTGTGTGTGTTTGTGTATGTGTGTGTAGGCAGGGGAGGCAATGCTTAAACCTCTGCAAAGTAGTAAATGACCATATTTACTTTGTGTTTGATAAACCCAAATTTCCAAGCTTTGGTGGTAAGAACTCACCATTTGATAAAAATTTCTGTGAAAATTGGAAAGCAAGTTGGCAAAAACTAGGCATAGACCAACATTTCCCACTATATAGCAAGATAAGGTCAAAATGGATAATTGATTTATACATAAAAGGTAAGGGTATAAGGAAATTAGGAGAGTATGGAAAATATAGCTGCCAGATATATGAATAAGGAAAGTGTATAGGACCAAAACCAAGAAATAGAAAAATTTATGGAAAATAAAATTGATAATTTTTACTATAGCCAAAATTAGAAAGAAAACAGTAAACAGTGAAAAATGCAAAGCAAGTTTCTCTGAAAAAAAATAGGAAAATCACCCAAATTTATAAAAGTTAAGTTCTATTCCACAACTGAAAAATTGTCAAAGAATATGAACAGGCAGTTTTCAAAAGAAGAAAACAAAGGTACAATTAGTCACAATAAAAAAATATCCGTTACATCACTGCTGATTAAAGAAGTGCAAATTAAAACAACTCTGAAATACCAACTCACATCTATCAGGCTGGCTTGCATGACAGAGAAAATGCTCAATACTGGAGGGAATGTAGAAAAATTGGGACAGTAATGCATTGTTGGTGGAGTCGTTAACTATTCCAACCATTCTGCAGAATAATGTGGAATTATGTCCAAAGAGCTTTAAAAGTGTGCATACCTTTTGAGCAAGCAATATCAGTACTTGGTCTATATCCTAAAGAGGTCAAAGAAAAGGGAAAATAAACTATTTATACAAAATGATTTATAAGATCTCTTTTTGTGGGAGCAAAGATTTGGAAATCAAGTGTTTGTCTACCAATTAGAGAATAGTATAATTATGATGGAGTATTATTGTGATATAAGAAATTATGAGTAGGATTGCTTCAGAAATAACTGGGAAGAATTATATGACCTCATGCAAAGTAGAACCAGGTGTACATTATACAGAGTGACAGCAGTGTTGTAATGATGATCAACTGTGAAAGACTTAACTACTCCAAGCAAGACAATAATCCAAGATAATTCCAAAGGACCCATGATGAAAAATGCTATCCACCTCTGGACAGGTGAACTCTGAATACAGACTGAACCATACTTTAATAAACAAACAAACAAACAACTTTAGTTTTATTGGTGTGTGTTTGTATGTGTGTTTGAAATATGGTTAATATGCAATTGGGAAATATTTAATAAAATGAAAAAAATAAACAAACCCAGAATAAAGTTCTTTATTAACAAAACAACAACAACAATGGAAAGATATGGAGAAGTATTCATTTATTGGACTGGTGGTATTTCCTAAACTGAAGAAAACACAGATACACCAAAGTATTGCAAAGTACCTCTGGGCTATCTCAACTAACCTATGGAAGCCAGCAGTTACTGGTTTCCTTTAAGGAAAACCCATATATGTCAAAAGGCAAAATAGTTGAAACAAAGGAATATTGTGAATCCAGAGGAATAATATATTTTAGAAACTACTCACATGAAAACATTCCCAGAATGTCTAAAATCAATTTTGTGATGACATGACTCAGTAACCTACAACTTGGACCAATAAATAGCAAAATATTCAATATGAAACTTATTATTCTGTTCTATTTCCTCCTCAACAATGTAATAAAAGAGAAAATAAAAGAGGAAAGTAAATCAAGAACATGGCTAGTCATTGGGAAAGTATTTAACATTTTCCATGAATATTTTTTTCCCACATGAAGTGCCCTACAAACTCCTCTTCATTTACACATATTCTATGTCTCTTACAATATCTACTCATATTCTATTCCTCTTACAAGATCCAATTCCAATTCACCAATGCTATTCTGAATTAATTTTACCTAATTATTTTATTTTATATAATTATAAAATATTACATATGATTAATCCATTAATTGTCCAGATCATGAAATTGATTGCCCTATTATGTACTAATTTGTTCTCTAATTCTTTAGTTTGTACAGTGATATGTTGACCTTGCCCTAACATGTATCACTAAGCAGATTTGGAAAATGGAGATGAATACTTGTTGGTCAAGAAATCTCCTCATGTTCCAATCTGCATCTTGGAAATTTTGCCCTGAAATTTTATTTGGGCAAAGGGCAAAGATTTAAAGAATTATGATTTCATCCTAAGGGATTTTGGGGAATAGAAGCACTGAAGGCTGGCAGAGTGAAGACAGGGACAAAGGCAAACAAGAAACAAGAAGGATAAGAGAGTAAGCTAGAGAGAGAAACCCCAGAGGATAGCCAGCAACAACAGGTGCTGGGATTTTAAGATGGAGGTGGGTGTGAACTAATTCCAGAAAGGATTTGGGAGAGAAGTTAACATTACATCAACAAATTAGAACTCTTGAGACTCCAATGGATGTTTTATTTTTTTCATCTTGTGGGGGAAGTGGGAGCCTACTGCCTTCAGCTGGGGTGGAAGAGGTTTACTATTCTTAAATTCTGTTTACTTTTCTCTGTTTAAACATCCACCATGTTAGCAGTTTTTTTTAAAGCTGATAACCATTTACATTACTAATCTTTAAATTATATATTGGAAATACTTTTTTTTTTCTTTTTGGAGGGAGGGAGGCTGGGCAATTGGGGCTAAGTGACTTGCCCAAAGTCACAAGGGTAGTAAGTGTTAAGTGTCTGAGTCTGAATTTGAACTGAGCTCCTCCTGACTCCAGGGCTCTATTCACTGCACCACCTAGCCACCCCAATGAAAATGCTTTTTATAGGAGGACTAGGAGATAACTCTATCAGAGAGGAAACAGAAAGATATTAAAAACTGTGATTTTAATCAGAGTTTGATTTCTGACTGAGGGTTCAGCCCCCAGAAAAAAAAATATGATTTTTTTAACTTCTCAGGGAAGAAAGTAAACTTACACCATGGACTGCTACGCAATGCTGGCAGTGCTAGTGATGAGCAAAACTAGCTAGGCTGATATTGAAGTGGAGGCCTTTGCTATCACTTGAGGCCACATTTGAAAGAAGAATCAGTGTACTAAAGATGAGAAAAGAGAAGGCAATAGTTGTGGGTCACTCTCCAGGGGAGGGATAGCTCAGGCTACAAATGCATAGAAGCAAATAAGAGTGACAAAGAGCCCTCATTCCTTCAGTTCAGCTTACTGCACCGCGTCTGCTACTGAGACATATATTTATTCTTTCTCCAATTTGACTGTGAGTATTTTGTGGACAGGCTCTATAGGTAACTCTCATTTTTTAAATTCCCATTAAGCTAAAGACTTTTTTTCCCATATGTCAGATGTAAATTACTTTAAAATATTTGAATTAACTAATGCTTCAAAAGGTCACTCAGTCCCACTCCCTTATTTTATAGATGAGGATCTTGAGCCCCAGTGAGACAAAGTGATGTGAAGAATTAAAAGGAATGGAAAGAATGAGATCTAGAATGAATGGATGGTTCTTTCAAGTAGACAGATGATGTAAATAAAAATTTCCTAAAAAATAGAATTATCCAGTGGTAAAATAGGTTACCTTGGAAGGTATTATATTCATCCATTTCCCAATAACCTGATAATAGGTCCTGATGACCAATTATCTGGAAAACCATAGACGGGATTCGTTGTCAGGCACAAGATAGAAAAAATAGCCTCTAAAATACCATCCAATACTGATAATTTCTGATCCTACCCCAGGCCAAACAGATTGTAAGTGTCAGAGCTGAGATTTGAACTTAGATCTTTGTACTCTAAATCCAATGGTCTTTCCCTGATGATTTTTGTTAGCAAAGATTTTCTACTGATCATAAGAAGAGATAGAGCCATATTATGGCACTGGGCTTTCTGCTGAAGGATTGCAATTTCTAAGCAAAGGCTAGTGCCTAAGTGTCCACTCAAGTACAAAAATTGCTGATATTGTCAGGCCCATTGTCTAACTCTGAATGCCAACAATTGTGTCATCATTGAAATATAAAGTGTGAAGATGAATGTACATCCACATATCCAGATGTGTTTTTCCTTGGCAAATGTATCACTGTGACCTACCGTAGTACTTGGGGAACTCTTACATTTTTCAAGCAGCCCATTGCCTTTGCCTCATGGCTGACTCTTCTGCCATCTGCTGAATATCCAACTCCCTCTGGCTCTAAAGGACATTTGAGGGAAAGACTTGGCATCAAGGAGGAAAGAGTACCTTTTAATTTCCCTCAGAAAAAAGAACTGCATATCTATATCATAGGCATTTGGAATAAAATCAAAACTGAAATGAGGTTTTATGCTGCTGGCTACAGTTTTGTTATATGGGCAGCATGAGTTGCCATTTTAACCTTGGAGTGCTCAGGTTTTCTCACCTGTCAATTAAGAGTCTCTTTTCTAGTTGGTCATTGATTCATTTTTAAAAGGTAAAATGATGAATGGAAAATAGAGCAAAAGAGCTTTTTCCTTTCAAAAGGCTTACTGTTTTATGGAGCTCTATTCCCCAATGATAAATTTATATGTAAGATTTACAGCCTCAAAAATCTCAGTTTCTGCCTTCTTCTGTTCATTATTAATAAAATCAAGGTGGCCAAAAATGACACAAATAAGAAAGAAACATAAGTCCTAAAGGAAAATTTTACCATAAAGAACTGTGTAGAAAATTTAGATGATGTACATGACACATGCAGGTAATGTCTGATGCATTTCTTCTTTCCAACAAATCAGACAGGAAAATTTACTCTGAAATGCAGTCAAAACTTGTGACCATCTTGGAAGCAGCAGGGAGACTAGTCAGAGCAGATAAATTCTTACTTAGTTATTTGACTGGAGCTATAATCATTCTAAATTTGCAAATCCTACAGAAGCCCAGTGCTCAGTTTCTTATTGTAGATCAAGAGAATGGCACAACTCATAAATATTGCCCAATAAGACACACACATGGAACTCTTTTATTTTCTCATTAAACTTCAAATAGAGATACCCCCCAAATAATCTATGAAGTATCATGAGTGTGTCATACATGCACATACATATATGGTGAACCATGACTGGCCAAAAGAAAAATTTGAATTATTTGTACCCTAAATTTGATATTTAAAAAGCAACATGTGAGAGGTATGGGAAATTTGATAGAAACATAGAACCTGGAGGCAAAATTGTTAAAACACCATGTTGGGCAGATCTGTTGACACTCATAAACCACAGGGTAAGCTGAGCCAAGTTTCCTATCAGGAACCAATTTACACTTTGGTTAGAGACTTGTGAAGTACATTGGTTTTCTTGGAATCCCAAATTCAAAACAAATCTTTGGTGATGAAAAGTGAGGGAAGAAAATGGCATCCACTTAGAAATTCTTTACTCCAGTCAAGTTAAAATCTAAGGAAGCACTCTCCTGGGGTCTGGTCTTTGTACTTCCAGTTAACACAAAAGAAACCAAAAGAAAACACTAATATCCTCACCTCAGGTGAATTTAACTATAGTCCCAAGTAGCACTTCAGTCATGCTTTGTTTCTAATGGTAAATAAAATTAACAATAAATTGTCATTTTCCTTTGTAACTGAGAGACTGACACTAAAGAAAACTGTCACTGAGACAAATATGAGGTCTTTTAGGTTGGTCAGTGGGGGAAGGTCTTGTGGAGGAAAGGTTCATGTTCGACTTGGCAGCATAGAATTCTATCTCCAAGCCTTTGCCCAGAATGCACTCAATCTTTACCTCTTACCCTTAGACACCCTAATTCCTCTCAAAACTTAGCTCAAGGATGACCTTATATATGAAGTCTTTTCTGATCTCCCCACACACACCTCCTAATGTTTTCCCCTCACAAAATCACTTTGTCTTTATTTTGTAAATGATTATATACAAATACACATGTGTAAATACATAAATATAAATAAATATACAGTAAATATATGTGTTTGTACACACACATGTATGGGTTGTTTGCTGCCATAAAATGTAATATCTTTGAGGGAAAAGACTTGTTAATTTGTCTGTTTTCATCTAGCACAATTTTTAGAATATAGTAGTTTGTTAATAAATCCATTTTAATTCTTCAATTGTGTTTAGCTTACAGTGAGGAAGACACATGAGAGAATCTAACAGCTATCCTTAAGTATATGAATGTTATATAGTGATTGAACTTTATCTATCTATCTATCTATCTATCTATCTATCTATCTATCTATCTATCTATCTGTCTATCTTTGGTTTGTCATCCCAAAACACAGAACCAGGTGCCATCAATGATAATTTCAAAGAAGCAGAAGTTAATTTTGAAAGCAGGAAAAAAAATATCCTGATAATCAGAGTTGCCCAAAAGTGGCCTAAATTATCTGATGTAGGGGGTTCACCCTCATTAGAGATCTTCAAACAAAGGTTTGATGACAACTTATTAAGTATGATGTAGTCAGGGGTATTCTTGTTTAAGTCTGGATTAGACTAGGGTGGCTCTGACATCCCCTGTGATTCTGATTCTGAGGATCTTTATGTTTATTAGATCTTGTCACTTCACTCCTCTGATCAAAATTTTCTATGGTTCTATGTATCCTACAGAATAAATTTCCAGCTCCTTTTTCTGACTTTTAGAACATAGATTATCTGGAATTGCCTAACCTTATCAGCCTTATTTGAGGCTGTTTCTGCCTTTGGACTATACTCTCCAAAAGACTGGAAGAATATTTTTTCTGCTCTTTTTATTTCTATGCCTTTGTTCATACTGTCTCTTATGTCTATAACACCTTCTCTTCCTAGCTTTACTTGTGGACCATCTTATTTCATTCCTGGCAATTTCCTGTATGTGACATTTACTATCTAGTCATCATCCTCATCTCCTCCCTATAGGAGATGTCCTTTGGTCCTCAACCTTGGGCCCAGATAAGTGAGTTTTTTTTTTACTTGGAAGGGACCAGACCTTTGCATCCCTAATCAACCAACTCCCAACCAGGCCCACCAATATGGTACTCCCTCTCCAGGAAAATATGCTATTTTCCATCATTAGAATATATACTCCTTGAGGGAAGGAATTGTCTTTCTTGATTGTATCTATAGCTCCAGTGCTTAGAACAGTACCTGTCACATAGTAAGCATTTAATAAATACATATTTATCTATTCCTCTATCTACTCTTTCAAGTTCAACTCAAATATCACTACCACTGTGAGTCTTTCTCTGATTTTGCTTTTGGTAATGGTATTTTCACCCTTGGATCTCACAAGACACTTTATTTCTCATCTCTCCAATTCTCTTATGTATCATTTCATATTAAAATAATCATTATATATCACATCCTATTTTTAAATTACCAACTTCATGAGAACAGGAAAAATATTCTGCTACAACTTGTATTTCCCCTTTCACTTAGCATAGTGTTTTGCATGTAGTAGCAGTCAGGTTTTTTTTTATTGTATTGTATTGTATTGTATTTCAAAAATGAATTAAGTTTTATTGAACAAGAACATTCAGATCTTGGTCCTTACTAACCATATGGCCTTGATTAAGGCATAATTTCTCTGAGTCTCAGTTTCTTTGGTTATGAAGTCATGCTATCTAAGGACCTTTCCAAGTCTTTTTTTCTGAAAATAAATTCAACAATCAAGATAGTAGGGTGATGCTAGGTGACACAGGGAATAGAGCACCAGGCCTGGAGTCAGGAGGACTTCAGTTCAAGTCTGGCCTCAGACACTTAATACTTACTAGCCGTGTGACCTTGGGTAAATTATTTAACCCCAATTGTCCTGCCCTCCCCACTCCAAAAAAGCAAAAAAAAAAATAACAATCAAGATAGTATAATTTTTCTGGCACTACAAAGGACTTCAGAAGACCTCTAGCCTAATCCTCTGATTTTTCAGATGAGAAAACTGAAACCAAGAAAGCTTAAATAACTTCTCCAGTGTTATATAGGTAGCAAACAGAAGCTGGATTAGATCCTAAGTCCTATTGACTACAAAACCAGTACAACTGAACACCATTCTTTCAATGATTCCCACAGCAAATTGATAACTACTAAGTTAAGTAGATAGATAAGCCATTTACTAAGTACCTACTACATATCAGGCACTGTGCTATGCACTGGGGTCCATTCCATTAGGAAGTTGACAGACCTAAGGGTAAAGACACTACAACACTATACAAAGACAATATAATAGTTTTGGAAAAATGAGGAGAAGGGGGGCCTGACTCATGGGGAGGAGTTATGAGGAAGTATGTGGAAGCCTCAACTCCCCTAAGAATCAGGCAAAAGTTCACATATTAGAGAGGAAAAATTCCAGAGACAGAATCCAAGATTTAACTGGGAAAGAGAGATTGTGGTTCATTGAGTGTCTATTGAGCATCTATTATAAAAATAGCTAGCATATAAATGAATGAGTATTGTGTGGATTCACTATATCTCAAATCACATTTACCATTGCTTAAAACCCCCTGTTTTATAAGTTTGAGTTTTCAGTTATCCACCATGCAGCAGAATAATAGATGTGGATTGAAAGTCTACTTAGAAACAGGCGAAATGAGAAAGGTGGAGCTAACGTGCTAGTAAAAGGTAGATTTAAGAAAATCTAAAAAGTAAATACAGAACTGCGCTCTGTATGATACCATAATGCCATGATTTAAATTCTTAATGATGGCCTCAAGGTAAAAAGAAAAAAAATTGAATAATGTACATCATCTTCTGTCTGAAGGCAAAGGAAAATAAATAATGCATTTTAGAAAGATTTCTATCAAAGTTTGTAAGATAAAGTTTTGTAAATTAGTGTCAGGAAAAAGTCTTGTAGGGGCTAGTAGGGAATGCTTTTCCTATTAAAGTTTTAGTCAAATCATTTTTCACTATAACTACACCTAGGAATTGAGTTGTTGATTGGTACAAAGGACAGTGCATCCCAAGTACAGTAGTCTGGCTCACTATTTTCCAAGAAAATTTGCCTCCATAAAGGGATCATCAGTTGCCCCTAAATATCTAACTCTGGAAGAAGTAGGGTGGGTAGAAACTGGCATAGAGCAAGGTAAACCCTGAGTGAAAAGTGATGTATTTGATGATACCCTGTGCTGACCGAGGAAGAGGACCATAAGGCTGGGGAAGAAGAACATTCTCATATGCTACAATTCCAGAGAAAATTCCTGGTAAGTCTATGCCGGTTGTGACTTTGCCAATGATAATGATTTTTTGTTTAGAAGATGCTTACTTGTAGTTATTTCTGTGTATTCCTTATCTGCCCAAGTAGACTGAAAGCTCCTAAAGGGTATGCAGTAGTACTTTTTTTTCCTCTCTAAGCTCTTTCTCTATATAGGAAGATTTTTTTGGCAACTACTTTCATTTTAGAGATGATAAATAAGATTTTATTTAATTGATTACACTCCCCAAAGTATCAGCTTTACAAAAACGATTGTCATAAACTAAGAAACCTTATACTGTGATCAATTGTTTTGACTCTTTCTGTCTCCATTTCCCCATCTGTAAAATCAGGAAGCTGGGCTAGATGCTTTCTTAGTTCCTTACATTCCATGAGTATGAGATGATTTGATTTTTCTCATCATTAAAATCATGACTGGGCAGACCCTCAAATATTGTGATAATGTGATTTATATGGATCTATTGATTTCTAGGCTTTATAACTCAGAGCAATAAATTCCCAAATGATGGAATGTTGGCCATTAAAAAACATCAAACAAAACTGATCTAAAGTTTATTTATCTTATTGAATGGTTACTGTAACAATATTAATAGAAATACAGAGCAAGACCCAATAGTTAATGCCTAATATTAGATATTTATCTTACCAAGAAACAGGACCTAATGATAAATCCTAAAACTAGCCCTAGCACCAAGAAACCTAAGTAAACTGACTGTTACCAGAAGATGGCAGTCATGTTAAAGCTGTCAGTAGTTTAGTACTTAGTAAAAGAACTTAATTACCTTCTAATTATATCATATTAGAAAAAAAAAGACATGGTACATATGATGATAGTGTCAAATGAATTACTCTCTATATGTCATAGGTACCTCCTAAAAACAATAATTAATTTTACTTTGAAGAAACTCCAGATCAGTTTATGTTTTGTCCCTACCCAATTTATATTTTTACGGCCTGATTCCAAGCATAGATCAAATTCAGAATAGTCTAGGCTTAACTTAATTCCTCTTATATCTAAATCTTCCCCAGTGACAGGAATCTGTGACCTACCTTCTCGTGAAGGTTGGGGACACTTTGTGTTTGAATCCACAAAGCTGTTGCTTTTCTCTCCTGAGCAATTAATTCTAACAAGCATTTAAAAGATGATCACCTCCAACCCAGAGCTTTTAAATGATATGTTCTTGTCTGGCTATAGACAAAATGCGTAGGCAGTTGGCAACCTGCTTCCTTGAAACGTTATTTGATATTTATAGGAGAGTGATGGCCCAGAGGTAAAATGCACTTAACTAGATATAGTTATGAAAAATGTCCATTAGAGACAGCCTGTTACTCACAAGGTGGAGAGGAATGTTGAATAGAAACATGAGAGCTCTACTTTCCATTGTGATAGGTCATTTCAGCTCAGTCCTTCCTATTTCCATGCCTCCTGACACCTCTTGTATTTTACAGGGTTAAGGAAAGAATGGAGACTCAGGAGACCACTATGAAGTTCTGGTTCTGTCAGAGATTTGACATATGACCTTGAATAAGTTGGTTAAACCCTTACTACCTCTATATTTCCCAAAATAAAACAAGGATGACAAAATCATCACACATAGCATTACTGTGAGGGCTGAGTAATACATATGTCTAAAATTATTTGAATAAATGCTTAAAGATGACACATTAAAGTAAGATTCCCTATTCTGTCTTTACACTTATTAGACTGACACACTGCTAGATTTGCAGCATCAAAAATAACTGACTCTAGTTAGTTCAAATCTCAGACACTTGACATTTACTAGCTGTGTGACCTTGAGCAAGTCAGTTAACCTTAATTGCCTTACCTTCCCCCCTCAAAAAGAAAAATAACTGAGTAGCCATTCTTCATTGACATGGGGATTTCTTACTAAGTATATGGGAGTGTTACCTTATATAAAAATAGAGAGTTTTTTCTCTTTTAGGAAACAATATGTATGTCCATGTGAATTGCATAGATGATGTGAGGATAACCTTGGTTCTCCTATCCTTTCATTGATTTTCGTAAGTTTTTGTATTGATATTTACAAGAGAAAAGTCAAAACTTAGTAAGAGAATGGAAATAGCACTTTCTCCAAGTTTCCTTGGAGGAAAAGAAAGAAAAATGAGAGGAAAACAACTGAGAAATCATGTCAGCTTGTTAAGTCATTTGAAGTATTTTGGACAATCAGAGCACTCGGGGTAATTTCCTTGCAATTCATCGGCTGCATAATGATGACTGCCTATTCCACTCTCTGACACTGAGATATATTATACCCAACTGTGATCAGCATGTATAAACAATAAACAGTGTAAAAATATACAATGTCAAGAAATAGGTCTCAGTGGTGCTTTTAGAAAGACAGATAAATCACACTGAACTTGAAATAAAAGATGAGTGGGATATAGACAATTGTGATTAGCTGAAATGTGTGCATTCTTTTTATTTTTAATTTACGCACTCATTCATTCAACAGAATTGATTATAAAATATGTCAATAACACTAGTGTTGTTTCTTTTAACCTCTCTTTTGAGGGCTTGCCAACTACCTAAATTCCTCAAGCTGTTCCATTGAAAATGATTAATTTCTAAATTTGTTGGCAATGGTTGATCCCATCTATTTACAGAAAGCAACGTAAGTTCTTTCCAAGGTATATTTGAATTTGCTTGGATTAACCACTTAGGCATGGGCCTATCTTTGATAAATATTAGTTGCCAACCCTTGAAGGCAGACTATTTTAAACCATCAGGAATGTTCGAACCACTTCAAACATCTAAGATCACGTGAAAACATGTTCACAGACAGGTCAGTTGAATACCAAGTCTGTGTAGTGTTATAGTGTCCTTTCTGAAGTATGTTTCTTCAGAAAGAAAAAAAAGAAAACAGTTAAAAAGAATGTAACTGAAATCCAAATCTCCTGGAGATTTGAAACAGCTCTCTATTTCTGAACTGAAAATCATAAATTCAAGTCTTGGCACCAGATCTGTTCCATTTCTTAACTATCCAGAGATATACAATCCTTTAAATCCTGCTTTTCTGCATAAGCTCAATAGTGTGCCCACTCTCAAAACTCCTTAAGAGAATAATGTCATCAATCAAAGGAATGGTGTGCCACACTAGAACACCAAAGGCCAACATTATACTCTGTTGATGGCTCAATGCCCCAGGAAAAATATATTCTTTCTTGACCCCACATTTTTCATAATGCATAGGATCAAATTTGGAAGCAAAACTCAAACACCTGTCCCTCTCGATCTTCCAGGGACATTTCTTGGGATCATATATCTAAAGCTGGAAGGGACCACAAAATCATTTAATCCATACATCTCATTTTAAAGATGAGGACACTGAGGCCCGGAAAATTAACTGACTGTAGCAGCAAGCACCCCAGCGTCCCCAGGGTGGCTGCCAACACAGGTTCTTAGATCTGCTTTGATAAAGGAAAGCAACTCAAAATGGGTTAACAAGCTTACTTTAGTCAGTCAAATATGTATTATTTACCTAGTTCGGGGGAAAAAGGTCAGCACCCCGAACTTCAGAATATACAGACAGAATTATCAAGACAGAGAAACAGATCAAGTAGACAGTTTCCAAACTGTCCAACCAATTCATCCATACCAAATCAATATCTGGTTTTCATCAACATCTGGGTTTTTCAAAGCCGGGGGTCTCTCAATAACGGCTTCCCAGAGTCTCATCTGATCAAATCACGGAACACTTCTCAAAGTGAGTCCCCAAAACAAAGCCTCAAATCAGGGTTTATATAGCCTTCTCCTGGCTCAGAGAATGTAACAACCTTCTGGACCCACTGGCCAATCAAAAAGTATCTACTGAAAAACAAGCCTCCCACCCCCAGCTCCTGGTGCACTTTAGCCTAGGGGCAGGGAAGATCTTAAAAATTTACATTCCCATTACACTGACCAAGATCAGATTTTGAATCCAGATCCTCTGACCCCCAAACTGATGCTCTCCATTCTGACAATTGGGTGGTCAGTATATAGACAGTTGTTGATTTATAAATAGATTGAATGGCAAAAGCATGTATATAAAGCAGCAGTTTTCAGAACTTGGATCATTCTTTTCCATAAAACAATATGATAGAAACAATGATAAAGTTCTCAGTACAGTCCAAATGATTCAATATTTATAATTTACCTGAAATACAGATGCTAGAAAACCTAACCTTACCAACCTGTGGCAATATATCCATGACACAATACATTCAGATGTTCATTTCTATGCTCATAACACCAAAGCCTAGCATATAGTAGGTACTTAATAAATATTTGATGATTGAATGATTGATTGAAAGTCTTTTTAGGAGCATACCAGTATCTCTTCAATTTTCTCATTTGATTTGAACCTCGCAATAATCACAGGAAGTAGGCACTATTATCACCATTTTATAGTTGAGAAAACTGAGGCAAAGAGAGATGAAGTGGCTTGCCCAAGATCATACAACGAGGAAATATTTCAGGATGAATTTGAACTCAGATCTTTCTGAATCTAGATATAGTCCTCTCTCCATTGGACCATCTAACTGTCTCCAGAAAGACATGGGTATGGGGTTATAAAATGATGCCATCATGAAATTCTGGGGAAAATTCTGGACCATAGCTATTTTTTCAGGTATATATGCTCATCATGCTCATTCTCATTCTCTCTCTCTCTCTCTCTCTCTCTCTCTCTCTCTCACTGTCTCTCTCTCTCTTTGTCTTTCTGTCTCTGTCTCTCTCTGTCTCTCTATCCTGTGTCTCTGTCTCTCTCTGTCTCTGTCTCTCTCTCTGTCTGTCTGTCTGTCTCTCTTTGTCATATGCCATATCACCATATCATTTAATCAACTGATACCTTTTCAACTTGCAAGAGTTAAAATGCTTCTTTTTGAGCTTGCCCCTCCCTCCCCACATTCATATATTTCCTTTTAATTGAGCCTATGGAAATTCAGGCATAAGCACTAAAGGAGGCTTTGAGAATGTAAAGATTCATATATATTTTGGTTGAATAGTGGACATGTATTTTTCATCAAATGTTATTACCCAATCTTGGATAGATGACAAAGAATTGGAAATTACAGGGATGTCCATCAATTGGGGAATATCTGAACAAGTTGTGGTATTTGATTGTAATCTAATACTACTGTGCTATAAGAAATGATAAGCACAACGATCTAAGAAAAACATGGACAAACTTACACAAAATAAGGAAGAGTAAAATGTTCAATACCAAGAGAACATTATGAACAGTAATAATAGTATTATTTTAAACAAATAAGCCATTCTGACCATTATAAATACCAAAATTAGCTATTAAGGAATAATAAGAAAGACACTCTCTGCATCTAGAGAAAGAAACAATACATAGAAGTGTGTGTGTGTGCGTGTGTGTGTCTGACAGTCATCTGATAGGTGAAAATAAAGAGGGGAAATTTACATGATAATCTTATTATATATTTAAAAGGAATACATAGTTGTACTTAATAGATTTGCCATTTCACTTGTAATCATTATTATTATTATTATTATTATTATATTATGTTATATGGGAAAAAAATTGGATAGAAAGGAAAATTTTCAGGACCTGATTGGGACTGAGGGAAATGGCAGTGATGAAGGTAGATATCAATATCTGGATCAAGGCTCTTAACCTATGTTGCATTATGAACACATTTTTATTGTCATGAAGACTATAGACCCCTTCCCAGAAAAAAAAATGACAAGTCAAAACTGAAGAAAATCCTCAATTTCACTTAGTTTAGCAAAGTGTGTGTGGGGGTGGGGTGGGGGGGGTGTATTTCCCAACTGCAGTTCATGGATCATCTGAAATTTGTCAGCATATTCTCTGGAGGTTTCACAGACTCCACATTAAAGATTGTTAAGCCAGAACAAAATCTGCATCCAGATCTCTATCTACATAAGTGCTAGCATTTCAATATCTTCTTAGCAGAGCTGTAACTCTGGGTGTGGTACCCAAGGCAAGTAGTATGAACTGTAGTCCTAAAAAGTGAACCAATATCTCAGTTGGGAAATGGGGGACAGAAATCCTTGGACAGCAACCTCAGCATGCAGCTGAGAAGGTCACCATGATGGGGTGAAGAAGAGATTATAATCTGGTAGCTATATATTTTAAGAAATTTTTCTTGCCAAGTAGGTTATTGAACATTGTGGTTTCTAGTTCTTGAAGGCACACAAGTGCAATCAGCTCCCTCTAATTGCCAGGCTTTCTAAATCCAGTGCCCTCTAAAGTCAACAAACATAAAATTCCAATCATCCCAATCTTAGCTACAAAATGGCTTCCTCAAATTTTCGTGGCCTAATACTGGATACAATAATCATTGTCTATAACGGGGTATCCAGTATTCTTCTATTATATCATCTAGCCATTATGGGCTTCTTTCTCCTAGTTTGAAGAATCCTGTGTTTTAGACCTTCCCTATCTCCTCATCTCCCAGAAATAATTAGAACTTGAATATCTAATTATTAAATGAGATTACATATATATCCCTTAGCCCAAGGCAAGGCACATACTGCTTTCTTCCTTCTGTACACTTGCCTAACTGAGCAGGCAAACTCATTTCTGTTATGTTATTTAGGTGATAATGATTTCACTCTCCTAACAAAATCATTTAACCATGGATTTTCTAAAAATTTCTAGAATGTCAGATACTGTGTGCAAGGTGAGTGTTTATAATTCAGAGGATCCATGTTCACCTGTTACTTAAAGGCAGGACCTTGGACAATTCACTTCACTTATCTGCACTTCAATTTCTTCATCTGCAAAATGAAATGTTGGACCTAATGACCTCTATGTGCCCTTCTAAATCTAAATTTATAATCTTATGATCCTATTGGGGTGCAGGTGGGATTCTTGACATTCTTTAGGTTATAGAACAGATATAAGTGTCTACCTTATGCCTCGTGATGATGCCCTTGGTTGTTGTTTTTTTCCTCCCTCAAACTTCCAGGACCTAAATTTATGTGATATGCATTTTAATGGATTAATAACAACTCCCAAAAGGAGCACAAAATGCAAAGTAGTGGAAGATTTTGCATCTATTGGAGTGCATTCTATTTTTTGAAAGCAACCCCAGAAATTAGCAGTGACTCACATCCAATTACCAGAAGTGGAATGATGCTTTATGGAGAAGAGTGAATGAGTTAGTGGAAAAGTTATGAGGTTGCTAGAAAACATCTGCAATTGAAATACCTGACCTAGTCTTTATATAGACCAGCAATACAAATATAATTTCAAACAAAGTCTTAAGATATTTTCTTGCTTAGGAGAATTTGTTTCTTCAAAGGCAGCATGCTACAGTAGAAAGAACATTGAGTTTGGAATCAAACAACCTAGGTTTGAATTATAGTTCTACCACTTAATACCAATAACCTTGGGCAAGTCATTAGCTTCTGGGAGATATCATGTTACAACAGAGTAATGATCTTGAAAATGAGGATTTTTTTTTTCAAATCTTGACTGTATCACTTACTAACTTTAAGTTTTTCCACTGAAGCCAATGCCATTCTAGACTTCTTGATCTTGGGTAAGTCTTTTAATTTCTGTTTGCCTCAATTTTCTCATTTTTAAAATGAAGACTTTGGACCAAGTGTTCTCTGTGTTCACTTTCAACTTTATGCATGTGATTCTATTATAATAAGTCATACTCTCCACCTTCCAAATAATTACTATGCCACAGAAGAACACAATAAATGGGTATGAACAAAAGACAAAATATTTTTATTCAAGATTTATAAGGTTTAGAACTTACTTTTAACACTTCATTTGTTGCTAGCCAATCCCATATGCCTCCCTTATTAACTCATTACCCCATTCAGCAAAATGTCCTCCTCAAACCTCCCAAGACTCCCCCTTTTGCTATTCTCTCTGCTGAGAACTTTGCCTCATATTTTACTTTTAAAAATGAGGCCATATTCTGTGAGCTCCCTCCTCTGCCCTCTTCTTCATTTCTTGTCACTCATATACCTTCTGTCTCTATTTCCTCCATCACTCATAATTCACCCTTTATGAAGTAAACTTAGTTCTTACCAAAGGTAGTTTCTCTGCTTATTAAAGAGATTTCATTCCATCCCAACTCTTCTGACAAATTGCCCCCTGTTATTTTCACTCTTTCACTTATTTTCAATTGCTTCCTATCTCCCGGTTCAATTCTTACATCCTACAAACACACCCCAAACCCTGTCATCCATGCTACCTATTTTCCTCTATCTCTTCTTTCCTTTGTAGCTAAACTCCTCAAAAGACCACCTACAATAAGTGCTGCTATTTTCTTTCTTCTCACTCTTTTTCTAACCCCTTACAATACAACTTCCAACTTTTGTTACTAAGCTGAAATTGCTCTCAGAAGTTACTACTGATCTCTTGGTTGCCAAATCCAATGGACCATTCTCAATCCTTATTCTCCTTGATGCCTCTGCAGCTTTTGACCCTTTTGATCACTTTCTCCTCCTTGATACTCTCTTCTCTACATTTTCAGTATATCACTCTGTCCTGGTTTTCTTTCTACCTATCTGAGTACTCCGCTGTGTCTTTTGCTCAAACTTCTCTAGATCACACCCTCTAACTGTGGTGTCCCTCAAAGCTCCTCCTGAAACTTCTTCTTTTCCCCCTCTATATTACTTCCCTTTGTGATCTCATCAATTCCTACAAATTTGATTACCATCTTTATTCTGCTGAGTGTCTAATGTTGAGTTTAATATCAAATCTTCCTGATTCCAAGTGTGGTGCCCTTTCTACTGCACCACCTAGCTGCCCCAATACAGTACCTAGCACATAGTAAGCTCATAATAAACATTTGTCAACTAACTGACACTTATTTACTCTTTTTGTGCTTTTAGATGATCCAATCTTTCTCATTAAAAGAAAAAATATATTCAAGATTTGATGTTCATTTGAATACAAAAATGCAACACAAATCAGGGGGTGCCTGATTTCTAATGCCTTAGAAATAACACAAAACTTTTTAGAGACAATAGGACTCAATTTTCCTATTTTAATTTGCCCCATCATATGATTTCATGGTGACATTTATATAAATGGCAAAGTTTTAGTAGCTTCCTGGGGTGATCAATAACCCATTCTTCATAAAAGCCTGCCCCTATAGCCTCACAGAGATCATTGTAGGTGAAAGTCATAAATATGAAACAATGATTGTTGCCTTTTGCCATTATTAATATTACAAAACATATGAAATGCTGATTTCTGTTGGATTTCTGAACTTATGTAAAATTAGAGGATCAAATAGAAATTCCACATTTTAAAAACTTTCTGGCCAAGTCCCACATTGAAAAAATAAATTTACAATGTTTTAGTCCTTAGCTAGAGAAAAAAAATTATATATGTATGTATGTATATATATATATATATAGTATTTTTCCTGAAAATATATATCTTGTCATATAATTTTCATTCAAAATGTGCTACTTATTAAAACAAAAACATAGAAAAAGGCTAGAGAAGATGAGGGAAATCAAATAGTCCAAACCCCTTATTCTATGAATACAGTATAGGAAACTGAAGCCAAGGGAGGTGAAGGGAGCAAGAGCTCAAAGCCCAAGTACAAATGAAAGACCTGTGGTCAAACATACATCCATCTTCTTTCTGTTCCAATGCACTTTCCATTGACTCTCAGTGAATGTATGTTGGATTGTTGTCTACATTCCAAACATATGGGTAAATTAAATAGGATGGATATTTCTGGAATGCCCTCTCTAACTTTCACATTATCATTTTTTGCTGAATATAAAATAACACAATATAATATGACATTCTAAGAGTAATTAGCAAGCATATGAAATATAATTCAATCCAATGACTTGGTCAGTTTATTACAAAATTAGTCATATTAGGTCCACTTAAATGTTTCAGGGAAGTACAATTTAATATTATTTACTTAAACTGCAAACAAACTGAAATGTAAAATATGATATAGTCTCTTCTAATTATCATTCCCCTACAACTTGCACAGTTATTCAACCCATTTTTCTCTCCTTAGTTGTCCCATAACACTTCTCAGCTAAGGACCTAACCTCTTACCTTAATTTAAAAAAAAATCTATCCATTGCAAGTTTCCCTCTTCCACCTCCCCACTCAACAATACATGAAAAAAAATCTTTTGACATCATCTTTCATTCTCTATCTCTTCATCTAATATATGATGAAATGATGGCTTTTTTTGCTCAGTACAATTCTTCTACTTGGGGAAAAGAGTTCTGGATTTTGAATCTTAGCACCTGGATTCAAATTCCCCCTCTCCTACATCATGTGTATTACCTTTTCCAAGTTGCAATCTCTCTGAACCTCACTTAATATTCTCATCTGGAAAATTAAATGACTGAACTAGATAACCCTTGAATTTTCCTCCAAATCTGAATCTATGAGTTTTTTTTTTAAGCAATCGGGGTTAATTAACTTGCTCAAGGTTACACAACCAGTTATTTCTGGGTGTGGTGCTCAAATCTATGAGTTTATGATTCTGGGATGATCCTTTAATCCTACCCCCTACCATTTCATACTTCAAATTTTCCCTACAATACCGTTCCTGTAACCTTCAATTCCCCCATGTCTTTGTAAGTGTGTATGTTTGTGCATATGTATGTAATGCATATATACACAATAATACACATAAGTATGTGTGTACATAATGTACATAATAATACACATATGTATATGTGTGTATGTTATCCCTTCCACATCGCAATTTTCACCATCATGGTTTCAAAACATCACAGTTCAATATAAGAAAGTAATGTGAATTTTGGGTCAGTTTTGCAGAAGCCACAGACAACATGTGAAGGCCAACAAACAACACAGAAAACTTTGGAAACAGAGAAGTGCATTATATGTGTGTGCAAGTATGTATATATATGTATGTATATGTATACACACATATATACACCATATTATATGTGTGTGTGTATAATATCAACCCAAATTTTACAATAAGGTACTATAAAACCCATAAAAGAAAAAGAAAAAAAATCAAATTTTTAATCTGGTATAAAGGGAGGGCCACAGATATTTTATGTGGATTTTCCAGGTCTCTGGGGCATTGTGCCCCTAACCCCTGTGATATGGGAAGGACAACTGCACACACGTATATACACATAACACACATATACATGCACAAATATACGCATATATGTGAGTATATATATACACACACACATATAAATGTGTACATTGTGTGTGTGTTGCTTCTTCAATGCTTCTTAATCTGTGGGTCATGACCCAATATGTTTAAGAAGCGTTGGGCTAGATTATGCAGCATCAAGTCAGCCATTCTCTCATGGCAGCTGGTCTGTGTGTCAGGGAGGAGGGTTCACTAGGACAGTGCTTCTTAATCTGTGAGTCACAACACCATATGGGGTGGCAAAATTTTGGCAAGAGTGAAAGGACACACAAAGACCAAAAATGAATTAAAAATTGAATGTTTAGTGAATCTGAAGCATTTCTTGCAGCATTTGCCCATGTTGCATAGGGCAACTTCACTGCAGTCTTGGTTCAGAACACAAAGCATGCACACTTTGTACTATGTACACCCTCTGGTCATGCAACACCAACTTTGGACATGCTGACAAATAGCAAAGGGGATTCTGAGTGGGAAACATTTAAATATGCCTTCACTAGGCAAGCAGGCCCTAAGTTGCCTTACCTACTTTGTCTTTTCTTTCCTAAGCAGGTGACCAAGAATAAACAAGATGAATAGGTCGAGACTTGAAAGTTATCTTATAGGTTTTAAGAGGTCTGGAAGTTTATTAGCTTCAGGACAGTGGCAGTAAGGGAGAGTTGCTTCTTTGGAGGAGATGGCCTCTAGCAGAAGGATGAAATGGACTTGTGCCCATGGTTTGAAATACAGACATGAATATTCAGAAATCCCCCAAACTGTTTTGTGTTCTAAGGAAATTTAAGTGTTAATATTCCAGGAGGGCTAATCAGATGTATTATAAATTAAGTTATTGAATTCTGTTTTAAGTTTTAAATCATTGTGTCATTACAAGCTGGGAGTCTCTCATATCCTTTAGCTTGTTGTGAAAGAAATAAATGCCTTTCACTGCTTCATATTGTACATTATACTCTTTTTAATCTCTTCAGAGAGACTAACCATGAACTAAAATCTAAGCTTTAAATAAGTTATGTAAGGATTTCAGGGGCTGAGGATTTAAAAGAAAAGATTCCAGCACTTCTTTGGGTCATACTCCCTAAAGTGCTCAGGAGTTATTCTTCTCTCAAGACTGAACTTTGTCTGGTTCCTTTATCTGACTTTAAGGCTGAGGAAACCCTTGTGGAGATGTTGTAGGTATAGTGTCAAAATCCTTTCAGCCCTCTAGTGGTTGTTAATGTTAGACTTTAATTCCAAAAGGTCTACTTAACTACAATCTATCCAAGTGGCTCCAAAAGCTGGAAAACAGCACAATTCCCTATCCCTATATTCTCCTCAATTTAAATCAATAAGCATTTATGTTGAATAATCATGGCCATGTTAATGCAGAAGAGGCTCAGAGATATCAAACTTAAGTGGTTGTAAAAAAAAGAAAAGTGAAGCAATTAATGGCATTTCCACACAATTTTTTGCATTTTGCTTTTCCTTTATTTATGCAATGAGTTGATCACCTATCCTTCATTTATCCATTCATTCATCCAACATTGTGTATTTATGAAATGCAAAGTACAGCAACAATGAAACTACCACTTTAAATCTATTGAGGGCCAATAAAGTAAGGATATTACTAGATTCTGGCCAGTAGAATAACTGACAAGCTCAAGTCCACTAAATATAAACATAAAATTCTGCTCAGTAGGTAGAGATATTTAATGGGAAGCTTTCAGGATATGGTCACGGGAGGGAAGCCTTAGCTTACTAAAGACTTACAAATCTGTCAAACTTAATCATTACATAAAAGAATGGAAATGTTACTATAAAAAGGAAGATATCTAATGTTTGTCAAAGGAAAATGGCAACTGTTATTTTCCTGGTGCTGACTAGGTTTTCTTTGATATAAGGCCATATTCCAAAGTCATAGTTAAAAGAGAAATAGTGGAGGAAATGATTATTACATCCGCTAAAAGAGTCAACTTTCATTTACCACTGGTCACTGGAGAGTTAAAACATTCCCTAATTTTTCCCCTACTAGAAGCAAAGAGAGACAGGACAAAGAGGGCAAATCAAAGAGGTATCCATTTTTCTACTAACAAGGCAGAAAAAAAAATGTAGTGGAGAAGAACATGGACTTGACTGGAAGAGAGGAGAACAAGGTGAAAAGCCCCAGAAGATATGTTCTTCCAGTTCTATGTACTACTAGTCATCTTTGTTCTTGCTCTGATCTAGGCCTACGGTATTCTCCTATCTTAACAGCTAACAGAAAATATTTGCATTTTACTTTCAAAGTTCTACCAGATTTAAAGAAGAGGAGTCTTTCTCTTTGCTTTGTTTCCAAGGGAGAGGTGAGTTTTAAAACTTTGGACACTTCTCTCTTCATAATAAAAAAATCATGTGGGGGAGGGGGAGGGAGCCCAGATGGCACAGTAGAAATAGGACTTCCTCATGGCTCCCACTTCCACCTCCAAAACATGCAAAAAAATTGACTCTAAACAAAACTTAGAGCTACAAACCCCACAAAGTGACAGAGAGAAACAAACCTCTTGCTGAAGACAGCCCACAGCCTGGCAGGAAGGGCCCACTGAAGCATGCTGGGAGCAGCACCTAGTCCTATGAGTCTGTAGTTTTAGCCTCAGGGAAGCCATGACCAGCGCCAGTTGAAGGGCCATTGGGAGAGTGGATCACCAGCAGCTGTGGCCTTTGCCAGAATTATCAACCCATAAATGCCAAAGACAAAGTGAGAGGTTAGTGGACTTTGGGAACGGGGGGTCTGGGAGAGGGGTCCAGCCTCTGCCCCAGCGGGAGAAGCTGCTGAGGCACTGCCACTATGCAGCCACTGCTGCTGCATGGCTTCTTCAGAGCTCCTGGCCTGCAGATCGTTGTAGGACCAAGCAACCAGTCTGAGGAAATCACTCTTGCTTTAACTTGCTTAGATCTGGATTGCTGTCTAGGGTGGAGGTTCTGCGGTGTGTAACAGTGTGGCAGAGTGTCTGGAGGCTTCAGAGAGGGCACCCAACTAATACCTCCAGCAGCTGAGAAAACCCCAGCAATTTGGGACAAAGCTCTCCTCTCTGGAAGCAGAGTTCTACTGTGGCAAAAAGCTCAAAAGTCAAGTAATTGAGTGGCAACATGAGCAAGTAAAGGAAGCAAAAGAAGCAGAGCAATCTGACTTTGGATTCCTTTTTTGGGGACAAAAAGGATCAAAGCATGATGGAGGAGGAAGACAATGAAGTCAGAACTCCTGCACCAAAAGCTTCCAAGAAAAATATGAACTGTTTACAGGCCATAGAGGAGCTTAAGAAGGATTTTGAAAACCAAATAAGAGAAGTAGAGGAAAAATTGGGAAGAGAAATGAGAATGATGCAAGAAAATCATGAAAAGAGAGTCAACAATCTGACTGAAGAAAATAACACCTTAAAAATAGATTAATTCAAAGGTCAAAAGAGGCTCAAAAAAGCCAATAAGGAGAAGAATGCCTTAAAAAGCTGAATTTGCCAGATGGACAAAGAATCACAAAAGTTCACTGATGAGAATAATTCCTTCAGAATTAGATTGGAGCAAATGCAAACTAGTGACTTTATGAGAAATCAAGATACTATTAAACAGATCCAAACAAATGAAAAAAATAGAAGGCAATGTGAAATATCTCACTGGAAAAACCACTGACCTGGAAAATAGATCCAGGAGAGCCAATTTAAAAGTCATGGGACTGCCTGAAAGCTATGATATAAAAAGAATCTAGAAATCATTCTTCAAGAAATTCTCAATGAAAATTGCCCTGATGTTTTAGAACCAGAGGGAAAAATAGAGGTTGAAAGAATCCACTGATCACTTCCTGAAAAAAGATCCCAAAAAGAAAACTCCTAGGAATATTATAGCCAGGTTCTGTAATTCCCAGATAAAGGAGAAAATATTACAAGCAGCCAGGAAGAAACCATTTGAATATTGTGGAAACACAATCAGAATAACCCAGGATCTGGCAGCTTCTACACTGAGGGATGGAAGGATTTGGAATATGATATTCCAGAGGTCAAAGGAGCTGGTGTTAAAACCAAGAATCACCTAGCCAGCAAAACTGAGTATCAAGTTTCAGGGGAAAATATGGTCACTCAGTGGAATAGAGGGCTTTCAAGCATTCATAATGGAAAAAAACCAGAGTTGAATAGAAGATTTGACATTCAGATACAAGAAGCAAGAGGAGCATGAGAAGTTAAACAGAGAAAAGAAATCATAAGGAACTTATCAAAGTTGAACTATTTACATTCCTACATGGAAAAGTGATAATTGTAACTTATGAAGTTTTCTCAGTATGAGAAAAGTTGAAGGGAATATAAATGTGTGTATATGTGTATACATACACATATACACACATACATACATATAGATATAGATATATGAGGGTGTATGGGCATATGAATACATATGTAAGTGTGTATATATGTGTATAGGTATTCATAGAGAGAGGGCACAGGACCAATTGAATAGGAAGGGATGATAATTAAAATGTGTATTTGAGAGGTTAGAGATGCATATAATGAGAGGAGATGGGGTGAGACAGAATGGGGTAAATTATCTCATATAGAAGAGGCAAATGAAAATCATCATTATGGAGGGGAAGAACAGGAAGGCAAAAAGGAATAGGTCAAAATTATTCTCATTGAATTTGGCTTAGGAAGGGGATGACATACACACTAAATAGTGTATCTCAACCTACAGGAGAGTAGGGGAGAAGGGTATGAGAGGGGGGATGATGGAGGAGAGGGCAGGTTATAGGGGAGGGAAGTTGGAAGCACCCACTTTTGAAAAGGGACAGGATCAAAGTAGAGAATAGAATAAATGGGGGGTAGGATAGGATGGAAGGAAATATAGTCAGTCTTTCACAATATATTCTATATGGAAATGTTTTGCATAGCTATTCATGTACAACCTATATTGAATTGCTTATCTTCCCAGTAAGGGTGGGTGATGATGGAGGGAGAGAAAGAATCTGGAATTTGAAGTTTTAAAATCAAATGTTTAATATATATAATTATTTTTTTTTACCTGCAACTGGGAAATAAGATATACAGGCACTGGGGCATAGAGATCCCTCTTGCTCTACTGGAAAGTTAGAGGGGGAATGGAGGAGGATGTAGGAGAGAGCAGATTGGGGGAGGACGTATTCAGTAGGATTGGTTTTTTGGGGTGGTGGGGTGGGGGAGAGGTAGGGAGAAAATTTGTAACTCAAAGTCTTGTGGAAATGAATGATGTAAACTAAAAATAAACATAACATTTAATTTAAGAATATCACACTCTCTTTCCATTCAACATGATCTGTTGGAGAATCACTTCTTACTGATGCCTCTCCTATTTTCTAGAGTTGAAGGAAGGAAGGAATGATTTGTTTTGCTTATTTTCCTTCACACTCTTCTACCACATAGAAGGAAATATAGTGTCAGTTGTTAATTTCAGCTCTTACCAAAAATGGGTAGGCAGGTAGATTTCTAAAATTTGTGTTGTGAAGGACACAGATAAATGAAACATCTTTTATGTGCTAAAGAAGTTCATAGTTAGTGGTTCTTAGGAGAGTAGTTTTAGAGTGTTTGTCTTATTATTTTCTCATAACTAAAGATCTCTGGGGGCACAACTGAATATTTCTAGAATATTATGAAACACTCAATACCTAGAGGACACAGAATACAGAGAGTTCCCTTTATGTACCCCTGAATTTGCCTTGGGAAAAAGCCACAAAAGACAATTTTATCAAGAGATCATTTACTTAATAAAAGGATTCCTCGCTTTATGTAATGACTCCTTATAAGATTGCTTAATATAATTGAGAGGAAGAGTGTCTTTGTTGGACTTTAGAGACAGGAGGACCTGGCTCTGAGTCCTGCTATTGATACTTACTCTTTGACTATGGACTGAATCATTATCTCTGAGGCTCAGTCTCCTATGTGAAAAGTGACTATGATTCCTAAAAAAACTAGCTCACAAGGTTGTTTTGAGGCTCAGTGAGAGAGATAATATATGTAAACAGCTTTGAAAACTTTAAAGTCATTATTTAAATTCAACTACTTTCAATTCCTTCCCCAGCATATATTGGCTTTGTGAACAGAAGCAAGTCACCAAACTAGGTATTCTAGGTAACTTTCACAATCCATAAATTGCAGAGAAGTTGTTCTCTTTACATTGGTAAAGAGAATTTCCTCAGCTGGTCACCTACGTAAGTGGAGTCCCATGTCTATTTCCCATCTTTATAATTATTATCATCATTGCTAGAGAGCTTATCTTTTAAAATGTGGGTTGATTTGGAAAAATAAAGTTTGCACATAATGTTTTAAGTGCATCTATTGCATTACAATATATGTACTGATAACCAAATGATTAAAAAAAGGTTATTAGAAAGAAAAGGTCAGTATAAGAAACTACTTTATGAGCATATTCTCAGCTGTGTCTGTTGATTTTGAAAGAAATCCTACACTTTGTACTCAGAGAGGATCACCTCTTCTTGATTGTGGTTTCAAGCATGTGACTTGGGTGGCAGCTTCAGATTGCAGAACTAATCTGCCAACTAGTGTTTGTTTAATGAGATCACCTTCCTGACTTGTCAATGACTTCCCTTTGTTATTCCAATGTCTTCTAGCTGGTTCATGACTGAAACCTCAACCTGACAGACATATTGGAAAAGGTTTGGTTTGTTTCCTTGTGGCATTTGTGTGCAAGAAACATATGGACCAATCTTTGTCATTCTTGCATCATTCTTCCCTCTTGATATTTTTTTTTAAAGCAATCGAGGTTAAGTAACTAGCTCAAGGTTACATGGCCAAGTGTATCTGGGTGGGTGCTAAGTGTCTGAGCCCAGATTTGAACCCAGGTCATCCTGACACTGGAGCCGATGCTCTTACTTGCTGAGCCACCTGGCCACCCCTCCCTCTTGATATTTTTAGCCACAGAATATACCGACTTTAGATATCAGTCCCATAAATAGCCTATATGTATTTCTGCATATAACTTTGTTCTCACTTTATAGATTTGGTTTTGAGGGTGTAGAATTTTTAAAAAGTTGTTCATTTCCTTCTACATACTTTTTAATTCAGATAAGTATTACCATAAAAACAATTATATATGTTAACTAAAGCCCCATGGACTGATGCTAGCCTCTCCACAGGTATGGTTATCAGAGAAACAGATTAAATGATTTTTGAACCCAATTTAATATTTTTATGAAAAATAAAATTATATATCTAAAGAGCTAAACATGCAATTTGCCAACATTACTAATTATTCTATTTAAAGAGATGCAACTATCAAGACCAAGAATTAAATACACATGGACAAAGAAGAAAAATAAGCATATTTCACTACATTTTAATTTATTTTTATCTTTACATGATTTTAAAGTAAGTGCCAAGTATATACACATTTCTCATTCACTAAAACATCACTTTAACCACTCCCTCCCCAAATGTGACTTCTATTGTCATCTTGTGTGTTTGTATGGGGCAGGGAAATAGTAGAATATGAATTCTTACCACAGAGGGCATAAAAGCAGAGTAAAGCAGAAGGATTTAGTTGCAAATGAACTAGACTTCCCACCTAAGTGAGTCACTTTGACATATATAATGTCATTAACTATGCAAAAGCTCATGGTAGACACACTAAGCCTCCCACCATGCTGCCGTTCTATACTTAACTTGATATAGCTACTCATTACTGAAGCTTACATGCTAATCTGAATTTAGAAGAATGACTTTCCTTGAACATTTTCTTCTGATCATTTGTGGAAAGGAATCAGGTTACCTTTTCACACTAGCAATTCATCTGAATGCTGGAAGTTAATATGTCTTTTTCTTTTATGATAGTAATGAAAGACTTGTCAGCAAACTTTAATTGTGATGATCTATTCTTCCAAACCAAATGTAATAATTTTCCTAATATGACATCCCAAAACAGTTGTACTCTGATGCCTTATTGTGTGATGTACTGAGTCTTAAATGTCATGCTACTAGAATGCAAGCTCCATTAGATACAACCAACCTTAAGAACATTTAAATATGGGCCCAGTGATTGGTTCTGGGACTTTTGACTCAAGGACCAATTAACAAAAGGCAAAGAGCTTCATCAAAAGAGGACCAAGGAGATACTTTTAAAAAATATATTATTATTTATTTATTTTGTGAGACAGGTTTAAATGACTTGCTCAGGGTCACACAGCTAGTAAGTGTCAAGTGTCTGAGGCCAGATTTGAACTAAGGTGCTCCTGAGGCCAGGGCCAGTGCTCTGTACATGGCATGACCTAACTGCCCCTTTTTTATCTTATAAAAAGAGTAGGTTAGGGTCACAAAAACGCAGAATCATCTACTAAGGAATAAAGGTATTCCAGTCTCTAATGACAAACATAAACTAGGACCTTTTTGCAATCTGAAGGCATAATCTATGTTTACTGAATCATTTACATTTCAAATACAGTTAAACTGCTACCATTATTCACTACCATAGTTTTACACTTTTGTAGTCTAGGAACTGAATTCTTTTAAAAGATTATGTAGATATTAAAAAAATTGATAATACAGCTTTTTATATTTTTGAAATGGAATAAAAAAAATAACACGGGTATAAAGAGACTTCTGGCAAGATGGCTAAATGCTTATCCTCCTCTCAAAGTAGTTAGAAATGAAAACAATAAAACAGCTACTGAAAAAGGAACAAAGAAGGGAATCCTCACAAAAGAACCTATGGAAAAAAGAAAGCAACAGAGAGACTGAGGGAAAACTATTGAGATTGAAAGAAAACAAGAAAAAATATTCAGAAGATCAATTCTGAACCCAATGCAAAGAACATCCAATAAAAGAGAATGGAATGAATCTAACAATATCAGGAATGGTTGAAAAGTATAGTTTCTTCAAAAATGAGGCTATAACTAAGGTGAGGCATTTGAGATTTTATTGAAAAAATATGAGAAGCAATATAAAGCAATGAATAGAGAATCAGTCAGAGTCAGGCATACCTGGGTTCAAGTCTTGACCATAAACACAGTGGGACACTAATTCTCTTAATCTCTGCATTGTCAGTAAAATAGAAATACAGCCTAAATAGAAGGAGGCAGTCTGCATTGGTAAAGGCATTATTCTCATTGGAAATACCCTATATCTAAGAAATTTAGATAGATCCAGTCTTGACAAGCAAACACACCTTAAATGGAGAAGCCAAGTCTTAGAAAAGAAGCTGGAAAAACTTAACAAAACAGTTAAGCACCATGAAAGAAATATTGCAGGTAAGAGAACTTAGAATATGTGATTAAAAATGAAATTATTAGGGGGAAAATGTAAAAATAAATTAAAAATACCAAAGGCTGTTATTATGAAAAAGAAACAACAACCAAGATAGCAGTTAGAAGAAAAACTCTAATTATATTTAGCTTAACGTTGGAAAAAATGAAACAAAGAACCTAGGTATCAGAATTTACCAAATTATAAATGTCAAGTTACTCAGAGTCATATAATAAGTCATTAGTTAAATTGATAGTATTCATGGGAAATCATAAAAGAGAAACCCCATGATTAATTCATCTAGAAATGCCCTTGCCAACTTCCACATCAGACAAAAGAAAAATACTGTAAAATACCTGGGAAAACAGACAACATATGCCAAGTAAACACTGTTCAAAATCATCCAGGATTAGGATTCACCAATGAGATAGGAAAAAGCCATCATTTGTGCCCAATAGTAGCTTATTCCACAGAGTTAAATATGATAAAGCAGGAAATAAAAGGGGTCTTGAACAGTATCGATATCTTCCAAACATTCATTTTAGCAAAATCAGAGTTAAGAGTGTTTGGAATTTCAAACATAGTGGACAAAAGGGGGAACAATAAGGAAGGCCAAAATGTTTAAATATCTCAGAAGGGCATGGTGCTGATACATGACTTACACAAAGCATGTCAAAGTCTTTATCTTTTAAGGAAAATCTATTAAAGCTTAAAAATACCCTGAGACTTTTGAGATAACCTACACAGTTATATATCAAGATAACACTTTCTTGGAAATGTTAACCTTGTTTGGAGATAGCAAAGAAATAAAGACAAATTCTGACCTTACATGCTCAAAAGAAAGTACTCAAGTGAATGAAGACAAATGAGGAAAAGATCTTTAAGTTCTTGAAATTAGGGGGTCACAAAGGAAGACAATTCTACCTTAACTTGGAATTGAGAATGCTAGTAGTTGTATTCATGGTTTTTCTCTCCAGATAATGCCTTGCCATCATTTCCCACAAATCATTTTATCCTACTTCTTTAATTGTCAATCAGATTCAACACCTTCTAACCTGACAAAATTAAATGAGGTACCATAGAAATAATCTAATATTTCTCCCTCACTGCCCCTGCCCTGGCCTTTATGATGTAAAGTGATTTGCCCCATCTCACATAGCTTGGCAGTAGTGAAGAAAAAGAAAAAAATAATGATAATTAAGTGGAATAAAACTTTCAGCATAAGAATTTAAGTGCTTTGAGGGCAGAGGGCTTCATTTTTGTATGTGTCATCAGCGCTCACCTCAGTGCCTGGCATGTATCAGGTGCTTAACAAAAGTTTGGCTGAGTGCTTAATTAGCAACACATCTTTAGACTCTAAGCCTGACATTTTCCCACCACTGTCCCTTACTGCTGCTCTGGGAAATAGAAAGGCCAGCTAAAGATGGAAACAGCTCCACTTATTAAATTGTACAAATCTTCTTTCTAAAAATATATTCTTTCCTTTAAAGACTTGATCTTACAGTGTTTTCTGAAAGGCAGGGCATGCAGAGAGCTACCCATTCTCCAAGGCAGTCAAAAGTATTCCAACTGCATAGTTATGGTTCGCCAAGTGATGATTCATTTTTTTAAACATGCTTTGTATTTGTAGTCATTTTAAGCTACAATATGAATAATGAGGATGAAAAGGCTTCCTTTCCCGGAGGGATTTATACACTGCCACACTTTTTTTGTCTGCTATTCAGTTACAATTATTTCCCATACCCACAGAGGTTCCTAGATAAGTGGAACAAGAAAAGAGAATTCTTTTTTTTTTTAAAGAAGGCAGGGTTTTAAAGAAAAAGAGAAGGAGAATTTTCAGTAAACCTTCTAAATCAGAAGCTCGGAAAACTTAAATTTCAGTAAAATATAGTAACATTATTCCACCCCTTATATAAAATCTCTCCTCCCTTGACTTTTACATCCTCCTAATTCGAATGCCTCCTTGATGTTTTTTTGGCTTTTTTGAATTCTTTCCAGCTAGCATGCTCATTATCTCTCTCTCCCTTTCTCTCTTTCCCTCCCTCTTCTCACCCTCCCTTCTTCCTTCACCCCTCCCCTCCTCCAAATAACATTTTCATTAGTATGTACAATTAGCATTCTATACGTACTGCTATCATTTAAACTCAACATATGTCAAATTGAACTCATCTTTCCTATTAATAATAATTCCTTCTGACATTCATTATCAAAAACTTCATATTATCTTAGAGACTTCCTACTCCTTCAGTTCTAACAAATAATTACTTTCCAGGTCCTATCCTTCTCACTTCTGCAACACACACACACACACACACACATTGTGGAGTACAGAAAAAATACTAGAATACTACAAGACTTGAGCTTGAGTTCTAAGTCCGACACTTGTTAGTTCAGGCAAATAATTTACCCTCCCTAAACCTCAGTCTTTTCATTTGAAAAATATGAATAATAATATCTATACCCAAAAAGTCACAAGACAATTATCAGGAAAGCTTTTTAAGATAGCAATGTGATTTATAAATGTCAACTATTATTATCTCACAAGTATGTCTTTTCCACTGTCATTCCTACCTTCAATATAATTTTTCTAGAGAAGGTATATCAAACAAGCATTGTACAAGCTTGAAATATTTTCCAATACTAACTGAACAAGATGAAAATATAATTGAGAAATATTTAACAAAACATAAGAAATGCAATGGAGTGCAGAAAATGTTAATATGTGGTTTTCTAAGTCAATCAGGCTCTCAGTGATCCTTCTATACAGCATAGTGGCCCTAATTCTATTTGAGTTTTACACTACTGGTCTAGACTAATAAAACAACTTCCTAACCAATTTTCTCTATCTAAATCTTCATGTTCCCCAATCCATTTTTCATAATACTGCCAGATTATCTTGCTTTATTTATAGATCTAATCATATTTCCCCTCTAGCTCAAAACTCTTCAGTGGCATCCTATGTACCATCACATAAAATCAAATCACTTCATACTTGGATTTAATGAGCTATAAAATTCAGCACCACCTAACTTACCAGAATTCTCTGATATTGTTTCCCCCTGGGACTATACAACTTAGCCAAACTAGAATTGCTATTTCACATAGCAAGTATGTGAAATTCCCAAGTGTTTTCCTTACCTGCTCATGACAATGATAAGCATATTTAGCCCTTCCTACCCTTTTTCTATGGCTATCTGACCTAGTTGCATGGTTCCTCAAAACATCGGTGAATGGATTCTTGGAATCTGTGAACCTCAAGGGGAAAAAGCATTTTTATTTTCAATAATTTCTTTCAATAACTTTCAATAACTAGGGGCAGCTAGGTGGCACAGTGAAGAGAGCACAGGCTCTGGAGTCAGGAGGAACTGAGTTCAAATCCAGCCTCAGGCACTTAACACACCTACATACAAAAAACTAGCCATATGACCTTGGGCAAGTCACTTAACCCCAATTGCCCTCCAGAAAGTAAAAACAATTAAAAAAAATAAAGAGTAGAGGATTTCCATGAACTTCTACCCATGGAAAGTGCTAATATGAGTAGGAGGTATAACAAATGGGTGATCACAGAGAGCTGATTTCAATTTATGATGTTTTACTATGATGCAAAGTGGAATTGAGATTTGTTTTCAAGATAGGAGACATTTTTCTATTCCTTGGGAAATCTCTTGTATGCAAAGGCTAGGAAATTTTTTTTTAAAAAGAGAGAAAGAAGAAAAAAGAAAGACATGGAATGATGATGTTGAATTGTGACAAAGAAGAGTCTGAAAAAATTCCTGGTCCCCTGGAAATGGGATCAATTATCACCTGTTGGGAGCAGAAGTGAAATGGCAAGTTTTAAGAATAAGTCAAGATGATGAGTGAACTTACCTATTAAAACACATTCATCTTTTAAAGTTTAGGATGCTAGAAAGCAGAACTGATGACTACATAATTGGTTGGGGGCTGAATTTGGGATGCAGACAATAAAATCTAGCTGAAGGATATGAGCCAGAGAAGTTATAATTTTCACTATGTATGACAATGCCTTTCATGTATGGAGAGGTTCTCAGACTGAAGGATTGCCAAACACATGACAATGTTTTAACAAATATAATATAGTGTAGTATAGCAGATTTGGAATCAGAGGACTTACACATCGACCATGGCTCTTTTATTTACTGTGTGACTTTGGATAAGGCATTTAATCTTCTTGGGCTTCATTTGTAAACTGAGGGATTTGATCTAAATAATCTCCAAAGTCTCTTCTAGTTTCCAACCATGTATCCAATTGCTCTATGTTCCCTATATTTTCACTTTCTGAATAATTACTAGTCTCAGTTCAAATGCTAACTGCTCTATGAAGTTTTCTCTGATATCACTAGTCAAAAATGTTTGAATTTTTTTCAGCAAAAGTGTTTAATTTGATTTTTAGTGTTTCATTGGTACAATGCATGTTGTGTGTATGTATAATTCATATATATATATAATTCCTATATAAACACACACATATATATATATAATTCCTATACACAGATGTATTATTCCTCTACACATACACACATATACACACATATACTTACATATAGACAGACACATAAATATCACTCCATGTGGGTAGGGTCCGCAGGTATGTTACATTCCATATTCTTTTCAGGAATTTTAAAAAATAGCAAGTTTAAATAATTGCAAGTTTTTAAACAATAGCGAGCAACCAATATTTGTGTAATGGATTAGAGTAAACAGGACTAGAAATGAAGGTTATGTGTAGGTGACAATTGCCATTCAAATGAATAGATGTTCTGGAGAAGCAGAGAAGGGAAGAAAAGGTATAAGGAATGTTTTCTTAATTTCAAAACCCAAAGAATAATAGTATGCCCTAGGTTTGAGATTATAACTTAAATCTCCCAAGCTTTAGAGTTCAGCCAACATAAGTCGCAGTATTTTTCCTTTAAAATATTTGTAATTCATAACAATCACTCTTTGATGATAAGCATTTACCAGCTATAGAACTGCATTTGGGATTGCTGATAAAAAAAAAAAGTTTGAGTTCAGAGTTTCAGAAATAAGAGATTCTCATTGATAGCAGTAAACCAAATTATGTCTCAGTGGATGGATAGATAAGGTAAATGCTCATCATTGAATTATGGCTTCTTGAAATGAAAAAATCATATAGCTCTATAAACTCACCAACAAACTACATGAAGCTCAGGTGTCACAGAAATGATTTTAAATGGCACAATAGAATTATATGGATAAAGGAAATGTGTGAGATTAAATATGGTCATGATATTTAACTAAACTTTACATTTTAAAAGATAGTATCCATTCAGACTATCAAATGTATCTTTCTCTTTTAAATAGTAAAATGATAATTAGTAACTGTTGAGGGAATAGAGAGGGATTATTGCTACTATTATCATGCCTCAAACCATTGCTTGGAATCATTTCATTATTCTGTATATTCTTACAATGTTTTATATTCAAGATCATGTAATAAACATTATTTGGAAGTGATAATTATCTGTAGTTTCACAAATGACATGACTGAGATATAGTTTGACTTTTGAAAGGTAATACAGTTTAGAGACTGTGAAGATGGTTCCTGAAGGCAAGTTCAGCAAAAGCAAGTGAAGGCTAGTTCAAGGCTTAATAGGACTTGGCAACAAGTATTTGATTGCACGTTTGACTATGCTAATAGAGAATTTGGTCTTTTGTCTACGTAGATATTCATATCTTCCAGCTCGTGGCATAAGGGGAAAAGCACAAGATTCACAAGCACCTCAAGGTCACCTCTTTGACCTTGATCAGCTCACAGACCCTCTCTGCCTTCTCTTGAGCTTCAGTTTCCTAAATTGTAAGATAAAATCACTAGATGATTTTGAAAACTTATACTATAGAATGACTTCAAATGTTATCCCATATGTGTATGTGTATATGTATATGTATGAATGTATCTATCTATATATTTGATGAGAAAATGTGTGTGTGTGTACTTTCTCACATATAAGTATATGTGTTTATGGAAGAGAAGAGCACTTTGTAAAATAAATATGTCAGGCACTGAGCTAGGGAGAGAGGTTACAAACAAAATAAAATAAGTCCTGCAGTCATGTAACTTATGTAAGTTACATGTATTCATGTAAGTGCAAAGGAATTTGAAGAGAACTACAACTTAGGAGAATTGAGGTCTCTTATAGGAGGTTGGAGCTTTGAAGAGTTTGAGGTTCCAAGAGGTGAACATGTGATGGGAAAACATTGCAGGCATGTAGACTGCCTGGGGAAATGTATAGAAAATCAATATGGAATGCTATGTGTAGGTAATGATAGCAAACAGTGTAGTTTGGATAAAATGGATGAAATATACAGTGGGTGAGTTGCATGATTTCTTATCTATCTTTCTATCTAGCTATAGATATACACACGTTTTCATGTATATAAACATACATGTACACACGCATATGTGTGTACATATGTGTGTATATGTAATCATCTTGGAAAACCAGCTGAAAGGCTTATTTCAAGTTCTCCCTTGGCCTCGAATCCAACCTTCATTATCCTTTTACCGTACTGTTCATGTTTCAAAAAATCCCACCCCTCTTAGGTTATTACAAACTAAAGTCTAGAAGGCAATATGCCCTGGAGGAAGGGTCACTAAAGCATTGTTTATATTGCTTTAATCACCAACTCCTTCAGGTATGAAAAGCTTTCTAATTTGTTAAGAGGCTAATATAAACATCAAATTTGAGATGATTTCAGAGAATTTTCTGAAACTATGGAGAAAAATTGGGATTCAAGGGAAAAGGGAAAGTTATATGAAAATAGCTAATTATGCCAAAAGTTGACACAATTTCCTTACTTAGAGAAAGGAATGTGTTTTTTTTTTACCATTTTATTACAAATTCCACAGTATAATGGGCATATCAATCAGCAAGCACTTACTATGTCCACATGGGTCACCACCAGCATCAATCAGACCAAAATTTTAGTTCAGTGAATAATCTTAAAGGATTTATTTCTATGTTCTGGTTCTAATTATAGGAATAATGATACTTTATGTTAATATATATTTTTTTCAATTTTTAATGAGCTTAAACACCTTTTACCTCATTTTATGCTCACAGCAATCCCATAAGACAGTTCAGGAAGAGGTTTCTTACTCTATTATACAGATCAGGAAACTGAGGATGAGGCAGATTAAGTAATTTTTTAATAGGGTCACAGAGATAGTAAGGGATAAAGTCAAATATAAAGCTTTGTCCATTATTTTTCACTACTTCATATTCATTACACAGTCACTCACTAGTTGGAGAATTGCTTGGTTTCAGGAATGTATGTATTTCAAGGGACCATTATTAGATTCCTTTCATCAATTCCTTAGTATTTCCTGTTCTTATAAGAGATGGTGTTATATTTATAGAATCTTGCATTTGGAAAAGTCTTCAGATATCATATAGTTAAACTTTTTTTTTCTCAAAGAGCTCCAGTAACAGGCAACTTACAACTTCCACAGCCATTCCAGCCCAGTTTTGAAAGATTATAATTATCAAGGAACTGAAATTGCTTCTTGGAATCTATTACATTTTACTTATCTATTGGGCCAAACAAAACAAATCTGACCTACCTTCTAAATGAAAGTCCTTCAAATATTTCAACACTACTCTACATCTAAGTTTTGAACTTTTTTTCTTTCTCCAATGAAAACATCCCCAGGTCTTTTAACTGAGTTCATATAGTATGATTTTCAGGTCCCAATGTACATCTGAAAAACTGGTGCTCAAAATGAAACACAGCTCCAAATGTGGTCTCATGAAACCTAAGAATAGTATATAACCCTCTGAAATCTAAACCTCCTTTTTCTGATCAGAATTGTACTAGTCTATTAAGGAAATATAAATGCATGGGATTTTGTTTTGTTTTGTTGTGTGTGTGGGTGTTTGTTTTTAGCTACCATTTTACTCACATGGAGCTTGATCTACATGCATGCATGCATGCATACATACATACATGTTTAATATGCAATATTGTCTAGCCATGGTTTCTTTATCTTTTACATTTATTCTGACACCTCCCCCCATTTTATATTTGTTCCTTTTATAGTCTATCTTTTAAGAAAGTGGTGTGGATAGGAAGGTGTTCTTTGAATCAGAAAGACCCAATGGATTCCAATCCTGCGTTTTTCATATCCGGGCTGTGCAATCCTGGGCAACTCCCTTAATCTTTCAATTCTCTAGGAAACACTATAAGAACCTAAGCTAAAGATAAATTGCTAACACGAATTGGCACAAAAAGATTCCTCTTAATGCAATTCCCTGTACCAATGAAATCACAAATCCTGACAATGTTCCCCTTTAAAATTGCATTTTATTAAATTTAGGCCAAGAATAATTATTCATATTTTGATACTATCACCTACTTTATTATGTACCTCTCTTAACTATATGTTATCAGCAATATTATCTGATAGACACAGTCTTTGATCTATGTTTTCATCCAAGTCACTGATTAAAATGAAAGTTACCTCAGTAAATAGATTATGTAGATACATATGGACAGACATATGGGTCTGTGTGTATATATGCATATATACACACATTTGTGTGTGTGTATATATATATATTATATATATGTAGATAGATATAGATAGAGATAGATAGAGATAGATAGATAGATAGATAGATAGATAGATAGATAGATAGATAGATAGATAGATAGATAGATGATAGATGGATGGATAGATGGATGGAGAGATAGACAGACATATGGATGGAGAGATAATAATTCTACCTATCTCTGTCTTTCTTCTCTTACAGAACATGCTGTTGACCAGCTATCACCCATGTTTACATTTGAGATTTAGTAATAGCAGTGTAGTATTCTGATAGTGAAGTACTCTTTCCCTCCAATCTTCTTAGGTGATCTCCCTGACACACTAATTTTTGTCCTTTTCCCAGGCTTCCTACACCATTTCTATGCCCTTATATTTTTGCCATAGTAAGATAATACAAGACTTTTCACTGCATTTCAAGGAAAAGTAGAAAATAAACTTATTAGTTAAAAAAACAATAAAATTTTGAGCTCTGTGGAATTGAGGTTATTTTAAAACACCACATATTTATCCTATTGTGTTGAATTTCACATAGGATTCCAAACAGTGAAGGGATATCTGTTTTTTAAATGTTTTCTTCAAAATGTTTCAACTGTCTGTTCATATCACCTTACTAAAATATGTCTATTTTGATAAGCAAGTCATGTTAAGTAACCTTGAATAAAAAGCAACCAAGTGAAGTAGGGAAATTTAAAAAATACATAAGGGAAACAGTCTCCACATTTGTAATAACAAAAAAGTTTTGAGGAAAATCAACTCTAGTAAAATAATAAAACTCACCTTTTTTTCCTTTTTTTTCTAAAAGAGGAAAAAATAGTTCCCTTTAAAAAGATAAGGCATAAGTCTCAATAATTGAGCTTTCATATATAAACTCATTTTTCAACCTTTAGTAACCCAATGAAAATGAAATCAAAGAAGATTAGGAAAGGAAAAAGCAAAGGGAAGGAGACAGGAAAAAGGAAAGGAAATGGAGGGAAGCAAAGAAAAGGAAGATTATAAGGAAAGGGGAAGGGAAATAAAAGTAGAATGGTGAGGAGGTGGTGGAGAACACTGGAGGGGGAAAAAGAGGGAGGGAAATGAGAAGGGAAAGGAGGGCTATTGTGGGAGATAAGAGAGAGAGGAAAGGAAAGGAGAGGGAGGAAGAGGGGAGGGAAGAGAGGAGAGTAAGCAGTTGAGGGAGAGTAGAGAGGAGGGAGAGCACAAGGAGGGGGAAGTAGAATGGAGGAGAGTGGAGGGGAAAGAAGGAAGGGATAAGGAAGATGGGAGGGAAAGAAGAGAAAAGGGGAGAGGGAAGGAATAGAGGTTGGGAATGAGAGGAAAGAAAAGGGAAAGTAAAAGGAAGGGAAGAGTAGAGGGAAATGGGAGGAAAGGGAGAAGGGAGGAAAATGGGAGGAGAGGGGGAAGAAAGAGGAGGGGAAGAGAGGAAGGAGAAAAGAAAGATGTCTAACCAGAAAGAGGAATGAGGGGAAGGGAAGAAGGGGGAGAAAGGGAGGAAGGGGAAGGAAAGGAAATAAGTGGAAGAAGAAAGGGAAGGTAGAGAAAAGCATGGGGAGGAAGAAGGAGAGGGGTGGAAGAAGAGGGGAGGGAAAGGGAGAGGAAGGAGTAGAGGGAGATGTGAGGAAAGCTAGAGGAGAGGAATATGGAAAGTGAGGGAGAAGAAAGCCGAGAGAAGGAAGACAAGAGGAGAATGAGAGAAGAGAGGAAAAGAAGATCTGAACAAAGGTAAAAGGGGAATGAAAGGAGAAGGGAAGGAAAGGGAGAGGATGGAAATGTGATAAAAGTGGGAGGGGGGTAATAGAAGAGGGGAAGAAAGGAAGAGGGGAGTAAATGGGGACTAAAGAGGAGGGAAGAAAGGGAGAGGAGGAAAGGAGGGGAGGGAAGAGGGAAAGAAAAAGAAGGGGAAGGAAGAGGGGATGAGGAAAGAAGGGGAAGGAAAGCAGAGGGAAGAGAGGTGGTAGGGAAGGGGGTTGGGAAGAAGATGTGAGGGGATGGAAAGGAAAGAAAAATGAAGGATGAGGAAAAGGAAAGGGAGGGGAAAGAGGGGGAAGAATATGAGAGAGAAGGGAGAAAAGAGGGGAATTGATGGGAAAGGAAGGAAAGAAAAAAGAGAAAAGGGAAAAGAGAGGGAAGAAGAGAGAGGAGAAGGGAGGAGAGCTGATAGAGGTGGGATTTATTCAAGCAAATAACTTGGTTACTTTTTTTTTCACATGTAAAAGGCAAAGCTCAATACCAAATTAGTCACACTTTAAACAATTCCTTCTTCCCACTCTGCCATACCTGTATAAACTTTTTCTGTTTAATAATCTTTATCCTGTGGTTTATAACACAACTCGCAGGCAATTGCCTGGTCAAAATATCCCACAAATGGGGAAATCTTGCCAGATCTGTAGCAGGAAGACAAGTTAGATAATCTAGAGACCATACCAGTTACACCTTAAATGCCCTTTGTAAATCACTGTGTGCAATTGTGCACAAACCCAGCTCCCTCCCAATTTGATGTGTTAGAGTTGCCAATTCTATTGTGAAGACATAAACCTTCTTGAAAGCAAATAGACTTAATCCTCCTTGCAAGCTGCTTGGAATCATTCACATGGATTCCTCAACCAGCCACAAAGGCACATATATACCTATATCACTTCAGAGTGTTCACAGCACTTCTTGTAGCTAGTTTATGGCCATTTTAATTGGAAATAAGGCTGTGTGAAATGAAAATGCCTTAACTGGTGTTGCTAAATATGATTCACTGGGAACATGGAGGGCAGAGGAAGGCTTGGGGGTAAAGTCTGCTTCAAAAGCAGTTATTATTCCTCTTTTTCATCTGAACTCCTTGCCTTAAACATGGCATGTGTCTTCTAGCTCTACGGAATATTTCTGCAACTAAAAGAAAAAAAGAAAGAAAGAAAATGAAAGCTAAACTGAGAAACTCAGAAAATGATGTTGAGACTAAGAGGGAAGGAGGTGTGTGGGCAGCTCTGCTTCATAAACCACAGGCTTTGAGGTCTGTAACAGTTGGTTTCAAATTCCTGAAATACAGGAACAAGAACTAACTGACAGATCGAAACATGATGGCAAAGTTACTGAAGCAACACATGGGAGGGATCATTAAAGACAAATTCAAGGAAGCAGACAGATTCCATTATCCTTTACCCTACATGGGATTTGCCTACAAACCTTCCATCTGTCACTTCTGAAATAGACTCCATCGTGGAAAGTATTGGGGGGGGGGAGCAAGGCTTTCTGGGAAGTGACACTTGTCATTATTCTGTTCACTAAAACAGCTTGCTCTCTTTCCTTCCCCTACCTCTAATTTCATTCATTGTCAGATTATCCAGTGAACTTTGCATAAGATGCAGGCAGAACTTGATTGGCATTTAAGTCACAATGAAAATAATTTTAAAGCTTCAAAAATGCAATATTAACATGAAATCCATTAGCAGGAGAGTTCATTGTAAGGATCAGTATAAATGAATCATTAAGACAGTTCCCTCCACTGGAAAGGCTTTGAAATCTATGACTTTATTATATATTCAAGCATCAGGATAAGAGTAGACTGGAATTCTGTTCTTTTTTTGACCCATATTCATAATCCTGTTTGACTATGGGTGAACAGTTTCAGAACATATTAACTGGGCCCCCTTTTCAGATATGAAGTCCAAAAATATCTAATCTAGACAGATTGAGATCTAGTTCTTGCTGGCACAATTATATGTATGAAAAAATAAAAATCTATCCAAAGAAAACATGGATAGCTGTGGTTGAAGAATTCATCAAAAAGTGGCCATCTTATTAGTATTTAAACTATAAAAAATCCTTATCATCCTTCAAAACACTGCTCTGGGGGTGCCCCTATCTAAGAATTCACAGAGGGCTCAAACTATTAGCATTTTTTCAATCTTGAAATCACTTTGTCTGCATTATCTTATGTATAAAATACGTTGTATATTCATCCTTTAGAATTTAAGCCCCTTGAGAGTAAGGGCTGTTTTGATTTTGTCTTCATACCTCCACATCTATGCAGATATGCAGATATTCATGTCAGGGAGTCATATCAGAGAGGGCATTAATAACCTGGTGAGTCAGGAAAGGCTTCATAAAGATACTACCGCATGACCTAAGATTTTTCAGAAAACAGAATTCTAAAACAGGGGTAAAGGAGGGAGTGCCTTCTAGGGACAGAGAATGATAGCCACTTCAAAGGCGGAAACAATTGAAGGAGTATCCTGTTGCTCAAACAATAAGTAAGCCAGTATGGCTTGAATGAAAAGTTGGACGACAGAAGTAATATGTGAGAAAACCACAAAGGCTGTACTGGCCAGATTATGAAGAGGTTAAAATGTCAAACAGTGGAGTTTACATGTGATCCTTGAAGCAATAGGGAAAAATGAGAATTTCTTGAACATAGTGATATTGCACAGTACTTGCAAATATGAGATGCTTAATAAATGTCTGTTGATTTGAATAGTCCAGGGGTGGGGAACCTGTAGCCTTAAGGTCACTAGTGACCCTTTAATTCCTAGGGTGTGGCATTTTGACTGAGTCCAGGTTTTACAGAATAATAAAATAAAATCTTTTTATTAAGGGGATTTGCTCTATGAAGTTTGGATTCAATCAAAGGACTGCATTTAAGAGGGCCACTTGTGGCCTTGAGGCCACAGGTTCCCCACTCCTGGAATAGTCGATTGCCAAGACTGTGTGTAATGCCTTTCCTCTTTTGTAATATCTGCTGGACTCAGCTGGTATAGTCTTTCAGAATCCAGGGTCAACTCCAAGTGATAAAGAAGGAATGGAAGTAATCATATCAAAAGATAATTCATCAAATTATACTTGATAAGAAATTCTTAATTCATAAATGCCAAGGTTCATTTACTCTAAGCTCATTTTACTGAGAATTAGCTGTGGCGAAATTTATTTCTAGACTGAGGACGTATTCAAATAACAAAAATTAAAAAAAAAACTTAATGGAATGTGGACAACTCTGTAAGCCCTACTTCATGCTCGGTTACTTCCCTGTTGCCTTAATGCCAGTGTTGTCGTGCCATCCATTTTTCTCTTAATTCCCCATTAACATATATTGGCCTCTCCATTCAGTTCTTTGGTGGAACAATCTTATTTCTTACTCCAAGTTGAGCTTGTGGTGTTACTCCCATTATATAAGCAGTGAGATTTCTGAGTCCTATATGTCATATGTGGTAACTCGTTCTACCCTAACAGGTACCACACCAACTGAAATCTCCTACATTAGCTGCAAGCATATATAACTATAGGGAGGGACACAAATTATAAGAAAAGTAAACCTCAGTGAAAAGGGCAGAAGAGGGGGAACGAACTAGGAGAAAGGAGCTGTAACCAACATACAACTCTATGGAAGTTAAATCTAATAATCATGTTGCCTCTCAATAATTGTGACATTTTTCTCCTTTCATATAAGACCAGAAAATCTTAGAATGGTGGTTTCCTGCTGCATTTCTGCCTCTGAAGAAGTAACGCTGAATTACAAGTTTGAAATTAAAAATCAGAGACAGAAAACATTTTTCTAATTAATTTTACTTTTTAGTAAAATTATCTGATTGTTCAGATTTAGGTCAAAGGGTTAGGTTTAGGTTCATTTCCAGGGTGAGAATTGAGAAAGCTGGAATCAGCATCCTTAAGTAATCTTAGGATTTCGTAATTCAAAGCATTTGGTTTAGAATAAGGAAAATCAGGGAAAAGATATGTCCATCTCTAGTAGTTCCTCTGTATCACTTTCCTGATACTCTTAACTAGAACTGGCCAAAGTTCATATTTCAAATACTTTATTAGAATCTAAACCTGGTAAATCAAATAGCTGAATCTGCTGAGTAACCATTTATATTTAAATTAGTCCATTTTAATACTTAAGTACAATATTTTTTTTCAATCACTTCCTGGATGTCATCTTCAGGATTCTTTGTCCTTTATTCATAATCCTGAGAGGGGCTGAAGTGTAGAATTTTTTCTCCCTCTGTCTACCCTTTCTTATGCATTCTATTCCCCATTCCACTTTGAAGAGGGAGAATTTGAGTAATGGTAGGTTTTCCTGTTAGTAGCTGGTGGTGGTAGTTGTTTTGATTGATAGGCTTGAAATGATTGATGGATGGTGATTCTTCAATCATATAATAAACGTTACAGAAAAAAAAAAACTAGAAAAATAGACATTTCATAGACCAATAATGAAAGTTAAATATAGCTATGGAACACTGGATTTATTGAATAGATTTTTTTTGTGTGCTTGGCACAGTATCTGGAATATGTTGGTTGTTCTGGTTGTTGTTTAGTGGATTGGTTGTGTCTAATTTTTTGTCATCCCTTTGGGGTTTTCTTAGAAGAGACACCTGGAGTAGGCTGCCATTTCTTTCTCCAGTTCATTTTACAGATGAGTAATTTGAGACAGATAGGATTAATTGACTTGCCCAGGGTTACAAAGTTAGTATCTGAGGCCACATTTGTAATTAGGTATTTCTGACTCTAGGAGCAGTGCTCTATTCAGTATGCCAACTACCTGCTCTTAGTAGGTGCTCAATAAATGTTTATTAATTGAGTAGAAAGAACATGTGAAATGGTTAAAAATCCAGTGGTCTTTCATGGGCAACATCCAATGCAACTCAATGAACAATATATCAGCAATGAAGTAAATAGAGTCATGGATATGGAGGGATTTATGACAGTGATTAAAAAAATACTTTCAGAAATTACAGGAAGGTTATCCTTAAGGAGCAGAGAATCACTTTCTTATATAGATTTTTCAAAGAAACAGTAGAAATTAGGTAGGAGGTCACAAAATATCAGCACCTTCTGAATACCTAGGAAGTTGTAGTAAGCAAATCAGAATCATAATCTGGAAGTACATTCTCCTTTATTAAAAAAAATGCAGCAATTCTCTCTCCTAGTTATAAAAAACCCACAGTGTTTTCTGAGAGTTTCACAAATAAAATCTACTGAAACAGAAGCATTGCATGAGAAAAAAATATTATCCCCAATCACCTAAAGGTAAAATTGGCCCACAAAATTTAATAATGATGTTTTTAATAGCTGTCGCCACACTAAGGCCTCCAACTACAGGGATGGAAACCTCTTAAAATAAGAGGCAGAGACTCAGAGGAAGAAGTCAAAACTTTGTTGGAATTAAAATATATACTAATCTCATTATCCCATCTATTCAATTTATTTACAGACTGAGGACAACTGTTTCTTTATTTCCCTGATTATCCCAACTACAAGAAAACTGATTTTCCCCCCTCAGAACTACTTCAATATTTCCTTCAAAATGGTCTTATAGAACTCCTCAGATATTACTTTAATTACAGATCCACCTCCTTATGTAGATTATAACTATACAACTCAAGTCAACAAATATTGATTAAGCATCTACTGTGCCAAGCACTGTTTTCATTTTCATTTTTGTATCTTTCACAATGACTAGCATGGTACCTTGAAAATGGAAGGCATCTAATAAATGTTTGTTGCAAGAAAAGGAAATATAAGGACAATAGAACTACCAGAAAGCTATGATTAAAAAAGAAGGATCTTGATACAATAATACAAGAAAACCATCCTGAAGGATTAGTGTAAGAGGGGGAAGTAGAAACAGAAAATATTCACACATCACCACCTGAAAGAGATCTTTGGAGGAAAAACTGCAGGAAGATCATAGCTAAATTCTGACACCCCCAGATTAAGGAGAGAATATTATAAGCAATAAGAAAAACAAATTCAAATATAGGTGAGTCAAAATTAGAATTACACAAGACCTAGCAACAACTATACTAAAAGATGGAATACTATATGTCAAAGAGCAAAAGAACTGGGGTTATGACCAAAAACATCATAGAAAGCAAATTTAAGTATAATCCTGAACACATGCACACGGAAAATTGACATTCAAAGGAATGACAGATTTTCAGGATTTTATTGCAAAAATACTAGAACTAAGTAAAAAATCTGATACCCAAGATCCAAGAGAAATATAAAGCAAACTTCAAAGACTAATTATAAAGGAATCAATAAGGACAAATTGTTTACTTTTTATATATGAAAATGTAAACTGTATATCTAAGATTGTAATTAGTAATTAGGTAGTTCAGAATAAAGAGTGGGGTAGAGCTGAGTATGATGTAATTCTAAAAAACAAAGAGGTGAGGAAAAGGTGAAAAAAGATTAATTATTTCATACAAATGAGGTACAAGAGAAATAATTGACATAGAGGAACTGGGGGAGAAGGGTAGGTAATTTTAGAATCCTACTCTCATAGAGAATGGGTTAAGGAAAGAATAATACATAAATCTAGAAGTGTAAAAGGTTTTCTAAATTAAAAAGAAATGAGGGGAAGGGAATAGTGAGAGGGACAGGATGAAGGAAGGTATAAGGAATGAGAAGGAGAAGTAGAAGGGTTTGTAAATTAATGGGAATGGGATAAAGTGGTAAATATATAAGTATATATCTGTATGTATACATGTATAACATGTTTTTATAAGAGAGTAAGGGGATAGGGTGGCGGGAGAGGATAAGGGGAGGTATAGGATAAGGAATAGGAGGGGGCAAGGTAGTGATTAGATGTAAAATAGAGGAGTGAGGAGGTATAGGAATAGGGTGAGAAGGATGGTGAGGAAAACAGGAAGAAGGAAAATCTACAACAAATAATTATAGTTTAGTATGTCAATGGGATGGATTTACCCATAAAATGGAAACTGATAGCAGATTAAAAATTTGAATTCTTCTATATGTTGCTTTTAGTAAATGCTATAAAAAGGAGAGATACACACACATATAAAATAAAGATCAGTAAAAGAATTTTTATGTAAAAAAGCAAGGATAGAAAATATGATCTCAAAGTTAAAGCTCAAATAAGATTTAATCAAAATAAAAATAGGGAAACTATAGTATATGTCAGATATACTAATAGTTCTAGACCATATCAAATAACTAGATAATATAAAAAAATGAGAGTATACCTGCCAAAACAGACACAGGAACTATGTGAATCTAAACACAAAACACCTTTTATTTACAAAGTCAGATCTAAATAACTGAAGCAATATTTATTGTTCATGGGTAGTTAAAGCGGATATAATAAGAAAAACTGAGAATTTTAACTAACTAATCTATTTATATAATATCTTCTCAATTAAAATACTAAGAAAACTTACTGAGTTGGAAAATATAATAACAGGGTTCATTTGGAAAAGCAGAGGATGAGGAATTTGAAAGAAACCAGGGAGAAATAATGTGAATGAATCAGTTTCAATATTTATTATTAGACTACAAACCAGGGATGGGGAAAATGCAGCCTCCAGGCCACATGTGGCCCTCTAGGTCCTCAAGTGAGGCCCTTTGACTAAATGCAAACTTCACAGAACAAATCCCTTTAATAAAAGGATTTGTTCTATAAAACTTGTATTCAGTCAAAAGGCTGCACTGGAGAACCTAGAAGGCCCCATGTGGCCTTAAGGCTGCAGGTTCTCCACCACTGTTCCATATTTTAAGGTGAGAGGAGTATTCATGTGTATAATGGGTAAAATAATAAAATAGATAAAATTTTTTAGTTATTTTAAATTAAAATGTTCCTGTAAAAAAAGAACTAGAAAATCTCTTAGATAGAATGTGATTGGGTCAGAATATTGTTATGGAGTAGGAAATAATTTAGAAAAATGTGGAAAGACTTGGACTTACAAAGGAAGATTCTATCTATCTATGGAGAAACAGGTGATAAGTAAAATAAGTATAATGGCTTACATATATGCATTTGAGTATATATGTGTATATTCATGGATATCTATGTACATGTATAAATGTGTGTATATATGTCTATCTGAGCACATATGTGTCATATACATATGGCATACATGCACACACATACATCAATACATACATACAAACATCTGTGATTAACTGAAGTCTTCTTTTGGGGGGTGGGTGGAGGAAAGGGGAAATTATAAAGTAAAAATTGCACAGGAGAAGACAAAAGAAGGCATACCAAGAAACAAAGAAAAGATGCACATCTGTAATAGTAATGGAATTTAAAGATCCTCCTGTATTGGCTTGGTTTTTTGGGTTGATTGTGTTAAAATCCAGAACTTGTGAATCCCACTTGTAGGATGGACTTATTGACATGAAAAGAGAGGGCTGAACTGTGAGGAGCTGGTGATGTGAATTTAGAGAGGCACAAGCAGAGAGAGAGGCAGAAGAATTTTTTGGAAGCAGCATCATGGAAGCAGAGAGACAGAGAGGATTGCTGAAGGCCAGTTCGAGCTGCCCAGGACTTTTGAGAGCTGCCACCCAGAGCTGCCAAGGACTGAGGAGACATGGCTGTTATGCTGGTACTTTGTCTGTTTTGATGTTGTTTTGCCAGATTCGTGCACTGGTGAAGGACAGTGCTGTTGTTGCAGAGGTATTGGAACCTTGCTGTTGGTTCAGGGGTCCTGACACTGTTCTACAGAAAGAAAGTGAATTGTGCCCACTGGTGATGGCCAGTGCTGTTGTTGCAGAGGTTCTGGAACCTGGCTGTTGGTTCAGAAGCCCTGAAGAAGGATTTTCTTGTTGTATGTTTACAGAAATCCTGGAATAGAGTTTTTCTAATGTTTTCAGGGGTCCTAGGACTGTTCTGCAGACAGAGAATGAATTAATGAGGACACCAGCAATATATCTTGTGGCCTTGCTAAGCTTCATCTCCCCAGGTAAAGAGATTACTGAGAAATTCCCTCAGGTCAAGATGAAGAAAATACCTATCTTTGCATATTAAATTCTGTGCTTAAGCTTGTAGTAACTCTGGGTAGATGGCCTTTTCAGTTGTGATCCAGGGCTGGGAAACTTTGACTCTTTTGTGCTCTGTGACTGACCAAATGAATGTACTTTGTTTATGATTGGAAACTAATCTCCATTTGAGAAGAGGGACTTTGTGATTGACTAAATGAATGTAATATCCAGGGGTGGAGTAGGACTTGGAAATTATTGAATTACACTTGGTGAATGCTGTATTTTGAATTATGCTATATTTTTATTTTCTCTGTTCTTAATTTGTTACTGAATAAAATGGAGAGCAGTTATGCTGGTATTTTGAACCTTGGGAAGTTGCCTTCACTTGGCATTACAACAGGTTTGAAAATAATGTCTAGTATTTATTGTATAGGTTTCCTTTTTTTTGGAGGGGGGAGGAAGGACATTAGGGGTTAATTGACTTGCTCAAGATCACAAGGCTAGTAAGTGTGTCAAATGTCTGAGGTCAGATTTGAACCCAGGTCCTCCTGACTACAGGGCCAGTGATCTATTCACTACCCCATCTAGGTGACCAGTTTCCTTAAAAAAAAAAAACAACCTAATATTTTATTTATTTATTTTTAGTTTTCAACATTCATTTCGACAAGATTCAGCGTTATACATTTTCTCCCTATCTTTCACCTACCTCCCACCCCAAGATAGAAAGGCTACTGAATATCCCTTCCTCCAATCTGCTCTCTCTTATATCCTCCCCCAACCTCCAACTTCCTAGTAGGGCAAGATGGATTTCTATACCCTAGTGCCTGTATATCTTATTTCCCAGCTGCATGTAAAAACGCTTTTTTTTTAAACATTTGTTTTTAAAACTTTGAGTTCCAGATTTTTTCCCTTCTTCCCTCCTCACCTACCCCTACTGGGAAGATAAGCAATTCAATATAGGTTGTACAGGTGGAGTTACCCAAATCATTTCCATAGTAGTTATATTGTGAAAGACTAACTATATTTCTCTCCATCCTATCCCTCCCCCCACTTATTCTATTTTCTACTTCAACCCTGTCTCCTTTTAAAAATGTTTGCTTCTATCTACCGTTTACCCCAATCTGTCGTCCCTTCTATCATAACCCCTCTTATCCACTTCCACCCTACTTTCCTGTAGGGTAAGATACCCAAAATGAGTGTGTATGTTACTCCCTCCTTAAGCCAAATTCAATGAGAGTAAGGTTGACTCATTCCCTTTCACCTTCCTGCTTTTCCCCTCCATTGTAACAGTTTTCCCTTGCCTCTTTTATATGAGATAACTTACACTATTTTATCTCTCCCTTTCTCCTCCCATTATATTACTCTCTCACATCTTAATTTTATTTTTTAGATATCATTCCTTCATATTCAACTGATCCTGTACCCTCTATGTATATGTGTGCACACATATACACAGACTCATACATGTATTTATACACACACAAGTGATCTTATACATACATGTATGTTCACACACACATAAGTGTATGTATGTGTGTATGTATATATACATATGCACACATACACATATGTGTATATTTATGTATGTATACAGACAGACATGCATATATATTCCCTTCAACTATCCTCATGCTGAAAAAAGTCTCATGAGTTACACTTATTGTTTTTCCATGTAGGAATGTAAATAGTTCAACTTTAATAAGTTCCTTATGTTTTTCTTTCCTGCTCACCTTCTCATTCTTCTCTTGATTCTGTTGTTTGAAATTCAAATTTTTGGTTCAGTTCTGGTTTTTTCAACAAGAAAACTTCTTGTACTTGAATGTCACATTTTCTATTCAACTGTTTTTTTTTCATCAAGAATGCTTGAAAGTCCTATATTTCATTGAATAACATATTTTCCCCTGAAATATATTACTCAGTTTTTCTGGGTAAGTGATTGTTGGTTTTTATCCTAGCTCCTTTGACCTCAAGAATATCATATTCCAAGGCCTTCGATCTCTCAGTGTTGAAGTTGCTAGATCTTGTGTTATCCTGATTGTGTTTCCACAACACTGAAATGTTTACCCCCTCTGGTTCTAGAATATCAAGGCAATTTTTCTTGAGAATTTCTTGAAGAATGATTTATAGGCTCTTTTTTTTGATTGTGGCATTCAGGTAGTCCAATAATTTTAAAATTATCTTTCCTGGATCTATTTTCCAGGTCAGTAATTTTTCCAATGAGATATTTCACATTGTGTTCTATTTTTTCATTTGTTTGAATCTGTTTTATACTAACTTGATTTCTCATAAAGTCATTAGACTCCATTTGTTCCAATCTAATTTTGAAGGAATTATTCTCTTCAGTGAGTTTTTGAGATTACTTTTCCATCTGGACAATTTTCTTTTAAAGGAATTATTCTCCTCATTGGCTTTTTGGACATCTTTTACCATTTCAGTTAGTATAGTTTTTAAGGTGTTATTTTCTTCAGTATATTTTTTTGGTTTCCTTTAGCAGGCTGTTGAATTGCTTTTAATGATTTTCTTGCATCATTCGTCTTTCTCTTCCCAATTTTAGTACAATTCTCTTAATTTTCAAAACCTTTCTTGAGTTTCTCCATGGCCTGTGATCAATTCATATTTTTCTTTTTTAATTTAATTTTATGTTTCTTTTTAGTTTACATCATTCATTTCCACAACATTTTGAGTTACAAATTTTCTCCCCATCTTTCCCCTACCCACCACCCAAAAACAGTGATCCCTCTGTATACCCCCTCCCCCAATTTGCTCTCTCCTATATCCTCCCCCATCCCCCCTCTGACTTTCCAGTAGGGCAAGATGGATCTCTATACCCAAGTGCCTGTATATCTTATTTCCCAGTTGCAGGTAAAACAATAATAAAAAATTATATATAGATATATAAATTTGATTTCAAATCTTTGAATTCCAGATTCTTTCCCTTCCTCCCTCATCACCCAACCTTACTGGGAAGACAGGCAATTCAATATAGGTTGTGCACTTGTAGATACTCAAAATATTTCCATAGTGAATATATTGTGAAAGACTCACTATATTTCCCTCTATCCTATCCCCCCCCCCATTTGTTCTATTCTCTACTTTGGCCCTGTCCCTTTCCAAAGTGTATGCTTCTAACTTCCCTTCCCCCACAACCTCCCTCCCTTCCATCATCCCCTGTCTCATCCCATTCCCCCCTACTCTCCTGTAGGGTAGAGATACCCTATTTAGTGTGTATGTCATTCCCTCCTTAAGCCAAATTCAATGAGATTAAGGTTGGCCCATTCCCTTTGGCTTTTTCTGTTCTTCCCCTCCATTGTAATAGTTTTCCCTTGCCTCTTCTATAGGAGATAATTTGCCCCATTCTGTCTCTCCCCATATGCTCTCATTATATTCCTCTCTCAATTCTCAATTTCACCTTTTAAATGTCATCCCTTCCTATTCAATTGGTCCTGTGCCCTCTTTGTATACCTGTACACATATATACACACACTCACATATGTATTCATACACCTATATACCCTCCTATATAGACATATGTATGTATGTATACACATTTTTATTCCCTTCAATTATTCTCATCCTGAGAAAAATTTCATAAATTACAATTATCATTTTTCTATGTAGAAATGTAAATAGTTCAACTTTGATAAGTTCCTTATGAAATCTTTTCCCTGTTTACTTCTTCATTCTTTGCTTGTTCCTTGTTTCTATCTTGTATCAAATTTTCTATTCAACTCTGGTTTTTTCATCAAGAATGCTTGAAAGTATTCTATTCCATTGAATGACCATATTTTCCCCTGAAATATGATACTCAGTTTTGCTGGGTAGGTGGTTCTTGGTTTTAATCCCAGCTCATTTGACTTCTGGAATAATTTATTCCAAACCCTTTGTTCCCTCAATGTAGAAGCTGCCTGATCCTGTGTTATCCTGATTGTGTTTCCAAAATATTCAAATTTTTTCTTCTTGGCTTGCTTGTAATATTTTCTCCTTGATCTTGGCACTCTGGAACCTGGCCATAATATTCCTAGGAATTTTCTTTTGGGGATCTTTTTCAACAAGTGATTGGTGGATTCTTTCAATTTTGGTTCTAAAACAGCAGGGCAATTTTACTGGAGAATTACTTGAAGGATGATTTCTAGGTTCTTTTTTTTTTTATCATGGCTTTCAGGTAGTCCGATAATTTTTACATTGTCTCTCCTGGATTTATTTTCTAGTTCAGTGGTTTTTCCAATAAGATATTTCACATTGCCTTCTATTATTTCATTTGTTTGGATCTGTTTAATACTATCTTGATTTCTCATCATCACTAGCTTCCATTTTCTCCAATTTAATTTTGAAGGAATGATTCTCTCCAGTGAGCTTTTGAGATTCTTTTTCCATCTGACAAATTCAGCTTTTTAAGACATTCTTCTCCTCATTGGCTTTTTGATCCTCTTTTGACATTTGATTTAGTCTCTTTTTTACTTTCTTCAGTCAGGTTTTTGACTCACTTTTCATGAGTTTCTTGCATCATTCTCATTTCTCTTCCCAGTGTTTCCTCACTTCTCTTACTTGGTTTTCAAAATCCTTTTTGAGCTCCTCTATGTCCTGTAAGCAGTTCCTATTTTTCTTGGAAGCTTTTGGTGCAGGAGTTCTGACTTTGTTGTCTTCTTCCTGTTCTATGCTTTGATCCTTTTTGTCCCCCCAAAAGGAATCCAAAGTTGGATTGCCATACTTGTTTTTCTTCCTTTGCTTGCTCATGTTACTACTCAATTTCTTGACTTTTGAGCTCTTTGCCACAGTAGAACTCTGCATACAGAGAGGAAAGCATTGTCCCAAGTCACTGGGGTTTTCACAGTTGCTGGAGGTCTTAGTTGGGTGCCCTTTCTGCAGTTTCTACTAGCTCTGGAACCAGGTGGCACACCCCAGGACCTCCACCCTAGATAGCAATCCAGATCCAAGCAGTTTAAAGTAAGAGCGATTATCCCTCTGAATGGTTGCTTGTTCCCCCTACAATCTATAGGCCAGGAGCTCTGAAACAGCCACACAGTGGAGCCTGTATGACTGCCATGCTTTAGCCACTTCTCCCTCCAGGGGCAGAGGCACAACCACACTTCTGAAACCCTTGTTCACAAAGTCCATACTGACCTTTCACTTTGTCTTTGGCATTTATGGGTTGATAATTCTGGAAACCTCCACAGCTGCTGATGGTCTACTTTCCCACTGTCCCTCCAGCTGGGGCTGTTTGAGGCTGCCCTGAGGCTAAAATCTTGGGCTCTGGTTCCAGCTCTCTGTGGTGGATCTATCCTGTTCTCCTGCCAGACTGTCTTTACTGGGAGATGTGTTTCTATCTCTTTGTTGGTTCTCTAGGCCTAAAGTTTGTTTAGAGTCATTTTTATAGGTATTTGAGATATTTATGGAGGGAGCATACCAAATTTTCCTGCTTCTACACTGTCTTCTTGGATCCTCTCCTGCAGGCTCCAGTTCATATTTTTCTTGGTAGCTTTTGATGCAGGAGTTTTGACTTCTTCTAGTTCCATGTTTTGATCCTCTTTGTCCCCCCAAAAGGATTCTATGGTATGATTGTGCTTCCTCTGTTTGCTCATCTTGCCAGCCAATTACTTGACTTTTGCTCTCATTGGTATGGTAGAATTCTGCTTCCAGAGTGGAGAGAGTTGTGTCCCAAATCACTGGAGTTTTCACAGTTGTCAGATCTATGAGGAGGACACCCTCTCTACAGCTACCACAAGCTCTGGCACACTGGCCCCACATACTAGAACCACCACCCAAGACTGAAAACCAGATCTAAGCAGGTCAAGGCAAGAGTAATTACCCTCTGAATTGTTGCTTTCCAGGAGCTCCAGAGGCAGCCTTGCAGCAGTAGATGCAGTGGCTGAGCTGCAGTGTACCTCTCACCCTGGGGGCAGGGGCCAGACCACATTCTTCCATCACCCAGTTGCAACAGAGTTCTTTAATGATCTTTTACTTTCTCTTTGGCATTTATGGGTTGAGAAGTCTGGAAACCTCTATAGCTGCTGGTGGTTCACTCTCCTGAAGTCTGCTCTGGCCATTCTGGGCTACTGTTTGGGGCTATCCCAGGTCTAGGCTTGGGTATATCACATGGGACTTTGCTTGGCTACCAGTTTAGTGCAATAGACTCTGCCTGTCAGTCTACCAGGCTGCCTTCAGTGTGAGGTTTGTTTCTCTCTGTCACTTTGTGGGTTCTGTAGCTCTGAAATTTGTTTAGAGTCATATTTTACATATATTGGAGATGGTTGGAGTGGGAGCTCAGCCAAATTCCTGCTTTTACTCTGCCATCTTGGCTCCACCCTCCCAGTTTATGTTTTTGTAAGTTCCACATTCATTTTTATCTCTTTGTGTACTTGTATAAATAAATACCTAGGTCTTTCTGCTCATATATTTTTAACATGTCTTTCCTTATTTTTCTTTCCTTTTTACAGTCTTTAAAGTTGATTTGATTTATTTCAATAGTTGTGAATTCCAAAATTGTAGTATTTATTTATCTTTCTGGTCCATCTATCATTTGAAGCATTTATATGTAGAATACTCTGCTAATGTCTCTTTGCTTGATACTTCATATAACTCTTTTTTAATTAATGTCTATCTTTACTCATTGATGGTTAGGCTCAGGTTTTCAGGGTATGTGATTTTTTATTTCATCTTGAGGGCCCTTGCTTTTCATAATGATTTTCAATCAACTTCTGCTGTTTCTTATGGGTGTAAAAATAGTCTTGTGTATTAAAATTCCCTTTCTACTATATTTGAAGATTTTTCTTCTGATCAACTTCAAAATTTTTTGTTCAATTTAATCACTGTGTATCCCTGAAGTTTGAAGTATAGGTTAAACTTTGTCTTTGGTTTTATGAGTTTTCTCTCCCTCTGTCCACTACCCCCCACCAGACTTGGGAGGTGATTTGTGAAAACTTTAAATTAGTTTATTATTTTTGTTGTTGTAAACATTTTAATTATTTTCTGAATTCATAAGTATTAGAAAATTGTGTTATATTATCTTTTACATTATGATGACTGGAATTTTTGATTTCACAAGTTCTTCTGGGAAACATGTGATCTTAAATTGCATTTACACATACCCTATCTTCTAGATCAATTTGTTTTTTTCTTGTATAGAGATAATGTGTTTTTATGTTATTTAAATTTTTTTTTAATTTCAGATTGCCTTTCACTTCAGGACAAGTTTATTCCCAATAAGTTGTTTTCTCTTTTAAGAAGGCTTGTCATGGTGGATTTAACTTACTCCATCATGCTTACTATTTCTGCTATACTAATCATAAATTCTGTCATTTATTCATTGCCCTCTTTTTCCCAAAAAAATCTTATTACTCTCTTGCACCATTCAGAAAAATCCAACCATTGTTCTGCTTTTCTATTTCATTGAGGATTATTTCATCAAGTGTTGCAATAATTATTGAGAAACATTACGCTGCCATCTTGGCTCTCCCCTCACCCATCCAATATCTAGTTCCTTCTGTATTTTTTTTAAATCTTTTTCCTGGAGCCAGGGAGTGTTCCCAAACAGAGTATGGTCATACCTTTATAAGTGGGTGGTCAGATTTGAAGTCTGCTACTTATTGCCATAGAAAGAGAAGTTCAGCATAAGGGTGGGGTATGCTGACAGAGATTGAAGCATCAGAAGAGAAATTATTGACTAGATCCCAGACCACAAGATCCTTGGTCAAATCCTGTACCCATGAGAGTAGGGATAGGAGGTTGAGAGGAAGGGAAAACTGAGTAAAGTTTATGTACTGTTTATTCATAATATTGTTACCTATTAGACTTTTAAAGCATTAAATTGTGGCAACAGCTGAAACTGTTCCATCTCAAGCATATACTTTTTCTTTGGAGAAATTATTGAATATTAGTATTAATTGGAGATGTGGTCTAGTCTTCCACCTTCCTGATCACATGATGCAGAATATTCACAGAAAGGTTTTTTAATCCAGATTCTTTGCCTGCAGAGTCCATGTTATTTCCATTATACAATATAAAAATAATTTATTAATGATCTCCCCACCCTCCAAAAAGAGCTATTTAAGTCAGACTTGATAAAATTAAGAAATTATAAATATAGGTTATTGTATGTTGCCATATACTTCCTTCCTCATAAAAGTGATATAAACCTAAGAAATTTAAATGTAATAGCATAAAATATAGCATTTTAACCATGTATTTATGAGAGAAATAGGTTTTTTTTATAGATTCTTAAAGTATTAACTGTTGTAAACCTATTCAATCCCCATCATATTGTTGTCTATGAAAGGGCTGGAGAAATTATTATCAACAATGTTAGTGTTAAGATTATTAATCCCTACTAAACCAGGAGACAAATGACAGACTCAAGAATAAAGTAAATCATAAAACAAAAATTAAAAAATTTGATGTCCTCTTGAAAAGGATTTTGATATTTTTTGTAGAATTTATTTACTATAAATAGGAAATGCTATAGTTTCTGAGTCCTATGAAGTTGCAGTAGTTAGAATTTCATACACTGTGGATGGTCACTACTGAAAGACTCCAGTATTCTTAAGGTAAAGCTTTTTCTTGACTTTATTCAAACAAACTATTACTAAATATATAGAACTTGTTTTTAACAACAAAATTTAGTAAAGAAATAAGAAAAAGATATCAGGATAACTGGGGTAAAGTTTCATCAGCCATATATGTTCATATATTCATATGTATTGAATATATATTCATATATATATATAATATATTCAAGTCTTAGTAAAGCCAGTCATAGAAACAAAGGCCTAATTAAATGCTCACTATACACATAGCATCATCCTAAGTGCCAGGGGAATATACAATATTTAACTAAAAACAAGTTTCTATCCCAATGAAGTTTATCATATGTAAGACACCAAAACTTAACTGTAATGTAAAATACTACATGAAATGTACATTATACATACAAATTAGAGAACACAGAATATTGGAGAATTTTAAAACAAAGTGTTGTACCAGGTACATGCAGGTTAAAGTCATTATTTATCTTAAGGGTGAATAGTAGAGAGAAAAGGAGTGTTCCATGGAGGAGGTACAAAGTGAAATTGGTTTTAAATAGCATATAGCACAGGAAGTCATTCTCAGATTTAAGAATATGTGGTTTGATTTCCAAAGAGGACATATATTGAGTGTGAAACTCTGGGCAAATCATTTGATATCTTAGTGCCCTAGATAAATCTTTAAGTTGAAAAGAAAATGTGCCAAGTCCAACTAGCAAATTGAATTTCCTCACATTCTAAACCAAATATTTCCAATGACACTGAAATCACTAATTCAGTCCCTGTTTCTATCCCCATCCTTTAAAAGACGATTAAGAACTCTTCAGATAAAAATAAAGAAGGAAAGATATTCCAATAATAGGACAGATCACAAGAAAAATCCATGGAAGATGTCAGAAGGAGAGTGCAGAAGGGAATTAAATAGTGAAGAGAGAAGGTGCTAAATGCAAGGCTATTCCTACTAAAATGTGAGCTTATTGAAAATACTAGTTGTTTCAGTCTATTTGTATCCCGAGCATCTAGCAGATTAGCACAGAATAGACACTCAATCACTGCTTGTTTCAGAACTTCCTTCAGTCCATCCATCTAAGATGGCCGAGTAAACACGACCAAGATCTCTCAACATTCCCCTCCAAAAAGGTTTAAAATAGCACCTTAAGTTAAATTCTAAAGACAAAATAGCAACAAAAGTTCAGATTGAGACATTCCTCAAGCCCAAGTCAATTTAGGAGATCAGAAAAATCTGTGATATGGGAGTGAAGGCTGGCTTAGAGCTAATATGAATGAAACTTTCTAGCAACTACTTAGAAAGGTATTTGTAAGGACTTCTCTGCTAGTACTGGACACAGGGGTAAATGGTGTTCAGCAAATCCATTGCCTAAACGCTTAAAGTTCAAGGGAAGAGTGAAGCATTTTCAGTCAAGAGGGAAGGAGAGTCATGAGGAACAGTACTGCAATTGGTCAGAAGTGATCAGGAACCCTGAAGAATAGTATCATTTCTAGTGCCAAGGGAAAAAGGTCCTTGAAGAGCAGTATTAATTGACATCAAGGGATTTTTTTCAGGGTTTATACAAGGAGCTCAATGACCATACATCTTCCCAGAATATAGCACCTTGGAAGCACTGCCAAATTCACAGAACTAGTTCAGAAAACAACAGTGAGAAAAGTTTGAAGTTTGAGACAGTGGTACTCCCACCTTCCATGCAGGGAACAGAAGCCAACTTTAACATTAAGTTCCAAATGAAGAAATAGGGTGGGAAAATGAGAAAACAAAAAAAAGAACCTGATAATAAAAAGTTATTATGGAAATACGAAGCTTAGGACACAAACTCAGAAGAAGATAATAAAATCAAAACAGTTACAAGGAAAACCTCAAAGAAATAAATATGAATTGGACACAAGGCCAATAAGAAAAGCTTCCTTTATTCCTATGCTTCCTACTGTTTTAATGGGAATGAGAATTTTATTTTGTCAAAAGCTTTTTCTGCATCTAAAATCAGATGATTTTTTGTTGTTTTTGTTATGTATATGGTCAATTATAATAAAGGAACCAGTCTTGCATTCCTGATGTAAATCAAGCAGTCATAGAGAATAAGCTTAGTGATATATTGCTGCAATCTCCTTACATTTTATTTTATTTAAAAATTTGCATCAATATTAGAGAAATTGGTCTTTATTTTTCTTTAACTTTGTTATATAGGAATGTTTCCTTTATTGTAATCAAAATTGTCTATTTTATCTCTTGTTATTTTCTTTACTTTTTTTTTTGCTGGGAATTCTTCACCAATCTACAGTTGAAAAATATCTCCTCTATTTTACATTTATTTATAACATGACTTTATGTCTGCCATGTTTTCACTTGGACATCATTGTCATCTGTGGTATACAATGTTGGACTAAACCTATTTCCTGCCAAATTGCCTTCTCAACTTTAACCTAATAAGTAGGGTCTTTGGATTGATTGACTGCATTCTACTACTGTATTTGTTTGCTGCTGTGTGTTGTATACCTAATCTTTTCTTTTGATCAATTTTTCATTTTTAAACCAAATACTTTTAATTATTGCTTTTGTAGTATAATTTAAGGTCTCCACCAGATTTCACTCTTTGAGCTGGACTCCATCATGTCATCTCTGCCTGTTGGGTAATTTTTCCCTGATTGGGTTTTGATAGCTCAGAGTGAGTATAAATACAAATTTTCTGTTCTAGTGAGAAACTCTGAGGGTCTTCCCTGACAAATTCTTTTATGAAGGCAATTTTTGCTGTCTTTTGCCTCAAATCTTACCTAGCCTTAATTACTCAATGGGATTTATCTCAGACAAATCGACACCTGATAACGACCTTAGTTTAAAAAAGCCAAGATTTTCCACTGCATCCAGTCATCTCCAATTCCCAACCTATATCTTGCCACTGGACTCCAGTGATTTTGGAGAGAGTGAGGCTGATGACTGCACAGCTCTGCCTGACTTAAATTCAATTCACTCACAAGTCAAGACACTACCGTCCTGATGTCATTGGTCTTCTTCAAGAATGAAGGACAAACAACAATAAAATGATCTGGTACCTCCATCTATTTGAAGATAACCACATTTTGCTTTGATCTATACAGTCAAAGGCTTTAGTATAGTCAATGAAGCAGGAGACTTTTTTCTTTTGTTTTTTTCTTTCCCTGGACTTCCCCTGCTTTCTCCAAAATCTAGAAAATGTTGGCAAATTGGTCTCTAATTCTTGTTTCTTTGAAAACAAGCTTGCTCCTCTAATAATTCTTGGTTCACATATTACTGAAGCCTAGCTTACAAAGTCTTAAGCATAACTTTGCTGGCATGTGAAATGAAGTCAATTGTTTGGTAATTTGAATATTCCATGGCATTGCCCTTCTTTAGGATTAGGACATAAATTTATCTTTTCCAATCCAGTGGTCACTGTTTGTTTCAAATTTTGTTTTTAACAGCTTTACTTTTACAGTTTTAAATAGCTCAGCTGGAATTCCACCACTTCACTTCCATCACTGTACTCCAAGGCCCTATTGTTAGCAATGCTTCCAAAAGCCCGCTTGATTTCATTCTGCAGGATATTTGATTCTAAATTGATAACAACACCATTGTGGGTATCAGTGATATAAAGATCTTTCTTGTTTAGTTATTTTGTGTACTCTTACCACTTTTTCTTAACCTCTTCTGTTTCTGTTAAGTCCCTATGATTTTTATCTTTTATAATACCCAGTTTTGCATGAAATATTCCCTTCACATCTCTCATTTTCCTGAAGAAGCTTCTTGTCTTTCCCATTCTATTGTGATTTTTCTATTTCTTTGTATTGCTCTTTTAAGAAAACCTTCTGAACTCTCCTTGCTTTTTTCTGAAATTCTGTATTCACTCAGGCATATCTTTCCCTTTTTCCTTTACCTTTTACTTTCCTTCTTTCCTAAAACCTCATCAGACAGCCATTTTGGTCTAACCATTCTGGAGAATAATTTGGAACTACACCTAAAGGTTATAAAATTGTAAGTTCTCTTTGACTCAGAAATACCAGTACTAGGTCTCTATCTCAAAGATCAAAGAAAATAGAACAGGACTTATTTGTACAAAAAAAAAATATTTGTTACAGTTTTTTTTTGGGGTGTCAAAGAATTGGAATTTGAGGGAATGTCCATAAGTTGGGAATAACTGAAGAAGCTGGGAGTATATAATTGTGATGGAATAAGAAATGATGAGCAGTATAGTTTCTGAAAATCTTGGGAAGACCTAAGTGAACTTGTAATGGCAAACAAAGAAGTACTTAGCTCTGTGATTCAGGCAAAAGCTGGGACCATGGAAGAGGAACCATGGAATATGAGAGCCAGCCTTGAGTCAAGATGAAAAGACCTCTCCTTGGGTACTTAGTGCTTACTGAGAAGATCATGATTTACTGTGTCCTAGGGGTGGGAGAACTTTGTACCTCTTAAGGATGATTGAGGTAACTAATTTCCAATTCAGAAGAAATAAGACTTTTTTTACTGAGAAACTAAGACAATGTGACCTAGGGGTGGAGAACTTTGACCTTTGTACTTTGTGTCCCTTAAGGAGGCTTGCTCCTTTAGGATGATTGAGTTAAGGACTTACTAAGAATGATATATTTTATTTAAAACTATGTAGCTACTTTGGGGAAAACTATCTGGTCACTTTAGTGATGAGTTAAGTTATATCATTGTGAATGCCACACTTTGGTTTCTGTGAATATTTTGTCAGTTTATTACTGAATAAATAGAGAGTTTACTACACTATGTGATCAGAATCTTAGAGCTATCCACAGCAGCAGTCCTTTGGATAGCTGTTCCTGCTTGGCTTTACAGAACTAATGCAAAAAGAAATGAGCAGAAATAGGAGAGTATTGTACACAGTAACAGCAACACTGTAAGGATGAACAACTTTGAAAGATTTAGCTACTCCAATCAAGAAAATCATCTAAGATAATTCCAGAAGGCCCACAGTGAAAAATGCTATCCAGCCTCAGAGAGAAAATTCATGAACTCTGAATATAGACTGGATCCTACTTAATTTTTTTTTAACTTTTCTTGTTTGTTTCATCTGTGTTGTTTTTTTCCAACATGGCTAATATGGAAATATATTTTGCATGACTTCACATGTATAAACAATATCAAATTACTGCCTATTCAAAGAGAGGTAAGAAGAGGGAAGGAGAGAATGTGAATTAAAATAATAAAATATTAATGTTAAAATATTTTACATGCAATTGGAAAATATTTAACAAAATAAATGAAAACATATGAAAAAAAAATCTTGTTTGACCCCAGTCTTCTTCCTTCTTCCCAATCTTACTATTCCTACCAAAGATATCACTGTCCTCTTAGTCTCCCAAGCTTGTAATCTCAGTATCATTCTAAACTCCTTTGTCTCATTTCACAATCTTTGCCAAATATCTGTTATCAGTATTCTCTTCTATAAGACCCTTTCTCTATTTACATGACCATCACCCTTGTTAAAGATTTGTCACTTCATAGTTGGATTATTTCAAGAGTCTTCTAACTGATCTCCCTGCCTCGAGTCTCTCCCCATGCCAATCAATTTTCCCTTCATTTGTCAAAGTGATTTTTCTAAAGTGTAGGACCATGTGACTTTCAAAGTCACATTCAAAAAACCACAGTGATTATTATTTCGAGGATCATATATGAATGCTCTGTTTGAATTAAAATGTTCTTGACAAGATATTATCAAAATATTATCAGGGTTATATTGTAGAAGAATGATTCTGGCAGGCAAATAACAGGATGTTTTTGTGTGAAGAGAAAGTTTAAGTAGTGAGACTCATTAGAAGATTATATAATTGTCCAGGCAAAAGGTGATAAGGAACCACAGTAGGGTGTAGTTGTATGTGTGGACAGAAGAGAACATATATGAAAGAAGTTATGAAGTTGAATCATCTGAATCTGGCAATGGATTAGATATGTGAGTTAGGAGAGTGAAAAATTAAGGATGGTACTATGGTTGGGTACCTGAAAGGATGGTAGCATACTTGAAATTAATTTGGAAGTTCAGAAAAGAAGAGAGTCTTGAGAAAAATATAGTTTTTAATGAATATGTTGAGTTTGAAATTACATAGATTTGAGGATCATCAGCATATAAAAGACATTTAAATCCATGTGAACTAATGAGATCACTAAATGAGACATTACAGAGAAAAAAGGAAATAAGGCCCAGGAACAAGTGTTGGGCAACATCCATAGCTTTGTGGCAGCCCATAGATGAAGAAATATCCAAAAGAGAAGCCAGACACATAGGAGAATCAGGAGAAAGTAAAGTCATGGAATTCCAAAGAAAGGAGAGCAAAATATATTTTAGTAGTATTGACCTCCTGAGGGGATGTCAAGAGTGTCAAATGCTAGCAAAAGCATGAAGATTATAAGGAACAAGAAAATAAAAGGTCTTTAGATAAAGCAATTAAGAGATCACTGTTAACTTTGGGGGACACAGTTTCAGTTGAATGATGATAAAAAGAACAAAACTGTAGTTAGTTTGGAAGAGAGTGAGAGGTGAGGAGGTAGAGCCAGTAAGAGCCAAAGGTCTTCTTACGCAGTTTAGCTATTTAAAAAAGAAGAAGAGAGATGATGGCGATTTCAAGATAGATGCTAAGTCCAAGGAAAGCTTTGTTTCATTTTAATTTTTAGACACGGAGAGAAAGATTGGTTTTTTTTTTCTTTGTTTTATGGTTGTTGTCATTTTGTTTGTTTTGTTTTTGTAGGAAGCAGGGAAGGAAGTAGTGAATGGGGAGAGACTGGAGAATGAGTGTGTGTGTGTGTGTGTGTGTGTGTGTGTGTGTGTGTGTGTGTGTATATAAAAGTCTCCTGAATGCCAGTGAAGGAGGATAGGGAAAGAGAGAATTGGAATGGAAGTGGGAACAATTTGCTAGAAAAGCTGAGAGAAACATAGGATTAATATTTTCCTTAAAGGGTTTGGTCTTAGCAATAAGAATGGCTATTTCTTTATTCTGGACAGGAGTGAAGAAAGAAAAATAATTTTTTTTGCTTTTTTTGGAGGGTAAGTAGGGTTAAGTAACTTGCCCAAGGTTACATGGCTAGCTTTTATTTGTGTGTGGGGGTGTGGGTGTTAAGTGTCTGAGGCCGGCACTGAACTCGGGTCCTCCTGACTCTGGGGCTGGCACTTTACTCACTGGGCAACCTAGCTGCCCCAAAAGAAATAATTTAGGAGGATGTTTGAGTTATGTGAGATGAGCAGGGGAGAAGAGAGGGTTGTTGAGAAAATATCTGAATTTTTTTCAGTTAAATATGAGGAGAGATCCTTAGAGATGGGAGCAAGCTGTGGTGCCTGGGTTGGGGAAAGAATGGAAGACTTAGAACAGTCATTGAATGGACTAATAAAAATGTGATCAGGTAGGAGTAGAATATTTGCCTTGATGCAGTGAATGCACAGTTGAAATTATATAATATAAATGCATATTGGACCCAGTCAGCCTGGCTTCATGATTCTTTCTTCTCCATTCAATAATACACAAATAAGAGGAAAATGGTTGTAGCAGTGCAGGGTTCAGTTTTGGCAAGTGATATCCAGTGACAGAACAAAGGTAAAAATAATTCAAGATTAGAGAATACGATGAAGTTGATTTGCTATCCTTGTTTTAGAATTGGGGAGACGGACATATTTGTAGGAAGACTGAAATGAGGAAGGTTGCTTTCAAGAGGAAAGTGAAGGTATAAGAGAAGGGCATGAAGGGAAATGTCCTGGTAGAAGAGAAGGTAAAGATAAAGAGCATGGATTAGACACAAGCCTTTTTGAGGAGCAAGAGTCCGTCTTCTTCTGCTTACAGGAAGATTATTAAAGGAAATATATGACAATGCTGAGAAGTTTTCCCGAATGGACAAAAGGATCTGGGGCTTGTGGTTGATCACCTTTGCTCTCTAAGGAAAGTTAGATTTTAGGTTATCTTCTGTAACTATGTCTATTTGAGTGAGATGGGGCCAATGAGAAAAAGAGTTGGATGTAAAAGGCAAGAAGACAAAATTTAGATTAATGCCTTTGGGGATTGAGATAAGAAACTGATGAGGTGAAGTAGAACGATTGTCCATAGGAATAAATGTTGTCTAACTTCAAAGTAAGTGAAATATCCTCAATTTCATGAATTTCCCCTACAAAGCTCTATAGCAGAACCAGAGAATTCAGTGGTGATAGTTTTCCCAAGAAGTGTGGGTTCATATTTCAGGAATGTGAGAAGAAGGTCAGTGTAAAAGAGATTCTAGGATAATAACCAGTATAACATTAAAGTTACCAAATACAGAAATAAATAGTGATCCATATATAGATAGATGAAGGAATGAATTTTTAAATGGAATTAAAAAAAGCATCAATTGCTATCTGGATCATCAAGTGAAGCCAAAATGAGGCAGAAAGAAAGAGAAAATAGGTCTGAGTCAAGAGACTAACAGTGGCAAAAAAGGAAAAGATTAGGCTATGTAAGACTCAAAGTCTGAGAGGTAAAAAGAGTACAAGCCGTGTCTGGGAGTGAGATTTTCAAGTGTTACCTTGGAAAGAAGGCATTCCTGGAAATAATACTATCTAAAGTGTTATCATTTGGGGATTGGAGCAGAGGAGTTGGGAAGTTTGAGGAACAATGTTGCGTCATTGTTAGGGGACTGAGCCATATAAATATCAAAGTCCCCAACAACAATAGCAGGAGGAGGCATGGGAAGAACATTAATAAGACAATTATTGCATTTTGTAAGGTTATGGGATTTAAAGATCTTCCATGCCCCTTGAATTTGCTGACATAGCAGGAAGGGGTGGAGCAAGAGGAAGCTCAAGTCAAGCTAGAGGGTGACTGGTGGTGTGGCAGCAGCAGCAGCAGGGTGGTACTGGAGGCATGAACTCCTGTTTTTGAGCCAGCCAGAATTTCTGCTAAGGACTGCTGCTGAGAACTGCCAGGGACGGGAATTGTGGGGGGCTGGAACTGCTGGGAGCATGCTTCATGGACACTGAGCAATTGCCATGAGTGGGGAGAGGAGGACCTTTGCCTGATATAGCCTGTCCTGTTTTCAAGGCTTGCGAACATGGGTATTTACTACATTAACTACTTGTGCCAACTTCATAACTACTATGATGGCTTTGACTTTCTGGTTTGGGGACTCAGTTTTCTGGTATTTGAATAAATGTTCTAGCTTTATCCCCCATGTAGAGAGACTGGTATATTTTGTGATTAATAACCATATCAGCATATTTATAGTTACTGTAGGCATTGTGAATATTGCATTGTTGATACATTTGGTGACAAGGGCGGGATCACAAAATGTCAGGCCTCTTTTTGGAAGCATGGGGGCTTTGGAGGCAGAAATGGCTATTTCAGGATGGGAGGATTTGCCTTATTCCTCTCTCGACAGAGAATGGGCCAAAAGCACAGGGCCCTGTGAAAACCGGGAAGCAAAGCTAAAAGAGTGAGAACCTGGAGATTTGGAAAGATGTTTGCAAGGGATACCCATAGAACCAGGCAAAAAACTGGCAGGGGTGTGCAGGAGAGGCTGGGTCCTGCTAACAAGTTATCACTTTAGGTATAAGAGTAGGGATAAGCTGCTGGAGGAAAGAGCTCAGATGGCTAGGGAGTTAGTTGGTTTTCCTGAGGATTCTTCTGTGCCACACCATTCAGAAGTGTAAACTGGAGGGACTCAGGTGGTCCAGGAACAAGTTACTGTTCATGTAGATAAAAGGAAGCAAAAAAAACTAGCAGAAGGAATGTGTATGCAGCTTTTGTACAGGCTGGGCAGAGTTGCCCCAACAGCTGCCAGGAGAATGTGTGTGAGGAGAATGGAACAAGGTTAGATGAGGAGTCTTCAAATGCAGAAATTCTCCCCATATGAAGAAGACAAGAGAACTGCCAGGGCCAAACAGAGTCCAGGGAGATAATTGAGGATTTCACTCAACAGGAGATCACTGATATATTGAGTAGATTCACTCAAAGAATGGGGGAGTCTTTAGTGTCTTGGATAGTAAGAATCACCGATGAAGGTGCTGGAGGAATAACACTGGACAGTGAGGATTGCTTAAAATTCATAAGGATCAGTCAGAATTCTCTTGTACACCAAGCTTTTAGGGATCACCATATGCGAGGAGGCATCAACAGAACTAATCTGTTAGCTTTAGCTGCAGAGGGATGCAGAAAGCAATATCCTACTGACTCTGTGTGACCTGGTGGAGACAGACCCTGGTACTCACTTAGAGACTGTATGAGAAAGCTAAAGGAGGAGGTAATGAAAACTGCTATCATGGTTGGAGATGCAAATGCATGTCATGAACCCCCCCCCCCATCCCGCCAGGAGTTCCTCATAGAAATATCATAATGAAGATGGCTCCTCCTGCTTATAAGCACCTAATTCTGACTATTAATTGGGGAAATAGGGCACCCTCTTTCAGAGGTTCTGGATAAGATTTCACAATTAAGTGATTTAGGGGAATGGAGGACAAATAAATTTCCTCGAGAGAGAAGAGTAAACAGTCAGAGGATTCAAAGACAAAATAGACCAACAAGAAGGGAACAGTTTACTGCCTTACTGAGAGCAGGGGTGGACTTTAGAAGAATAGATGGTATTCCAACTGAAGAGCTGCATAAGATGTACCAAGAAAAGGTACTTAACATTAGAATGAATAGGGAAGCAGGAACCACCTCTGCAGGTTCTCCTGAAACATTCTATCCAAGTTTGCCCCACCTTCAGGGAGAATAGGAAATAGGCCAAGCCCCAGCCCAGATTAAAGAAATATATAGAGAAGATTGCAGAGCCCATATTGTTTTGTTTTGTTTTTTGGAGGGCAATTGGGGTTAAGTGATTTGTCCAAGATCACACAGCTAGTTTTTGTGTTAAGTGTGTGAGGCCGGATCCAAACCCAGGTCCTCCTGATTCCAGGGCCGGTGCTCTATTCACCACCTAGCTGCCCCCCATAGTGGTTTAACAATATATTGGAAGAATGGATCAACTACTGTAACTAGGGCGTTGCTCCATACCGGGGCTGAGGCCACAGTTATCTATGTAAACCCTGACAATTTAAAAAATGGAACTCCTATTACCATCACAGGTCTAGGAGGGGCTGAAATATGATTTTAGCTCCAGGGTAGCCCCAACAAGCAGTGGTTGGAACAGACTTCATGAGAGTGGATCACCAGAAGCTCTGAAGGCTTCCAGAATTATCAAGCCATAAATACCTAACCCAAAGTAAAAAGGTCAGTGTGGAACTCTGTTGAAACTGGGGAACAGAAGAACATAGTCTGGCACCTGCTCCCTGGGGTAAGAAGTAGCAGAAGTGTGGCTGCCATGCAGCCACCACTGCATGGCTGCTTCAGAGATCATGGCCTGCAGACAGTAGGGGGAAGAAGCAACAATTCAGAGAGTAATCACTCTTGCTTTGGCTTACTTGGATCTAGATCACTGTCTTGGGTAGAGGTTCTGGGGTGTGTTACCAGGTACCAGAACTTGTGGGGGCTTCAGAGAAGGTACCCAACTAATAGCTCCAGCAGCTGTGAAAACCCCAGTGACTTGGGACAAAGCTCTCCTCTCTGAAAACAGAGTTCTACTGTGGCAAAAAGCTCAAAAAGTCAAGTAATTGAGCAGCCATATTAGCAAGCAAAGGAAGTAAAGGAAGCATAGAAGTCAAACCTTAGATTCTGTTTGAGGGGACAAAAAGCATGGAATAGGAGGAATACAATGAAGTCAGAACTCCTGCACCAAAAGCTTCCAAGAAAAATACAAACTGATCACAGGCCATAGAGGAGCTCAAGAAGGATTTGAAAATCAAGTAAAAGAAATGGAGGAAAAATTGGGAAGAGAAATGAGAATGATGTAAGAAAATCATGAAAAGTGAGTCAACAACCTGACTGAAGTAAATAACACCTTAAAAAATAGAGTAACTCAAATGGCAAATGAGGCCAAAAAAGCCAATGAGGAGAAAAATGCCTTTAAAAAGCCAAATTTGCCAGATCTCAAAAGCTCAATGAAGAGAATAACTCCTTCAGAATTAGAATGGAGCAAATGGGAGCTAGTGACTTTATGAGAAATCAAGATATTATTAAACAGATCCAAAAAATTGAAAAAAAAATAGAAGGCACTGTGAAATATCGCATTGAAAAAATCATTGACCTCGAAAATAGATCCAGGAGAGATAATTTAAAAATTATTGGACTACCTGAAAGCCATGATAAAAAAAGAACCTAGAAATCATCCTTCAAGGAATTCTCAAGGAAAATTGCCCTGATAATTTAGAACCAGAGGGCAAAGTAGAGGTTGAAAGAATCCACTGATCACCTCTTGAAAAAGATCCCAAAAAGAAAACTTCTAGGAATATTATAGCCAGGCCCCAGAGTTCCCAGATCAAGGAGAAAATATTACAAGTAGCCAAGAAGAAACAATTTGAATATTGTGAAAACACCGTCAGGATAACTCAAGATCTAGCAGTTTCTACCTTAAGGGATGGAAGGGCTTGGAATAAAATATTCCAGAAGTCAAAGGAGCTAGGATTAAAACCAAGAATAACCTATCCAGAATATCTGAGTATAATGTTTCAGGGAAAAATATGGTCATTCAATGAAATAGAGGACTTTCAAGCATTCTTGATGAAAAAAACCAGAGCTGAGTAGAAAATTTGACATTCAAATACAAGGAGCAAGAGAAGCATGAGAAGGTAAACAGGGAAAAGAAATCATAAGGAACTTATCAAAGTTAAGCTATTTATATTCCTACATTTAAAAATTATAATTGTAACTTAGGAAACTTTTCTCAGTATGAGCATAGTTGAAGGAAGTATAAATGTGTGAGTATATGTATATATACACACATATATATATATACATATATATGCATGAATACATACATATGTGTCTATATAGGAGAGTATATGTGCATGTGAATACATATGTGAGTGTGTGTATATAGGTCTACAGGTATACATAGACAGAGGGCACAGGATCAATTGAATAGGAAGGGATGATATTTAAAAAAATAAAATTAAGAGATGAGAGGAATATAATGAGAGGAAACAGGGAGAGACAGAATAGGATAAATTATCTCATATTAAAGAGGCAAGGGAAAACTGTTACAATGGAGGGGAAGAATAGGAAGGCAAAAGGGAATGGGTCAACCTTACTCTCACTGAAATTGGCTTGGGGAGGGAATGACATACACACTAAATTGGGTATCTTGCCCTATAGAAAAGTAGGAGGGAAGGGGATAAAAAGGAGGATGAGAGAAGGGAGGGCAGATTGGGTGGGGGAGGGTAGTTAGAAGCTCACACTTTTGAAAAGGGGTAGGATCAAATTAGAAAATAGAACAAGTGGGGGGGCAGGATAGGATGGAGGGAAATATAGTCAGTCTTTCATAATATATCTGCTATGGAAATGTTTTGTGTAACTACACATGTACAACCTATATTGAATTGCTTATCCTCCCAGTAAGGGTGGGTGACTAGGGAAGAAGGGAAAGAATCTGGAATTCAAAGTTCTAAAATAAAATGCTTAAAAAATATTATTATTATTATAATTTTACATGCACTGGGAAATAAGATATACATGCACTGGGGTATGGTGATCCATCTTGCTCTACTGGAAAGTTAGAGGGGAGCTGGGGGAGAATACAGAAGACAGCAGATAGGGGGAGGGGCTATTCAGTGGGATTGCTGTTTTGGGGTGCTGGGTAGGGGAAACACAGGAGACAATTTGTAATTCCAAGTCTTGTGGAAATGAATGCTGTAAACTAAAAATAAACTATAAAAAAAAATAAGAGTGTATCCATTATGGGAAACTTGTAATACACTTTGCTTTTCTTTGGATGAAAAAAAAAATTTCAGAGTTATCTGGAGGTTAATAGATCACAGCTCCAAAGTCGTCCATTAAAAAGATTATTGGCAGCCTCCTGTATAAGGAAAACTCGAGGAATATAAGGTTCCATGACAGATACTTGAGCATCAAATGAGACCTAAGAGAATATCAAGTTCAAACCCATCATTTTTCATATGAAGAAACTGAGATGCAGATTGAGGAAATGACTTTCTTAAGGTCATAGAGCTAATAAATAGATATAGGACATGAATTCTAATTGTAAGAACCTTTCCATAATAACTTACTGAAAATGAGGAACGTGAGCTCTAGGGAAGAAAAAAATCTAAAAAATGCATTTAGTTTAACAGACGTGAGACATAACACTCCCTTCAAAATGTCATCCTCTTAAAATATCCATTTTAATTTTAAATTTTAACATGAAAATATTTTATAAAATTATGCACGTCCATCCTTTGGTGTACTATTGTGTCTGAATTATCAGACTTCTGCCATTTGAAACTAGCCAGGCAAGATTATTCACAAATGCGTTATTCCTTGTGGTTTAGAATAGCTATTTCTTAAGAATTTTTAGGTAGTTTAAGAAAAATCCTTAGGAAAGCTGACTCACTTGATTTTATTTCACTGATGGAAACCATTGGGATTGCTCCTTAACTACTCACATGTCAAAAGACAAGCAACATAAGACAGAGCATGAAGAATTAAATAAAATTTGGGAAACTGATTCTTGGTATCACACGAATAATAATGAAGGTCTGGTAAATGGTTACTATGGTTTGTGAGAGAATAGGAGATCACAACTGAGGAAATATAAGTGGATTAGGGACATTTCTTCTCTAGATAGAAAAAAAAAGTCATGAGTAAACAAGTAAGAATGTTGCGTGACAAATAAGACTAGAGCAGAAGGTCACCAAGTGATTCAGAATTATTATATGGTCAACAGTGCCACAAAGATATAAAGTAAAGGAGGGATAGAGAGCAAAGGAAAAGTTATTTCTATCAAGTGCTTCTTTTCCTTTTAATATCAGATTTTATAACTGAAAATTTGGGGTGAATTATGGGTTAATCAATTAGCCCACCTTGAGTCTAAATACACAGAGAGATAACAGACAATTCCTTCTACATTTTCTCTTTTGCCCAAAACAAATTCTATTAACAGTATATATTATGTACAATAGATCAACATCTGGGAGTTTTAAAGATGGCGACAAATATAAAGTGCATGAATTGGCCTAAAAAGGCAAAGTCATGGAATCTGGGGACTTGAACCCTTAGGCACTAAAGCAAGTAGAGGGAACAGCTCAGAGGAGGTGTTACAATACACATATTAAAGGCAGAAGAATTTGAAACAAAGTATTGAGGTACAGGGACATGAAGGTAACATCAACTACACAAAAACATGTTCATCATTCAGGAATTTCAATCATTTTCATATTGCCTAGATTTCCACCATTAGAGACCCATTCCTTTGAAATATTTTTCCTTGCTGATAAAATGCAAGTATTATTGAAAAATGTAAAAAAAAAAGTAAGCCAAATCCTCCAAGATGCTTTATCTGTATTTGATTGTGCTCTTACTAATGAGAAGGACCTGGGGCATACAACAGATGGAGCATGGGGATGTGGGAAATGTTCTGAAGTATTTAAGGAGGCTAAAGAGAGGTGGCAAGTTTGGGTCAAAATCATGGGAGAGAGAAAGGGAGGAAGGGAGAGAGGGAGAGAGAGACAGAGACAGAGAGACAGAGACAGACAGAGACAGATAAAGAGAGAGTGAAAGACAGAGATACAAAGAAACTGTCTGCTTCACACTTTTCTCGGTCCCATATAAATTGGCCTCATGTGAGGGTCTTCTAACAAGGGATGTAACAAGTCACCTAGTGAAATCAGCCTGTTTCACACTGAACAAATAGGAATCAGACTATAGGAATCAGACCTCTTTGCTTTGCTTCTAATTGCTACTAGAACCAGACTATTGTGTAGTTATATGCAAGCACTCTCTAACAACATTAAAGGGGGAAAATGATGAGAGTATTTTACCCAACAGAGCAAAAGCACATTTCATTGTTATAATAAAGATTCCCCAATCTTTTTTTTCCCTGTAGAAGGTCTCAGCAATTCGACCTTTTACTTTGGAAGATCTGGAGCTATAAACTGACCTCTGTCAAAGTCATGGCAAGATGAGGTTCATTTTTCAAAGTTATACTTATGTTTTATTAATAGGGCCTGGTTTTATTTCTCTAAACTAATGTTATATTTTCTTCTATTTGGCCCCAGAGGCTGTTTGGGGAAAGAACATGATTTTCATTATCAAATAAACAAATAAATAAACATTATCCTTAGGTCAGGGTTTCCTCTCTGGAAAAATAAATATGAAGAGCTGATTTGCATCCACAGATAAATTTTGTATCTTACTAAAAGGATGCCTCCAAAGGTGACCATAGAAAAGTAAAAGAAAAAAAATCAACAGTATAAGTATAGGAGAGTAGAGACAGTTGTTTCTTTTTTTTAAGCCTTGCAGCCTGATTGTGTATTTGTTTAGTGCCAGTACTATTTATTATCAAAATAACTGAGTATCTTTGCAGCCAAAGTAGTTTTCTAAACTGAAATTCACTGTTTTTGTTGTTGTTGTGGTTGTTGTTTTCCTGGGTAAATAAGCAGCAACTTTCCAAAATTTTTCAAATCAGTGCATTAGAATAAACTTGGTGCGGTGGTAGGCTAGTAAAATGTTTTACAACTGGCTCTCCAAGGAAAAATACAATCATGAAACCCTTTAAAATTTGATCTGAATTTTTTAACAATTTCTCAATCCTATTTCTTCTTCGTGTTTCTAAGTCTAGACTGGACATAGCAATAAACCAAGACCTGACTTACAGCATTGAGAAAAAATAATTCTTGAGACAACTAGGTGAGTTGACTCCAACACAGCACTGACTCAGTGGAATTATGTCTTGCTGGGTAATAAGTCTTCTTACCTATACAACTTGCTTCCATTTCATCTGTATATACTATTCTCCCCCACTCCCTCCCTACCTTCACCCTCCACTTCCAGCCTACAATCACATATTGCTTCTCCTTCGAAATGCAAGTCTTAAATCTACCCTTCTAACATAACAAAATGAAAATAGCAGCACTGATTATTAGCTCTAGACATAGAACAGACCTCAAAGGTCATTTAGTCTAACTTCATTATTTGGAAGAGCAGGACATTGAAACCCAGGCAGAATGTTTTACCTATATTAACATATATAAGAGTCAGAGGCATGATTTTAACTCAGGTCCTTTAACTTCAGAGTCAGTGCATCGTTCTTTTACTGTGGAAGTTAAGAAACTAAATGATATTATTTGGCTTTTAAAAAAGATGGGAAAAGCTTTGTTAAAGATCTAATTTCATGGAAAAGAATGCCATAGAATTCAGGGTCTTTACATATGAATTTACAGGTGAGGGACTTCTAAGGTTCTTTAATCCTAATCAAAGTAGTACTGTATTTTTGGAGAATGATGCTACATCCTTTAAAATATTGTTCCAGTTCCACAAATTGGTACTTTAAGAGTACTTTTGACTTTTTTTCATAAATTGACTTAAATTGAAAACATTATAAACAACCACAAACATGTAAACAGAAAAAAACATAACCCAAATGATGTATATAATAGCCTCATAGAAGAAATGGGAACTATGGCTGAGAAACAGTGAATGTATTCTCATATTCATTCAAGGTTAAGCAAGTTTTGAACTGTTTTTTTTTCTCTTTTGTTTTTTTTTTTTTCACAGAGAAATACTCACTGGTTAGGAAAGCATATTAATAAATAAACATGGTCTTTATAAACTACTTTTCTTGAAATAAGACTCAGATATCTGCATCTGTAACTTTTATGGAAAGGAAGATTTAGAATAATGATTAGAGAACTGACCTCAGAACCAAGAAGATCTCCATTTAAGTCCCATCTCTAACAGACCCTGACTTTTACCATGGGCAAATCATTTAAGCTCTCCATGCCTCAGGAAACTTCTTTAGTCAGTTAGATGGCACCAGACAACTGGAACTGGAGTCAGGAAGGCCTGAATTTGAGCCTGGTCTCAGACACTTATTAGCTATGTGACCCTGGGCCAACTCACTTACCTCTGTTTCCTCACCTGTGAAAATAGGAAAGCACCTACTTTCCAGGGTTATTATGAGGATAAAAGAAGATAATAATGGAAAAATACTTAGCACAGTCCCCGGCATATAGTAAGTACTATATAAACATCAGCTATTATTATTAACTAAGAATATATGGTAAAGGAAATAGACTGTTCTGCATTAGTAGAGTGAAGTCAGAAGCTCCATGGATCAAAAAGTTATCAAAGATAGATAGATATACAGATAGATGTGAAGACAGATAGAATGATATACAGTAATAGGCATATGTATGCGTGTGTATTAACATAATGTGTATCTCTGTATGTATATGTAGACACATTCATGCATATCAATATAGTACATGTCTCTGCATGTGTATGTGGACATATATGTGCATATAAACATGCATGTATTTGTGTTGTTGTTCAGTCATTCCCAACTCTTAGTGAATGATTTTGGGGTTTTCTTGGAATGGTTCATCATTACCTTCTCCAGGTGATATTATAGATGAGGAAACTAAGGCAAAGAGGGTTAAGTGACTTCTTAGGGTCACAGAGCTATTAAATCTCTGATGTCAGTGTGTGCATGTGAATATGTGTGTATATACTTATATATTCATAAGTGCATATGTGTACATAAATATATATTATATAAACATACAGACATTGACATAGAATATTCAAATGGACTTTATATGATGATATTCTTAATCGTTGTTTTAGGAAATTTCTCACCTACTTTGATTAAGTTGATTTTTAAGAATTTCCTAAAGATGATTAAGAATATGACTAAATAATAATTAACAAGACATGGAAAGAGAAATCCCTTTTAAAATTACTTTAGACAATATAAAATATCTCAGAGTCTATTTACCAAGGGAAACTTTATGAACATAACTACAAAACACTTTTCACAGAAATAAAGTCAGATCTAAACAATTGGAAAAAATATATAAATTGCTCATGGGTAGGCTTAGCTAACATAATAGGAATGACAAGTCTACCTAAATTAATTTACTTATTCAGTGTCATGTCAATCAAAATAACAAAAATTATTTCATACAGCTAGAAAAATAATAACAAAATTCATCTGGAAGAGAAAAATGTCAAAAATATCAAAGGAATTAATAAAAATTCAAAGGAAGATCACCTAATTATACTAGATCTAAAACTATATTTTAAAGCAGCAATCATCAAAACTACTTGGTACTGGCTAAGAAATACAGTGGTGGATCAGTGGAATACATTAGGTATACAGGACACAGTAGGCAATGATTGTAGTAATCTACTGATGAATAAACCCCCAAACTCCAAATTCTTTGACAAAAACTGCTGGGAAAACTGAAAAATAGTATGACAAAAACTAGGCATAGACTAACATCTGACATTGTATACCAAGATAAGGTCAAAATGGGTACATGATTTAGACATAAAGGGTGATGCCATAAGCAAATTAGGAGAGCAAGGAATAGTTTACTTGTCAGATCTATGGAGAAGGGAAGAATTTATGACCAAACAAGAGACAGAGAACATTACGAAATACAAAATGGATCATTACATTAAATTAAGAAGGTTATGTACAAACAAAACCAACACAATCAAGATTAGAAGAAAAGCAGAAACCTGGGACACAATTTCAGATGATGAAATTAAAGCTCTCTATAGTCATATAAAAATTATCAAAATCACTATTGATCAGGGAAATGCAAATTAAAGCAACTTTGTAGTACCACTTCACACCTATTAGATTTACTAACATGACAAAACAGGAAAAGGAAAAATGTTGGAGAAGACATGGGGAAATTGGAACACTAATGCATTATAGATATTGTTGTGAATCTATCTAACCATTCTGGAAAACAATTAACTGTGCATCCCTTTGATCCAGTAATACTCCTGCTAGGTCTGTATCCCAAAGAGATCATTAAAAAGTGAAAAGGACTTACATGTGCAAAAATATTCAGAGCAGTTCTTTTTGTGGTAGCAAAGAATTAGAAACTGAGTGACTGTTCATCAATTGAGGAATGGTTGAATAAGTTGTGGTATATGAATGTAATGTAATACTATTGTGCTATAAGAAATGATGAGCAGGAAGATTTAAGAAAAAACCAAGAAAGACTATTATGAACTGATCCTGAGTGAAATGAACAGAACCAGGAGAACATTGTACAGTTATGGCAACACTGTGTGATGTTCAATTATGACTGACTTAGCTCTTCTCAGCAATACAATGAACCAAGACAATACCACCATATTCATAATGAAAAATGCTATCCACATCCAGAAAAAGAACTATGGAATCTAAATGCAGATTAAAGCATACAATTTTCTCTTTTTTTTTTTTTTACGGCATTTTCCCTTTGTTCTGTTCCTTCTTTCACAACATGACTAATGTGAAAACGTATTTACAGGATTGCACAAGCATAATTTATATCAGCTTGCTTGATATCTTGGGGAGGGGGGGAATAGACGAGGAGGGAGAAAAAATTTGAAACTCAAAATCTTATAAAAATTGAATGCTGAAAACTATCTTTTCATGTAACTGGAAAAATACTATTTACAAAAGAAAAGAATATGATTATATATAAGTTCATTTGAATACTTTTTTAAAAAACTCAACTTTAGCAAAGTAGGTAAGAAGAGAAATTCAAATTCCAGATATATTTTGGTTTGTTGTCACTTTAAGAAATGTTTCACTGTTTACATAAATGCGGAATTCCCTACCATTCTACTAAGTTTTAACCAACACTAATCTCCCCAAAAGGAAACCTGCTTGTAACATAAATATGTTATAAAGCTAGGCAGCATTATGGAAGAGGATGTAAAATCCTTTTTAAGGAACTAAGCCCATGTGAGTAACTGCACTCTGGAGAGAATGACTCTTTGGAAAACCATACAGAATTATACAGTAGGTGACTTAAAATTAAAGTTATAGAAAACGCCATGTTTTTTTTTTCCTGTAATAATATTGATAATTTAAGAAATGATTCAACAACACTATATGCTTTATCATGTGACACCAGGAGTAAATACTGGAAGTTGACCTTTGGCTTTCGGAATGTGAATTACAGCTTAAATATCTGGGCTTTCCTTTATATTCATGACTGAATATGCTAAAGATCTTAATGCTTAGATGTAGGAAGGACTCAAAGAGACCAACAAACCTTTCCACAATGAATACCCAAATTGACTACTTTCTTCCTCCCCTCTTGAGTTCCACTGAATATTCTATATTAATGTGCCTATATATATATATATATATATATATATGCATGTATCTATAAGTATATGTGTGCATGTGTGTATATTTTGTGCCATTCAAATATATTGCTTCAGTACAAAGTCTTATTTTTCAGAGGATATCTTATTTCAAAACAAATTATACTATTTATTTGATCCCTGAACACTTATATCTCAGCTGTTTACTACACTTGACCCTTTTTTCCTGTAACCTTGTCTCCATTACAAAAGCATATGCACATATAGGGAGTAAACCTCTGGTTCCTTTGGCATAGGGAACTCTCAGCTGAGGAAACTCCCTCAACCAATACAGGTACAATTTTCAGATACAACTTTCAGTTTTAGTGAATTGCCTAAACTTTGAAAGGTTGAGTAACTTGCCCAGAGACATACACATCAAGTTTGTAAGACGCTGAATTCAGGGCTGGGTTTTCTTCACTATCTCAACAAGCACTATACGCTTTGTGGTTTGCAAAGGTAACATTTAATTTCTATACTTTTCTGTTATTTCCCTTCTCTCTCTTTATTCTCACTTTTCATTCCTTCTCTTTATTCTTCTCTCTTTCCTCCCACTTTGGTCTCTTCTCCCCATCCCTAACACAAATAGATGGAGATGGCAGAGTTATGAGAGTTCCTCTAGTCTAGGGCTTCTTAATTTATTTTTTCACTTGTAAACCCCTGGTGTTGCATGGCCTGAGGGCATGCAAAGTGAACATGTTTTGTATTTAAAACCAAGGCTGCAGTGAAATTGCACATGCAACACACCTTGGATTAATTATGTGTTTGATTTTTAATTAATTTTTGGTCATTGTGCATTCAGAAACCTTCCACTGTTGCTAAATTTTTCACCAGCTCATGGGGACCTGACCAACAGTTTAAGAAGCTCTGCTCGTCTAAACACCTCATTTTATAGTTACACAAACTCCTCACATAGAAGATCTGTGTGGAAAATAGGACAATATGGAAGGGATCATTAATATTTTATTATATAGGTTCATATTGAGTCAGTCATTTCAGAATAAGAAATCACTCTAAATAGCGATTATATATCTTTCTATATGTTAAAGGGTTACATTAAAAACTGTCATAAATAGCATAAGATATTGAAGTAAATTAATCAGGAAACCAGACTAGGACCAAGCCAAGTAGGAAAGGACAGTGACGTGGAAAGGCTTGCTCTACCTGTACTTTCTTTGAGATCATTTTCTTTAATGCAGTGTGTGTTTTTGTATATGTATGTGTGTGCGTGTATGTGTGTAAGTCTAGTTTTAGAGACTGGCTGGGTTTGGGGATGGGGAAAGGCAAAGAGAATGATTACATGGCAAAAAGAAAATAGTTTCTGGTATTTGTTTAGGTAACTTAGTGCAACCCTTCAAGGCCTTACTCAGTTTTGTTAGTGGCTCTTGAAGACATTTCATACCCTGCTTGCTGATGGATGCCAGATCTCACTATATTGTTCTTTCATCAAATTGGGTATAACCTACAATTGACACAACATTGTGCTTAATGATATAGAGTTCAAAAAATGTGGTGTGTTTATACTTATAAACAAGTTGAACATTCTTCACTAAATGTATTCCAACCAGTTACTTCATTCATTCTCATCCTCTCTCTCTCTCTCTCTCTCTCTCTCTCTCTCTCTCTCTCTCCCCCAGCCCCTCTCTCTTCCCCCCTCTCCCTTTTTCCCTTCCTCCCTCCCTCTCGTTGTCTCTTTCCTTCTCTATCTCCCTCTCTCCACCACTATCTACAAATCACCAGTCATAGCCTTGAAATCTAGGTGCCATCCATCTAACAGATAGAAACCAAGATAAGCAAGAGAAAGGATAGTGCAAGAATCTCAAGGATTATGTGATGACAAGAGCCAAATTAAATATCTGCAGTACTCTGCAAAGTTTAGCATTAGCTATTCTGTGCTAAGCAAGGAATGAGGTCAATGGTGTGTTATGAGGAAGCAGAGAAGCCCTAAAGCAAGAATTGTGAGTTCCAAGTTCCTTCTTTTTTTTTCCTCCATTTTTTCTCCCAGGGGTAGATTCACTGGTGATGACTTTGATCTCGGTCATGGTATAGAACCAAAGTGTGGACTAAGAAGTGAGAGACTTACCTGTGGTCCCAGCTCAGTCATTGACTTGCTCTGTGAACTTAGGCAAAAAGTTTACTTACTCTGATGCCCAGTTTCCACATCTATAAAATAGGGCTAGTATTTTCCATTCTACTTCCTTCAAAAGATCATTGGAAGTTCAGATTTTTAAAATTCCCTAGAAAGTATAACCACCCCAAATGTTATACCGAGTTGGAAAGATTACTGGATATGGAAAGAAAACAGCAGGAGTTGGAGTCCCAGTTAAATCATTTACCAGCTATGTCATTTGGGTCAGTCACCCAAATCTCTCTGAGCTGTCTTTGATAAAATGATAACATGAGGGTGATTCTGCTAAATAAATACGATTTTTCACATATATGAAATACTTTAAAATTTACAATTTTTTTCCTGACAAAAACAATGCAAAGTATATGGTTCAAATATTGAACCTATTTTACTAATGACAACACTAAAGTCAGAAAAGAGGTTGAATGATGGACCTGATATCACACAGTGTTATGGTTTTCAAGCTATGATTTTAACCTAGATGAGAAAGGAAAGGGAGGAGACTAATTAAATTCATTATTTATTTAAACAAATTTAGATCTTAGATAGTTAAAATCCCTCACTTTACTAATGAGTAAGCTGAGGTTCAAAGAAATTAAATAGTCTAAAGTCACACAAGTAGTTAGTGGCAGGCCTGGATATAATTAGGACTCAGGTGTCTTCATTGCCAGGTGAGCACCATAACTTCAAGCCTCTCCCTCTCCTACTCTCAATTTTAAGCAAAAAGAAAAGAAAAAATGATACTTTTAAAAAATATATGAGGCATAATATAGTAAACAGCCTGTTAGAATAGAAAGAACCTGGTTCTAAAATCACAGGGCATATGGGTTCAATCTGGCTTCTAATATTTACCACTTGTATGACCTTGGACAGGTCACTTATCTTCCTTGTGACTGAGTTTCTTTATCTGTCAGATAAAGACTTTGGACTAGAGGGTCCTTCCAGTTCTAGATGTATGATCCCAGGTATTTGACTTACAATCTTTGTCTTGATACAAACTCTATGACCATTTTTTAGAGAAGGTAATGTTCCTCTTACACTTTTGATATTTCTTTGAAATTTATAAACATATAAACATTCTAGCAAGATGTGAAATGTTAACTAGTATAGTGTTTGAAACTCTCTGTACTTGTAATCATTTTATCATTTTACAATTTATAAACCATATTCATCCATTCCTTATGTTGATTCCTGGGAGTAAGTTATCAAGAAAATAACGTTCAATAGAAGACATGAGGTCAGAAAGGTGATTGATAAATTATTATGGTTATTCTTTTCGGTGCCTGTAAGATGTGACTTTATGTCTCTGAAATGAGTACTATCTCCCTTCCTCTTCACAGATACTCTGGAATTTATATCTGGCTTTGCTTGGAGCTTCCCTTCATGGTGTACATGTATTAAAGTTTTCTCAACTGTGTAGTGAAAAATCAGAGCATAGAATTCTAAGTTAGAGGACAAATGGAACTAAATGATATAATCCACATTCTAATATTTATGCCAATCCATAGCAAAATGGGTTCCCCACATTGTAAGATGGGCCTAACACAGGAAGGGGAGGGAAAAGAACATTCTATTCCTCCCTTACAAATGGTCTCTGGAACCTCAGGGCATTCTTATAGCTGTTAGGAGAGATATTATGTATATTGGTTAACATTCAATTTTTGAATGTGCTAGCGCTAATGAAACAATCCATACAAAATACTCTAGGAAGATTTGAGAAGAAAAACCTCTTTCAGTGGAAAGTGATCAGGGAAGGGTTTCATAGCTGATATAACATCTTACCTAGTCATTAAAGAAAGAGAAAAAATTAGTAACAAGCAGAGGTGAAGAAAGAATGCTTTATAGGCCTGAAAAATATCCTGTGTAAATGCACAGAAGTCAGAGGATGTAAGAAAAGTCTGGAGAAGATCAACTTTGAATAAAGTGAAAAAGTGAAGTAATATAAAATATGGATCAAAAAGTAGGCTGGAATCTATTTATGGGGGCCCTTAAATTACAGGATAAGGAGTTTATATCTTGTACTAAAGGAAATGAGTCACTGAAACTTTTGAACAATAAGGCAAAATGGTCAGACTGCATTAATATGATTGTTTTTGAAGATTTATGGAGCATGAGCCGATAAAGGGACAGACACATAAAAATGGGACACATAGTTCATAAGACTATTCAAATGTTTTCTCTGAAAGGAAGACTAGGAATTGGCCAGTAAAGAGGACTGAGAAATGAGGTAGAATGATAGAAGAATCAGACTCTGTGTAGACCAATGTCAAAGAAGCCAAATCAGGAGGATGGCCAAGAAGTTAGAGAGAACTAAAAATACTATCTATTGTAGATACTTTAAGGATACGTATCGTGCACTGAAGACTAGGGAAGGAGAAGTAAAAGAAAAAAACATTTATTAAGAACTTACTTTGTGCCGATGCAATGTCCTAAGAGTCTATATTTACAGATGTAGGTTCTATTTTTATCCTCATGTTACAACTGAGACAACTAAATTAAATGAAGTTAAATGACTTTCCCAGGGTCACACAGTCTGTGAAACATTCTTCAATCATTCTTGAAGAATGTTCAATTCTTTCACAGAGAGCCATATCAAATGCCTTTGTTGAAAAAAATAACTGCTGAGAACTCCCCCTCCCCCAACACTGTAAGAAAGGGAAGGAAAGGGTATAAGCATGAAATTCTTACTGAGAATAAAATAAGCGCTACAGGGAGGAGAGCAGAAGCATAACTTATCCTTTTTTTTAGTGGCACAAGTAACATGGAATGTTCTAGGGGGAAATTGCATGAAACATTCCACAAATGCTCTTTTAGAGGCTGCTAGTGAATGATATTAAGACAGAGCTCCCCTGGGGGTACAGTAGCCTTCATATCAATTGATCACTTCCTATTTCAACTAATGTTTCTTTATAACTAAGTTTTTAGCTTGATTGTTCCCATGATGGTAAAGAACTATAAATGTTGCCAAATGTAGGGACTCTGAACAAAGTATCAATTACTCTACCCTAGTTTAGATTGGGGGCACTTGATAGGATTTCAGTGTTAAATTTCATTTGAAAGGTCTAGCCAAGGCTTAAATATGAAGATGTTTATAATGTAACAGGCTTATTAGACATCTTTTAGTTTGGGGATTGGAATTAAAAAAGAATATATTAAGGTATAATCCAACATATAGAAATTATCACATGGGCAAAAGGTTTTGTACCTGCCAGAGACATCACCTCTCCCTCACAACCTAAAAGTGCTAGTTGCTATGTCCTTTGAGACCTCAGTTCAAAGTTGCTTCAGAAATAAATTGGCACAGCACAATAAACTTGTCTTGTGACCATTTCTAGTCATGGATCTTATAAAATGCCATGTATGGATTTTGTTACAGTTTGATATGCAAAACTGGTTAATGGCAAAGTTTTGAGACTCGCACCTTTGTGCTCATGTAAAGCTTCAGGGGCTCCTGGATACAAAGCCATGAGCAGTCATTTGCGTTTCTTTTCTGAAGCAAATAATCAAGGTTCTTGTAACAGATGAAGGGTTAGAGTGATTTGATAATACACATTCTTTTAAAATAGTCTATTGTAGAAATCTGTAAAAATAATCCTGATTTCAGCAAACCTCCCAGAAAAACAATCTGATTCTGGAACAATAACCAAAATATTTGTCCCATCGCTCCAACAAAACTGTACATATAATAAAAACACATGAAAACCACTGTTATAGAACATATAGTAAACAGAGAATGTCCTTGTAGCCCCACATTTATGACATGATTTGAAGGAAATCTTTGACTTAGAAAGGAGAGCTTTACTGTATTCCTATCTACTTTTGTCATGTAGTGAATGGCTAAAGCTGGTGTAATGAATGGCATCTCTTGCTGTAGAAAGGCATTTGGTATGCTGGAATCATAGTTCCTGGAATATAGAGGGTGATTCCTAAATCCCTATGGATTGATCAACTTAAATAAGGATATAAGTATCTTTAAACAAAAATTTTAACAATAATTGGTAATTTAAAATAAATTTCACCAAAGTATATAAATCATAGGAGTTCATAAAGTAATGAAAAGTCAAGGGAAAAAATATTTTGTTTGTCTTGGGGAACCTTTCTGTCTGAGGAAAAGTTTGACCAGATTTCAAAGTATATCATACAAAGAACATGATCAGCCAAGGTAGTCAGTCTGCTTATCTGTCCCAATCAGACCCTCACACCTTCAAGTCATCTATCCCCTTATCATCTCACAAGTTTAACTCACTGAAAAAAAAAGTATTATAGGATGAGATGATATAAATATCAGAAGAGTAAGTGGTGCATTAGGCATGGATTGCTCAGAATTATGAGCTTTCTAACAGTGTGGTATTTGTCATTAAAAGCACTTTGGGCACTTTTGTGATTAGATTCCTTCCTCAAAATGTCTAAACCACACATTAAACAAGAACATAGAACTGTAAGGAAAAAAACACCTCAAATATGCTCAGTGAAGTCATAAATTGCTGATGGACTGACTACCAGGCTTTGGGTTTTTTCCTTCCTATTTCTGTCATTGCAATTTATTGTCCTTTTATAATTTAACCCATTACTTTGGAACATTAAGTATATTTACTATCATCCTAGTCATTTAAATTTGAATAGCACCATCTCCAATAGGTATAATGGAGACATGATTCCAATGATGTCTAAGGAATTAAATAATTAGGGCACTGCAGAATTCCTGTGTGCAAATTTCCTCTCTTTAAAATCATTGAAGATCTGGCAAATTATAATGTCTTGGTAGTCATGTTTCTGAGTCTCAAAAAGTTCCTTGAAAGCTACAAACTATTAACCATTTATAATAAATACAGATTATCTTCTCAGTTCATTATCCTTTTTTGCATTAGAAGACTAATGTTTTAGCATAAAGTTGAGTATGGGAGTTCACAGATATTTGACCATGATGCTAGAAGTTAAAAATATTTAATAATGAAAACAGAGAGCTTTTGGTCACTGAAAGATTCAGAGATTTGTCATACTTTAAGTTATCCCAAATAGTTACACACTATCTTGAAAATTTCCTTTTTTTAAAGTGTTCATCGAGCATTTTTATGTGTGTTTAATTTTGGGAAAATTTATAAATTATTGGTGGATTATGCTATCAGAGGACATCACCAAACTATTCCACTAAATATGTGATGAATTCATGCTATCTAATATCAGTAAGTCTCGCAGACCCTTTACTCCCCTCAGGGTACTCTATGACCATCCATACTGGTATACTTGCTGTTCCCTACACTGATGCATGGTCCTCCTTTTCCCCGTCCTGTCCTTTCTCATTAGGTGTCCCCTGTTTCCTTTGCCTCCTCACCTCCTCATATAACTTCCTTCATAATTCACATCAAAAGCAGCCTTCTGCAGGAAATTTTCTTTGCTACAATTATCTTCCATTTACTTTATCGTATATGTGCCTAATTATTTCCATAACACAGCTCAGAATATAAGTTTCTTGAGCGCCAAGACTATTTTTTCCTTTATTTGTATCCCAAATACTTAATACAAGACCTAAAACATGATAAAAGAGCAGGAATTGGATTTATGATTTCATTGATATGCAAAGCTTCCCAGGATAGAGGACCAATTTAACTTGCCATTATCACATTACTTTATATTCAGAGAGATGCCTAGAGACTGAGAGGTTGAGTTACATGATTAGAATCACATAGCCATTGAGACAGAGACAGGCCTTGACCCCAAGTATTCTAGATTCTGAGGACAGTTCTTTTATCACTATGCTGTATCATGCCCTTAGAATATAGTAAACACTTCTAGATTACCATATAACCTCATTGCAAGTTGAGATTCTTTCTTGAAATTTGCATCTCTAGCACCTGGCACAGTGCTTGACAAAACATAGGCACTTAATTCATGCATTTACATAGATCGATTGGTGGAGAAATTAAGAAAATAGATGAGTTTATAGGAAAAGATGATGGGGTTTGAAACACACTGAGTGTGAACTGCCCATGGAACATGAATTGTCCAATAGGCAGTTGGTGATGGAGTATTGATACTCAGAAGAAAGCTATCCATTCATTTACTGTTGGTTGAATATTTCTCATTGTTTATATCCTTTATTATGTACTTGTGCCTTTTTTGTCTATACCTGTTATTTCATTAGCCTCAGTAAAGAAATCAACTGGTACTTACAGTCTTAGAAAGATGCTTGGGTTACTTAGAGGTTAATTGGTTCATTTTTCTAAAAATAGCCAAGGGTCAAGACTTGATCCCAGGTCTTTCTACCGCCAATGCTAGCCTTCTGTCCAATCTGATGTGATCCCCTCTTTAGATATATTAGAGAGTCATTGGGTCATGTAGCAACTCATAAATGACACTGTTATCAACTCTTGTGGTACAGTAGGACCCGTTATGCAAAACTTTCACCTTTCTCACTACTCAGCTGAATGGAAAGCAAATGTTTTCATGTAAAACACAAATGTTTCCACACAAAATTTCTCTTCTGTCAATCAGTTTATAGTTATTCCATCACCTTCCAATAACTATCCGTAGAATTGTCCTCCATTTTCATAAAATTAATGTGAAAAGGTTTTCTTTTAAATAATAATAAGAAATCAGGTTAGCAAGGCATTGAACTTTTAAGTGTGCCTCTTCTCGCTCAAAGTTTGAATAGTGGTATTTATTTTGACAAAATATATGAGAAAAATAAAATTATGATGTATCACTCAGTAACTGATTTTCTCTGTAATTGACTCTATTACTCCTTATGTCAAGTCCCATTTCTCAAGTAAACTAAAAAATGCAGTCTGTACACAACTAGCCCCTGTGTGGTTTTGTTATTGGTATGCCTCTCACCAATTTAACCTGGGACATCTATACTATTGCTTGTAAATAAAAAAACAGTTTATCCTGAGCCCCTCCCCAACAGACAATTCTTCTGCTTTTTCTCTTGTTAAATTAGGTGTGGGTTGATCATACCTCAAGGGATGACTAACCAGGTAGTCTTGTTTTAAGTGGTTCTGATTTTCTAGTCAAAAGTAAGAGAGGCAGTTGAATTCCAAAAGTTGCCCTTTCTTAACTATTAGAGAGGGACAAAATGATCCACACCTGAAGGCCAACCCACCTTTCTCAGTTGCAGCCAATTGTTACATTTTTCAATTGCCCAGAACTCCTCCTTCAAATGTCTCAATAAAGAGGATTTTTCTCATTAATTTACTGCTATGACCTGAGAGGGTCAGTCTGACCCACTGTTATATACATCACTGTTAACAAATTCTTGTCTTGCTAAGAGAATATGTGCCTGTTTGCTTTTGTGGATTTTCATGAGCCACAGAAATCATATCTGCTACTTGAATGGGACAAAGATCCAAGATATTTTTGCTAGGTTGGCCTAGTACATTTCTGATGTCTCTGAAAAACGTTGTATCTATGTAAGGCCAGGGAGGCAATCATTTTTTGAAAGGAATTAATTAAAACCAAAGTAGGGGTGAACTAAAGCAACTATATGGGAGATTTAATTGAAAAATTAATCTCATTTAATCATAATATCAAGATAGTCAAGGTATGCTTAGGCAGGGGATTTTCTTTTTTTGCCCTCAATTATTCTCCTATTTGCCTTGATTTTCCACTTCACTTTCAACACAAACTCAGTCTTTTTGACTTTTCACACTAGAAGTCAAAGGGAAAATCATTGACTCTGAAGACACAGAGGCCTTGAGTTAAAAACCTGCTTCTGATATTTATGGTTTGTGTGACATTGGACAAGTCAATAACCACCCTGAGCCACTCATCTGGAAAATAATGGAGCTGTAAGTAGATGGCCTTTGGTCTCATTTCCAGTTCTATCTCTGTGATCCTATGCTAAGTAAAGAAAAGAAGAGGAGGAGGACAATACATACATGTACGCACAAAAACTTAGGCTGAATATATCTATACCCCTTTGTATGTTCGTGGGAATGTTTATGTTTGTTACATAATGTTACTCAAAAGAGATGGTGTTTGAAATAATCTTATTATTTCAAGTCAAAATTATATTCATATGTGAATATATACCATTAAAAACACTTTTTCCTGCAAGTTTTTTTTTGAGGTTGAGGGGGAAAATCATTACAATTTCAGTGATTTAGGGAATTCTCTATAAGGCAACTGCCTATCTCCACCAAGGCAGTTAAGTGGCTGGTTCATAATATATAGCCTTAAAAACCTATCTGGGACATTCTGAGATTAAATGATTTACTCAGACATATACAACTAATATTTATCAGAGTGTTGTTCACATTGAGGCACATTGCCTCAAGCATGCAAACATATAAATCCAGATACATATCTGACATAATGTCAACAAAGAGATTATGGAATTAGCATTGAAAAAAATAGCTGTACCTCGGTACACATATAATCAGCGTTAAACTTAAGTTGGAAACCATGCCATAAAACCTGGTCAATTTTTGGTTTTGTCATCCATAAACATGGGCTTCATCAGATGACCCAAAAGTCAAGGAGAAAAGGAAAACAAAGATTTTCAGATGCCACTCCTAGTAGATGATTTCCCATTAGAAATCATGAGCATTTGCATGCATCATACACATTACATGTAGGGGCCAAGTCTCTGTCACTGGGGATAAACTAAATTATCCCCTAGTTAACTATGGAATCACAGTTATGAATCCTACTGTTGTTTTCAAATAAATTAATTCAAGTGACCTATGAGCATTTCAGCAATACCCAAAGGCAATTTAGTAGTATATTAATTTTTTTGAGTTACCGAAAATGTAACTTTTTAGAGGCCTTTAAATACATGTATTCAACACACATATACGGAGAGAGAAGGAGAGAGAGAGAGAGACAGAGATGGAGAAAGAGAAACAGAGGGAGATAGAGATAGAGAGACAGAGGGAGAGAGACAGAGATAGTCAGAGAGAGACAGAGAATTTACACACAGAGAAACAGAGAAAAATCTCAGGAATAGATGATTTTGACTTTTCAGCACAAAATGCCTTAGAAGAAACTGCACAGGTGCACAGTTTAGGTTAATAGAGAATGTGACTAATCTCTTGATTACTGTTTTTTTTTTTATTTGTTTTTGGAGGGCAATTGTGTGACTTGCCCAAAGTCACACAGTTAGTAAGTGTGTCAAGTGTCTGAGGCTGGATTTGAACTCAGGTCCTCCTGACTCCAGGGCTGGTGCTCTCTTCACTGTGCCACCTAGCCACCCCTTGATTAATTTTTAAGTCAAGAAAATATTTTGGTAAGAACAATGTAACATACAATATCTTTCCTCATGGAAGTCATGAAGGCATATGTCTGAAGAATTGTGTCTGAATTATGTTTACTACCGATACTGAGAGGCAGCTAGATAGATCAGTAGATAGTGTACTAGACCTAGAGTCAGGAAGTCTTGAGTTCAAATCCAGCCTCAGAATCTTAGCTGTGTTACCCTAGGCAAGTCACTTAACTTCTACCTTAATTTACTCAAGAAGAAAATGACAACCCACTTTAGTATCTTTGTTGTTGGTAGTCACAGTGAGAAAGACACAACTGAACAACAACAATAAATTCACTTTTGAATATATCTGTGAAGTACCCTCTTCTCAATATTATTCCCCCTTCCACCTACCCACCCACCTTAAACTCAATGATCTCATAACTTCTTCATTTACAAACACCCAACACTCCCAGCCCACACTCCCCTTTTTCCTAATTCTTGAAACTTGTTCTTGGCTAACTGTCAGGTTTGAAATTATTCAAGAAGAACCTGAAAAAAAACAATGCAAGCTAAAGTAGAAAATGAATAGTTTGATATTAAATTATCTCCATAATCTGGTTTGGTCATCTCATTTCTGGAGATATATTCTTCATCAATGAAGACTACATCCCATTCACAGTAGCTCATCCTGTGCAACTCTTGTCAATGACCCCTCATTAACTCTCCACTGGAAGTCTGCCCAGAATATATTTTTTTAAGTTAATAATATTTTTTTTCCAAGTACAGATAAAGATAGTTTTTAACACTCACTCTGCCTTTTATATCATCACCTCCTTGCTTATTCCCTTACCCCTTACTTTCCTGTCGGGTAATATAGATTTTCATATCCAATTGAGTGGATATGTTATTCCCTCCTTAAGCCAAAACCAATGAGAGTGAGTTTCACTTATTCCCTCTCACCTTTCCCCTGTTACCCTCATTGTAAAAGCTTTTTCTTACCTCTTTTATGTGGGACAATTTACTCCATTGTACCTCTCCCTTTCTCCTTCTCCAAATACATTCCTCTCTTACCTCTTTATTTTTTTAGATATCATCCCTTTACATTCATCTCACCTGGTGCCCTCTGTCTATATCTATGTATTATATATAAGTGAAATGTGTATGTTTATCTACCTATCTATCTACTGATAGATGGATATGTTTCCTCCAACTACCATAATAATGAGAAATGTTTCATGAATTATAAATATCATATTTCCATGTAGACATATGAACAGTTAAACTTTAATAAGCCCCTTATGTTTTTTCTTTCCTCAACCTTTCCATGCTTCTCTTGAGTCTTGTATTTAAAAGTCAAATTTTCTATAAAGCTCTAGTTTTTTCATTAAAAATGCTTGAAAGTCCTCTATTTCATTTCATATTTTTTTTCCACTGAAAAATTATACTCACTTGTGCTGGGTAAGTGATTCTTGGTTGTAACCCTATCTCCCCTGATGTATGGAAAAATCATAGTTTAAACCCTCCAATCCCTTAATGTAAAAGCTGCTAAATCTTGTGTTATCCAAATTGTGTTTCTACACTACTTGAATTTTCTTTCTGGGTGCTTGCAATATTTTCTCTTTGACTTGGGAACTCTGGAATTTGGCTATAATATTTCTAGGAGTTTTCCCTTTAGGATCTCTTTCAGGTGGTGATTAGTAGATTCTTTCAATTTATATTTTCCCCTCTGCTTATAGACTATTACAGCAGTTTTCCTTGATAATTTCTTGAAAGATGATGTCTAGGCTCTGTTTTTTTCTTATAACTTTTAGTTTATTTATTATTATTATTTGTTATAGTTATTATAACTAATCCATTTTCTCTCCTGGATCTCTTTTCCATGTCATTTGTTTTTCCAATGAGATTCATATTGTCTCCTTTTTTTTCCATTCTTTTGGCTTTGTTTTATAATTTTTTGATTTCTCATAAAATCATTATTTGTATTTACTCCATTCTAATTTTTAAGGAATTATTATCTTCAGTGAGCTTTTGGACCTCCTTTTCCATTTGGTCAATTCTGTTTTTGAAGCCATTCTTCTCCTCTTTGGCTTTTTGTCCCTGTTATGCCATTTGAGTTAGTCTATTTTTAAGGTGGTTTTTTTGTTGTTACCTGGTGGGGAGGGGTCTTCTTTAGCAAGCTGCTGACTTGTTTTTCATGATTTTCTTGCATCACTTTCATTTTTCTTCCCAATTTTTCCTCTACTTCTAATGCTCAATTTTCAAAATTATTTTTGTGCTCTTCCATGCCCTGAGACCAAATAATATTTTTTTTGGCAGCTTTGGATGAAGGATCTTTGACTTTGTTGTCTTTTAGTTGTATGCTTTGATCTTCCTTGTCACTAAAATAAGATTCTATAGTCTGAGGTGTTTTTCCCCAATGCTTGGTAATTTTAGAGTTAATTACTTGAGTTTTTAATGCTTTGTTAAGATAGGACTCTGCTTCCAGTGTGGAGGGTGTATTGTCCCAAGTTTCAGGGGATTTTAGAGATACTTCTAGGGAGCTGTAAATGTTCAGTTCTTCCAAAGCGGCATGATCAAAGGAGAGGTATTTACTCTACATGACCTCCCCAGGACTGCCACCTAGGATTGCAACCCAGATACAGGCATGGGCAAAACTAGAGAATCCTGCTTCAGCACCACCAATGAGATCCCTGCAATACCCCGATTGTCTGGAGCTGAGAGCTCCAGAATCAGCTACTGTTGCTTCTATACCAGGATGGGGGCCAGGCCAGCTCCTCTTTCTCCCAAGTCTAGCAGACCTTTCCTACTAACTTTATAAGTGGTCTTTGGCTTTTGTGGGTTTAGAAGTCTGGAAACTGCCACAGTTGCCAATGATTCAGCCTCTGAGACCCATTCAAGGTTTGCTTGGAGGGGTGAGGTAACCCAGCCTGTGCTGGTACATTTTGCACAGGATGGTACTCTTATCTCAGCCTGGTACAACAGACCTTTCCTGTCGACCTTCCAGGTCATCTTGGGCTGAAAATGTTTCACTCTCTTATTTTGTGGATTCTGCTGCTCCAAGATTTGTTTAGAGTCATTTTTACAGGTATTGGAGAGGTTTGGGGGAGATCTAAAGCAAGGCCCTGCTTTTACTCCACCATCTTGGCTCTGCCCCCATTCTAATTCTTTCAATTTATTTTTCCTCTCATTGTTAAAGCTAACATTTCTAGTATAATACTGAATAATAGTGGTGATAATGGGCTTCCTTGTTCCACCCCTGATCTTATTGGAAATGGGTCTAACTTATCCCCATTACATATGTTTGCTGATGGTTTTAGATAGTTGCTACTTATTTTCAAGAAGACTCAATTTATTGCTGTGCACTCTAGTGTTTTTAATAAGTTTGGGTACTGTATTTTTGTAAAAAAGTTTTTCTCTGTTTATTGAGATAATCATATGATTTCTGTTAGTTTTGTTATTATGTTCAATTGTACTGATAGTTTCCCTAATATTGAACCAGCCCTGCATTCCTGTTATTAACCCCACCTGGTCTTTGTATATTATTCTGCTGATAAATTGTTGTAATCTCTTTGCTAATATTTTTTTTTTGATGTTTACCCACAATATTTAGGATCATTCTGTTTTTCTCTTGATATGATATGTATGCCAATGGAACATTCAGGATATACATCTGAGATCTCTAAGCATTGTTACATGATTACCCAACATTCTCTTCCGGTTAGTCTATTACTCTGATGATGTCTTTTTCAATTCTCTTGATGTACAATTCTTACTTGATAACAGTAAGAGCCTATCTATACCCACCATAAATTTAAATTGTCCTTTGCATAACCCACAACTTCAATTCTATAGAAACTTTAGTATTCCATGATTCAGAGCTATATAACATCACTGGAACAATATTGGTTTTAAAAAGATGAGCTGGTTCAGGATATAACTACATAATTAAAAGCACTGTCCAGTTGTACAAATATGATCCAATCTATTCTCTTCAAATTTGTACCTAGCTCATTCTCCATGTGCAGTGTCTATCCAAATGAGTATTACTAATAGAATAATTTGAAGTGTTACCCATTGACATAATGAGGACAATAGAAATCCCTTAACTTTTTTTCCTCCATTTTTTTAAGTTTGAGTGAATATGGATCTCCTTTAGGAAGTTCTGAAAAAATAATAATTTATACAGAATCTCTCTTCCATTTGAGTGAGGAAATGAACCATTTTCAACAAAGTGCCTTTGTTGTGCATTCATCTACTTATTTTATGCTTTATTTGATTTAGTAATCAGAGGGTCATATACAGTTTACTTCTCTATTTTTGTATCTGTCAAGGATGCACTAATTACATTTTAATTTATAGTTATTTGCGTAACTCTATATTTCTCTTTCTATATTATAAGATCCTTCAAAACAAACAAAAAATATGCCTTATTCATGCTATTATTTTCAACCTAAACAAATGTGTGCTTTAGTGATTTGAAGGCAAATTATAGTATATTATTTTCCTTTGGTTAACCTAATAAATCCTCATGACGCAAGGCATTTGTCCCTGTTTACTTGAAAAATAAGATATATACTCCTCCCACAAATAAATGTAATTTTCACTAAAGTATGATAGCAGTATTAATGCCAAACCTTCTTGGTGTTTTTGCCAACTATGTCTTTTATTAGACTCATTAAAATAATTGAAATAACTAGGTTTTCAGACATTACTAGCAATGTGTTTTTAAGATTTGTGGATGGTATGGGCAAAAAGGTGGTTGATGTCTGATCTAACTATAAGGGTTTGTGCCTATAGAGAATCTATTGATTATGCTGGAAATTTAGAAGGGAATTTAAACTTATATAGTGAAGCTCTGTAAAATAAACTGAACCCTGGAAAGATGAAATGGATAGCTGGAGGTCATATAGAAAATAAGTAGCATAGCCAGAATTTAAACTTGCATTGTTTGACTTAATATTCCCCATTCATGTTAATGCCTTCCTTCTATAGATAGATGATAGATAGATAGATACACATATATAAACATAAGAACATAGAGATATACACATATATGTGTATGCATATAGAGAGAAATCTTGGTTGTATATATGTGTATACACACACACAATGAACAAGAACGATCTACAAATTTATAGACCCATTTTATTTGTACATAATTGTTTTCAGGTTGTCTCCCCCTTTAGACTCTGGACTCTGAGCACGGAGACTATTGTTTGTTTTTCTTTGTATCTGTAGCACTTTGCATAGTGTCTAACACATAGTAGGCACTTATACATGTTTAATGACTGATTAATTGGTTACAAATTCCATGTTTTTTATTCTATGCCATGTTATTCCTCTTGGTATTTCCTGAAGTAGCATGTGAACTATATCAATTCTGTAGGTAGACATGATCTAAAAAAAAAAAACATGCAAACATTCAGACATGTTCTTTTAACTATTAAAAATGAATTCCTGCTTTTTCCTCCTTTATTTGCAAGAGTGGGGACAAAGAACACCATTGCTGTTCAATTTAAAGTCATAACAACAGCTCCACTTTTCAATTTATAGTTATCTGTAGAGCTTAGGATAAAGGTAGGGGGGAAAACACTGAATCTTATGACTTTTACATAATTATAACAATGAGTTCAATTGGGAGGAGATGATTCAAATATATCTGGTCTTTGTCTGCGTCAGTGTACCATGAATCATTTTTAATGGAGACAGGAAAGCAGTTTGGCGACAGGGTCTAGGCATCAAACTGTGAACCAAGAACTCTTTATTCTAGCCCCAATTCTGCTGTTGATCCTTGGCATGACCTTGAGCAAGTCTAAAGCTTCCATGTTTTAATAAAGGCATCTCATCTATAAACATTCAGCTGCTTGTGCTTTATAAGGGAAAGCTGGCCAGATGAATAACTTAACGGAGGTAATCACATTGGAAGAAAGAGCTTTTTTTTTCCCATTCTATTGCTCTACCTCAATGTATACTAGATCTGAATCTATAATTTCTACAGATAAAGATACTGATAGATTTATAGAGGTGCAGGGAAGAGGTTTGGAGGAACTCCATTTAATCACAGCCATCAAAGAAGTAGATACATCTCTATTTTGGTATGAATATCGCAGACATAGCCCAGAGCTCAGAACTATCATCTGGATCCAATGATTGGTCAAAACCTGAGAAAAGTAGTGTAAGATACACACAAAGGGGAACGCAAGCCCAATACATTTCTGAGAATTTTAGGATTATAGAAACAAAGTTGACAGGGAGGGATCTTAGAAGTCATATTATCCTATTCCCATACTGGGATTCTCAATAACTTGTGAGAGATGGTTGCTCAGCCTCTGCTTTTACAATTTTAGTGATCAAATAAACATAACCTCATAAACGAAGTCATTATATTTTTAGACAGGTTTGATTATTAGAAAGTTGGTAATATAAGAATTAGTCACCTGTTGAGTTTTCATCTTTCTCAATCCCACTCTCTCATCTATCTTGACAAAATTAATGAGATGATTAGAACTTGTCTCATTGTGGGCTATAAGTTAGAATGAATTAATTTGGTCAAATGAGGGAGAATAAAAAGGATTTCCATTTTCCCATGTCACATCTTCTGTCCCTTACCCAGAAATCATTTAAAGCTTCAATTCATTTTCTAGACCTGAAGCAAAAAGAAAACAAGTAACTCATTCCAAGATCCTACAACATAGCTAGGAATTTAGCTATATCACAAGCATTACAGATCCAGGAACCAATGATGCTTCCAACATTTAAGATTACCTTTAAAAAATACAGAATTGTAATTTTCTATACCACAATCTTTAATCATGAACATTCTTCTTCCATCAATATTTTGAAAGTTTGTGGGAAATGAATGGCTCTAAGGTAGGACAGTTGGAATCAATCTTACAAATTCATCAGATCAGGAAAGAACCTAATTCAAACACCCCTCCACATTTGCCCCCAGGACACCCCACACACACACACACAGCTTTTAAGACTTGGAACTGTAATTATAGACAAGATAAGTACTAATTTGCTACTGATATTCCAGTAACATCTTGTGGTTTAGGAAGATGGTACAAGTTGTGACAGAAAAATAAAAAAAAAAAGAACCCTAACACAGAAACTGTTGTGTGTAATGATAAATTCATAACATTTGTAGAGAATTAACTTCCAGATAACATTCAGTAATTACATGTTGCAATCACTAGCTTCAAAGGATTGCATACTGTCTCCAAAATTGATCATGCAACATATATTCCATTAAAAGAAGTAGAGCGTAAAATATTTAAAGAAGGTATCTGAAAGCATTTCACAAGTATATGAATGAGTCTATGACAAGATGAACAAAAATGTAACTATGGTTTGAGGTCAAAGAATATAGAGATTGAAGGTTGGTCAAGGTAAATTCAGAGAAGACTAGTTAGGCTTCCCTCAAATGACAGTCATTCCAAAGAGACACTGATTAAGTTAATAATAATGCTAAGAACAACAGTAAGTACAACAATAATAAATAATATTTGTGTAGCACTTAGTATGTTCCAGGCAATATGGTAAACACTTTACAAATATTATTTCATTTGACTTACACAGCAACTCTAGAAAATAGATGCTATTATTATTCCCATTTTTCAGATGAGGAAACTGAGGCAAATAGGGGTTTAAAGACTTGCCTTTGGGGTGGGGGAGAGATGACTGAGGTTGTGCTAGTTTGGCATAGTTTCAATAGAGTATCTGTATCCTAGTTGCTTCCTAGGGATATTTAAGTGACTATGCCTAATTGAAGGAGCGGACAGTTAAAAACAAGCAATTTCTAATGATAGAAATCAGGGTAGGAAAACTGTGGAACAAAAGCAAACAAACAAAAACCAGTCAGTAGTCCCACGATATTTTCCTGCTTTCTACTCTTAATTTTGTGATGGTTGATGTAAATGTCATACAAAATAGAACTTTACCCAGAAGAAAGATTAGGGAATCTGGCACAATTGCTAATTAGCCATGTGATTTTACATATTATTAATCATTAGGCCTCCCTGCATTTCCATTTCCTCATCTCTTCCAAAAATATAATAAAACTGGGGGTAGCTAGGTGGAACAGTGAATAGAGCACTGCCCTGGAGTTGGAGGACCTGAGTTCAAATCCAGCCTCAGACATTTAACACTTACTAGCCATGTGACCTTGGGCAAATCACTAAACCCCAGTTGCCCTGCCCTCCCCCCTCCAAAAAAAAAAAAGATAATAAAACTGATTCTATATACTCACACAAGTAGGAATAATGAAGGGTTACCTCCACTGGGGAGAATAAGAAGGCTGGAACCATGGTATCACAACTAATTCAGCTGTTCAGAAGAGGGAAGCCCATGAGAATAGTGTATGAGTATAAGTAACAAATTTCTGCAGGCAGAAGAAAAGCTGAAACAATGGCAGCAGAAGCAACTTTGGGGATTTAGCATAAGTCAAGAGAGACTTGTGTAAGTCAAGTGAAGAGGAAAGGTGTCTGTAAAGATATCTAGCAGCAATAGCAACTGACCTTTGGAGATTCCAATAAGCAGAATGAAGGCATTCCTTCCCCTGTCTTTGTGTAGAAGGATGGTGTCAGATGCCTATGACACATAGGAATTCTCAAGGAGAAGAATAACCAAAGGAAATAACACACTTAGAATTAGAGGTTAGGATAAATGAATAAATACTGATTAAGCATTGACTCTTGGCCAGAATCCTAAGAGGCAGTATTGTGGAGTGGATAGAGAACTGGGGCCTGATAATTAATAATGCTTGAGCTCAGCTCTTATCTCTGACAGAGAAATGACTATGTGACTGGAAAACTCCTTTAACCTCTCCATGTCCTAGGGAATTCCCTAGGATTATAGGTACATACATGTCCTCATAGGAATTCCAACATCAATGAAATGACAGGTCTGGATCCCCCCTCCCCCCCCCCATTCCCCACACTGCCTAACTGGACTCTATACAGAGGTTACAAAAGACAAGCATGGAAATGCTGGTGCTGCCCTCAAGGAGCTGACATTCAATTGAGGGAATAATCACGCACAAGAATTAAAGTGAACAAAGAAAGGTCTAAAAGCAAATACTGACAATGTCTCCATTGTGTCTTCTTTAAGGGATACAGAATTTGAGGAGTAAGGAAAAAAAGAAGAGAACTCGTGTAACTTCTGTAGAGAACAAAGGAGAGGAAAAAGACTCTTTCTTGGGAAAATTCATAATGACTATGATTTAGCCACCCAAAAGAAGAGGGTAGTTGCCCTTCATCAGGCTAGTGGCAAAGATCAACTGACCAACTCATTTGGGGAAAAAACCAAAACAAAATAACCCAGATGTTTGCATTGCCTTTCAAATTCCAGGGCTGGGGGTGGGGAGGAATTTGGTGTATGCTTCAGGTCAGTTCTGAGTTTTGGCCTATTTTATAAAATATATGAATATATATATTTTTTAAATAGTCTACAGGAAGGACTTCTTTAACTACTTTCTATCAAGTTGTCCAAGTAAGGCAAAGTCTATGTACTCTTTCTAGGAATGAAGTAGGAGACATGAGAAAACACTGTGCCTGGGGTAAGAAGAGGGTGAGGCATTAACAGTCCCAGAAAAAGTGTCAGACAGGTTTGGTTTGGGATGTTTGGTCTGAATCTGAGATGTGATGCACTTACTAGATACAGGAGGAGAGAGAAGTTTGTTGGCCTAGGAAACAGGTGAGAATGTGCTATACTCATGGTTTAATTTACCACCAAAGCCCAATGTTTATCAGGAACTGTGTTTCAGGTGTGGAGGACAAGGGCATCATGCCTTCTGCCAGAAGAGGGCAATGTGTAACCTCTGGTAATAAAGGGTGTACTTTTTCAAAATGCCAAGATCCTGACAGTCACAATTTTAAATAAAAAAAAAAATCAAATGATAAACTCTCAAGAGAGTGACAATTGGGCAAGGTTAAAGAGGCCAGAATGGAAGAGGAGGTGCAAAAAAAAGACCCCTGAAAGCTGGTAATAAATTAAGACCCCCTAGAATTTGGAGAGGGCAAAGATAGGAGAAAAAACTCTGGGAAAAATAAGATAAAGGATCAAAAGATGAATTTTTGGTAGGGTAGAGAAAAAAATGAAGAAAGATAGGACTAAGGTTGATTTAGAAAACAGGAGAAATACTCGCATGAAATAATAAAAAGTGAAATGAGCAGAACCAAGAGAATTACAGTAATAGGGAATATTATTTAAAGAATAACTGAATTAAGCTATTCTGAGTTTTATAAATATTCAAACCAATGATAAAGGATCTATTATACTAGTCACCTCCAGAGAAGGAACTAATAAATAGAAGTATGCATAGTATGGTTTTACATATAGATAGATAATATATATGTATATATACATACACACACTTATACACACATACATATATATGCATATACATACATACATATGTGTCTGTCAAATGGTGAACTCCTCTAGGTTGGGGGGGGGGGAGAAAGGGAGAAATCTTGGAACTTAAAATGTAATCAAATGTAGGGGAGGCTAGGTGGTGCAGTGAGTAAAGCGCTGGCCCCGGAATCTGGAGGACCTGAGTTCGGTTCAGGCCTCAGACACTTAACACCCACACACCCACACACAAACTGACCGTGTAACCTTGGGCATGTTACTCAACCCCAATTGCCCTCCAAAAGACAAAAAAAATTTTAAAAAAATGTAATCAAATGTAACAAAAATAAATTGAATTAAAAAACAAGAAAACAGCAAGAAGGAAACTGTTATTTTGGAAGAAAGACAACGTGCTTGATTCAGGTTTAGAGATCTAGGGAATCTAGAAATAAGATGAGGTAATAAGAAAGGAATTGAGAAAGAAAAAGGAAGATTAAAAATTTGAGATGAGTAAATGTTTTTTTTTAAATAATTTACTGAACATAAATGATAAGCATATGTTATTTCCCTACCCAGCTTCTTCCTAGGACTAAGATGCCATTGTCATTTAACACCAAAAAATATAAACCCAGGAAGTATTCTATTAGTATTCCCAGGAGCAAGGCCCCTGGGAAGGTAGCTTCCCAGTCTTCTTAAATTTACTCTTCTCTTCTTACTCATTGATACAGTCACACTGGCCTTGTTGCTGTTCTTTGTACAGGACATTCCAACTCTGGACTCCATGCCTTTGCATTGGCTGGCTCTTGTGCCTGGTGTTTTCTACTTCTTAGTCTCAGGCTCCTCAGTCTTCCTTCTGGACTTAGTTTAAATCAACAGAAAGAGACTTTCCATGTCTGCTGCTGTCTTCTTACCTCAAATTTAGCTTGTAGAAGTCTTGTATGTGAATATTTGTTTGTATGTTGTCTCCTCCCTCAGAATGAGAGCTCCTTTTTGGAGCTTTCTTTCTTTCTTTCTTTCTTTCTTTCTTTCTTTCTTTCTTTCTTTCTTTCTTTCTTTCTTTCTTTCTTTCCTTTACTTGTATCCCTAAAGCTTAACACACTGCTTGGCACATAGAAGAAAAAAATCATATTGACTAACTAAAAGGCACAGTCTCTCTGTATACATGGTGTTCACATTCTAGAGGAACAAGACTCTGGGACCCTCTTCATTAATCTGTGAGAGTGAAAAAAAAAACCCTATAGTCACAGCTTGAACAGCCAAGGTGAAGCAAAGGTTCAGGGAAAGGAAGACTGAACTGCCTTTCCTGAAGAAATGACCCAACTGTAGGCAGCTATTACCCCTCAAATCACCAGGTGAAAACCATGAACCAGGACCAGAAGCAGCTAAAACTGAGAACTTGTGCTTTGCCCGTGATTTAACCCTTGCTAACCCTGGCTTTTCTAGTTCCTTGTGAAAGGTCATTATCATATAAAGAAGTCTGTGATTTTGCAGCTAGAATGTTCTCATTGCATGGCTATACCTGCAACTTCTTATCCTACAGTAGCTAGGATTTTTTTTTTCTGAATTTACCTTTAGTAGGAATGTATGCATCTCTCTCTAACCCAGATCCTTATTTACTGGCACCAGGAAACTGTTATTCTCTCCTTGTTCTAAAGAATAAGTATTTCAAGCGGGAATGCTAGGGGCCTAGTCTACATCTGTGGGTAGCAGGAAGGACTTGGTATGCTGGTCTTAGTGGGTCAGATTGCTGGTGATTTTGATTTTTTTAATAAAAAAAGAAGGAACATTAATTTTCTTTGTCCTTTACCCAACAACCTCCCCTACTGAGAACGAAAATAAAGAAAAATAAAACATTGTAACAAATATGGCTATTGGTGACTATTTGTGAGACCTAACCTAGACTTCAGATGAGTAGAGCCTTGCAACTCTCTGGTGTCTATCACCCAGGAATCCCTACCACGTTCACCCCTATTCCTATGCAAAAAGACAGGATCACTTCAAAATAATAAAAATATTTGAAGATTGAAAATCAAAATCATAGCTTCAGAAGTCTGAGGGATGAAGAAATGAAGAAATAGGAAAAGGGAATGAAATATCCAGTAAATTGTGTTTATTGGAGCATTGAATTAGGATATCAATGAATGCCCATTGCTATCTGTTTGCTTTGGTGGGTTGGGGAAGAATTGTGATATGTAATAAATTCCTTCTTTATGGTCCTATGTAGTTCAAAACATCTCACCTGTGAATAAGTGGAGTACACTAGGAAGAAAGCAATGAGGGTGAAGAGAAAGACAGCAGCGATTTCAAGACTATTTGCAAGAGTCTTAGGCAAAAGATCAGAAGATGGAAGAGGATGGTGAAAATGAACATTGTAGGGACACTAGCCATGTCAAAACTGATTGTGGAGGAAAAGCTGTAAGAGCAGGGATGTGATAGTTTATATAGATTGAATCTGGAATCATTCTTGGATCCTAGCTCCAGTGAAGGAATAGTCATTAAGTACTTAAAATGTGTTTGAGGATACAAAAACCAATAGCAGCAACAACAGGCCTTGAGGAGCCTCCATTGGGAGAATTCAACACAGAAAGGCTGAATGAATACTTGTGAAGTCCAGAAAGGCAGAAGCATAGCTGGGAGGGGAATGGAGGTTGGCCAGTAGGGCCTTTCCCCAAAAGGCAGATACCAAGAAGGACTTCCCAGTGGAAACAAGGGGGCTGTCATGGCAAAGGGATATTTTAAGTTGGGAAAACACAAGAGAAAGATGGATGGTTCAGAGTGAGGAAGCCGTAATCATGAGGAAAGTTCCAGTTTAGAATGTGACTGAGGCAGAGTATTAAAGTTGAGAAAATGCTCGGCCAAGACTGAACAAGAACTTGGAATAAATGTGAAACAAATTGTAAAGCTAAAGAATTGGGTCAGGATGAAGGGCAAAATGAAACTGGAAATACGAAAAAAGAAGGGGAAATAGTTCTTGCAGACTTATTTACTTTTTCTTGTTTCTAAAAGAACTATAGAAAGAAGAGACAGGAGAAAGATGATAAAACTTATGAAGTTTCTTTGAGAGAACAGAAAAAAAGACTTGTGATATTTTTATATATTAATAGTTTCTATAAAAGTGGTAGACAGGTTTGGGGTTTGGGCTTGAGAATATAAGTGTGGAATAGAACTGTGACAAGGAGGGAATGAGGTTAACCACCTGCAGCATGCTTTTCATTTAAGGACAAAGGAAGCTATCTGGCACGAGAGACCTCTAAAGACATGCTAGAAGTGGGGCTCAAGAAATCATCTGAACATAATTCACTCTCAGAAAAAGTGTTTTAGGTAGAGAGGACAAGGACACAGCAGTCCCTTATGTGGATTGTATGTAACCTCTTTGGTGAGAAAGCTTGTCTCTGCCCAAACTGACCAAGAGCATAGCCTATTAAATGGAAGACAGACAGGCCCAGCTGAGCCAGCTTCAAGGGCACAGAATGAAAGAGGGAAAAGAAACAACTGAGCTTTTAACATCTGCCAACAGGAAAGCCACCTGGGGCTATAAGGGAAGAAATACTCAACTGTGGGGGAGATAGGGAGTTCAGGAAGAGACTTGAGAAAAAAGGACCAAGCATTTGGATTTTGAAAGGACTTTAGAAGCCATATAATTCAGCACACACACACACACACACACACACACATATACATGTATACTCACCCACACATGTACACATCACTAACTTTACAGATGAGGAAACTGAGGCTCAGTGAACTGAAGTGACTAGAAGGTCGCATTTATCCTCATTACATTTGAGCTTCTTATATTTCAACCATCATTTCAACCTTTCAAGGTCTCTGGGATCTTGTTTTCTCCTCTCCAATGCATTAGCTATGCCTCCCACTTTTCTATCATCTGGATATCAGTAAGGATGTGATCTATTGCCTCTTCAAGTTCACTGATTAAAAATCTTGATCAATCAGGACCAAAGACAAAGCCCTGAAACAAGAAACATCTCTTGAGGTTAACATTCATTTTACCTTTTAAAAAGTAAATGTATTGATGCTTTTCATTTTTTTGTAATGTCAGTTATTTCTGGATACACACTCAAACACTACCAACAGGCTATTCTTTTATTTTTTATTTTTTTATTTTTTGCTTTTTGGAGGGCAATTGGGGTTAAGTAACTTGCCCAAGGTTACACGGCAAGTCTTTTTGTGTGGGTATTAAGTGTCTGAGGCCGGAACCGAACTCAGGTCCTCCTGACTCCGGAGCTAGCACTTTACTCACTGCGCCACCTAGCCGCCCCCTAACAGGCTATTCTTTGTAAGAAAGAAACACAATTAAGCAAACCCAAATCATACTATGACTACAACTGGGAATATATATATATATATATATATATGTGTATGTATGTATATATACACATATATATGTATATATGTGTGTGTATATATGTATATGTATATATATTACATTTTTCATTTTGTCTTAAACAGATTTTAAGAAACTTTTAAAAAAAAAGATTACTCAAATCCAGTTATGCTTACTATATTTTGCCCCTCTATCAGTATAGTAAGCCTTTTTGAATACCACTCCAAAATGAAAATCTTCAATGATATGAAAAGCTCTCCCAAGTGAATTAGGAAAGCCCAGATTTTACGAATTTCCAAAGGTGTTTAATGGAGATATGTTGATTAAAGTAAATATAAAGTTAGTTTCAAGACAGGAAATGTCACTCATCCATAGAAAAGCCTATACCCAGCAGGAGATACATCTGTACTTCACGATTATCATATAATAAACAATTGAGGATCCATTTAGTTCAGATTATGCAAAAACAAAAATAGTCAAGTTACTGTTACAGGGGGAGTGTTTACAGTTGTACAGGAATGGCATTTGGAAGAAATATTATGATTATATTTGGAGGGACACAGTTCTTGGGGAATACAGAAATGGGGATGCCTATCCATGTGTAAAATGCCAAGGTGGGGGGCATCCAGGAAGATAAAACACACAAGGAAAGTGAGAGGTGATAGAGATGAAGAGAGAAAAAAATGAAACAAGAAAATATTGAATTTATAATAAATCAGTTATTGGCTATGGATATTTGCAATTCCTACATAGTCCTAAAAATAAAAACATAACATGTCTGTTTACAATTGATGTGTGAAGCTCAGACATCATGAATTGTAAAGTACTTAAAGTTAAAAATGTTTTAATTGAATATGATAGTCATGGTATTTGGCAAAAAATATATATAACAATAGAATTGTAGGCATTGACTTAGAAGAAATCTCTATTGCAGACGCCATGGGGCAATGGGAATCATGGATCTACAGCTGGAAGGAACCAAAAAAGGTCATCTTGTCCAGCCCATACATTTTGCAGATAAGGAAAGTGAGGTTGGAAGTGATAGATTTGGTATATGAATCCAAGTCCTTTCATTACAGAGCCAATGCTTTTTTCCACAGCAGCATGATGTAGTAGGGTACAGATTATAAATAAATGTTGAAGTAATTTAAAGAAAATAATTAGTAGAGAAATAATGTTAGTCACTGGAGAAACTGAGTTTGAATCCCATCTTTAATGCCTACTACCTATGTAACCTGTGATAAATCACTAAACCTTTTTAGGCCTCAGTTTCCTCTTCTGTAAAAGAAGGGGGACACTTATCACTCTTCTATCTCTTCTTGTCTCTGTGATGTTTGACATTGGTGTTACTGGATTTTTGATGCTTTTAAAAGTGGAAAATTTAACTGAGAAGGCTGAAATAAGGACATGGAAATATTTGTGGGTCTCTATCCTTACTGTAATGTGCTACATCTGTTCTCATGTTTTGGCAAAGATGATTTAGGCAAAGACAGGCAAAACTAGCTCTGGCATTTTGTATTTATTTTTTTTTTACTAAGACAGCACTTCATTGTAAGGCATTAAAAGCACAGCTATTATCCATGGCTATTTCTAAAGAAAGTCATTCCAGTTGCATGTTGCTTCTGTAGGAATTCCACAAGACTGCTTTGAACATCACTGAAAGCTGAACAACTGCAAAGAGGGAGGAAAAGGGGTGGGGGTACTTTTCCTTCTTCAGACTCCCAGCTTTTGACTTGCAAATACACTGGCTTCATCAGGGTTATCCATGCAAATGCATTTACATAAGCATTTGCTCTAAATGGTGCTTCCAACCTCAAAGAAATTGAACTATCAATGCAATAATTTAACTTCAGTCAAGGCTAGTCAGATACTAGGATCATGGAGAATGGTGAGTAGTTCTCTTTAGGGATAGTCAGTGTCCAGGAATGCTCCTAGGAGATATAGCTAATCCAAGCCATCTTGAGTTGTCCTAATGACTAAAATAAGGTGAAGGGACAGATTTAAGAAATGCAAAGGTCAGACTTTCTCAATTATTTGTAGCTACTTCTTTTCATTGAACAGCAATGGCCCAGACTGCTTAAAAAAATAAATTACCTCTTATCTGTGGAATTTATCTGTCCCCCAAGTTTGTAAACTCCTTCAAGGGATATTGGACTTCTGATATCTCTAACACCTTCTATGTCATATTTTCTTCACCAGTCTGTTCTGCCATTATCTTGGTTGACTTCAAACAAAGTTATTTGTTTCAAACTTTTAAAAAATGTTGAGAATTGTTAAACCTCTAAGATTTATAAGTATAGAATTCCATTCTCTAATCATAATTTATTAAAGTGTCTTTGACTTCTCTTAGTTCTGTACAACAGGGATTCCACATACCACGAGCCTATTATAATACCTAGAAAAGCTTAGGAAAACAAAAATAAATAAATAAATAGATAATCTTAAGCACTGGCAAATCATGGTTTGAAAAAACCACTGAGGGGCGGCTAGGTGGCACAGTGAGTAGAGTGTCAGCCTTGGAGTCATGAGGACCCTAATTTGGTTCCAGCCTCAGACACTTAACTCCCACACAAAAATACTAGCCTTGTAACTTTGGGCAAGTTACTTAACCCCAATTGCCCTCTAAAAAGAAACAAAACAAAACAAAACACTGATTGTTTTAGCACTCATAAATAAAGAACACAATATAAGGTAGCAGTACATCCTTAATCAAAATAGTTATGAGGCTCATATCTAGGCCCTGCTGGTGATCATTAACTAGGGATCTTACCTCTCAGAAGTACAAAGGAGGTGCAGGAGAGAGGATGATTTTATGGAAGACCTGGACAGTTGCTATGGGAGTCAGAATAATTGGAGGGAATGGAATAATGTGTTCTGAAGAGTAAAGGAGCTCAAAAAAGCAACTCAAGGTGATATATCCTACAAATCTGTGCCTAACTAGTAATAAAATAAAACTGACTTACAGTTTAAAAAAAGACAGCTGAAGCATTCCTAAGGGAAAAAAATAGTCTAAACATATTATTTATTAAAAATCCCAGACAACAGAAATGAAATGTAAACAAATGCAGCAACCAAGGACAACAACAACAAAATAACAACAGAGATGCCATTAGGAGATTTTTTTTCTCTAAAAATATACAAGAAGACAAGTGTGAAAGCAGATGGTAAATAAAGTGATGGCAGAAGAAGGGCCCTGAAGCATCAGGGAATAAACTCTACCATCCCCAACCTAAAATTAATTTTTTTGTGGTTGGAAGAAAGGTTGAAGAAGACAGAAAGGAGTATGTGATGTATCCTAATCTAGAAAAAGGTTAACAAGGGCAACAACTTCTAGAGTTTCTCAGGGAGAATGGGGACCATAGGAAAGTGGGGAAGGAAGGGAAGGGAGGAATTGAAAAAGAGGGAAAGACAGTAGGAGACAATACCACTGATGAATGCTCCTATGGAGGAAGTGAGACTACAAAGGTAGAAGACTTTATAATTTACTATACAATAAAATAGTCTGTAGGGATTTGGTGATTAAAAAGTTTACTCATAATGCCCAAGGAGAAAGGGAATCATATCTCCTGGGTGCAAATGATACCCAGAAGAAGGAGAGAGCATGGACTCAAGGTAGAATTTTCATAGGAAATGGGGGGATGGAGATGGCCATGAGGACAATAAAGGTTTTAAAAAAAAAAAGGTATGAGGATAAGCATGGCATGGAGGATAGTGAAATTAGTGAATGAATGAAGGATTTATGAAACATGTAGTATGTGGAAAGCACTGTGTTAAGTGCTGGGAATACAAAGAGAAAATTAAGACAGCTCCTGATCTCAAGAAGTTAACATTATGGGGTGGCCAGGTAGCACAGCGAGTAAGAGCACCGGCTCCAGTGTCAGGATGACCTGGGGATTGAATCTGGGCTCAAACACTTAGCACCCACCTGGTTGTGGTACACCTGGCCGTGTAACCTTGAGCAAGTTACTTAACCCCAATTGCTTAGGGGCAGCCAGGTGGCTCAGCAAGTAAGAGCACCAGCTCCAGTGTCAGGATGACCTGGGGATCAAATCTGGGCTCAGATACTTAGCACCACACCCAGAAATAACTGGCCATGTAAGTTACTTAACCCCGATTGCTTTAACAAAAAAAAAAAAAGAAAGAAGTTAACATTATAATAAAGGAAACACACACACACATGTGCCATCAGTCCTAAATCAGATCAAAAATCCTTTACTCCCAAGGGTACAGTGCTAAAGCAGATGGTGATGCCTCTTCATTAATGTCATGTCCATAAATAAAATCATCTCAGTTTCTGATGATGAACCATTGGACAGTGACAAAGGCTTTAGTGGCAAGAATTTTATTTTCTGAGTCTTCAAGAGATATGGCTATAGGTCTTAGAGGCCCAGTTGCCTGGTTGCATCTTCACAGTGGTTACTTCTCAAGATGATATTTGAAATCACTAGTCTAGAAGCATTTCTAATCCAAAGACTCTTAGGATCCTGGGTTATACCCATTAGGGTCTCAGGGAAGATGGTGCTTGAAGTGCTGATGTTGGTGTTACCTCTCTAAAATATTCTGTCACCTCTCTATCCCTCAGGGAACCTTGCTTCTTCAGCTAGGTTGGCTTGTCTTTCTCTCTATGGAGGTTTGACATTTGGTGGGGATGGATGGTTTCTTTTCCACAAGAGTTACTTCCCTGGATGATGACTTTGGGGACTGGTCTGAAAGTTAGACTGCTGGTCTTGGGAGAGCTCCTTTCTTAAGGCTCTTATGTCTATCTGTTTATTGGTAACAGTTGGTCTGGAGTGATTGTTGGTGATGATAAGGATTTCTACAATGATTTCTCTACTCAAATATGGCTATGGAGACTAGTCTTTAAGAAAGTGTTATCATATGGACTGAGTGGTACTCCTTTATGTTCTAGTTGAAAAAAACTTCATGTATACATATATATGTATGTGTGTATACATATATACCTATTTCACAACTGCTAAAATTCTTCATTGCAGATTGGGCTGACTGCTAAAGGAGAGAACCCTAAGTACTCCAGAAATATAGCCCCAAAATGAAAAGTTTCATTATGTCAGTGCTATATTATAAAAATGAAAATAAGTTTTACTTGTTAAAAGAAGCTTTGGGACTTTTATGCATTAAAACCTTAATGTTGCTTTTATGATTGATGTCCTCACCTTCAAATCATGATAGAATACAATGCTTAGGAAAAGCAAGAGAATAAATTCAATCTTAATGATAGATTAAATAAAATCAAAGATGAAATTGTGGTGCTTTTAAAAACCGAGGAATAGCTTTTTTGAAGAACTTGAGAAATTTAACATAAAATCAATTTAAAAAATGAAATGGAGATGGGCATACATAGACTGGAATTCTGAAAAGCTATTCCTGAGTTCAATGGTTTGAGTGCAACTAGAATATCAATTTTACCAGATACACAATTCAAAGAAATGGGCAGGACGTTATAAATATGAACTAATACATTATCAATAGTATTTCATAAAAAATGTAAAGTAATTCAGGAATTGCCGCCATAATATATATGGCTGCCATTTCCAAGGAATGAACCATAGAAGGAAATGTATGTATGATAAGAGCTCTTAATAATAGGCACCAATCACCACTATGGTAAAAGCAACTTGAGAGAGATATTAACAATCTATAGAAAAGCAATTGAGGATTACATCATCATGTAGTTGATATATTTGTTAGAAAACTTGAGCAAGCTATTAACCAAATGAAATAATCTAGAAAATAAGCATATGAGAAATTCTATAATCTCTTATTCAGCAATTGAAAGCAGAAATTTAAAGAGTAAGAGGCAAGAACAGTAGAGGGTGTTACTCAAACCAAGAAATTTTCCAAGTCTTCTTTTGGGACAAACCAATTTCAGTCTGTTCCTAGTCTTCACTGTGGAAAAAGAACTCTCCTTGGAGCAACTGATAGCTTTTCCCAGTAATCAAAGTAGAACCAATAAGAAAATATACCATTCATCCTCAGTCAAAAACTTTACTGCACAGATGTTAGAAACAAAGAAATCCATGATGAGGAGGATATGGAAAAGTCTTGCCTATGTATCACAAGAAGTCCACAACAATGAGAGCCTAAGTTGAATCAGCCAAAAGACAGAAAGTATGCACATTGCTTTTATAAAGAATAATTACATCAAAGGAAGTCACGGAATCTCCACCTTCTTTGAAAAACTAGAGAAATAGTGGGGATAGATAAGAATCACAAATATTCATAAAAATGTTTCAGAATGTCAGATAAATGAGCAAATGACTGTCTTCTGATATTAACCTGATCACAGCTTTCTTAACAGGGGCATTAACTAAGTTTAACAAAGGTAAGAACATCTGTGACACTCTCCACATATAGGACAAATATATATTCATGTATTTTATACTGTAAAAAACATTCAAAGTTTGTATCACTAAAAAAAAAACCAAAAACAAAAATCCGCACATTCCTAAAAGGAAACAATATATTGCATGAGGAATAATGACTACAACAAAGTATACCAAAAGACTCACAAATACAGAGAGCAAATTATTATTTATTTAGTAAACGTTGAACAAATTGCCCGAAGGCACCAAAACATTTATATGGCATTTGTGGATTATCACAATGTCTTTGACTCAGTTACAAAGTCCTAGCTTATTCATGGGCTGCAGAAATATAAAAGAAAATGAAGTATGGTGAGAAAGCTAGAATATTTGTTGTCCACATGGTAGATTATCATCTATTTAAAACCCTTCAGCAATGCACTAAGGTCAAGAACAATTGATATAAAATATAGCATTTTTCAGGGACAATGTTTAAGATCATTTGATTCTGACAAGTCTAACACTCATTATCATTTTTTCCTTTAGAAAAATAAATATGACTTCCAAGAAGAAGTATAAAAAAGTTATCATATTAATCACTTTTTTATATTGATGACATCAACCTAAATGCTCCAGCAAACACCATATCAAATATCCCCTTTATTTTGTGAAATCTTTCTCCTAAGATATTAAAATGTCATTTGCAGGGTGGCTAATTGGCACAGTGAATAGAGCACCAGCCCTGGAGTCAGAAAGACCTGAGTTTAAATCCAGCCTCAGACGCTTAACACTTACTACCTTTGTGACCATAGGCAAGTCACTTACCCCCCAGTTGCCCTGCCTTCCCCCCTCCAAAAAAAAAAGCAAAAAATAAAATAAAATGTCATTTGTTCTCAGTAACTCTAAAATTCTTAATGTATGTGAAGGAAAGAGAGTCTGAAGACCTCAATCTTGCATGCAGAGGTCACATAGAATTAATAGATGAAAGTGATACTTACAAATACTTTGGTCTCTTCCAGGAAGGACACAAAATATATCAAAAGGAAGGCTGTAAAAATAAGATATTAAGATTAACTGGCTTCCTGATATTAAATTTGAATTGGAAAAATACTTTTGGAGCAATTAGCAACTAAACAATTGTAGTCATATTTTTAAAACCATAATGAGGAACAAAAAAAAATTTAGAAAATATAATTTAAAATACACAATTTTAACGAAAAACAAAAAAATAAAAAATTATGGCCTGTAAGGCTAAAGCTGCTCTATAAAGACTGATCCCTCCTGTACAAAAAAGGAGGAAGAGAATTAGTATATAATTTTAGAGTACTTAAGAAACAGGCCAAAAAATACTTTTAAAAAATATATTTTGGAACAGACACCGATGCATCAAACAATAGTGAGAAATGCCAATAGATATGCATTATTAGAATTGTCAAAGAAAACCAAAAATGATTTCTGTAACTTATAAAATGGCTACGGTCCAAGAGTAGAACCAAAAGGCCTCCCAATGGTAACTTCTTTATGATGTCAGCCAACAATGTGTTGACTAAGATATACTGAACAAATGTCAAGTCACATAGACTTGTATTTGGAAATGGAGACTTCATAAGGGCAAATCAGGATTTGGTTATAACCAGAACTCAAAGAAGAGTCCCTCTTTTTTTTTTAAGCAATTGGGGTTAAGTAACTTGCTCAAGGTTACATGGCCAGTTATTTTGTGTGGGTGCCAAGTATTTGAGGCCGGAACCAATCCCGGGTCTCCCGACGCCAGGGCCAGTGCTCTTACTCAGTGTGCCACCTGGCTGTCCCAAGAGTTACTCTTAAGGAATGCAGACTTAGTGATTAATGTAGAAGATGCAAGGGAACAGAAATTTTCTACAAATTATTATTGTAGACTCTAAATTTAGCACCTACCAAATATCCAGCAAGACATGACCTTGGGATTAGAACTATAAATCAGGAGCTCTCTATCCCTCATGGAGTGACAATTCACGAATCCCAATACTACAACAAAACCTCAATATCTTAGAGAAGCAAATCAATGAAATGAAAATAGGCCATTATCACAGACTCTTTGCTCAAGATAACTCTGTTTTAAATTATATTTACTTAACATATTTTTTAATAGATTTTGCCATCCCAAATGTTCATATTCCACCAGCAAAGCTTTGATAATACAGAGACCTGGCAAGGGTGGGGGGGGGGGCTCTCAAAATCATGTGGGAATAAAATGATGTGAGGTTGGTATGCTGAGGTGGTAGTGAGGTTGCTTTTAGTGTGTCTACAAGGAATAGCTTATATTCTAATGATTTTATTTAAATCCCCACAGAAGTGATTGATTCCAGTTTCACAACTATATGCAGAAAAATAAATATCAAAGAACAAGAAAAAGTATTGGAGCTTGTTGGAGTATATTTTCTACCTGTAACCCCTACCCTGCCCACCAAAAAAAAATTAAAAAGATGAGAATAATATGATGGTGTTAGTGTTAATATAAAATATACACATTCAGTATCATTCTTTCCTTGCCATGAACAGCCTCATTTCTTCCACTGTAATAACAGAATTTTAATAACTTTTAACTCTGCATTGTGATATAATAGTTCTTTTCTTCTCAGTCCACATCTCTCCCAGGTTATAATATATTACTCCACAAGACACTGATATCTGCTTACGGAAAAACACAAAAGCAGATGGAGAAGTAATTATGAATAAATATAGATATAGTCAGCAAACACATTCCTTGAACACAGGCATTGACAAATCAACGCTAAAATTGAAAACAGCAGGTGACATATTGCCCATGGAGGTGACAATCAGAATACCCAAAGAAACAAATAGGATATTGATAGGGAAACCCATTTAAACTGAGAACCGTATCTAATCTGGACTTCTTCGACTTTCTATTATCACTGGCTCTTTCCATGGCATATAGATGGATTTGGCTATGCTTCTGGAATCTCCAGCAGAAACAGAGAGAACACACAGCATTTGTTTGAAGGTTGCTGACCCATTGACTGTAATTTGAGAGCCTGACATCACTGTGTATGCTTGGTTTAGGGAAGTTCTGCAAGTAGGCTCCACCCTATGAGTCATAGATTAGCTATTCCCAGAGGACTAACTGGCATTCACGTGGACTGGGTGACTCATGCAGCTGCTAGTTGAAAACAGTTGCTGGCTATAATAGCCTATTAAGTTACTTATCAAGCTTGCTTGTCTCCCCCTCCTGATCACATTGACTCAGACACAGAAACAGAGCAGAACAAAGTGTAACTAACAGAAGAGTTTTGTATTTTCTCTGGGAAATCAAGAATTTGGTGTCCGTGAAAAGTTTCTGTGTATACACATAACCAAATATACAGACATATGTGGGTACATATAGGTATATATTATTATATTATTATTATTATATAGGTATATATTATATATAAACAAATAATATGTATTGTGTGTATATACATATATTTACATATGTACACATGCATATATTTAGGTAAATATGTCATTCCATCTATCTGACTCTTAGTGGCCATCCATGGGGTTTTCTTGACCAAATCACTGGAGTGGATTGCCATTTCCTTCTCTAGCGGATTAAGGCAAATAGAGGTTAAGTGACTTGCCTAGGCTCACATGGTTAATGACTGTCTGAGACTAGATTTGATCTCAGGTACTCTTGACTCCAGGTCCAGTACCCATTGAGACACCAGCTACTTTCAAGGCAAACAAAGATTAAGTGATTTGCTCAGGTTCACACAGATATTAGGTGTCTGAAGCCATGTTTGAAGTCAGCTGTTCCTGATTCCAGGCCCAATACTCTCTCTACTGAACCATCTAGCTGCCTCTAGATAAATATAGAGATCTATGAATATTTGTATATATGTGTGTATATGTATATAGATCTATATACATGTAGATATCTAGAGAGATATTCATCTATCTCTCTATAGATATCTGCACATATGTGAGGGAGAGAGAGAAAGGGGGGGGGAGAGAGGGAGGAAAGAGAAGGGGGGAGAGAGAGACAGAGACAGAGAGGGAGAGAGAGAAAGAGAGAGAGAGAGAGAGAGAGAGAGAGAGAGAGAGAGAGAGAATAAGAATATCCCCGTCTCCTTGGGGGAGGTTTTGATGATAAGAGCCTGGATTTAGAGTTATACATATACACACATATACACAAATACATATTAATACACACATGTACATATACATGCATACACATGTGTATGGGTATAAATGTATGTGTGTATATGCACACATACATATATATCCAAAACCATTTTACGTATGACTGACTAACTGAGGCCATTGAAGACAGATATGATTTGAACACAGGTTTCTTGACTCTATTGTCACTCCTTTCCATCTTGTTGCGCCAGTGCTGGTGGTAGTTGGTGATGGGTTAGTGATAAGATGAATGATAGAGGAAGATATTTGGTACAGTAAACAAATTGCTGAGCCTGGAATCATAAAGACTCATCTTTGTGAATTCAAATCCAACATCAGACACTCACTAGCTGTGTTACCCTAGACAAGTCACTTAGCCATCCTTGCCTCAGTTTCCTCATCTGTAAAATAAGCTGAAGAAGGACATAGCAAACCACTTCAGTATCTCTGTCAAGAAAATCCCAAATGGAGTCATGGAGAGTAAAACACAGCTGAAAAGACTGAACAGCACCACCAAGAATAAACTTCAGTAGGAACCTTTAAAAGAAAATAATTCTTGTATAATTGACAGACTCCAGGCAGATTTTTTAACAGGTCAAGAATGTCAAGGGCAATGTTATCTAAACAAATCTGGTCTGTGTATGGTATGATGTTTTAAGGAAAATGAAACATTGTCACTTACCTGTTCCAGCTTCTAAAAACAATTATCTTTTAAATCAAGAAATAGTTGACTGGTTTGGGGGAGTCATTCAATGAATCATACAGTCATAGAGAGGTAGAAGGTTCCTCAGTAGTTTACATTAATAACAAAGCTTCTGTTTTGAGATACAATAAGGAAACGTCTTTTCATAAATGTAATCTATATTTTCTGTTTGTAGTACACAAAAAAGGGAAGCGTTTGTATAATAAATGTATGGTCAATGGTAACAGGTCCATGTCCAGGGGATAAACATGTCATCATCATCATCATCACCATCATCCTCATCACTACTAACAATAACAATAATAAATTGCTGCCATTGATACAGGTTGTTGTACATACATTATTTAATTCCAGTCTTACAAAAACCCTCTGTTTCAGGTTTCATGTTTTTCACATTATATCAGGAGTTCTTAACATTTTTAGGGTGTCATAAATGTCTTTGACAATCTGATGAAGCTTATGGACCCCTTAGGATGATAAATGCATGAATAAAACACAGAGATTACAGATGAAACCAATTATATTGAAATGCAATTTTCAAAACATTTTAAAAAATAAGTTCAGAGACCCCATATTAAGAATTTCTGCATTAGACTATGATGCCTATACACACAGAATGCATATAGATGTACATATATGTATATATTTACATGCATAAATATATAACTCGTGGGTCCAATGACCTAAGAGTCTTCCAATACAGGTTCAAATCTTAAAACCTTTAATGGTAATTTACCTATCTTTTCCCCCTCTCAAAATGTGAAATTGAGAACTTCTGTAGTTATTTCATGCCTAGATATTCCATTTATTAGTAACTCACATACATAGGGAAGGTATAAGATTAACAACAAAATATTTATTTAGTACAAATGAAAAATAATGCAATGGAAAAATCAGTCATATTTACTGAATGGGTACAGTTTCATTTCTCTGTTTTCTCAAATGTCTCCCACTCCCACTCCATAGTTTAAAAAATCAGCTACCCTCCCCCCCCAAAACAACAACAACAAACATTGGCCAGGAGAGTACAGTTCTTTTTGCAAACAGTAGCAGCACAGGAAGGCGGGGGTGGGGAGACTGTGCTGATGCCTCTAACTCAGACTGCCTTGGCATCTCTGCCTAAAAACTGCTTCAGCTAATATCAGTTATCTATCACTGCCTTCTTTCACTGTCTTAGATCCTGGCTTAGCTTGGTCAGGATCTACCCATCATTCCCAGGCTTGATGCTTCCTCTCCTGATACTCTGACTCATATCAGCACTCTCTCTTCCTTGTTAGGTACCCTAGTAGATATGGGCACTAGCCTTGAAACTTCTCGGGGGAGAGCGAGAGTTCAAATCATTCCTTTGAACAAGAAAAGGGGAGATTATTCTACCATCCATAATCTCCAAATTGGGTTTCAGCATATATTCTTCACTAGTAAAAGGTATGTGTATCTGGATGTGCAGGGTATTAAAAGGGGTAGGGGGGGCAGAGGAGATGGGGAAAGTGGAGGAAGGAGAGAGACAGAGAGACAGAGAGAGAGAGAGACAGAGAGAGAGAGACAGAGAGAGAGACAGAGAGAGAGAGAGAGAGAGAGAGAGAGAGAAAGAGACAGAGAGACAGACAGAGACAGAGACAGAGAGACAGAGGAGACAGAGAAAGAGAGACAGAGACAGAGACACAGAGACAGAGAGAGAGACAGAGACAGACAGAGACAGCAATATGGACAGAGAGAGACAGACAAAGACAGAGACAAAGAGACAGAGACAGAGAGAGACAGAAAGACAGAGGCACAGAAAGACAGAGAGAGACAGAAAGAGGCAGAGTGAGAGACAGAGGAAGCAAAAGATAGATTCAGAGACACGGAGACAGACACCAAGAGGAAGGGGGGGAAGGAAGTAATGAATGAGAAGAAAGAAAATGAAAGGCCAAATGGAGTAGACAAAGTAAGAAAAGCATAGAAGAAACATATCTCTTTAATATAAAAAAACTGTAAATAAGTAAAATATTAACACCACCCTCTTCTTTAAATTAACTGTCTGTATGATACCACAAACTTCAATTTACCTCATCTGTTAGGGTTCAAATGCATTAAAGTATATTGTCAAACAAAGCAAAAAGGAGATAATATATGTGTCAGCCAGAAACAGATAAGAAAAATAGAACTGTCTAACTAAAAGTGGGACAGTTGGCATGTAAGAAGGGAAAGAGAGAGCACACTGTTAGAAATGTGAGTGTTAAGCAATGAAAACACCAGTAAAGAGAGAAAAATTCATAGTGTCTGTAAGGCACAGGATCTCCTCCCCACCCCTCACCTCCATTTTTTTTAATAGCGATAAGCAGTTTCTTTGGTGATCAGTCAGTTTAAGTTGTTGCTGACATTGCTACTGCAAAAATAGCACAGAGGAAGTGTTATGTAGAAACTGAGTCCTCATGCATGTATGTGCCCACTGAAACACTGGGTGGACACCACTCTACTTTTCTTGGAAGCTTTAATTTTTTTTTCCAGTTTCAAATTTTGTATCTTCTTTTTTAAATTTAAAACAACCAAGTATCAATTGCTAGTTCTTTCTGGGACACTTAGGAAAAGAAGAGGGAAAAGAGACTGCCCCATTTCAGAAGCAATATTAACAAATCCTGTAATTCGACAGCTGTTGGTCTTCAGTCAGAAATATACTTCTAATATATTCAGAACCTGATTGGTTAGTATGTGGTTTACTCAGGTAGTTTCCCTCTCCTCCTCTGTTTGAAACCTACTTATCAACACATCTAAAACAGAGAGTGGGAAAGGTTAGGCCTGAGGCTAATGATCAATTCACCTTTATATTTATATTATAAACTAGAATATATAGTATAAATCAATTTTATAATTTAATATCAAATGTTATTTGTGGTTTTCCAGGAAAATAACAAAAGGAATGTCTGTCTAGATATTGTTATCAGTTTGTATTTTTTAATGAATTTGGAAGCTAACATGTTGGTTTGGATTTATTGTGATTTTTATCCCTAACCTATCTATAAGCACAATGTATTTCATTTACAGTACTTAGCACAGTGTCTGACAACAGAAAAAGCACATAATGTATCTATTTTTCTTTCATTCATTCATTTGTTCATTTAATTTATTCTTAATAAGTTTGTTCCCATAAGGTGACTCTCATAAACCTTTAAAAGTTATATTTTCACAAAGCCATATATTATGATGGTAAAAAATGGCTTTTGAATTATTTGAAATACTATGTCTCCTATATTTGCTTTATTCCAGGTAAATGCAGTCATTGTACCCAAGTGTTCATTCTCCTGCCCCGAGAATAAACAAAAGTGTCCATAGACCCTCTGGACATTTCAGGAACAAAGCATCAGACCTCCAGATGCATGTTTCTCTTTGGTTGCTTTCCTTGTTCACTCATTTGCATAAACCAAGAAATCTCTTTGTAGGAGCTGCAGAAGAAACTTGTAGAAGAAACACTCACTTATCCATCAAAGCTGAAGGATCAGCATTTGCTCACAAGCTTTAAACTTCATGAATCATGTCAGATCATAGATTTAAAGTTAGAAGATTGGGGTGGCTAGGTGGCATGGTGAATAGAGCACTGGCCCTGGAATCAGGAGGACCTGAGTTCACATTTGGCCTTATACACTTAACACTTACTGGCCATGTGACCTTGGGCAAATCACTTAACCCCAATTGCCCTGCCCTCCCTCCAAAAAAGCAAAAAAATAAAAATAAAAAATAAAGTTAGAAGATCCACTGAATGTTCTCTTGATGAGGGGTTCTTAACTAAGTTTCCTGGATACATTTATGGCTTCCATGAACTTTGATGGGAAAAAAAAATACATCTTACTGTTCACTAATATCTAATAAAAATTTAATATTAACTTGAATTTTTAAAACAAACAAGCAAACAAATATTGTTTTGAAGACTCCATCATCTTTACTCAGGAATATGCTAGAGTTGACTTGAACTAGTTTGAGAGATGACTTTTAAATTTCCAGTATGAGTGAGCATTGACACTTTGGAAATCAGCAAAGGCTACAATTCAGACCTTGATTTATTATTTTGTTGGTTGTCTTGAAATAAGAAAATAATGGAGATGAGGTTAACAATGCAAATTAAATTGAAAGTATATTGTGCATTGTTTTTGTTTTTGTTTTTTTGTGAGCTAGTTGTTAAACATTTATCAGTGTGGTCCTGGCTTTCCAATATTGCCAGAGTTAATAATGCAGATTAAACTTAAAGTGTATTGTGCATTTTTGTGTGGGTGTGAGCTAATTGTTAAACATTTATCAGTATGTTCTTGGTTTTACCATATTGCAGAGGAGTCCATGACAAAAAATAAAAGTTAAAAACCCCTACTATACTGCAGGCCAAGAGTGGTCAAGTGATTTCCACAAGGTCAAATTGGTATTAAGTGTCAGAGACAGAAATTGTATTCAGTGTATGTAATTCCAAGTTCAGTGCCCTAAATTTAGTGTACTTTCCTCTTCACCATGATTCTCTGAAAGCAGAAAAAAAGGAATAGGAACAAATATAAGTCTATAATCAAAGCATCACAGAAGACCTGAAGATCCAATGTCCCTAAAAGAAGACTCAACTCCCTAAGATCTAGAAAAATAAATGGCAAAGTTGATGGGCAATAGAGAAGAGCTTCTATTTGGGAGGCAGAGGTAACACCTATAAGCACAATTAAATTAGTTGAGGCAGTTCTAACAAGGAAAGAAAGGTGACTAAGTAAGGACAATGCTAAAAGACAGATGATTTCAAGATGGCAGCCATGAATACTCATTTTGAGGGTGACATGAATGAGTCATAGGAGTTATCAAAGGAAAACAATGCTTTCTTCTTGAAATATAAAACCCAAAGAGCATCTTGCAAGATCTTACAACATAGGACCTAGGTTTATATCCCAACTGAGATATTTGGTACTTAGGTGACTTTGGATAAGTCATTTAGCCTTTCACATGTAAATGAAGGTATTGGACTACACAGCTTCCAAGGTCCCTTCCATCTCTAATAGGCAGCTAGGTGATGCAGTGGCTAAAGAGCCCTGGATGTGGAGTCAGAAAGTTGTTGTTCAGTTGCTTTCTGTCATGTCTCACTCTTTGTAACCCCCATTGGAGATTTTCTAGGCAAAGATACTGGAGTGATTTTCCAGTTCCTTCTCCAGATCATTTTACAAATGAGGAAACTGTGGCAAATAGAATTAAGTGGTTTGTCCAGGGTCATACAGCTAGTAAGTGTCTGAGACCAGATTTGAACTCAGGAAGATTCATCTTCCTGACTCCAGCCCAGCACTTCCACTGTACCACCTAGCTGCTTCAAGTCAGGAAGACGAGTTCAAATCTATTCTCAGAAACTTCTGTGATATTGGATCATTTAATCCCTATCTCCCTCAGGTTTCTAATCAGTAAAATGAGATAATAAAAGTATCTCCCTCCTAAGGTTACCATAGGATATATACATACATGCATGTCATATAACATATATATATATATATATAATATTTTGAAAGAACTTTGGAAACCTTTAAGTGCTATTTTATTGGTAGTTATTATTAATATTGTTGTTGATATTACTAATTCTATGATGCTAGATGAAAGCCTGAATCAGAACTGGGAAGAAGTACTGGGGGGAAAAAAGTTCAACCATAGAAAAAACCCAATTGTCCTCCAAAACATTCCTGGAAAGGGTCATCTAACCTTACATGAGGACTCCCAGTGATGAAAAACTCATTAATTCCCCTAGATAGCCTATTCTACATTAAGAGGGCCCTAAATGTTTCCCTTCTCTCCAATCTCTGTGCATCTGTGCAGTCTCTCCCCCACATGCAGAATATTTTCCCTCCCTTTCTCTCCTTGGTAAAATCCTATTTCTTCAAGGACAAGCTCAGGTGTTGTTCTTCCGTGAAACCTGGTGATTGATAATTGATGATGATGATGATGATGATGATGATGATGATGATGATGATCTGTCATTTATATGACACCTTAAGTTTTTCTCATTTGAGTCTCAAGACAACTCTGCTTAGAGTATACACAGTCTAGGAAACAGTGATGATCTATGGTAAAAATGACTCTTTCAGGGTTAAATATGGCTGGAAGACACATTACACTGCCTTAAGTGACTGTCTTTCTTCCTCCTTCACCAGACTGGACCTCCTTCTTTCATACCAGTTTTTATTCAGGCAATGAGGTAAAGGGAAGGAGGTAGAAGAAAACAGCCTGGGGACTAAGTACCTCTGTTATTCTTTGATCATTCTGGCAAAGGCGTTTGGTCCTCTACTTTGTTCACATGTGGTTTGACACATGTAGCAGTATGGAGTAGGATGGTCCATGAATTTTTAAGGGAATAAATTAGAACCAAAGCAGGTGACTAGCACAATGGATGGAGTGACAGCCTAGAGTCAGGAAGACTAATCTTCCTCAGTTTTTTTAAATTTTTTTTTTGAAGGGGAGAAGGCAGGACAATTGGGGTTAAGTGGTGTGCCCAAGGTCACCCAGATAGTTTTTTTTCTTTTGTGTGTGTGTGTGTGTGTGTGTGTGTGTGTGTTAAGTATCTGAGGTCAAATTTGAACTGAGGTCCTCCTGACTCTAGGACCAGTGCTCTATTCACTGTGCCACCTAGCCACCCCCACTTTCTTCAGTTTTAATCTGGTCTCATACACTTCCTATCTGTGGGACTCTGGGCAAGTCACTTAACCCTGTTTGCCTCAGTTTTCTCATCTGTAAAATGAACTGGAGAAGAAAATGGTAAACCACTCCAGTATCTTTGCCAAGAAGACCCCAAAAGGGTCACAACTTAATAACAAACAATAAAATTGTATTCACCAAAGATAATTACCATAACCAGGTCAAAAACAGATAATAATCAGGTTAGAAAATGATAATAAGAATATTGCATTAATTTATTCTATGTAGTTTATACTTTTCATTGACATATATGATCACTTTTGATCCTAACAACAACTCTGTGGGGTAAGTACAGCAAGTACCTCTCAAAGTACAGGACTTTGAAAGAAACAGGGTACCAGGTTCACAACCCCAACCATCTCTTGTCATGCTTCAGGTTCAGTCCATAGCAATCATCACGGGGAACATCCTCAGGGAGAAAGACTCTGATATCCCCACAACCACCAACTATCACCAATCTAGTAAACCAGTTTAGTAAAAGTGGCAAGATGCCAAGAGAGACTAAGCATGTTCCAGGAGGTTCAAACAATCACAATCACAGTAATTATCACATCCCCTCAAATACCAGGGAAGACAGTTCAGCCCCTGTGCCAAACTCTCTGGGGAGAGATTCTCTGTCTCGGGCCACCAGCCTTGCTGCACAATGATCCATGGGCATAATCTTCATTGCAAACAGACCATCCCCACTACTACCAATACCAACTACCACAAATGGGCAGATCTACTCTAGAATTCTGTGCATAGCAGCCCCAGACCAAGAAGCCATCCCCCAGAAAAGCAATCTTTGTGCAGATTTGACAAGACCAGACGACTTTGTCTCTGAGCACTCACCCTTCTTTGGTAATGTAGCCACAGCTATTCAAGTAATGACTACATCAGGAACAGATATGCTCTAAAAATGGAAATGACACCAAATAACAGACATTGTAATCTCTTTTACTATTGTAACCCAAGAATCATGGGGCTTTTCCTTCTGAAAATATGTTACCCTCTACATTAGAATGTGAGTTTTCTCAGAGAAAAACTAGCTTACTTTTTTTTAAACATCCTTAGCACAAATGGTTCCTTTGTTGTTCAATCATGTCCGACTCTTCATGACTCCATGGACTAGAGCATGGCAGGCCCTTTTATCTTCTACTGTCTCTCAAGGTATGTCCAAGTTCATGTTCATTGTTTCGAAGACACTATCCATCTCATCCTCTGCCATCCCCTTTTCCTTTTTCCTTTAATGTCTCTTAACCTCAGAGTCTTTTCCAAAGAGTTCCATCTTCTCATCATGTGGCCAAAGTGGCCAGCTGCAATATTTGATATTTCAGTGAATAGCCTGAATTAATTTCTTTAAGAATTGACTGACAGGCAGTGCAGTGAATAGACCACCAGCGCTGTAGTCAGGAGGACCTGAGTTCAAATTCTGCTTCAGAAACTTAACACTAGGCATGTGACCTTGGCAAATCACTTAACCCAAATTACCCTGCTCTCCCTCCTCCAAAAGGAAAAAAAAAGCAAAAAAAATAGAATTGACTGACAATGCTTCACAGGTACTAAGAATTCAATAGTTTTAAAAATTATTATTATTAATTTATTCATTGCTGTTCAGTCATTTCAGAACCCCATGAGGGGTTTTCTTGGAAGAGAGATTAGAGCAGTTTGTCATTTACATGTCTGGCTCATTTTACAGATGAGAACACTGAGACAAAGAGGGTGAGATGACTTGTCTAAGATCACACAGTTAGTAAATTGTATTAGCAAGCACCTTAGCCCACCCAGGATGGCCTGCTATCACAGGTTCTTTGATCTTCTTTTCTAAAGGAAAGACAACCTCAAAGGGTTCAACAATCTTACTTTAATTACAGCTAAGTAGAAAGAAGTGAGGATCCAAGAAAGAATCCAATCAGGGCTTCAAGTGTCTGAGCAGAATAATACAAACACCCACATCCACCACCAGACTGGGAGAGCACCAACATCTGAGCAGTGGGGGCTTCTCAAGAAACGGCTACTCAGAGACCTGTCCAGGAAATCCAATGGTCCTTCTCACGAGTGAGCTCTCAAAGAAAAATGCCAACCTCCAAGTATATATAGTTTTCACCTCAAAAGCTTAGGGCCAGACGGCACCACAACCTCAGTGCCTAATTAGCTTATTACCAAAAGGTGTGAAAGCCTCCCTGTAAGCCAGCCTCCCTGTAAGCAAGCTCCCCCTTATCAAGTTCTTCCCCAGTGTGCTTTCTGTGACTCAGGATGTATCACAGCTGTGAAAGCAGCAAGACATCCATGAGTGAAATGCCTGTGTATCCTTAGACCTGGGAACATGGCTCCTGTTCCAAGGGAAAAGGGGACATGTGGTCACACAGGCCTATTAATGGACAGGCAAGATTTTCCTGTTCCATTAAACAAATGTCTGAGGATTTGAACTCAGGACTTCCTGACACCAGGCCTGGCACTTTATCTGCTACACCACCTAGCCATTCCCATTTATTTATTACTATCTCAAAGTTACAGATAGAGGACCTAAATCTCAGAAATGTTTAATGCCTTACTAAGTGTAATATACTATGTGCCTAGGATTACAAAAGTAATGGATAGTAGAAGGAAGATTCAAACCCAGTTCCTGAGACTCTAAATCTAGCACAATTTCCATTATAAAATATTGCTTTTATTTAGAGTGCTTTGGTTTAGGATACAGAAAAATAAGTTTCTTGCACTGGATGAAAAATAAAGTGAAAGAATAGAAGTGCATATCTAGATACCAGTATTTCCTTTTAAAAAATAATTGAATTAAAATGTTTTTTCCCCTGCCTGACTTAGTCAGATGATGATCTCCATTCTTAGTTAGGCTTCAAGAGAAAATAATAGTGATGATGAACATGATGATGATAATGCCTCTGAAGAACTAAAATCAAAGCAAACAAAAATTAATGGATGTTAGTGGGCATGAATTAGTTGCATCATAGTACAAATGAGGAATAATGCAAGAGATAGTATAAAGGATGTCATTGAAGAAATGCACCATTTGGGGCAGCTAAGTGGTACAGTGAATAGAGCACCAGCCCTGGAGCCAGGAGGACCTGAGTTCAAATGTGGTCTCAGACACTTGATGTACTTACAAGCTGTATGATCTTGGGCAAATCACTTAACCCCAATTGCCTTGCCTTCCCCCTCCAAAAAAAGGGGTTAGCTAGGTCGCACAGTGAATAGAGCATCAGGACTGAGTCAGGAGGACCTGAATTCAAATCTAGCCTCAGACATTTGACAACCAGCTGTGTGACCTTGGGTAAGCCACTTAACCCCAATTACCTTGCCTTCTCCCCTCGAAAAAAGATGCATCATTAGAGGAAAATATTTGGGTTGATCTCAAAGTGAAATGAATAACTGACATACTATATGTATGCTGGTTTTGTAATCATCTACAAAATATTGAAATAATATTAAGAAGGTATTCTATATGCCTTGTTTCTTCTTCCCTACAGAGAAGGGCCTTATAGGATGTGCAGGCATAGGTGGGTCTTGCATGGTCAAGTTGAGAGCTTCCCTACTGGTTAGATGGAAAAGTGGATAGAGTGCTGGATTCAGTGTGAGGAAGACAAGATCAAAAACAGGCTGAGATACTTATTAGCTATATGATTCTGGACAAGATATTTATCATCTGTATGCCCCAGCTTCCTCATCTGCAAAATGGGCATAAGAAGACTGCCATCCTCTCAGGTTTGTAAGGATAAAATATTTGTAAAATGCTTTGTAAATTTGACTATGCTAAAGAAATGTTAGCTACTGTTATTATCAATGATAATTTATATATGCTGGGGTATTGGGGTAATATTATCATGAATTATTAGTCCATTTCAGTCTATTATATCCATTATCAAACAGCATTTGTTGTGTATGCTATGTTTCAGGGATTGTGATAGACACCAAAGAATCATCTAAACAGTTTCTGGTCTGAAGGAGTATACATTCTAATAAGCAAGGCAACACATAAAAAATTAGGTATGCATGAGATATACAAAGAGTAGATGAATGAAAATCCTAGAAAGTAATACATTAGAATCAGGAGGGAACAAGAAAAGCCTCCTGGGGTGGCTAGGTGGTGCAGTGAATAGAGCACCGGCCCTGGAGTCAGGAGGCCCTGAGTTCAAATGCGGCCTCAGACACTTGACACACTTACTAGCCGTGCGACTTTGGGTAAGTCCCTTAATCCCAATTACCCGTCAAAAAGCAAAAAGAAAATCTTCCTACAGAAGGTGGGATTTGAGCAGAGATTTGAAGAAAGCTAGGTAAAGGAGAAGAAAGAGATCATTCCATGTAATGCTGGTTGAGAGAGAATGAGTCAGACAGGATAAAGGGAGGGAGGGAGAAATAGAGAAAGAGACAGAGATGTATTGGTGTAGCAGCCAATGTAGAAGTTCGCAATTCCTCCTTAGATTTAGTTCCAGTTTAGTTTACTCTTTTTTCCCCCTAGAGAAGACATTAGGAACTTCAGATAGTGCCTAGGCATGCTGTAGCAGAAGCTGCCTGATTGAATACAAGACAAGGGATACATGAAAAAGAATAAATATTTATAATAGAAGATGCTATGGTTCGTCTTCCAATAGGAGCACCTATCTGATGTATTTTGAATCATATGTTATATTTATGAATTCATTTATTTTTTTTAAACAATGAACCTGGCTTTTCAAACCAGATTGCAGAATAAGATATAACAGAACCTGGAATGAGTTTCAATATTTAACAGGTCTAATCTCGGAAACTTCAGCTGTTATTAAAATATTAATGTTCAACTAGAGTGTGCTAAATTAACATAGATCCCCTGCCTCCCAAATCAGGGCATCTAAAAGGTATATTAGCTTTAATAAGTACTTTTTCCTCTCTTTCCCTCATCTCCTCCCTTCCTCTTTTTTCCCCCTTCTTAACTAAGATGCTTTTGACATGACTATTTTGGTTTGGCTATAGCTAAGGAAAGATTATATTTATCACTTCAGTCATATTTCCCCTTCAGATATTCACATGCAATGCAACTGAAATCAATGGGAACAGTAAGTACATAACAGAGAACAGAATTTGGCTTCCATGCCCGTTTGCTGAATCTAAATAAACTGCATGTTGAAATGGAGATCTGAATACTTCCCCATTTCAAAACTTGCTGTGAGGAAATGCCTGAACTGAAGGAGTGAAAATAGTGGATCTGTCAGCATCTTGGGCAAATTGAAACTTGCAGTGTAGCAATTTCAAAACAAGGAAAATCTCTTAGCAGCTATATAGTAAAATGCAGATGTTAAAGTGATTACATGAGTAAAGCCAAATTTGACAACTGCATAAAATAATTTTTAATATTAACAACAACACATCTTTGTTTTATCTTTAATAATATCTGATGACAAATACATAACACTGAATGAATTTAAATCTTTTTAGTCCTCCCCAGGCCAAGTTGGGATATTCTCATTCCCACCCACAAATGCAGACTTGTTGGCAGAAGTAGATAGAGTGCTGACCTGGAGAGGGGAAGACCTGAGTTCTAATCTGGCCTCTATGTGACCTTGGCCCAATCACTTAACTTATGCCTGCCTCAATTTCCTCAACTGTTAAAATGGAATAATCATAGCACCTACCTCCTTGGATTGCTAGAATCAAATGAGATATTTTAAAGTATTTACAGTTACTGACATGTAGTTTGTGTTTAATCAATGCTCATTCTCTTCTTTCCTCCTTCCTTTCTTCCTTATTATTCTTTTCTCTCTCTTGTATTCTCTTTCTTTCTTTCTTTCTTTCTTTCTCTCTTTCTTTCTCTCTTTCTCTCTTTCTCTCTCCCTCCCTTCCTTCTTCCTTCCTTCCTTCCTTCCTTCCTTCCTTCCTTCCTTCCTTCCTTCCTTCCTTCCTTCCTTCCTTCCTTCCTTCCTTCCCTCCTTCCTTTCTTCCTCCCTCCCTTCCTCCCTCCATTCCTTTTTTCCTTCCTTCCTCTACTGCTAGAACTGGTCAGTGTGAAGACATAACAGAATGACATGAAAAGAGATCTGTCACTGAAGACAGGACAGGCAAGTTCAAATCCCCACTCTGGTTCTAAATACTTGTATGACCTTGGTGAGAGAGCTTACGCTCTCATTTTCTTAATTTTATTTGGTTCCCTTCATTAGAAAGTAAATTCTCTGAGGTCAGGACCCAAGCCTTCCTGACTACAACTCCATTCATTTACCATTACATGTCGCACCTCTGCACAGTGAGCTTTCCTCAAAACAACCCTGTGAACTAGATAATACAAGTATCATTATCTCCATTTTACAGCTGAGTAAACTGAGGCTCAGAGGAGTTAAATGGCTTGCATACAGTTATATATTCAGGAAGGGGCAGAGCTGGGCTTTGAGCCTAGATATTTGATTCTAAAGTCAGTGCTTTATCAACAACACTGCATTTTTAGACTTATCACATTAATAGACATTTATAATCATAAATTGAAAGTAATCTCATGTTGCTCTACAACAAGAATGCCTCATTTACATTGCATAGTATTCAAAGTGCCATTGTTTCCTTGCAGTTCTAACTCATGAACAGTAGGGGGCAGAGGTGTCTGTCAGGATGCTTATATTGCCAGTATTTTATTTTTGCTGGGAAAAATTGAACTTGGGGGTTAAGTTCCTACAAGCCCTTTTGAGGGTTAAGACGACCATATGAATACAAATCTCTCGCCTATTCTTTTCTTTAATGTACTTCAGTAGCTAAACACATGTGCCTCATTACCATTTGGACCAGGCTTCTGGATTACCAACTTGTCAGAGAAACTTAGTAAGTGTAGGCTATTGGAAAGATGAAGATAAAAGATATCATTTCCTTTGCTTTCCTCAGCACAACCTAGGTCATAAAGACCTTGGCTTCAGTTCATTGCAAGCTGACATTGTTCCACATCCTGTAACCTTTAGGTTGGCTCATGGAAGAGAGCCTAAAAAAATTAACGGGAAAAAAAAAAGCAAAAACATATTACTAGCCATTTTAAGGCCTGAACATGCTTTAGCTAATCATTCTTCTGGGAAAGCCTGATGTTTTCTCTTGTTATTTAAAATTAATCATAGATAAAATTTAATAGCTCTTCTTTGGTACAAAAATTAACAAATAAATCTTAATAGCTATTCTTTGATACACATATTCTTTTTTTTTTTTTAAAAGCAATTGGGGTTAAGTAACTTGTTCAAGGTTATACAGCCAGTTATTTCTGGGTGTGGTGCTAAGTATCTGAGCCTGGATTCTATCCCCCAGGTCATCCCGACACTGGGGCCGGTGCTCTTACTCGCTGAGCCACCTGGCCACCCCTAGATACACATATTCTTAAGTGGTAAACATTGAACTCTTTTAAAAAAATCATTTTTTTTCTGGCTTCTTAAGACTGTTTCTGAAAGGAAGACACAGTTTTGTCCTACCAGTTTCTCCTCCAAAGGGCTCTAGTTGCATAAGGGACAAAGGAGCTAAGAGCCCGTCATTTTCATCCATGGATCATCCACTAAGATAAGTAGTCACCGATGTGCCACATGGCTTAGACTTTATGGGTACAAGCAGAGAACCAAATGCAGAAACAACTTTTGTTCAAATTAAAGAAAGTTCTACCAGGTTCATTGGAGAAAGCATTGAATTTCCATGTTCTTCCAGATTGGAACCTATGTGAAGTAGGGAAAGTCACTCAGTCTCTAGGAGGCAGTGTGAAGGATTCTCACTTTAGTAGTGAGTAGTGATTTAGTATTAAAGAACATGGATTCAAGTACTGACTGTGCCAAGTGATATTTGAATGACCTCAAGCATGCTGCTAAATGTCCTTAGGCCTCACTTCCCCCTATCTACAAAATGAAAGGGAGGAGGTAAATGAAGTAGTCTCTAAGGCTCCTTCCAGTTATAGATCTATGATCTTAGGATGTATGAAGATGGGCCTATAGAAGCCCATGTGTCCCACATTTTTTGAGTTGAGTTTTATGCTTCTCCTTATGCCTAAGGGGACAGCCACATTCTTTTGATTCCCCATATAGAAAGAGGAACTAAGGACCAGAGTTTGCAGATTTGAAACTTATATGCCAAATGCAGAGAAGTGAATCATTACTTTTATGTACCAATCTAAAAATACGTAGAAAAAGTGAAAAAAAGGAAATTGATTCTTAACATATTGACAGATATGAAAGACACTATCTGTATCCAAAGAAATAACTGGTAAATAGATGCATAGAATAAAATAATTTTACACACACACACACACACACACACACACCTATTTGTATCTAATGGTAGTCATCTCTGGAGGGAGAAGAAAGGAAATGTATGTGATAATTTTGTTTTATATTTGACAGAAGTAGCAAGTTGTGCATAGTAGATATGCAGTTTCATATACAATCATCTTTTTTTATTATAATATGTTATAGAAATACTCGTTTTATTCCTTAAATTAAAAATAAAAATAAATATTAAGTCAAACATAACGATAAAGAGAAAATTATAATAGTTTCCTGACTTCCATTTACATATATATTCTAATGATGATTTTGACTGAGAGAAGAACTTTCTTAATGAAAAGGGAGTTCTTTGACAAATTTGTACTTAGGTTAATGATTATTCCAGAGACAGATAGGTAAAAAACAGAACATAGAGGTCAGAGAGAGAGAGAGAGATGGAACTCAGAAATTGTGAAACAAAATAGTATTTCAGACTAGTTTCATACTGGTTGACTTTGGCTGTGCTTAGGGAATAGAACAACCGGTGTGTTTTGCATGTGTTCAAAAAGAAATGTTAATGGAAGAAAATGGAGATTTTTTTCTGAAATCAAGTCAAAAAAGACCTTACTTTTTCTAAAAGATCAGGGCCTGAGGGAAATATGTTATCCTATGGGGAGAACAGATTGACACTGAAAAGCCAAATGTGTGTTAAAACTGACAAGTTGAGTTTGGTGACTGAACTGAATACATGCAACTTACCTACCTGTACATAGTCTCTGCTCTAAAATCCTTCACACTGTACTAAAGTACATTTTACACTTTAATCCACTAAATGAAAATGCTATGATTGGATGATTCACTCTAGAGGAAGGTACTAGGAGTCCAGCATTGGGATACAGTCCCAAGGTCACAGTCAAAAAAGAAAATAGATTTTATCCTTTGTTCTTTGGTTTTAGACCAGTAGCAAAAACAGCATTTTCTTTCAGGCTGTCCTGAGAACTTTTATCACTTTGAATTTTTTTAATCACAAAATTGACTGAAAAGATAGGATTTGTTTCTGTCTTATATAAACAATCTGTGCTATTTCTAGATCAGGTACCTTCATATCAAATAAAATTCCATGACATTTACATAACACTTTAAGGTTTGCAAAGTATTTCCCAATGAAATATCATTTGATGGTCACGGCACTCCTATGACCTCTTATGAGTCATTATTATTCCCATTTTATTGATGAAGAACCTGAAGTTGCATGAGTTTTAGTTATATCTTCCTTACACATCTAGTAAGTTTTGTAAGGAAAGGGTTCTTAACTTGGGTTCCACAGATTTTTAAACATATGCACACACACAATTATATTTCAATATAATTTTTATCTTCGTGATCCCATTTTTTTTTTACTTTATGCATTTAAAAGCATTATTCTGTGGAGTCTATCAGCTTCATCAGATTGCCAAAAGAATCTTTGACATGTGGGAAAAAAAAAGTTAAGAACCCTTGATCTAAGGTATGATGCAAAACTTGGTATTCCTAACTCTAACTACAGAGGTTTATTCAGTATATAATGATGTTTCACAAAGGTAATGATTCAATATATATTATATTCAACTGTAATTGAATCAGTATTAAATAGGAAGTATACACACAAATATACATGTATATTTAAATCTACTAAATATATTTTAAAGCATTTTTTGTAGAAATAGGGAGAAGAAACGTAAATTTCTTTTCTAATGAAGTCTTTGGTTATGTTTTTTATTTTCTTATCATAGTGTCCTCCATCGTCATCATCATCATTTATATACCACCTACTATGTGACAGCCAGTGTGTTAAGTTCTTTATAATTATTATCTCATTTGAGCCTCACAACTACTGTGGAAAATAGATTTACTTAATTTTCTGAATCCAACAAATTTTATCTCCTGCTCTTCTCCATGTTTGAAAAGATAATAACATAGAAGGAGGGAGACAAATAATACCTGATTCCAATAAAGTTTCATTTATCAAGTAGCCTCTCTCTCTGGAACATACCTTAGGTTTTGGAATCATCATCATCATCATCATCATCATCATCATCATCATCATCACCATCAAATACCACTTTCAAGTGCACAAATGAATTTGTGATTTCATAAATTGGATGTTCCTGCCAATAATGCCACTGACAGCCAATCTGGACTAGTACATTCTAGGCAACTCTTCATAAATTTCCCATGGAGGAGTGTGTGCATATGTGTGTGTTTGGGTGGAGTAGGGGAGTCTAGTCAGAATATGAGAGGCTGTCATTGTTTTCTCCTGACATTAAGAGGATAATGGAAAACTTCAGGCTGGCTACAAATCATTTCTCACCTTTGCCATGTGAACAGCTCATCTTCTATTACTGTAATACATTTCGCAAATGACATTTTTTTACTCTAGTTCTCTCCCAAGTCCTTTGTTGTTTGTCTGTAGTAGCCTGCTCACATCTACCAAGTTTCTCCCCTTAATACTTGTCATAGGAATGTAAATTGTAAAGATCTTCCCTGACCCTAGGCTTAAGTGCACCTGGAGCCTGTGGTGGGAGGCTTCTTTCTCAGGAGATAGTTTGTGATTGGACAGTGGGTCAAGAAGGTTGTTACATTCTCTGAGCCTGGAGAAGGCTATATAAGCCCTGATGTGAGGCTTTGCTTTGGGGCTCACTTTGAGAAGTGTTGTGTGATTTGATCAGATGAAACTCTGGGCAGCCGTTGAGAGTCCGCCAGCTTTGAAAAACCCAGATGTTGATGCTTCCCTCTCTGGTAACTGGGATTAGGTATGGATGTATGTAATGATTGGACAGTTTGAAAGCCTGTCTGCTGAAATGTTCTTGTAACTTATGCTTGTAACCTCTGTATATTCTAAAGTTTGGAGTGCTGACCTTTTTCCCCTGAACTAGGTAAATGATATATGTTTGATTGATTAAAGTAAGCTTGTTAACCCATTTTGAGTTGCTTTCCTTTAGCAAAGCAGATCTAAGAACCTGTGTTGGCAGTCACCCTGGGGATGCTGGGGTGCTTGCTGCTACAATACTCTTGAAAATAACATTAGCATATCACTTTAAAGACTGAAATGTATTTTATATACTTTTAACTGGAAACGGAAGGTCTCTGAGCAAAGATCCTACAAAAATTTATAAATGCTTTCATAAAAATTCTATAAATCCTAAAGTAACACAATGAAATAACATACTTCAATGGAAGAAGCAAGGAAGGAAGGAAGGAAGGAAGGAAGGAAGGAAGGAAGGAAGGAAGGAAGGAAGGAAGGAAGGAAGGAAGGAA
>NW_027185777.1:28740568-28761735 GCF_028583685.1 Petaurus breviceps papuanus
GAAGGAAGGAAGGAAGGAAGGAAGGAAAGAAGGAAGGAAGGAAGGAAGGAAGGAAGGAAGGAAGGAAGGAAGGAAGGAAGGAAGGAATTATTAACTATTTACTATAGGCCAGGCACTGGGCTATGGTCTTTATAAATTTTATCTCATTTGATTCTCATAACAATCCTAGGAATTAGGTTCTATTTTCATTCCCATTTTATAACTACAAAATAAAGGCCATAAAGTTTGTGACTTAACTAGGGTCACAGAGATAGTAATTAACTGAGGCTGAATTTGAACTCGGATCTTCTTTATTCAAGGCAAGTACTATAGCCCCTATGCCATCTAGCTGCTTCTAAGGGGTCTGTGATTTCACTGATTTGCATGTTTAAAATATTGATAAAGTCCATGGTACTTCAGCCTCTCAATTGAAAATAGTTTTTAAAATTTTATCTTACTAGATGTGTCTAACAAATTTGAAGACCTGGGTTTCTAGCCCACAGCGTATTAGAAGCAGAAAATCAGAATAAGGTGAGAACTGCTAGAAATAGACAGTCTCAGAATCAGGATGTAACAGCCAGGAAAAGGAAAAGAAGAGGACTCTACCAAAGATCTCGAAGTAAAATAAATAAACAACAATAACAAGACTCCAACAGTCTGGAGTCATTTAGCATAAGGGAATTCACTTCAATCAGGACTAAGGATAGCATAATAGTACAGCATGGAACAATATTTGATGTTGCTGATAATGACCCTGAAAGATCAAGAAAACGTTGGATTTATAGACCTATCTCATCTTTCAAAAGACAAGATCCTCACTTTGTTTAAGAAATATTTCCAGAGCAAAAAAAAAAAAAATTCAATACAACAATGTTGGTTCTTAAATTAATATGATTGAGTTATCTGGAACTCTTCATTCCTGACAATGTCAGAATACCAGATAGAAACAGCATTATTATAATTGGTTTCTCTGACCTTCCTTCCTGATGCATTCCCATTTCCCATTTTTTTTCTCTCTCCAGACTCTTTGTTATTGTTCTATTTGCAGTCTCTTCATATCCCAGCAAAGAAATGAGGATCTGGAAATTCTCAATAAATAGTACGGATTTGGTCTCCATGAAGGGTTGGATTACCTCCTCTCCACAGATCTGACTTTCTTAGTGCTCAGGTTTGCCAGAACAACTGTGGAAACTTGGCTTTGGACCATTAAAAAAAAAAAAGCAGCCCTGGCAGTTTTTTTTTTAATGCTCCTGAATATCTGTCTGTCTGTCTATCTATCTGTGTGTCTGTCTGTCTGTCTGTCTATCTATCTATCTATCTATTGGGGGGGTAAGCATTATGTCCTAAGGAAAATTCCCCAAACATAACCTTACAACCTCACCAACATGAGAACTGAGATAAGATTAACAGATAAGAAATTTCAATCAATTGTACCATTCATACCAATGTTAACAAAAAATAAAAGAAAGACTATACAATAAGAGAAAATTAGAAAGTGAGTTTAAACAAAATATAATGAATGAAAAACCTTAGACACACTTGCACGTGAGTTTTTGAGTCATGGAACATGTTCAGGGAGTCAGAGAGGAGAATAAGATGGTAATCCAGAGAGCTCCTCACCCATGAAATGAGGGTTTTGTGAAGAGGTTAATCTTTTTCAATCTATTGAGTCAGGATCTGGATTTGTCACACACTTCAGGTGACAGACCAAAACATCCTTATGACAACTTAAATGAAGCATGGCCTTTTGAGAAAAATACAAATATTAATAATAGTTATCATAATGACAAATCAAATTTGCATAGAGTATTACAGGGATCTGGGGTTTCTCCTCTTTACATAGATTTTCTCCTTTGATTCTGCCAGTAGCTCTGGCAGGTAGGTAGAAGTGAATCTCTCTCTCTCTCTCTCTCTCTCTCTCTCTCTCTCTCTCTCTCTCTTTCTCTCTCTCTGTCTCTGTCTGTCTGTCTGTCTGTCTGTCTCTCTCTCTCTCACTCTCTCCTACTCTGATTTTATTTGCTGCTGCCCAACCTCCAGCATGATCTTTTCAGCCTGAAAACATTATGCTTAAGATGGAAATAGATGTTCCATTATGCAGCTCCATTATTTGCATGTCAGAGGACAGATTACTTTACAGAGGTCAGGAAGTTTATAATGTATCTTGCATCTCTATCTTTTATATACAACAGCAACCTTCCTCTCTTCCTCCCTCCCCCCCAAACAGTTTATGTTCGATTCCTCGAAAGTTCAATTACATTAGAAATCTGAGCCTTATCTCCTTTTGTTGTTTAAGTAAGCAACAACATCAATTTGAACAGAATTTTCAAGCTCTATAGATGTCACTTGATGTTAAGTAGTAGCTAATACATGCTTGTCCCATTGGAATTCATAGTATGGCTTATCCAAGCACCAAGATCAGGTGAAATATTTATATTATGCAGTCCCCAACCACATGCCTGGCGCTTTATCTGTATTCCGCTCATAGGGCTCCAATAGTATAGTTACAATCAAATGGCAGCTTGAGTTAGAACCACTGGTATTCAATCACTCTTGGCTGCCTGCAACACTGTCCTCTAGGAACATAAAACTTTACAGAAAATGTCACCTTTGCAGCAATGGTGAAGGAGAAGTTGGAAGCTTTAAGGTGTGCAAATAAAGAAAAAAAAAACTGCGCTTTCAGCAACTTAAAACTGACTGCCTCTGGATCAAACCAGGTTACCTGAAGCATTAAGCATGACCCTGGAGTAATAAAGAAGAGAATAACTGTGTGTGTGGGGGGGAAGGGGGGTTGTTTAAATTAATATTATAGGAAAACTAGAAATTTGGAACATTAAAGGGGAAAGAGAAGGCACTTGAGTTTGCTTTGAATTATCTAGGTATGGCCTAGATTAATTTATTGGAACTCATCTAAGGAACTTCTCTAGATGACCTACAAATAGACTGAATGCTGAATTTTGAATCAGAGGACCTAGGTTTGATTGCTAGCTATGTAATTTCAGGCAAATTGCTTAACCTTTTCTCAAGCATAAGATGACGAGTTTATACAAGAAGACATTTTTTTCTCTTCATCCTATGTAAAAAGCAATGATTCAGATTTTGTTGATTAATTTTTTTTCTGTTGGATCTGACTCTTTGTGACCTGTTTTGTTGTTTTCTTGGCAGAGATATTGTAGTGATTTGCCATTTCATTTTCAAGCTCATTTTACAGATGAGGAAACTGAGGCAAACAGGGTTAAGTGATTTGCCCAGGGTCACACAGCTAGTGTCTGAGGCCAGATTCAAACTTATAAGAATGTCTTTCTGATTTCAAGCCCAGTGCTCTATCCATTGTACCACCTAGCTGCCCTTCAAATACCCTTGAAGACAATTATCTTGTCCCTCCTGAGTCTTGTTTCCTTTAGGCTTAATGGCTGAATTTGAACTAAGGAAGATGAGTCTTCTGAGTCCAGGCCCAGCCCTCTATCCATTGTTCTACTTAATTGTTCATGATTCAGATAAAGTTAGGCAATTAAAACGACAGATTCCACCACATCATAATCTTCTTGTTTTACAGCTTACAGCATTCACAAATCTACTTTTGCTGTTAGGGAATATTGTGAGCTGTCTCTCTATGGACTTTCTTCTGTATTCTAGTTCTGAGGCATAATGAAAATCAAGTCTGGATCCTCTGTTAGGGACAAAGGACAAAGCCTGTGGTTTGATTGATATAGGAAACACCTGACTGAAGGACCACCCTCTACCAATGTAGGTCAAACCCTTTCTAACTCAGACCATAGATTGGGGATTTTTAACCCGTTTTGTGCCCCCAGATACCTTTTGGCTATATAGTGAAACTTATGTATCCTCTCTCAGTAATAATGTATTTAAAGAATTAAAGGAAATGCTAGAGATTAATGAAAAAGGAGATGTGTATATATACATATATATAAAGATATATATACACACATATACATATATATAAAGATATATACACACATATACATAAAGATATATATACACACATATACATATATATTATACACACACACACACACACATACCCCAGCATCATGCAGAGAGTTTAAGGGACAGTCCATGAATAGAGATCTTCTGGTCTCAATTCATTATTCAATGCTGCCTCTCATTATTAACTGATAATATGGAAAATTTGAAATCATGTTATTAGAATTAGATTGATCAAACTACCCTGTTCCAGGTCTCAGGTGATCAAGTACATAGATGAGATTTACTGGAGAGTAAGTAGATCACAGGAGATCAATAGATGAATGCAGTATCTGGGATGGAGGGGAAAGGATTATGAAAAAGGGAGGGATGAGTTCTATAGAAGTTGAAAGGAAAGAAAAGATGCATGCCTTAGAGAATGAGCATGGCTTAATCTGAATCATCCTACTTGAGCAACATATAAGAGCTAAGCATCTATGAGAACCATTATTTCTTCTGTGGCCAAACTAGCTCAAGAAATCTTAGAAGTAGGGTAAAACTAGACAAGAATGCAGACTTTGAAGAGACTCTAGGAGAAAAGGTTCTCAGTTAGAAATGTGCAAACCCTCAGTGAATGGAAATAGATATCCCAAACAAAGAAATGTCATTCCTGAATTGGGAAAAATGTATATATACCCACCACACTGCTACTTTACAACTGTACAATTTAGGAATAAATGATCACTTATTTACAGGCAGAAACAATATGAGAGGCCATCCTTATTTTTCAGAGGAGAAACTGAGACCCAGAGCGGTTAAGTGATTCCTCAGGGTCACACAGATAATAAGTTTGTCTGAGGCAGGAATAATCGAGACTACAGTAAATTAATTGTTGGTATAATCTAGACAACTTATATAAATGCACACTGCTATTAATAATATAACAAAGAAAGAGTATTGGAGGCAAGGAATGGAATTACATTCCTAGTGACATAGTTCTAGGAAGAATAGCCAAGTCACTTTGTGGTAATAGTAGAGATGAATGTCCTTCAGTTACTGCTATATATCCTTCAAATCTGAGAAGCAATAATAACAATAATAGTAGGGATTTTTTTCCTTCCTGGAAAGATTCTGAGCAGACACAAGTTACTTTTACAATTTCCTTGCAAGAGAAAAATGCAATCTTTTAGGTGCCCTGTAAGACCCAATGCAGTCAAAGGTATCAACAATCGAGGCCATTATGTACAAGAGAGCAGAGGTCAAATGGTGCTCAAAAGCAACCTTTAAAGGCTTAATCTCTTAAAGAAGACATGCCTCAATATATTAACAAAACAACAGGAACATCCTTGGACCAAAGAAAAAAAATGCTTCAGAACTCAAACATTAACTTAGATTTGAGCCCAGGGCAACCTTAGCAATGGAGAAAAATAAGCCCTTCACTCTTGCAAATATCCTTATCCCTTTAGAGAGAATAGAATTATGGAAGAGTACATTGTAAATGATCAACTAGTACAGGTATTACATTCCCTGAGATGACTGTGAGTCATTTAGGATGGTCCTTTCAAAGACCAGGAGGGTGGGGGTGGGTATATCACAGCTTCTTTCAATTACTTATTTCAGGGTGTTATCCATAGAGTAGTAGTAATATTTCAATATTTCAAATTTTTGTGGATAATCTCTTCAGTAATACCATTAGCAAACCATTCATGCCTTCTCACTCTGTCTAATCCTTGTCCTGGTTTTCATATAAATCCTTCATAGACTAGGACCTACCTCGCATGGTATAGGCTTTCCTTGTATCAGTAAGACACTTGGACTCACCATCCCTCATTCTCACTACTTGATGTTTCTGACAAATTATGTATTTCTTCAGGGATATAGTTATCTCTTCATGTGCAGCAGGAAACATAGCACTTGGTATACAGTAGGAGCTTAATATATCAAATAAAAAATAAGCATTTATTAAGTACTTTATTAAAATGCCATGTACTGGAAATAAAATATAAATAGATGGAAGGGAAGAAAGAAGGAAGGAAGGAAGGAAGGAAGGAAGGAAGGAAGGAAGGAAGGAAGGAAGGAAGGAAGGAAGGAAGGAAGGAAGGAAAGAAGGAAAGAAGGAAGGAAGGAAGGGAGGGAGGGAGGGAGGGAGGGAGGAAGAAAGGAAGAAGAGAGAAAGAGAAGGGACAGTCCCTAATCTCAAGAATCTTACATTCTCCTGATTCTACTTCTTGTGTATAATCACTAGTGATAGCTATCTATTTATATCCCCCATAAATCTCTTCATTGTCTGTAATTTTGATTCACTGGAAGTGGTGAAATCCATTAGATTTCATTGTGAAATCCATTCACTTACTTATTAGTAAGCTCCTGAGGACACAGTATTATCTATGAACCACCTCCTATGGTCTCAGAGACAGGTAGTGGCAGGGTGGCAGAGGAGCTCCCTTGCATGGAAACTCAGTAATTATTCTGACTCAAAAGTCACCAGGGAAGAGTAAGAGATCATCCATTGGAATTTTTTGTATAGACCCTCATTTGTAGCTCCTCATCAAATTACAACATTCATTAGTCCAAAACCAGGTACCCTGCTTTCTTCATTAGAAGTATACTCAACGATGCTTGGTCCATTTCTTAGATTTGAATAAAGCAGTAGATATTGAAGAACTCCTGCCTAACAATATCAAGGTTGCTTGCTATAAGAGCTGGGCTTTCATGGGCTAGTCTCTATATTATATCAGTTTATGGAAGACTTCATTAAAAAAAATTATCTTCCATGGACTATGAGGGAAACACGTTCATGACAATGGAGAACAATTTTGTCAAGCATTTCTCACTTGATACTATAATCAAAAGAATATTGAACAAAGTTAAATCCATGGCTAGAACTATCAAGGAATTGTATATGGAAAGGATCTTGATGGAGAAGAATGTTTAGAACTTCATTTTACTCAGTGAAGTAATTAGATCGAATTACAAGAGAAAGATGTGGAAAAAAAGGTACAAATGCAACAGATCCAACCTGATCTTTCCAAATGATCTCTCAATATGGGAAGGCATTAAAGAAAATGATGGGAAAGACATTAAAAATATAGTCATGAGATAGAAGTTCACTCAAATTAAGTAATCACAAACAAAGGGAGATCAAAAGAGTCTAAAACACTTTATTGAACAAACTACCAAAGCTAAATGGAGAGCCATAACATCCAAGGATAACACCAGTTTAAAGCATAAGCTCATTTGTAAATCATTACCAAGGGGGTGGTAGAAAATAACAATTGATATCATCTCAAAAATAATGAAGATTGTTTGAAAAAAAATATCTGCAGAAAGTTTAAAGTGGAATGAAATCCTAAGGAAACATTCTAGTTCCCTTAGCAAATTCAAAGAGCAGAAATGGCAGGGAGAAGGAGGGGGATATTTACAAACCAAACACCAGCACCAGAAGGTCCACTATTGAACAGAGGATGCCATTAAATTAATTCAAAAAGTACACTACTTAATTTCCCAATAAAATAGTACTGTCATTGTTAATAAGTCTACATATAAAATCTTCAGTTAATGGTAAGCAGCATCTGAAATAGCTAAGATGTGGAACTTATCTTATTGGGGTAGCCTGCCTGGCTTTTGCCCCAGTCCACCCCTTTCTCTTCACTCTACTGAATTAGTCCCAAATGAAAGAAGGAGAAGTCAGTGTCAGAGAGGTGAGAGACAAGGGAAACAGGAAGTAATAACCAAGGTATGAGACTGCAAGGCATGAAAAGCATGTGTGGAAAGGATGTGTGGGGAGGAAATAACCACAAAATATCTGCTTTTGGGAGCAAAGCCCCTCTCACCCTGTCCTAGCTGTGACTCTGCTTAAGCCCCAACTAAACCAGATCATCATAAGAGCATTCAAAGATGAAAACGGAAGAACAATAAATATACCCCTCAAAATGGAGTATGTCCATCCACATTTCTATGGAAAGTATTTTTTTTATCATTTAAGATAGTGGACATTTATTCTCTTTCCTCTAATCTTTCATGTACTATGTTAATAAGAAGACATAATACTAAAATGATGGAATCAGGAAAATAAAATGGACTACACAGATATATCCAGAGAAGGGGTGATACAATTTTTAAACATTATGAGAATGATGGTATTTTTAACAACAACAATAAAATATGTTTGAGAAAACATAAACTTATTTGTTCTTGCTTATCAGGAAAATAATTTATGAGAATGATGTATAGATCTACGAGGGAAATCTCTATTAAAAACCAGCAGATATATAATATACAAGCATCTGCAAGAGATTTTCTCCAGCAGACTAAAACTTCACTGTTACTAATTGACTTCTAGCTAGGGGGAAGTTTGAACTTTCTGAGGCGTAACATGGTGGTTACCAAAAATAACCTTCCCACCAAAGTTTCTTTTTTTAAAAGAAGCCAAGGAGAAAGAGGTTGATGAATTTTTGAAGACTAGTGTGAAGTCAAAGAACCAACTACAATCAATATACTTAATATTGGCAAGTCATTGGGCATAATGACACAAGAAATGTTCATCTGATGGTCTCCAGGGTCACTTTTCTAAGAGAGCTTTGCTGATATGAGGAATGATGAGGCTGTTTTTCATAAGTTCAAGCTGGTTATTGATGAAGGTCTGTATCAAAATTTTTGACTAATTTTCATTCAATGACACTTGTGTAGGACAAAATGTGCTTTATGGAAAAAAAAAACCCATATTGAAGTCAAAAGTACTGGGGGCTACTTGCTCCACATCTCTTTTGTATTGGTTTTACCAGGAAATGTAACAAATAGATCTACCTAGCACCAACAGTTTCCTTGCAGTTCCAAGAAAATTATGGAAATCATGATCCCAGAAGTATAAGAAAATGATTTGAAAGAAGTTGTTGATCAGCTAATTCCAGACAGCATTAAAAAGATATTGAAAAATCTTTAAGTCCATTTACCTTCTTCATAATGTTATTAATAAAAAAAAATCAAGATCCCCAGGAAACACAGTTTCTATTTGGACATATAAATGGAATTGCATGTTGAAGGTGATGACTTGGAAAAAAACCTTAAGAGAAAAAAATAGATATGAAAGTAGAAAGGACTGGTGGACATCAGCCAACAGTTCAAGAATCTATCTAAAATAAATACCTTTAAAGAATGAACAATAAAAATGTATATCATAAATTAAGTATAGGAAAGATCCCACTGGACATATTGTTTCAAGATTTTAATGGAGACATCTTATAATCTGGGTGGTAGACAGTTTTCATTCATTTGGGCCTTCTTACAGTCAGAATAAGGGATAATAGATGAATAGTTCAATAACTACACTGGTACCTATTAAATGTTAAAGACCTAGGGGAAAGACTTCCAGCCAGTTAAGTAAATCCTCTCTGGATAATTTATGAAAGGACATGTATAATTATTACATAAGAATATAAGGCATATCCATGATGGTGAGTTACATATATCGAGGAAATGCCCTACATTGTAGGATAAAATATGCATTTTGAGACACATTTTCGCCTGTATGTGTAATCTAATCTTGGAAAAGAATTCCTGGCATGGACCCTCCCTCCACTAATGAAGATCTGCAACTCATCTGCTACTAATATTCCTAAAAAATTGGCAGGAGAAAGGTGAAATTGAGGTTGTAACATGCCCATGGCCATGTAACTCTTGCCATAGAAAGGACTTCACCCCTGGTTTATTTTTGAGGTGTATAAAGTTCTTTCCATAAATTATCTATATGAACTGCAAAACAGCTATGAAACGTAGTTATTAGAGGTATTAACATCCTATTCTATTACTCGGAAATTCTGTAATTATCTTTTCTATTTTATTGCCCCTTATGCCTTTTGTGTATTACTTATTTTTGGAGTGCTCATTAGATCTCACAGTGGTCTTAAATGTGAAAGTCAATTTAAAATGTTGGAAAAAAAGATTAATAATGACCTTTTATTACCTCAGTGATACATGAAAATGGATTTCAATTCGATACCAAATTTAATGTTTTTCCTTTAATTTTTATCCCAGTTATGTTTATACTCTCTTACAAATTGAATAATTCTAATAACATGTAAAAAACACATTATAATGAATCTAATTTCTTCCTTCCTTTCTCTATCCTTCCCTCCTTCCTTTCTTTCACCACCTCCATCTTGTATTCCTTTCCTTTGTTCCTTTTTTCTTCTTCCTTCCTTTGTCTTCCTTCCTTCCTTCCTTCCTTCCTTCCTTCCTTCCTTCTTTTCTTTCTTTCTTTCTTTCTTTCTTTCTTTCTTTCTTTCTTTCTTTCTTTCTCTCTCTGTTTCTTTCTGTCTCTTTCATCAGAGAATGACATAGGCTAAGGGAAAGATCTATGGTCATTTTTTTTCTTTTAATACAAAATTTTATGTAATAACTATTCCCTTTAATCCATGACACTAAAAGATGAGCAAAGAGTCTGGCTACTTAACTTTGTTTTCTCAATAGACTTTCTGATAATATTTACCAACAAGTAGAAGAAGAAAAAGACTGCAGGGAAAATCCCAACTCTTTGAAATGATGGCACGGGATTATGAATTTCTATTCAAATATGAAAGAATTTCATGTGTTAAGTCAAAAATACTCCCACACATAGAATTTATAAATCATTGGGTGTGATTACATTCTCTTGGAAAGATGTGTTAATTGCAACAGAATGTGACCCACAGTTCCAAAGAACTCAAAGTGTGCCAATGTCGATGTTAACATTTATTGAGCCTTATGTTTAATATCATTTATCTATTTAATTTTATAATACCTTTATCCTGTAGAGTATTTTAAGGCAATCTGTATGTTTTCTCTAAAGCTTGGTTTTCACTATACAAATAAGCTAAAACAAGCTTTCAGCCCATCTCCCAAACAGGATAAGGAAATTAAGCATGTCAGATTTTTTCTCCAAGCCCCCTGGAGACTTTCTATGTTATGATTATGATTTTATTACTAGTATTATTTTTCCTCTACGTAACTCTTGCCACACAGAAAATGCTTTATAATTGTTATTAGTAACCACAAACACATTTTCTATGAGTGTAATTAGTTTCCCACACTAATACTGCATTTCTTATATTACTTAAAATTAGCCACTTGTTCTCTCAAAATAAGACATAAATGGCTCATAATGATGATAAGAATTTATACCCACATTGTCTAAATTCTCAAATGTTTGTTCTGACATGTACAATTTAAACCCCTTTATCTCTGATCAGCAATTTTTTGCTCCAAGAGCCTGTGGCACCAGACCAGTCTGGGGCAAGTGATATGGAATTTGCCTTGAATTCTATTGAAAAAAGAAGTTGAGCACCCCACCACAACCACCACCAAGATGCACTAAAGCCATCATTTTCAAGTCAGCTGGGAATGGTAGGAAAGCTACTATTACAATGCTTCCTTTTTAATTGACAACAAAGCAAAGTTCAATTGTTTCTATTCCACTGGGGGAAAAAATAACATTACCCTTTAAAATATTTTGGTACCCTGAGGGGGGAAAAATAATCCCATTCACCTTAACATAGTTATAGTTCTGTAATTACTGGCTATAATCCTAACTAGTGATTCACTTTCCCAATATAAGTTTCTATAATTATAACAAAGAAGTAGAAGAAAGCTGTTAGCTAACTTCAGAAAATAGATAGATAGTTACACATATGTGTGTCTGTGTTCCAATTCAATTCACATTTTTTTCATCAAATGATTTTCAGTTTGGTTTCCCCTCCTCCCCTTTGGTATTTGGATTTTTAGTATATAGTAATTTGATGGAAAACATATCACACATTAAAATTCCAGCACTCCCAACTTTAAAAAATACATATATTTCATTTGCAATTACTGTCTTTTTTTTTTAAACCAGGCTAACAATCTCTTCATTTCCCATTCAAATGAACTCCTCTGGATTTCTCCATCATGTTCTCAATACTAGATGCCTTCTTCCCTCCCTGCTCCACTTATTTTCTGCTTTCTTTTTGTATGTTGTCTTCCTCCACTAGATGATAAGATTCTTGAGAGCAGGGATTGCCTTTTCTCTTTCCTGTATCCTCAGCGTTCAGCACAGTGCTTATCATATGGGTAATACTTAATAAATGCTTATTTAACAATGACTGACAGAGCCACTTCCCAAAACTTGTTCTCTTCCCCATGGAGTCCTCTCTTACAAAAATAAAAACAATGAAGCAAAGCCAACCTTCAAAGCCAACATATCTGATGGTATATATAACCGTTTCTTCCTGACCCCACACTGTCTGCTTCTCCACTGAGAAGAAAGCATTTTGTTTCTTTATCCTTGAAATCCAAAGCAGTTCCCACCAATATTTCAACTGGATGGATGGTAGTCATTCAGACAAGATGTTTCTCTATGAACTAAATTGTTTCCTGCCTCTCTCCCAGATTTCCACATGCCTCGGGTAGCTAGTGTCTGAGAAAGAATGTTATACCTGGAGACAGGAGACCTAGATTCACATATTGGTTCTGACATTTACCCAGGGTCACAAACTCCTGCAAGATGTGCTATATGTCTCTAATCCTTAAAATATCATCTGGAAAATGGGATTATGAGTATTTGTAGATCTAATTTACAGGAATGATCTGGAAAAGTTTGTGGATCTTAAAACATTCTATAAATGTTATTATTAAAAAAAATCACTGCCCTAGGCTCTCCCCAGATGAACTCATGTAAGTGACATTATCTTTAAACCTCATGTGGCAATCCTTAAAAGACCTTTGAGATACCCATGGAATACAAGGCTACCTGGAAATCAAACTTTAGATAATCAACCAAAGTGCTTCTTTGTGGGAGTAGACAATATGTGCTCCAAGGAGATGTAGTAGATCTGGATGTTCTTCCACAGTCTTAGTGTTGATGGGGAAAAGGAAACATAGCAAAGCAAAAATAAAAATAAAAACACAATATTGTTATGATGTGCAAAAGTGATTCATGGGCATCTAGGGAACAATCTTGCTTTGGAGAAATTACTATCTCATATCCAGGAGAATATGAGCTTTGTGTTCAATGAGGAAGATCTGATTGAGACCAGGGATATGCTTCTGGACAAAAATGTACCAGCTGCTGTCCATGCCAGCACCATTGCCCCACATGATATTACTGTACCAGCTCAGAAGACTGGTTTGGGTCCTAGAAAAGACTTCCTTCTTCCAGGCTTTGGATATCACCACCAAGATTTCAAGGAATTTTGAGCAAAGAAAGCCTGGAGACAAAGTAGAGGCCAGCAAAGCCACATTAATGAATATACTCAATATGTCTCTGTTTTCCTTTGGGTTGATCATTCAGCAGGTATTTGACAATGGCAGCATCTACAGCCTTAAAGTGTTGAACATCAGGAAGGAGACTTTTCACATTCACTTCTTAGATGGTATCTGTAACATTGCTAATGTTAATCTACAGACTGGTTACCCAACTGTTGCATCAGTACCACACTGTGTCATCGGTGGGTACAAGGAGGTCTTGGTTATGGTTGTGAAGGTTAAGTATACCTTGCCATTTGCTGAAAGGGCCAAGGCCTTCTTTGCTGACTCTTCTGTATTTACAGTCACTGCCACTGAGGCCATGCTTTCAGCTGCTGCAGCTTCAACAAAGGTGAAAGTGAAAGAAAAATAAGGAAAATCTGATGAAGATATGGTATTTGGTCTGTTAGGTTAGCTCAAAGATACAGTTATGTCAGAAGGTATTATTTGTGAAACAAAGAAAGAAAAGAGTTCATTTAAAAATAGAATCAAATCATTACTCTAAAACATATCCCTTCTTCTACAACCTTTCCCTGCACTCTCCCCCACTGCTATTTAGCTTATTCCTAATTATGCCCTAATCCACTTTACTCAAGTTCATAATTCTAGTAACCTCTTTCACTATGTAACCTTTCATAAACTTTATTTCACTTTAAATATGCACATTTGGGCACTTTTTTCATGTCCTTTCTACCATTCTGATTTAACTGAAACCTGGCTTCCACAGAAATAAAGGCATATGTAGTTGAAGATTTTTAGCAACCCTGACTCAAGCATGGTGTATTGGTGACATTTTTCCAATGGCATGTGCTCACATGATGTCTGTGTCACATTTTAATAATTCTCAGTGTTTCAAAATTTTTCATTATTATTGTATCTGTTATGGTGATCTGTGATCATTGATCTTTGATGTTATTATTAGAATTGTTTTGGGGCACCATGAGCTGTGCCCATATAAGGCTGTGAATTTAACTGATGAATGTTGTGTGTGTTCTGACTATTTCACCAACAGGCTAATCCCCCATCTCTCTCCCTCTCCTTAGGTCTCCCTATTTCTTGAGGTATAACAATATTCAAAATTAGGACAATTAATAATCCTATAGTGACCTCTAAGAGCTCAAATGAAAGAGTCAATCAATGCTGCAAATGTCACTGTTGTTTTATTTTAAGATATTGCAGGGGCAGCTAGGTGGCACAGTGAACAGAGGACTAGCCTTGGAGTCAGGAGGACCTGAGTTCAAATTTGGTCTCAAATACTTAATATTTACTATCTGTGTAACCTTGGGCAAGTCACTTAACCACAATTGTCCTGCCTTCCCCCATCCACAAAGAAAAAAAAAGATTGCCACAGATACCCTGATCTTTAGTAACTATCACCCTGATCATTCAGCAGGCATCAACATCAAGGTAAGACCTTACAATAGCAAAAATATTACAATTTGCTGAAGGTTTAGATCATGGTTGAGAAATAAAGATATTTTTTTAAAAATTAAAGTATGTTTTTTTAAAGACATAATAGTATTGTGCTCTTAATAGACTATAGTGATGTGTAAACATAACTGTTTATATGCACTGGAAAACAAAAAAAATGGTTATTTTATTGAGATATTCTCTGGATTTCAGTATTCTGGAATCAAATCTACAATATCTTTGAGACATATCTGTATGTACTTAACACTATTCAAATAGTGGTGATTCCTTTTCTCATTTCCATAGACTGAAAAAACCAAAGGAGTTGTCATATACCTTGACCCCACCCCTTTACATCCTTCTAAACTAATTGTTCTCCTATAATCTTTTATTTCTAGTTCACCAAGAAGTCAAGTCTTTTTTTATTTTCTTGACATCTAGTGGGGTCAGACAACTCTCCTCCAGAAAATCATCATACACTCACTACATGGCTTCTAAGGAAGAAGGGGGAAAAAAAAAACTTTGGCACATGTCTGAGATACTATGACTTCATCATATTAACTGAGTGAAAGAATTATCAGTCCTATGTGCCTTAAAACCCATGGAGTCACTTCCCAGGAAGTCCCAGAAAAGATCCTGCAGAGGACTTTTGGGGTTTAAAGTGCATAGGGTTATTTGGTTGGTTTATGTGTTTTTAGCATATTCTGTGTGTGCATATACATTCATGTGTTTATATGTGTGGGGAATTGTACAATTTAAAGGCATATGTAAGGTTGCTTTATGTACTTTAATGTGGATGCACCAAAAAATTTTTAAAAAAATAAATAATGTGGATGGAGATAGAGAAAAGTGAGAATCATTATATGGACTAAAAGTATATTGCTTTGTTTTTGAAAATTCTTTTTTTTTTAAACCTTATCCATTCATTACATTTCTTCATCTAGTGTGTTAGTATGCAAGTGGTAGGTCCATATTTGTTTCATTATTACGTGTTTATAAAAATGGCCTAATTACAATCTGCATTAGAATTCAAATCCCAAAGCTTTCCATTCAGTCAGGATCACCTGGCCACCCCTCCCCTCCAACCCCGCCACCCCTCCCCAACACACACCTTATTCCTTTCTAAGGAACAAATAAAATGCCCCACTGGATATTCTGTATGGAAGATGTGGGTTGCCATAAACCTAAGCAGAGATTGATTTTCCAAGAGCCTGCTCCATTAATAAAGTTTCCCTTCAGATTTTATTTTTAAAGTTGTAATAGAAGATAAATTACATGTTAGGGTTGTTTTCCATCTTTTGATATGTCTGAGCCAGGAAAAAAAGGAAGAGAGAAATGAAGGCTTGGAGTATCAGAGTGTCATCCCTGGCTGCTAGGAAAGGAATGCATTAACATTTAGAATGCGTTAATTCTATCGATCTGTTGCCTAAGGAAATTGTTCAAATCGCTCTTATTTTTGCCTCTGACATGCAGACAAGTAGGAAAAAGACTTAAGCAGGGAGGAAAATGTGATATTATTGTGTTTCCTAGGGCTGCAAGAGGGGGCAGGGACAAAGCTTTCACTACAAAATATGAGTCCTTTGATGGTGTCCCCTGACTTTTATACAGAGAACAGGAACACCGGCTCAGAAAGGAGAAGACCGTCCTCAGCTGTTCACCTGTTGGGAGAAACCAGCCATGCTTTGGCACAGCTCTTAATTTTTATTGTGGCTAACTGCTTAGATTCAGAAAGAATGATGACAAAGGAGATATTTTTAGTACCTCTTGGAAACATATTTGAGCCTGTTATTTTCCATAATCCTGCTGCTTGAGAAGAAAAGTGCCAACAAAGACACATTTTATTAAATTCAAACTAAACACATTGGCCACTGTGGCTTTGTTCTTTAGTCTCCCTGTTCTGGCAATGTGTGACACATCAAAGGCAGACAAGATGGCTTACTGCCTTGTCCAGAGAAAGAAGATGAAGGCCCCAGGCCTCTTTTGTAACTCCATACCCCACCCCCTGTCATTTTTTGTCCTGAGGAGATTTAACATTAATGTTATTTTAGTATTTCTCTATGGGAGGTCACTTGGAAACATCACACTTTCTGTTCCTCTCTTCTTCACCTCCCTTTCCTCCTAACCCCATAAACTCCCACACACATTCAAAGGAGAGTTTAACTAACTCTACAAAGGAAACTGAGAAAATTCCCATGATGCCAAACGATTGGATAAATTTCTCAGAGTCCATGGTCCTCTATTAAGGCCATAAGGCTTCATTAAGTATTTTCTGTAAAAATGTATACTACAATGTACTCTTTTATTGTGAGGATACATATGAAGTAGGAGTCCTATAACTGTCCTCGAGGAGAACAATCTACTGGGGGGAGACAAAGTGACCCCCCCAAAAAAAGAAAACACTTCTAAAGCACCATAATCATTTGCACACATCTAAAAGGGTAAATGGTTATCACTAATGCCAGAATTACTCCATCAAAAAGAAGTCATGGGAGAATAACCTCATTTTTTGTGGGTGTGATGACATATACCAGTATTGCTTGCTTTTGTAACCCCAAATTAGTGAATTACTTGAATTCTAGAGTTCAATGTACTAAGTTAGGCATCCACATTAAATCTGGCACCAATATGGGGAACCTCTCTGACTGGGGCCTAAAGAGTGTTAAGTTAGCCCAAGCACCAGCAGTTTCAATATACGATGCTGACAAGCAGTGGATTTGAGGCCCCTAGCTGCTATTGTTGTTTCAATCTTGGTGAGACAGGAAGGTTCAGTCCCTTTCAAAAAAAGAAAAAAATTGTTTTATCCCCCACCCCAACTCTGAATGCTGGTAGAGGGTAAAGAGGAATATTACAATTATTATTTACTTAAATATTTCTATAAATTTTCATATATAATCCATGGGGACTAGACAGAGAACAGACAGTTTATAACTTCATTGTGAACTTGTTGAATGCCTCAACACCAAGAACAATCAATTATAAGCCAATGTCAGCTTGAATTAAGGAGGTCTCTATGGCAGTGCCTTAGTGATCTTTTTTTTTCACTGTGTAAGTACAACAATTTAAGCCATCCCTTGAACAAAAACGCACATGTAAAACTTATCAAGTTGGGAGATGACACATAGCTGAAAGTAATAACTAACATTTAACATGAAAGAGTAAGAATCTATAAAGTTCTTGACAGGTTAGAATTATGGCCTTAGACTTAAGAGACAGAATTTATTATAGATAAATGTTAAGACCTACATCTGTGTTTGAAAAAAATCAACTTCATAAGAATGAGATGGGGGAGACACAGATATAAAAAATAATGCATTGGAAGAGGTCTTTGGTTATTATAGTGGCCTGCAAGCTCAATATCAGTCAAAAATGTGACAGGGACAGGAGGAAGAATGTGAATATTCCTTGATCTCCTCTACCACTTCTAGACCTTTACTCTGCCACCATCAATCAAAAATTACCCTTTTGAAGTTTTTGCCATCTAATTTACACTGTCCTGAAAAAGCCTTCTTGCTATTACCTGCTCACATCAAGATGCTTCTCCATTTTCCTCACAATAAAAGCCAACATAGTAGTATACATTTTCACAGAAAATACTTGATGAAGCCTTATGGTTTTAATAGAGGACCATGGACTCTGAGAAATATATCTAATCATTTGGCACCATGTAAATTTTCTCAGTTGGTTTTTTCTCCAATATAAATGTTGTTATTATTCTTGGTAACTTCAATATGTGTGTATTTTTTAATTAGCATTTATTTATTTTTAAATATTATTTTAAATACCCAACCTTCCCACCCCTCCTCCAACCATTAAGAAGGCTAAAATGTGATATCAATTATTCACATGAAATCATGCAAAACATATATGTTAGCAAGACTGCAAAAAGAAAAAGTGAAAAAAGTATACTTCAATCTGCATTCTGATTCCATTATTTCATTCTCTGGAGGTAGATATGATCATTCATCCTAAGTCCTTTGGAATTATCTTGAATCATTTTATTGAGCAGAATAGATCAGTCATTTCCAGTTGATCATTGCATAATATTGGTTTTACTGTGCACAGGATTGTCCTGGTTCTGCTCACTTTACTTTGCATGAGTTCATATAAATCTTCCTAGATTTTTCTGAAATCATTCTGCTCATTATTTCTTATAGCACAATAGTATTCCATAACAACCATATACCAGAACTTGCTCTGCCATTCCTTACTTGATGTGCATCTTTTTAATTCCTAATATTTTGATACCAAAAGAAAAGCTGCTAAAATATTATATATATATATATATATATATATATATATATGTCCTTTTCTTGTGTTTTTTGTCTCTTTGGGATACAGACTTAGTATTGGTATTACTGGATCAGAGGATGTGCAGTTTTATAGCTCTTTGAGTATATTTCCAAATTGTTCTCCAGAATTGTTGAATTAGTTCACAAGTCCACCAATAGTGCCTTAGTCTCCCATTTTTTTTACATCCCCTCCAACATTAGTCATTTTCCTTTTCTGTCATGTTAGACTTTTTGATAGGTATAAGGTGAAACCTAAGAGTTTTTTTTTAATTTGCATTTCTCTAACCAACAGCGATTTAGAGCATTTTTTCACATGACTATAGAGAGCTTTTATTTCTTTGTGAGAAATAATTCATTTGGACCCCTCTACTATTCCAATCAGTATTAATCAATTTGATATGATTCCATAGGGATAGTAATTATATTTTGTATATTAGGCCCCAAAACTATAAGTTTCAGATTGTAATTACACTTGTATAATCAGAGGATACTAACTAAAGGACCACCACCCTTGTTTTTCCTTGTCATGGAGACTAAGTCCAGTGAGGCAAAGGTTACTCAACTGTATTACAGCTTATTTTTGCACCTCCAGGCCACTCTGTCTTGTCCAAAATGAGCAGGTGGCCATCTTGTGATCATATTAGGACCACTTAGTCAATAGAGATGCCCCATGCTGTGCCTGACTTGAGACCTCTCTGTTGACAAACCATTTCTAGCAGATGAATCATTTTTGGTCCACAGAGTAAGAACTATCAAGCAATGGCATTCTGTCCTTGTATAGCCTCTTTAGGATGATTCAGGTATCAAATCTAGTATCAAGCCTTACAAAAATAAGGCCCTGGGAGAAGGGGGCATCTCAGATCATAAGAAAGATCTGAGGTCAACTTCATTAGAGAGGACCATGAATCATTTAATAAAGTGCTATTGATTCAGAACTCTGCCTCAGTCTCTTTTGTTGTAGGCTGGACAGTTTTAACCCCCACATCTTCTGAAAAATGCTTGTTCTTATCCTTTGACCATATATCATATACATGCATACATATATATATGCATATATATACATATATATATATATATTAATCCTGGGAATTAACTAGGTATATTTATGTGTTTTAAATACACAAATTCCTCAGTTCACAAATTTGCTTAATTCCAACTCTACTCAACCACATCCTATGGCATAAGTGGTCATATTGGAAATACATGAGATAAGACTTGAAAAAACCCCACTTTTGAAATTCAGAAACTGAAATTTCCACTTCTAATTCTAATCCTTTGTGTGTTTCCTCCGCCATCATTTCCTGAAACTCTTGTGACCTCTAATCAGATGATCTTTCATTGTCTTCCCAGACAACCATTCCCACTCTAATTTCCCTCACATCCATTTATCATCTCAATGCTACACATTAGTCAGTTGTTAAGGATGCTGACCTCTATCATCATATTCTTTATCCCCCTTTGCCATTCTTCTGATCTTTTCTTTTCTTTTTTTAAGCAATCGGGGTTAAGTAACTTGCTCAAGGTTACACGGCCAGTTATTTCTGGATGTGGTGCTGAGTGTCTGAGCCCAGGATTCGATCTCCACGTCGTCCCAACACTGGAGCCGGTGCTCTTACTCGCTGAGCCACCTGGCCGCCCCTAAGCAATTGGGGTTAAGTAACTTGCTCAAGGTTACACGGCCAGGTGTTTCTGGGTGGGTGCTAAGTGTCTGAGCCCGGGATTCGATCTCCAGGTCTTCTCAACACTGGAGCCGGTGCTCTTACTCGCTGTGCTACCTGGCCGCCCCATTCTTCTGATCTTTTCATGACTATCTTCAAATTTAGGTAATCCCAACAAACATTTTCTCATGTCCTGCTCCAGGGCTATTGAGTTCTACTGGAAAAAATCAAGAAAATGTACGATAAAGGTCCACTGAAAATACATTAAGTGATTATTCACCACTACTTCAAAACCCTTACATTCTTCACTAAATGATTTCTTATTTCGCTCTCAAAAGAGGCTATTTTAATTTTTTTCTCTTTTGAAACCCCAATCTCCACACCCACCACCTGGTCTACTTTACTGAAAAGACTGAAACTATTTATCATAAGCTCTCTTAACTCTCTTCCATTCCTCTTAACCTTTATTTTTCAACCTTCTTTTCCTCTAATCCTCTAACTTCAGAAGATCAAGTGTAATCCAAAGCACTACCAACCTCTACCCCTTCCTCTTATCTTCTCCAAGACCTTAACCGATTTTTTTTGTCTGTTTGCCTGTCTCTTTCTCCCCTTCCTTCCTTCCTTCCTTCCTTCCTTCCTTCCTTCCTTCCTTCCT
>NW_027185777.1:28761745-28832113 GCF_028583685.1 Petaurus breviceps papuanus
CCTTCCTTCCTTCCTTCCTTCCTTCCTTCCTTCCTTCCTTCCTTCCTTTCCTTCTTTTCTTCCTTTTTTCCTTCCCTCCTTCCCTTTCTACCCCCTCCTCCTCTCAATTTCATTGTTTAATTCCCAAATACCTACAAAGATACCTGTCTCCTCTATCCAAAACAAAACAAACAAAAAATTCTTTAACCCCAACGTGTCCATAAACTACTTTCCAGTAATGTAATTTCCACAATTCACCATGAAGCCTCAAGAAAGAATTGTCTACTCTTAAGTCTTTCACTTAGGAGCATAGATTTAGAGCGGGATGGGACCTTAGAAGGCATCTGATTCAACCACCTTATTTTACAGATGAAAGCAACCAACAACCACAACAACTTAGGAGTAGTTAAATGCTTGTCCAAGGACACAAAATTAGTGAATGACAGAACACAAATTGAGACAGGTCCTCCTACTCTAAATTCAATATTTTCCCCACTAAAACACTTCAATAACTATTCATTCTTCAAACTTTTACAAACCATTTAGCCTTCCCAACGTTATACTAAAAACATTCTCTTCAAAACCACCAATACTATCTTAATTGCTTTAGCAAATGGCCTTTCCTCTGTATTTTCCCAGACTTTTCTGTGTGTTTGGCATACGATAGTGCCTTTGAAAGCCTCCTTCTTGACATTCTCTTCTCCCTGGATTTCCATAGATCCAAAGCCTGTTTGAAAGCAATGGACAATAAAAACAATCTACTCAATAACCTGAAACAAGTCTAGTCTTATTTTGCAAATAAGGAAATAAAACCTAGTGAGGAAAAAGAAAAAAGAAAACATGACTTATTTAAGGATTATACAATTAGGGTCAGAGGGGGAGCTTGAGCCCTGGTGTTCTGACTCTAGTTTAATTCTCTCTTGACTATTTCGTGCTACCATGACACTAACAGCTTTTGTTTTCCATGCTACCATGATTTGTTCTTGATTTACTTGACTCATTCATTAAATTCTAAAATCTCCCTTTATGTAAATATCCCACAAATCTTGCATTTCCCCTCCCCTTCTTTTTCTAGGAAAGTTCATTGACCTCAATGGATTCAGCTGTTATCTTTATGTGGGCAGAAAGATTCTCAAATATACCTCTCCCTCTCCCTTTTGCTCCCTAGATAGTTAGATACATAGATAGATAGATGTAAAGCCATAAGGCTGCTCCTAAATTTTAGTCCATATTTCTAACCATATATTGTACATTTATATCCAAATATCTCTCTGGTGTGTCAAATTCAGTATCAAGAACTAAACGCATCTTCACCATAAATCTATTTATACTCCTACCTTTCATGATTCTAGTCATACCACACAGATTAGAAAAAAAAAAAAAAGATTATTTTTCTCCCCCAGGCCCCATAGCCAATCTGTTCTTCATTCCTTTCAATTTTACCTCTACAATATTTTTCATAGCTATTTCTCTAATTATGGATATTATTTCCTATCTGAACACTTACAATATTATCTCAAATAGGTCCCCTGCCTTCAATTAGACCTTCATTAGACCTTGTCTAATGTTTCCTTTATATAGCTGACAAAAAAAAATCTTCCTTAGGGTCAGATCTGACTAGGTCATTACCCTGCTCAAGAGTTTTCAGTGGTTCCCTATTGTCTATGGAAAACAAAAATCATTGTTCTAGCACACATAATCTTCCACTATCCGGACCCAATTTGCCTTTCCACCTTATCCCCATTTATGCAATCTATAATAATCTTACAATTATAATAATCTATAATATCTTACACTTAAAATGGACTACTATCCTTCTCTTGTCATTATTGTTTACTCTTTGTACATTATGGGAGGCCAGCCCTTGTGTCTGAAACATATTCTTTCCTCATCTCTGCCTAATCTCTAAAACCATTCTTTGACTTCAAAGCCCAGACACTTAGATGGAGCCCACATTAAAATATTCATAACATCATATTCTTTTAGAGTTGTAAGGTACTTCAGAGGTTATAAAGGCCAATCCCACCATAATCATGAAAGTCATCTAGAACACTGTGAGCAAATGGTCAATTAATAACTGATCATAGGTTCTTAAATACAGGGAACAGAACATTCATCTATTTGATATGTATTCATTAAGCTACGACAATGATAGTTCTGTGTTAGCTATTAGGTATATAAAAAAAATAATACTACATGTCAGTAAGAGCTTACATGTCCCCAAGATTTTTCAATACTCAGGTTTTCTTAGAGAGTATCTCTCTGTTGCCCCTTCTCATTATGCTAAATAGGAGATGTACATAGATGCATGTGTGTCTATGTGTGTATGTATAGATATATATCTAAGGATGATACAATTAGTGTCAGAGCTAGAACTAAAATACAGGTCTCCTGACTCTAGAACTGTCTTCACTATTATGTGCTGCCATGACACTACCATCTTCTGTTTCTAGTGATGATACATGTATGTCGGAATCTATTCATCTACCGAGCAATCTGTATCTATATATCTACACATATGATATATATAATGCGATATATTCACATACACATACATGATGACATATAAACATGTATACATGCCTCTGTGTGAATATATGCATGTATATGTATAAAACATTCATTCATGTGTGTTCCCCCACCAGATGTCTTCGTAAGCAAGAACTGTGACACTTTTCATCTTTGTACACTCTGTGCTTTGAAATTCTCTTTGTTTTTTAACTAGACTTTAACTTTTAATGAGATTTACTTTTTATCTAGATCTATGTAGGGATATTCAACTGAGGAATATTCTCTACCATTGCATTGAGCAACTTCTTGTCTTATTCAACGGAGGCACTGGGATTTTATATGACTTGCCCAGGATAGCAATGGAAAGACTTGAACTCAAGTCTCCTTGAGCCTCAGGTCAGCTCTCTTATCAATTTTTCAACAATGCATCTCTCCTTACAATAGAAAATACTTGCTATACTTGTTATTTTGTTTTGTTTTTTTTAGTTAAATGGCCACCAAGAACTAAAGCCATATTTTATAATTCTATGAAAGGAAAAAAAATGTACTGTTTAAAGTACCTATCCTGCCAATTTCTCAGACTTATCCAAAGCTTCCTATTATCAAAACCATGTACACAGTTCATGCCCAGCTGGACTGTCTGGGTTTTGTTAGTTGCCTACACTAGTACACTTTTTGCCTCTAAAAAAAACAACCCTCTAAGCAAATTTAAAGTCATGCCATCTCTGACTCAATTTGGCCATACCACCCAAAAAATATCCCTTCCCTGACATTGTCAAGCCTTTAATATAAAATGACAGATTGATTCTACCTCTTACAAAGTGGCATGTTAGAAGTCTAATTTAATTTTAAAGGCCATATCTTCATTTTTCCTCTACCCTTTACATCATATAAACATTTGTCACACAAACATGTAATACATCCATTATATTAATCTTAATCCTAAACATTTATGTTTAGCCAAAGTTGATTTTCCCTAAAAATATGCTTCTTTTCCATTTTCTTCATCAAAATGTTGTAGGGTAATACCTGTATACAGGACATGCAGAGGAAAGCAGGTCTGGGTTGTTTTTTTTTTTTCATTTGCTCCATTCAATGAACTTGTCATCCATAGGGTAAAACTGTAATTTTCTGTGGTAGTATTTCATTGATCTCAACAGGAATTCTGTGTGTAGCGTGAGAATAGAATATAAAGCAGAATTTCCTGCTGTGACAGGAAGACTCCACTGGATGGTTCAGAGGTGAAATCTTCCCTGAAGTTTTATTGTAATTTTATACTCATTGGACCTGTTACCACTTTTTCTTTAAAACCCTGCCTATGGCAGGGTTATATTTCTGGAGCTCCTTGGCATTCAATATTGCAAAGAATTTCAAATATATTGGGAACTTGGTACTTTGCATAGGGTTGGGCCCTACCACAGGGACATAAGAAATGCTGTATGAATGAATAAAGTGAACTTATTTAGAAACTGTTGTAGGTTGACACTTTACATAGCCTGATTATACTGGTTCTCTACCAGATTCTTTAAGACCTCTGGCCCTTGGGTCTCAGATTCTGAGACCAACCATTCAGGTCAACATAAAACTCTATATGCTCTACTAAGATCATTTCCTTACTTTCAGTGACTCCCCCATGTTTTTAGAACTAATCACAAACTCCTTGGGTCAGTATTCATAATTTGCTTCTGACCTGTGTTTTTAGCCTTGTTTGACATAGACCCCCTTTTTGAATTCTATGTTCCTGTCAAACTGAATTAGCTGTTTTTTATATTGAACCTGTTATGTTTTGCTTTTATTCATTCAAACAGTTCATTCTGGATTCTAGGCAATTAGTCAAATATTTATTAAGTAACTCCTAGTCTGTTTAACTCATGCAATCCAATATATTTGGCTATGCCCAGACCATGCTTCACAGTCCATCCATCCAGACATCCTGACAATCTTACCATTTAAAATGACACTGCCTTTTCCCCACTTAAAATAGCACCTCAGATTAGACCACCATTAAAAAAAAGAGCCAAGTCTCTGAAGGAAGTAAACCACTCAGCTTTGGAAATCCTGCTCCCAAGTCAAGCAATCTCAATTGGTGAGTGACTGGTTACAACCTCTTCGAGATGAAAATATTTATGGTTTTAGAACATGAGACTAGATCATGGTTCACATCCTATGAAGTCACCCAGTCTGTCTAAATAGTAATCTAATTTTATCATCACTTCCCACCTTTTTTCCAAGGCCAGTAATCAAACTGATTTTGCAAGGCTAGTATTATTCCTAAAGAGAGCATATTACTTGACTACTATACAGATCAATTCACCACTTCTTTGACTATGACTACACAGTCATTTTTCCTGTATACCTGTTCCATACATTTATTTTTTACCTCTATAATAACATAAGCTCCTTGAGATCAAGGATTATCCATTATTTATATTTTATCTCAAGCACTTAATATAGTGCTTCTCACATAAGATTCACTTAATTTTTCATTCATTCATTCATTCATTCATTCATCCATTCATCCATTCATTCATAGTAGGTGCCACACTGCACTAGTAGTATCTAGTGATATACAACAACAAATGAAACATTTCCTGGTCTCAAACTTTCCTCCCATTGGGGAAAACAGCATGTCTTCACACAAGTTGATATAAAATGTATACAAAGTGCACACAGAGTAATACGAGGGGAGGAAGATAAACATTAGCAATTGGAGAATAAGAAAAGGCCTTATGTAGTCCCTGTCACTCCCCTCCCCAAACCCTTATTCCTGCTTTTAAATTCTAGAAACAATAGGAATCCGTGTCAGCTTTTTTTGGGTGGAACCTCTGCATTTTTGTGTGCGACCTCTGCAACAGGAATATTAATTTGGCAGCTATGTGAAAGTTTCTTTGGAGAAGGAGGCAGATCACGTTGAGGCTATATAACATAAATTTGTAGAGGACATGGTGGGTGAATTCCTCCATTATCAATTAACTGTGAAAAAAATGATGAGGAGAAATTCAAAGCTGTGATAAGTCTGACTATGATAAGTGATGCCAGGATGAAGAGGCACAGGATTTCAGGACAGCTGACTCTGTAAGGTTGCTAAGAGTTTGGTATCTAAGAAATATAAACTATGTATAAAATGCACCTAGGATAAGAAGGGAAGTGGTTGAATGGGAAAACAATCTTTGTATCACATTTCCCTGTTAAGATTCCCCTTATGCATATAGGATCTCCCTATCAGGGAAATGTGATATAAAGGTTGTTTTCCCATCCAACCACTTCCCTTCATAATCTAGCTGCATTGATTTTATCTGCTTTTTAGTTTCATGTTATCAAAATTATCTATTTTACCTTTTGTAATGACCTCTATTTCTCATTTGGTTAAGGATACATCTCCTGGCCTGATCCAAAATGGTGGAGGAGAAGAAACACTGAACTATCCCAAAATGCCTCTCCAAACAATTTTAAAATGATGCCTCGAATTGAAATCTGAAGCATCAGAGTTAACAGAAGGTCAGGGTAAGACATTTTTCCAGCCTAAGAAAATTTAGGACGTTAGGAGGAGAAGTCTATGGAAGTGGGTTGAGGGCTGCCCTAGAGCCCATGTGGCAGCACCAAAACTGTAGGACTTGGAGGTGGCAATGGCAACATCAGTAACAGCTGCTTCAGGAATGTTCTAGCCAGAGGTAGTAAGGGAATCTGGCAACTGGTCAAAAAGAGATTGCAGGGGACCACTGTGCTAGCTAGCACTGGGCTCAGGACAAATGAATTTTGGAATCTCCTTTGTCAATACCCATTTCTGGGTCATGGTATCAGGGTGGAGAGGAGGATTTACAATACCAAGGGAACCAGGGCCCAGAGGAACAATACCAGTTTTGGTAGCAAGGGAGCATGGCCGTTGAGGACAGTATTAGTTTTGGTCCCAAGGAAGCAAGGGGTCTTTCTGGGTAAGGTCCAGAGTAAAGACAAGGAAACAGTGATTACATCTTTCCCCAGATTGGACCACCTTGGAAGCACTAAATCTTCCAAACACCTAGAACTAGCTCAGAAAACAACAGTGCAAAAAAGCTTACGGCTTGGGCTGGTGCACCCATATCCACACCTTGGGAACAGTCAAGAAATAGGCTGGAAAAATGACAAAATAACAACAACAACAAAAAGAACCTCACCACAAAAAGTAACTATGGTGACAGGGAAGCATAACACACAAACTCTGACAGTAATATCAAAAGAGCTACAAGTACAGCCTCTATGAAAATGTTTTTGCCATATTACTAAAATGGAAATGTTTTGCATGACAAAATATAAACATATATATGTATATATATAATATGTATGCATGTATATGTGTATATATGTGCATGTTTATGTGTGTATATATATGAATACGTGTACATGTCTGTGTGTGTGTATCCTCCCATAGATGGGAGAGTCATATAATTTGCTTCTCTTCTCTCTTTTTTCCTTTGGTTTTTACTTATAAGATGACATATGCATTTAAAATGTATTGTGGAATACAGCATAAGGTGCTGGTCCAAGTCTAATTTGTGCCAGAATGTTTTTCAATTATCCCATTAGTTTTATTATTATTATTTAGAAATTATGTTGATTTTTTTCTTTTTTTTTTTTTTATAAAGCAATTGGGGTTAAGTAACTTGCTCAAGGTTACACGGCCAGCTATTTCTGGGTGTGGTGCTAAGTATCTGAGCCCAGATTTGATCCCAGGTCATCCTGACTCTGGGGGCGGTGCTCTTACTCACTGTGCCACCTGGCCACCCCTAAACAATTGGGGTTAAGTAACTTGCTCAAGGTTACACAGCCAGGTTTTTCTGAGTGGGTGCTGAGTGTTTGAGCCCAGATTCGATCTCAGGTCATCCCAACTCTGGGGGTGGTGCTCTTACTCACTGTGCTACCTGGCCACCCAAATTATGTTGATTTTTGATGGTTTAGTTTATAACCTGCAATTTTCTTGCAGTTTTTGTCTCAATTAGTATCTTTTCTGTTCCCTAGGATTTTTCAAGTATATCACCATATTATCAGCAAATATAAATAATTTTATCTCCTCTTTATCTGTTTTTATGCTTTTAATTTCCTTCTTTTATCTTACTGCTGTTGCTTTTATTTCACAAAATATCCAATAATATTGGGGAGAAATGGAATCCTTGCTTAACACCTGTATTTTTTTTTTCATGAAATTGTTCTAGTAAACCCCTATTATATATAACACTTGCTTTTGGTTTTAAATAAATGTTTTTGTGATTTTAAAAATCCCTCTATGCCTATACTTTGTAGAGTTTTTAGCACAAATAAATAAATAAATGCTGCTCTTTGTAAGAAGTTTTTTTTTTCTATACATATTGAGAAAATCACATGGTTTAGGATTGTTTTTTATGATTAATTATGTTGATTATTTTCCTGATGTTGAACCATCCCTGGTATAGATCCTATCTGGTCATAACAATTGGTTCATTGGCTATATCACTGGGATCTATTAGATAGGACTTTATAATTTTGTAGTCAATATCCATTAATGACATTGACTATAATTTTCATTCTGTCTTTTATCTATCCTTGGTTTAGATATTAGAATTATATTTGTCTCATAAAAAATTCTAGTACAGTGTATTTTTTCTCAATTTTTGTGAATTTTTTTAATAATTAGGATAAATTTGTCTTTAAAAGTATACTAGAAAAGATGGTGAAATAAGCAGTAGGTTGCTGTCCCTCTCTCATTCTCATTCCCAAACACTATAAAATAGCACCCAACATAGAGGAATCAACAGAAAAATGGGATAAGCCAGTCTTTTGTTCCAGGATACTTAAAAGATCAGCAAATAAGGTCCATATCACTTGGATGAGAGGAGAGCGAAGTCCAAGGCAGGAAGCATCCCAGCAAGTCCCTGGCAGATTCCACCCCAACAAACCAGTGGGAGATCCTCAGCTTGGTGGAACAGTCAAACACCAACACCAGAATCCCACCACATACCTTTGCAAAGACAGCAGAGCTGGCAGACTCTTACTCAGGGAACCACCACATGCAATGGCAGAGCCTTAGGGAGGCAGATATCCTCAAGCAGCCAGCAGTGAATCTTGTCATGTTTCAGAGATTACATTTATTTATCATGAAATAAATATACTATGACCAGGAGGTTTTTATACTAGGAATGCAGGACTGGATCAATATTAGGAAAAATGTCAGCATAGATGACTATATCAATAACAAAATTCACAGAAATCATGATGCAGAAAAAGCTTTTGACAAAATACAACACCTATTCCTATTAAAAACATTGGAGAGCATAGGAATCAATTGAGTTTTCCTTAAAATAATAAGTAGCATCTATCTAAAACCATCAGCAAGCATTATATGTAATGGGGATAAGCTAGAAGAATTTTCCATAAGATCAGGGGTGTAACAAGGATGTCCTTTATCATCATTATTATTCAACACTGTATTAGAAATGTTAGCTTTAGTTATAAGAGAAAAATAAAAGAAATTGAAGGAATTGGAATAGGCAATAAGGAAAAAAAACTATCACTTTACAGACAATATGATAATATACTTAGAGAATCAATTAAAAAACTACTTGACATAATTAACAATATTATCAAAATGGTAGGATATAAAATAAACCTACGTAAATTCTCTACATTTCTATGTAACTAAAAAACCCAGCAGCAAGAGATAAAGAAATTTCAGTTCAAGTTACTGTAGACAATATAACATATTTTGGAGTCTACCTGATAAAACAAAGTCAGGAATTATATGAATACAATTACAAAACACTTTTCACACAAATAAAGTCAGATCCAATTAACTGTGGAAAATATCAGTTGCTCAGGAGTAGGCCGAGCTAATATAATAAAAAGGACTATTCTACCTTAACTAATTTACTGACAGTGCCATCCCAATCAAACTATCAAAAAATGACTTTGTAGAATTACAAAAAATAATAATGAAATTCATCTGGGAGAACAAAATGTCAAGAATATCAGGGAATTAGTGAAAAGAAATGCAAGGGAAGGTGGCATAGACAGTACCAGATCTAAGATTGTATTATGATGCAGCAATCATCAAAACTACTTGGTACATGCTAAGAAATAGAGTAATTGGTCTTCGTCAAGATGGCAAAGTAGAAATAGGACTTCCATGTGCCTCCAGCTTCCACCTTCTCCAATTCATGTAAAAAATGACTGTACGCAAAATTTGGAACTACAGAACCCACAAAATGACAGAGAGAAGCTAACCACCCCCAAAGACAGTCCAGCAAGCTGGCAGGAAGGATCCAGCACAGTGCTCTAGGAGCCAATCCCAGCTCTGCATGAGCCTGAGGTTTTAGTCCCAGGGTTGCCTGACCAGCCACTGGCTGGAGGGACTTCAGATCACCAGCAGCTATGGTGGTTTCTATAATTATCAACACATAGATGCTAAGGACAAAGTGAGAAGTCAGAGCAGTGTGGACTTTGGGATCCAGTAGCTCGGGAATATGGTCAGGAATTTACCCCCTGGAGGGAGAAGCTACTGAGGCACTGCTTCAGTGCAGCCACTACCACATGGCACCTTCAACTCTTGGCTTGCAGATTGTATGGGGACCAAGTGACCAGTCTGCGGGGTAATTGCTATTGCTTTAACCTGCTTGGATCTGGATTGTAGTCTAGGGTGGAGGTCCTGTGATGCGTGACCAACTTGTCAGAGTGTGTGGAACCTCAGAGAAGGCACCCAACTAACAGCTCCAGCAGCTGTGAAAAACCCAATGATTGGGACAAATTAAGAAGTTTTTTTTTCATATACAAAGTCATTGCAACCATGATAAGGATGGAAGTAGAAAAATGGGAAATAAAGTTTACATCCAGTGTCACTGATAAAGGACTCATTTCTCAAATATATAGACACCTTAGTGTAACAGTAAGGGAATTTGAAGATCTACCCTGTCCCTTAACGGCCCTCACTTGGACCCCAATGGGATAAGCATGCTAAGGGGAGGCTCGTTTTATAGGTAGGCCCACACCTTTTGTTACTTTGTAATTAGTCAGTGAGTCATGAACTTTGTGATGTCCTCTGACCTTGGGGAAGAATACACATAGACTTGAGGTGAGATTTTGCTTTGGAGCTCATTTATGGGAAGAGGTGTGTGATTTGGCCAAATGAGTCTCTAGGTAGCCACTGAAGCCCTGGCTTGAAAACACAGGTGTCTGTACTTCTCTCTTCGGTAACTAACTGTATGTATGTATGTAGGTCCTCCTGACTCCAGGGTAGGTGCTCTATTTACCTAGCCATCCCAGAGTTAAAAATTTTGTAAAGACAAATATTGGAAAAAAAAAAAAAAGTTTATGGTGTGGCCCTGAATAGAGCCCTGGCCCTGGAGTCAGGAGGACCTGAGTTCAAATCAGGCCTCAGACACTTCACACAAAAACTAGCCATGTGACCTTGGGCAAGTCACTTAACTCTAATTGCCCTCCAAAAAGCAAAAAAAAAAAAAAGGTTTACAAGAAATCTTCTGTAAATGCAACAGAATCAGGAGGATTTATCCTACCAAAGTCCATCTTTGATAATTCTTTTATATCTATGTGTATTTTTTTTCTGAGACTGGTTTGCTTAAAACCTCTATTTGAACTTATGACAGTTTTGTTTTTTTATGTTTTTGAAAGTAATGCTCTATTTATTTTCTATTCTCAGTTCTCTTACCATATACCTGGGTATGATATGTTTTGATTATTCTTTTTATTTCTTCTGGTTTTATCAAAATTTTATACTGCTTTTTGCTTTTTTTTCTTCAATTTAGGTTTTTTGCCCTTTTCTCATTAACAATATTCACCAAAGTCTTAGTAATTTTGTTAGTTACTTCAAAAAATAATTTTTAGTTTTATCGTTTCTGCTTTTGTCTTCCTAATTTTTAATATCTTCTTTTCTGTGTTTATACTAGATTTATTTATTTGCTTTCTATTTAAAGCAAATGCAAATTCCATTCACTAATGTTTCCCCTTGTCCATTTTGTTAATATATGTTTGTATTGATACGATTTTCCCGAGGACTGCTTTAGCTGCATCAAAGACATTTTGGTATGTTGTTTGATACTCATTTTTTTTTCTGTAACTATTGTTTCAATGACTAGCTCTTTAACCCACCCATTATTCATTAAATCTCCATTTGGGTCTGTGTTTGATTGTTTGTTTGTGGTCTCTCTGAACGAAGGACTAGTCTGATTGATATATGGTCTGTAAAGAACATTATAATTATTTCCACCTCTTTAAATTTGCAATATGTCTGTGTCCTAATAATTGCCAGTTTTTGTAACAGTTCTCTGTGGTGGTAAGAAATAGTTATGTTTCTTTCTATCTCATCTGGAAGATGCTGTAACTCTTCTACCTCTAGTTTCAAAGCGTTTAGTTTCATATTTTCTGTTTTGTTTATCTTTCTGTTTGAATTATGTACAACTGAGAAAAAAATATTGAAGTATCCTGTCACTATCATGTTATTGTCTTTTCTTTTTTTAGCTAAGTAAATATTTCCTTTATGTATATGAATGCTAAGGCCTTTGTAATGTGTAAGTTTATTTATAGATATCGGTTTATTGATTATGGTTCCTTACACCATAGCATAGTTAACTTGACTGTTTTTTTTTTTAATTTTGGATGTTTTTTTTTTTTTGCTTTGTCAGATGACGTGATTGCTATCGCTGCTTTTTAAAAAATTTCCCTGATGCAGAGTAATATTTATTTCTATACCTTCAATTTTATTGTGTATATTTTTTTAATGATTCTTATAAGCAATAGATTGTAGAAGTTTGTATTCTCAATCACTTTGTCACTCTTTCATTTGTTGGGTCATAAAATCTTTTCACATTTAAAGTTATGAATGTTAGATTTATATTTTTCTCCAATTTTCTCTATTATTTTTTTTCCAAGTTTTAGTTTATTTCCCCTTCCTTCTGCTGTAAACAGCACTATAGTCCTTTACGTTTTTTTCTTCTTTTAATTTAAGGTGGTCCTGTTTCCACTGGTTCACTTCCTCTCTCTCTCTGAACTCCCCCTATTTTGTTACACATTTCCCTTTTTATTTTTTTTTCCTTTCTTGATTTTATAAGGTTACTTAATTCTTCCCTCATTTTCCCTCTTGGTCAAGAAGATTCCCCTTTTCTTTCTTCCATTTCAACTTCATTCTTTTGTTGTTGTAGTTGTTTAATTTTTTGTGCACCTTCCCAGAGATAGTTTCTTTTACTCCCTTATCAACATTCTCTTTCTTTCTAATTCTAGATACTTATTCTCTGGTTCATGATCCCTATAAATATCTAGTCTTTGTATTCTCCGTATTGCTCATGGAATCATAATTCCCTAAATATCATTCTGGGATTTCCCCTTAGCAGTTTCTGCTATTGCCATGTAAAACTTACCCCAAGGAACCACTTTTCCATTTTGACTCACTCCCAGAATGATGCCTATTCCTGCAGATGACTTACACTTCCCCATAGAAGGATTGTGTGTGCATACATGTGAGTGGTTTTCCTTCATAATATTATACATTTTGTGTTCTATAATTAGGGGCTCATAGGTTTTACCAGATGACCAAGAGGTTACATGAAAACATCACTACAAAGGTGTCATCAAATGCTTCTTTGATAATTACTGGAACTTTTAAGTGAATTTTCATGACCCAAAACTAGTTACGGGGAATATTACAGAGGCTGAAAAGAATTCACTAGACCAAATGCTGAGTTCGTAGGACTTTCTAAAGAAAATATTCTGTTGGTCCTTTTATATTCCTAATAAAAAGACTAACACTATGTTGATTATCTGCCCAATGTTATAGCCCCTGGGAACTCTGGTGGGGAAGACTCGCCAAAGAACAATAACCCTCTTCTTACATATGTCCTGAAGAAATAGCTACAACTGCAAAGGTTAGAGGCAGCAGATGAGCATATAACCTATCAAAGAAACAGCAGACTTTGGAAGGAGAGTGGAATTGTAGAGTTCAAGGAACTCTGAGACAATTCCAAGGGCATTCCAAAAACAAAACAAAACAAAATAACACAGATATAAGAAGAAAGTTTAGGTTGGGATTGGTTAAACAACCTTGATTTCTCCAGCAGGCCATATAGGATTCTGATAGAGATTATATGCCAAAGTCAGGGTGGCAATTTAGATTGTTTCAATATTTATTCCTATTATTTATTTTTCATTTCTCCCGAAATACTTTGGCATTTGATTCATGTCTTCTGCCCAATCAGTTGTTAGAGACTCCATTGCTTGGGCATTCAAGAAATAGTTGTTTATCATAATAAATATAATTAGTACTATTAACCAAACATCTGTTAGTGTTGCTTGATATAATAAGAATTTTTAAATTTAATCTGGATATTCTGTTAATAGCAAGAATTTCTTCATGTTTGTCCTTTAATCTGCCCAAGTGACAGATAGAATAACTACAGGAACAAATGGTAGAATGCTGGGATGAAAAGATGAGGAAGTTTGAGCATATCACAGCATCAGAATCCAGAAAAATTCTGAAAAATGTCCACAGCTGTTTTATTGTGGAACTCAACTTGGCCCCAGAGCAAGGAAAACATGAAACCACAGCTTTGAATCTATAAGAAAATAACAAGGGCTTGACTATCTGAGGAAACAATACCTCTATAAACAGTTTAGTAGAAAAGGTAAGTACCAATTAGAAAGAGAGCAAAAACAAAAACATGCATATTAATCATCCTGAACATGATTATATTAGATTCTGATTGTATTGAAAGTTATTTACCACATTGTTAGTAATGATTTAAAAAAAAAGAGTTAATTCCATATCTGATTACCAGGTATTTAAATTTTCCCCTGCTATTCCCTCCCAACTCTTGGCTAACTTTTTATATCATCCCCACCCCCCCATCCCCACACATACACACTTTTTTTTTTAAGCAATCAGGGTTAAGTAACTTGCTCAAGGTTACACGGCAAGTTATTTCTGGGTGTGGTGCTAAGTATCTGAGCTCGGATTTGATCCCCAAGTCATCCTGACACTGGAGCCGGTGCTCTTACTCTCTGTGTACCTGGCCACCATCACGCTTCTTTTGATATAAGTTATATGCCTCATTTTTTTTTCCTTTGCCTGACCACTATAGTCTGATTTCAGAGACAAATAAATTAGAATCTTACAGTTAAGAGAAAAATAGAGAGAATCCTTTCTAACTTTATACCCCATGAAAGAATCCTTCTTCAATGTCCTTGACAATGCCCCTGATGCAATAATCCAATGTTGTACTCTCTTCTCCAAAAATTGCCTTTTTTCATCAATTAACTGTAATTTTTAAAGTCCTCAGTAGAATGTACTCTTCTTGAAGTAGAGATTCTTTCTTTTTAAAAATTTTTATGTCACTAATACCTACTGTGGTGTGGTGACCGTAGAAAAGATATAATAAAATGTTTATTGAATTAGGTAGCTGATAAATAGCAATTTAAACCTCCACACTTGAATAACTAAAACAATGGTTTTCCCCTTCATGCTGGGACAATCCATTCCATTCTTGAATATTTCCAAATACTTGAAACCTTATCTTTAATGCTCCTGAAATCTTTGTGACATCTGTCTCTTCTCCTAGGGAGACTCTCTGGGGCCATATGCCTGACTTCCCCCTTCCTTGAACCCATAATTTCCCAAGTCATAGGTCAAATTGGAATGCTTAAAGATCTCTATGAAGCAACTGAACCCTTAAAGTTCATTCATTTCTGAAAGAAATACTTTTATTGAAATTTGATTTGATATAATAGCATTGAGAATTTTGCTGAGCGAATCTCTTTTTAATCACTTGCTAAATGTTTGTGATGAGAAATGAGCCACATTTTTGATAACAGATAAAGAAATACAAATACAAAATTTATTAATGAGAGGTGATGGAGAGACAAAAAGTAATAAATGCTATGAAATACCTTATTTTTACAAGAGATGAAAGTGGATGGCATGTATGAGTATGTGGAATATCAAATATAACTCCAACTAAGCATTCTTTAAAAGGTTCATAATAGTTTGTTTCCTTTTCCTTTTTCTAACTCTCCTGATCTTCCTGATTGGAGCTCAAACTGAGAAACTGTAATACCATGCAGAAGGTCATTCTTGTGACAGTTCCCCTTAGGTCAAGAAAAAGTAGCAACTATTTGAAATATCCAGACATCATGTTGTCTAGAGCCTACAAGCCTGCCTTTTTAAACATTGGCCAAGAGAATTGTGAAAGAGATATCAAATGTAAATTTCTCTCACAAGCAAATTATTTGATGCTTGATCTAATAAAGCTCTGAATACCATGAATATATGAATGAATAGCTTTATTGATTTGGACGCATAGTAATGATATCATTTCCAGAAACAATGTAAAGTCAACAAATGTGATTTGTAGATTTTGAGTAAAAGTGCAATGGTAATCTCACTCTTAGAGTATGAAAATAAGAATCATTGCATTTCTAGATCCTTGGTTCATCTGACAATTTTATATAAATGAATGTTGGCTGTTAAAATAAACTTGAAAATATGTAGCTTCCATAACTCCCAACTTTGTAGTATGCTTATCTATATACCAGACATTCTCCCTTTAGCAGGAGAATTCGGTTATCTTGATAGCCAAGATTATGCAATTTTTTTCCTTAACATCTTCAAAATCTAGGAAAGCACTTTTAGGGAGAGGGAGGGCATTTTGTACCTGTGATTTCATGAATCTAGAGAGGTCCCTAGTGGGTAAGAAACTCTCTTTATCATTAAAGATATGAAACTACTCAGTCAATTTTAACTTTGACTATGGTATTGAATGGGTGACTTGCCTAGGGTCACAAAGTCAATGTATGTTACGGGGGGAAGTAGACAAGGTCAAAACTAGATCTGATACTAGTTCTCTGCTATGTTGCCTCTGATTCTACAAAAAAAGTGCATAATAGATGTTTGTTGAATGTAACAAAACTGAATGATAAGAGATTCACATTATGCAACTGATGGTCTCCCATACCGAAAGCAAATTAGACAGAATAAAGTGGCAAAATAATTTGATATAAATAATGCTAGACTGGGGGCAGCTAGGTGGTGCTGTGAATAGAGCACCAGTCCTGGAGTCAGGAGGACCTGAGTTCAAATCTGACCTCAGACACTTGACACAATTACTAGCCATGTGACTTTGGGCAAGTCACTTAACCCCAATTGCCTTCCAAAAAAAATAATAATAATGCTAGACTGGAAATGTAAAAACTTGTATTCAAAGTTTGGATCATTACACCTAGTTTTATTGACCACAGTCTCTCCATTTCTTAGTTTCCTCACTAATGAAAAGAGAAAGTATAACAATCTCATCTCTAGGAACCTTTAAAATGCCAATATTCTCAAGTTATAAAATGATTTGTCAATATAATGACCAAAAACAATTAATCAGCATTTAAATACCTACTATGTGTCAGATGCTGGGCCATGGCATATAGGAGACCATACATCTATTAGGATTGTCACATGTTTCCTAGAATCATAAATTTATAAATAAAAGAAAACTTAGAGGTCTTCCAGTTCAAATCCCCCATTTTACACAAGAAACTGAGACCCAGAAGGAAAAAAACATCTTGCCCAAGAGCACGTAAGTAAGGACCAAGTGTCAAAATTGGGTTTCCAATTCAGGTTCTCTGATTCCAGATCTAACACCTTTTCAATTATATGACACTGCCTTTTACATGGCAAAGTCTTTTATTGGTCTATGTCAAAATTATTATGATTAAATTAGTTTTTGAAGGAATGTGGTAACAGTCAAGTATGTATCTTGACCATAGATAGAACGATGTGAATTCTGCCACATTTTTCTTATCTATTATGATTCTTTTTGTGATTTCAGACATCTAACAAATCAGTTATTTCTCACAATGTGTCATCCTTAAGATCAGTCTCTTCCAAATGATTATACAAATGATGAATAGCATAAAATTAAGGAAAAACCCCTGGGGCACTCAACCAGAGACTTGATTTTAAGTGAACATTGAGTGGCCTACTCTTTGGGTTCCTTCATTCAAACACTTAGGAATACATTCTATTGTAAATTGGTATAACTCATATAAGAATATTATTAGACTCTGTATTTTTTCTGAAATCTAAGTACACTATGAATACACAATATTTCACTGATCTACTACCGTGTTTCCCTGATAATAAGACCTATCCCGAAAATAAGCCCTCCCCTTACTGTGTAAGATTCCTCTAAAATAAGCCCTCCCCCGAAAATAAGCCCTATTGAGATTGCTACTGTAGTGAAGGTGATCCCCTGTGCTACACGCTACATTACGGTACCCTCTGTATGCACCGTCCCCCCACCCCGGGTGAAATGCACTCCGTGCTCTGAGCTGCATCCAATCAGAGCTGCAGCAGTGAGCGCGTCATCCTGTTCTTCCCCAGTGATTTGCTTGCTGGCGCCATTGAGAGCAGTGCCGCGGAGGAGAGCTGAGGCAGGACAACATAAGCCCTCCCCTGAAAATAAGCCCTCTGGTGTTTTTCTTTCAAAAAAAAAAATAATAAGACAGTGTCTTATTATCAGGGAAACACGGTAGAAGAGTTACCCTAGCAAAAAAGAAACAAAATTAATCTGATAATGACTTGATTATAATTATGTCAATATAGTTTTTAGCCATCATATCCTCCTAAATTTTGAAAAACTTATCTTTCAATTTTTCAGATGTAATACATTTTAGCCCAATGACTAGAATTTATTGAGAAATGTCAGATAGTGCCTTATCTCTCCTCATTTGGCTTGGGTTTCCACTCCCTTGTAAGAACTTTTGTTTTATTTTCCCAGTTCCAAGAAAGGGAAAAAAGAAAAAAAAATCAAAACCTAAAAGAGAGTTGAGTAGTTTAGCTTTATCACCTTCAGCCATCCTAGGAAGCTCATATCTTTTTTGTGAGAGATCCTTAATCCCAATGTTTCTTGCATCTGCCGAGTCCTTACTGGTGTTCTTAGCATTCACTGCAAGAATCAGTTCATTCTAGCCTTTTGTACTTCCAACATTCTTACAGGAACATCTTCATCTTTTGTAATTGATCCTATTATATGTATTTGCACTCATGTCTTTAAAAATACAAATTCAATTTAAAACACATTTTTAGAAATGAATGGATCCTTCAAAGTTCTGTCTTCTCATTTAACAGATAAGGAAACAGATAAGGGTCTTGGAGTGGTTAGATAACCTAGTTAAGGTAACATATAATAAATAGGAAAATCTCAGGTTCAATCAGAAATCATAAGACCTCAGATTTAGTGTTGAGATCTCATGCAGCCAGTTTGGGTCTCTTTAAGCAACCCTTCATTTTCTTCTGCATTTCAATTATTTCTTTTTATGTCTTTAGCATTTCATTCTTAAGAGCTTCCCATTCCTCTGGGGCTGATTTCTACAAAATTGTAGAACATTGATTCCTACTCATCCTTTCTCTGTTGCCCTTGAAATTAGATTCCCTCAAAATCTAAGGCTCCTATCAGACCTGATGTTTTTCCCCCTATTAAGAATTCCAAGGATCGCATTTTTTTCACTTCATTATTTCTTGTTGAAATTGAGTTGAAAATAGTAGTTCAGCTTATAACATCCTCAACTTTCAGAAGAATAAAATTATCATTAAAGTGAATCACAAACTTTTCTGTTTTCCTTCTCATACCCTCAATACTTTTTCTAAACACCCTGGACTTTCCCAGTTTCAACATCCAAGTACATTTTGAATGTTTGTGCTTGGGATGCAGAGAGTGGCAGAGAGTAACTTTACTTATGTTCTTTATTATATCTGGAATTGCCTCTTTTCCCTTATTGAATTCTTATATATCATTTAAAGTCAATTTCAAAATTTCCTTCCATGATTTGGTAATAGCCTTCCCATTAGTCACTGTATGGAGGTGAGTGTGGTACACACTCTCTCTGCACCCTCTGTGAAGACTCAGACTGTAAGCCCTCCCCCTTACCACTGAGCGATAGTGGCAGGTTTCTTTGTTCCATTTCATTGGAGAAGATTTTGTGGTCAGATTGTAAGCCCACCTCCCAGCCAGTGGGAGAAGGGACAGTGGTGGGAGGGGGCTTGACTGCGTTAGGGTATAAATGCTTGTTCTATCTTCTGTAACACGCCTCATTCTGCTGGTTTGTACTGGTGGAAGGGATGCCCTCTTCTTGCAAGAATTGAATAAAACTTCCTATTCTTTCCTCAACACACCTCTGACTTTTAATTTTGGGGGGTAGGGGATTTTTGGGATCCCCATGCCCCACACAGAGGTGAGTGTACATCCACATAGTAAATCCTCTTTATTTTGCACACCAGGAAAATAACACGCAGATAGTTTAAATTGCATTGAAATATTATAGGTAGTTAGAAAAAAAAGTGGAAAATAAAATGGTGCTAGACTGTGAAGGATATTGAAGTCTGATCAAATGAATATGAATTACAGCCAGTTGATAACAAGGAGACACTAAGTATTTTTTGAACAGAGGAAAAATTATGGAATATGAAGGATAGAACAAAGGGCAAGAAGAGAGTGGAGACAAAAAGACTTAAAAGTGGCCTATTATAATATCCCAGAGGGTGAAGATAAGGCTATTGGTGGTGGAGGATGATGACGGAAGGAAGAAATGAAAAAAGAATGACATGGTTACAAGATATTCCTGCTTAACCAGCCAGTATCACTATCTGGCAAGGTTTGGAGGTTTATGGTGAAATGCATTAGACAAAGAAATAGACACTTCTTCTGGGTCCCTCCCATTATAGGAATGTGGGCAGGCTAGATTCCTTCCAGATCTTGCCTTTCTCTTTGCACTGAGCATCCCTGGAGACCTGACCTTTCTTTATCCACGCCCTTTGCTTCAGCCACTTTTCTCCTTAGTCTTTAACTTTCCTAAGCAGTCTGTGTTCTGAATCTGGTGAACTAATAATTAACGTAGGAGTTGAATGATTTTTGAGTCATCTGCTACATATTCCTGCCATTTAAGAACTTATAAAAGTTTTTTATAAAATACAAATCTAAAAAATTATCTCACTATTAAGCCCCCTCCAAATTAGAGTACTCCTATAAAATTCTGGACAGTGTTTAAAACTTCTAATCCTCACAGTACTATGTATTCCAATTTGGTCAATTGTGTCCTTATTCAGCTCTGTCCCCTTTCTCTATATACTCAAGTAATTAACAAGCAAGAGCCACAAAGAAATTTTGATCAATCATGGTATAAATGATATGAAAAATAAGGAAATGGAAATGGAAACAGCTTAAGGTAATAAAGAAATTTATGCAGGGAACACAGGCCCTAGGGAAGGGAGACACAAGAGTTAACCATTTTGCAACTCTAAAAGTGAAGGTCACAGTGAATCATTTCATCCCATTCAGGCCACTTTCCACAAAGTAGTTTCCTCATGAGTGGAGTCTTGGCCACTGGAACCCAACCTACAAAACATTCCTCACAGAATTCACATTGACACATCTCTTCAGAGGTTTCTTTTTCCCTCTTTACAATTACTCAGCACCTTTTACAGAGCACTGGCCCTGGAGTAAGGTATACCTGAGTTCAAATTGAACATCAGACCCTTAACTAGTTCTGTGACTGTGATCCAGTCACTCAACTTGTGTGTCTCAGTTTCCTAACCTGTAAAATGTGAATAATTATAATATCTACCTCTCACACTTGTGAGAATTGGATGAGATATCTGTAAAGCACTTAGTACAGTGCCTGGCACACATGCTTAATAGCTATTTCTTGCCCTCCTTTCCTTTCTCTGCCTTCCTTTCTTCTTTCCCTCTTTCCTTCCCTTTTTCCTTCCTTTTTTTCTTATTTCCCTACTTCTTTCCTTCCCTCCTTTCTTCTCTCCTTCTTTTATTCTTTCCCTCCTTCCCTGCTTCCTTCCTTCCTTCCTCCATGACCTCCATGGCACTTCCCTCATGATCACTACTACTGCCTAACATTCCACCCACCATCAGATCCCCTCATAGTTATAAAAATTTCCAGGACATTCAGAATATCCTGAGGGCTCAGAGCTCATGAGAGTTTAAATGCTTCCCAGGTCAAAGAGAAAATGTGGTCTCTCTAATACTAATGTTCCCAGAATTCACAGTCAGGTTTCAAAACTTTCCCCTGCATACAGAGAGATTCATCTGAAAAGAAAATAGAAATATTTCAGAGAGGAAATCAGCAGGACCTGATGCCTTATTTATATGAGATCTAAGATGAAATTGTGTTGTTGTTATTGTTGTTTAAAGATTGAGGAAGACAGAAAATATTCATAGGTAGATGGGGGAGAATGAATAATGAGGAAGACATTGAAGAGAGATGAGCTATAGAGAATGACTTCTGGAAAGATGTCCAGGGGAGGGGGAAGGATAGGGTGAAGGATAGAAGTAGCTGATTATAATCAAAGGATCTAATCCAGGCCCATCATTTTAGAAATGAGGAAACTGAGGCCCAGAAAATTTAAATGACATGGCCAGGGCCATGCAAGAAGTAAACTTTAAAATTTAAAAGTGAAATCTGAACCCACCTTTAAAGGTGAAATCTGAACCCAGATACTCTGACTCCAGAGGAAGTCTTCTTTCCATAGTACTAGACTGCCTTTATATTAATCTTAGCAAGGGAGGAGGAGAAAGGAAAGAGTGATGATAAAAAATAGCCATGTGGGAGTGAGACCCTTATGTTGTGTTATAATGATCTTTCAGTGAAGGCAGGTTAGAAACACAGAGAGAGACTAATATACCAGGGTCTATAAGGAACAGTTGCTATACAACTGTACTCCAATCTAGTTCTGTTTTGTTTCCAATTAAGCAAGCCAAGGGGGATCTATTAAATACCTATTATACATATGGCACTGTGCTAGGCTCTTTGGAATATTCCTTGCCCTCAGAGTGTCCATTCTATTGGGGGAATTCTAGTAAGTGGCACTGGATGGTGTGGCAGCAAGCACCCCAGCATCCTCAGGGTGGCTGCCAACACAGGTTCTTAGATCTGCTTTTCTAAAGGAAAGCAATTCAAAATGGGTTAACAATCTTGCTTTAATCAAACATATGTCATTTACCAAGTTCAGGGGGAAAAGGTCAACACCCTGAACTTCAGAGAATACAGAGGTTACAAGCAGACCAAAAATAAAGACAAAGAAACAGATCAACATACAGGCTTCCAGCTGTCTGACCTTTACATCCATACCTAGCCAGTTACCAGAGAGGGAAGCACCAACATCTGGGTTTTCAAAGCATATGGGGGGAGAGGGGGACGGAAACGGCTGAAAAGAGACTCTTCTGGTCAAATCACACAACACTTCACAAAGTGAGCCCCAAAACAAAGCCTCACATCAGGGTTTATATAGCCTTCTCCTGCCTCAGAGAATGTCACAACCCTCTTGACCCACTGCCCAATCCCAGAGCACCAAGGTGTAGGCACTCCTGAAAACCAAGCCTCCCACCACAGGTTCCTTCAGCCTATTGGGGGCAGAGTATATTTTCAAATCAAGAAAGTTTCTCAGAGTCACTTAAGCCTATCAAAGGGCCTAGGGGCAAGGAAGATCTTAAATTCCCATTCCCATAACAGATGGGAAATCCCAGTAGGCTCCTAACTACTAGTTTACCCTTAGGCAAATCATTCAAGCTCCCAGAGCCTCATTTGCACATCTGTTAAAAAGTGCAAAAAATATAGTTGGACTAGATTATAGACATGGTCCCATGCAACTCTAAAACCTCCAATCTCATTTTATCCTCATAACAATCCTGTCAGACAACTTGGAAAGATATATTCATCCTTGTTTTATAGCTGAAGGAATTCAGAGACTTTAAATGACATGAAGGTTATCCAAATGGGACTAGGACCGGAATTTCTTATGCCTTTATAGGGCATTTTCTGCTGTAACAAGCTACAGAAATCTAAATTTTATTCTTCACTGATTCACAAAGTTAATGGAATGATTCTTTAGGTCTAGTGTGTCCTGATTTCATTTTTTCTCAAATGGTGATACTGGCTTATCCTAAGTGATGTTATTTAAAACACGTGAAAATGAAAAAGATCAACCACAGTAGTTGGTAGTACTGCTTCATACAATTTGACTCTTTAGTAGGTCTGAAACTTGTGTTGTGAGAGAACTGTGAGCCCTCCACAGTCCTAGGATTGGGGAGAGAAGGATAACAATGGAGTTTCAGTGCAGATGGAGTTTAGGCATGTGGAGTAATACTCCAATAACTGAATGCTGATGAACAAGCCAATTAAATGACAAGAATCAAGTAACAGAAGCAGTGTTAGAGAAGGAAGTAATCTCAAATCATCTAGAGCCAAATGTGAGAAATAGTCTGATGAGAGCAGGAGCATGCATGTATATAGGTCAGGAAACCATAAAATTTTGAGGTTTAGGGTTTATGGGTGCTTGAAACCCCAAAATGCCGACATGCCTGGTTCTGCCGAATGAATTCAACTCAAGTGTTCTCTCGCCAAAGCAAAGCAAAGTTTATTAACGGTTCACCATAATGGGTAGACTCTTAAGGAGTCTTGGTATCTGTGATGGTTGTATTGGACAATCATCTGACACAGAGTGAGTCTGTGCTAGATAATTCTAGGCTACCTCATGGAGGCAAGATGTAGTTTATATATAGAAAGGTTGTTGGAGGAATCTAGGGGTGGTCTAGAGGAGGAGTTTGGGGAGGGTCTTCAGGAGTCAAATGAGGTCAGACTCCAGTAGTGATAGATTAAGGGTGGGAAGTAGCTGGAGGCTACCTGGAGATAACACACAGTGGAGGGTTAGACTATTTTAAGGGTAACAAATTTGGATATAGACATTTTGGGAGGATCAAGGGTGGGAAGTAGCTGGACAAAAGAGGGCTGGATAGTAAGAGTAAGAGATTTGCTCCTAGCTATAATGAAAGGATTATGAACTCAGACAAATTCCTGGTCAAGTGGAAAGATTCAAGGAGAGCTCAATGGGGGTCCCAGAGCCTGTACCGCATCACATGAATGCAAGCCATTGTTAAGTATGCCTATGTAGCAACTGAGTCTGTCCTTTCCACTCCCTCAAATCCTAGTCATTTTAGAAATGCCTCATGCAGTTGCTATAAATCTGAGCCTCAATAAGAACTATCAGATGATGGCATCCCCTTAACCAGTATCAGTTAGCCTATCTTTACCTTTATAAAATCCATGGTTTTTGTGAGGCTACAGTCAAAAGCATGAACATTCTAGGTTGGAGCCAAAGGAACTCAGATCAGTACCAAAATCTTCCTCAATTGAATTGTATCATTTTGCATCACTAAAAGAAAAAAAAAACATCAGGTTTTTGGCCATTTACCACTTTCACAAGAGAGAATTTTCACCCATTCTCTTCCTTTTTTGCTAGGTTTTAATTTGTAAATGACTCTGCAGTCTTCGCTTCAGACTTCTGTATTACTGCTAAATTTATCACAATTATGAAATTATTCTTTTAAAATATTACTATTATTAATTTAAGTTAAAAATAACTATTATTACATCATTACTAAATTTCTATTAGATATCCTTTAAAATTATCCTTTTAGGGAAGCAGAAAGCTGGGAAAACAAACTTTTACAGTCAGTACCTCAGCCTAATTTCTAAAATATACAGAGAATCGATTCAAATTTATAAGAATACAAGTCATTTCTCAATAGATAAATGGTCAAAGGGTATGAACATGGAATTTTCAGAGGAAGAAATTAAAGCTATCTACAGTCATATGAAAAATGTTCTAAATCATGATTAGAGAAATGCACATTAATACAACTTTGAGGTACGACCTCATACCTATCAGATTGGTTAACATGTTAAAACAGGAAAATGATATATATTGGAGAAGATGTGAAAAAATTGGAGCACTAATGCATTCATTGTTGGTGGAGTTGTGAATTGATCCAAACATTCTGAAGAACAATTTGGAACTATGCCTAAACGACTATAAAACTGTGCATACCCTGTGACCCAGTAATACCACTTCTAGGTCTGTATTCGAAAGAGATCATGAAAAGAGTAAAAGGATACACATGTACAAAAATATTTATAGCAGCTTTTTGTGGTGGCAAAATATTAGAAACTGAGGGCATGCCCATCAGTTGGAGAATGACTGAACAAGTTGTGGTATATGAATGTAATGGAATACTGTTGTGCTATATGAAATGATGAGCAGGAATATTTCAGAAAAACCTGGAAAGACTTATGTGAACTGATGCAGAATGAAATGAGCAGAACCAGGAGAACATTGTACACAGTAACAGTCGCATTGTGCAATAAATGACTTTGATAGACTTAGCTCTTCTCAGCAATGCAAGGTTTCAAGACAATTCCAAAAGACTCATGATGGGAAATGCTACCCACATCCAGAGAAAGAACTTTGGAGTCTGAATGCAGATGGAAACAAACTATTTGCTCTTCTTTTCTTTTGTTTCTTATTTCTCGTAGTTACTCGCATAAGTTCTGTCTTCTTTACATCATGACTAATGTGAAAATGTTTCATATGAATGTATGTGTAGAGGCTATATCAGATTGCATGCTTTCTTAGGGAGGGAAAGGAAGGAGAAGGAGAATATTTAAAACTCAAAATCTTATAGAAGTTAATATTGAAAACTAAAAATTAATTAATTATTAAAAATAAAGTTATTCTTCTTAAAAGAGTATTATGCAATATATTTAAGTTGACTATGCTTAATGTGTAAATAGACCCTACATGAACTAATCTCCTATATTTCTCTCTAGGAATATTTAAAATGAACAGGAAAGGTGTTTTTCATTGTTATCATTTAGAGAGAAAGACATACATATGTTTGGACAGGTGATAAGATAACAATAAACAAAGTCAATAAATGCAAACTAAAATCATTTAATGAATAATATATCTTGGTATTCCTCAAGGATATGTTTTAAGTATGGTAAAGAAATTGGTCATGCATTATTTTATTTAGCAACAAGTCATCATCATACGTGAGAGGAACCAAAATCAAGAATTATGGTAACTGTATTTCGAATAAACAAACCATGGGATAATTCTGATTCTCTAGGACAAATCAAATCATCAGAAGAGGCTCAATAACTACAGCTAGCAACTTTCAGCCACAACCCTTCACCACAATCCCTCATCTTAACTCTCTTGCCTGGTTTATTTTCTCATCACTTTGCACATGGACTATTTAAAGAGACTTCAAGTTGTTCTTGCTGCCTTATATCTCTCCCCAATCCAATCCATCATATACCAAGTTGCAAAAATGATTTCCCTCACTTTCAGATCTATTTGATTCCCTCTACACCTGCCCACCTATTCAGTGAATTTCAATGGTTCCCTATCATCCTCAGGATGAAATACAAAATTCTGTTTGGTATTTAAAGCTCTTTACAACCCTACCTGTTTCTATCTTTTTAGACCTGTGGTAGAAGCTTCTAAGTTCATATTGGTTTGATCAGCCACAGTGTGAGACATTGCACATTGACGCGAACATAGCTATTTCATTTTGGTCCTCTTTGAGAATGAAGTACAACAACCATCCCTTACTATCTTTCCTGCATTCTTAAATTTTACTCTCTACTCATGTAATGGAAATGCAAATGTAAAGATCTTCCCTGCCCCTAGGCTAAAGTGCACCTGGAGCCTGGGGTGGGAGGCTTGTTTTTCAGTAGATACTTCTTGATTGGCCAGTGAGTCAATAAGGTTGTTACATTCTCTGAGCCAGGAGGAGGCTATATAAGCCCTGATGTGTAGCTTTGTTTTGGGGCTCACTTTGAGAAGTGTTCTGTGATTTGATATGGATTCTGGAAAGCCATTGTCCAGAGCCCCCCGGCTTTGAAAAACCCATATGTTGAAACCCAGATGTTGATTTGGTATGGATGTAATAGTTGGACAGTTTGGAAAACTGTCTACTTGATCTGTTTCTGTCTTGATAATTCTGCCTGTATACTTTGAAGTTCGGGGTGCTGACCTTTTTCCCCTGAACTAGGTAAAAGATACATATTTGACTAATTAAAGTAAGCTTGTTAACCCATTTTGAGTTGCTTTCCTTTATCAAAGCAGATCCAAGAATCTGTGCTGGCAGCCACCCTGGGGACGCTGGGGTGCTTACTGCTACAACTCACTCCATGATCCAACAACACCAGGAGTTTTCTTGTTTCAACATTCCAACTTCAGGGTCTATGCCTTTTCACTGGTTATTCCCCCATACCAAGAATGTTATTCTTCCTCAGTGTGACCTTCTGACTTCTCTGGATTCCTTCAAGATATACCTCAAATCTCTCCTGCAGGAAGCCATTCCAAGTCCTTCCTCCACAACTCTGTCTTCCAACAGAATCTTCTATCTGTTCTTATTCCATACATTTCATATGTTCACAGCTCTTTGCATGTCATATATTTCATTGGAATGTCAGCTTCTTGAGGATAAGGACCTTCCTTGTTTTTGCCTTTTTTTTTTTAATATATCCCTAGTGTTTAGCATACTGTTTAACCCAATGCCTGAATCAAAGTAAGTGCTGGTTAAAAGCTTGTTGACTGATGGTCTGGTGTCAGATCACCACTGACTAAGATCAAAATCACCTGGTTACAATAATATTCTCAAAATGTTCCAGGTTGAACAAAAATACTGCTATGGTTTCTCATCAAGGACCGTTTATTTTATAGGGGCTAGGGATTTGGGTTTCATGGATTGTGATATGTAGATAAAGGCCAGACTCTGGTCAAGAGACTATCCTTTTCTCTTTGTGTCTACCAGTGATCACATAGTGAATGGCTTTCAAGACAGCCAGTTCCAAGACAAAAAAAGTAAAGGCATAGGTCTACAGGGTAACTTTCGACTAACTCCACTCCCCAGCTTGGCACTCCCCGTGCCTCAATATCTTTTTCTCTCACTCACAGAATAGTTCCCTAGGGTCTGTGGTGTCTCAAAGAAAGACAGCTTATGTGTGAAATATCTAAGTCACTGAGAAAGCACAGGTTCCCTATTCCCTTGATATATGGCCATTTTCATTCATGTTCATACCAATTTATTATAGGAAAATGACTTTATTCTTCATTTAATTTTCAAGAAACCACTTATTTTTTAGTTGTAATCCTTGGAAATTGGGATTATAAAAATCATTACCCAAAGTTGCATCTAATTCTAACTCTAAAGAAATCTAAACAATTTCTTAATAATTTATTTTTTTTTTGTCATGGACACCTTTTAGCAGTCCTATAAAGCTTATGAACCCCTTCTTAAAGTAATATTTTAAATGAATTAATATATATATATATGATTGAAAAGAAAACAAATTTTTATTGAAATGCATTTATGAAATATATATGTATATATTTAGATGTATATTTATATGAGTATATACATATACATTCATACACATAAATGTGTGTGTGTGTATGAAATTAAGTTCAACTTCCCCAGGTTAAGAACTCTTGAACTAAAAGGTTTAATTTATTGTCATGAATTCATTTTGTCAAGTCCATGACAATCCACATAAGATAGAGATTGGCATTTCATCATTAACCCACATTGAACTATTATGCATGTGGAATTCATTTTCTAATTTGCTTTCAAACATCTCTCTGTAACAGCATGATGTCCCAGAGGATATCCCCACAGCATAGCCAACTATGCCTATTGTTCTTCTGCATTTCTTAAATCAAAAGAAAAATTATTTTAAAAAGCAGCTTCAGAGATACACCCTCAAGGGACCAGAACTATAGAGATGTTTGCACTCTACCCATGTTCTTTCCTCCCCACTTAAGTGCACATTAAGTCACCACAAAGTGGGGGGAGGAGGGAGGAGGTAGTGTAGGGGAGAAACTTGGGAAAAAAATGTGCTAGACCACAGGTGAGGAACCTGTGGCCTCTGTAATGGAAATGCAAATTTAAAGATCTTCCCTGCCCCTAGGCTAACATGCACCTGGAGCCTGGGGTGGGAAGCTTGTTTTTCAGTAGATACTTTTTGATTGGCCAGTGGGTCAATAAGGTTGTTACATTCTCTGAGCCAGGAGAAGGCTATATAAGCCCTGATGTGTAGCTTTGTTTTGGGGACTCACTTTGAGAAGTGTTCTGTGATTTGATCTGAATTCTGGGAAGCCGTTGTTGAGAGTCCCCTGGCTTTGAAAAACCCAGATGTGGAAACCCAGATGTTGACTGGGTATGGATGTAATGGTTGGACAGTTTGGAAAGCTGTCTACTTGATCTGTTAATGTCTTGATAATTCTGTCTGTATATTTTGAAGTTTGGGGTTCTGACCTTTTTCCCCTGAACAAGGTAAATGATATATGTCTGACTGATTAAAGCAAGCTTGTTAACCCATTTTGAGTTGCTTTCCTTTAACAAAGCAGATCCAAGAACCTGTATGGGCAGCAAACCCTGAGGACGCGCTTGGGGTGCTTGCTGCTACAGCCTCGAGGACACATGTGGCCCTCCAGGTCCTCAAGTGCAGATTCAGTCAAAGGATCAAACTTGAGTACCTAGAGAACCACATGTAGCCTTGAAGTCACAGGTTCCTCACCCCTGTGATAGAGGATAATAGGTTGAAAATCTTACTATTGTTGTCCAGGGGTTATGGGAACCCTGCAATGCAAGTGTACAGGGCACAGATCTGCCTTGTAAGAATTTGACCACTCAAGTCTTCTTTCAGTCCAAGTAGCAAGTTTATTATGACACCCGTTGGGGTGGACAAGCTTCCTAGTGAGTCTGCACTATCCATGATGCCAATACAAGTGGGCCAGATTCTTAATGAACCTGTACATTTGAGGAGGATAAAATTAGCACTTTTATACAGAAAGACTGTGGGAAAGTCTGTATGGTATCTAGGAGCGGCCAGTAGCCCTGGCTGTGTCATGTGCAGACAATGAGGGCCATGATGAAAGGGCAGTTAAAAGGATTATTGACTGGGATGGGCCTAGTGCCTCAGACAAAGGCCAGATATATGGGTTCAGGGATCTAGGTCCCAAAGACATGGTCTTCTTCTGTTAGGGGTTCAGCATAAATCCCTTTCCCCATCACTATCAGCCTCAGCAAATATTCTTACAATAGCTGTCAAGTCTCTAATTAGACTTCTGACATTTCCCTAGGCAAGCAAAGTAGTGCTTTGCTGCTTGTTTCAGGTATTCAAGTTCCTTTGAGCCTTACCTTTGATTTTATCAAGTCTTTGTTGGAAACAGGTTACATTGTGCTACCCTTAATAGGTCTAAGGGAGTTTGAAGACCTTCCCTGCCCTTAATAGGCCTAACATCTTCCCATGGAGGCCAGGGTGGGAGGAGTTTGTGGAAAGAATAGAACAGGAAGGCTGGAACTGGAAGGCAGAGTAGAGAAAAGTTTGAGCAGAGATGGAATCAAGCAGAACTGAGAGGGAGAATGCTTGGGATTTCAGCACTCTGTTAATCTGGATCATTTTCTAGGAATTGAGAGAGAGAATGCCTGGGATTTTGGTGCTCCGTTCATTTGTGCTATTTTCTGTGAACGGAGAGAGAGTGTTTGTGATGTCAGCACTCTGTAGTATTCTGTCTGTTGGTCTGTCAATCAAAAGCACCATGTCTATTGTTCTTAAACAGAAGTCCTGAAAGATGACTTTACTGCTGTTACAGAAGCCCTGAAAGATAACTTTACTGTTGCTTTGTTTTTGATTTCTCAGACAGAAGCCCTGTCTGTTGATTTGTATTACTTTGTCAGACAGTAAGTGAATTGAGATGATAGTGCCCACATTGTGTGTAAATATTGTTGTAACTCTTTTAAGCTTTGTCTTCCTAGAAACAGAAACTTTGAAGAGCTTGGAGCAGAGCAGTCCCTATAAGCTGAGGTATGAAACAGGAGCAAAGAGTTGCCTACTTGTGAGTTCAGGCAAGAGTCAGGTGAATCCAGGCAAGAGCTAGGAGTGGTCAGCCCATGGTGGAAGAGGAGAAGTGGAGTTTAGAAGTCAGCCTAGAGTGAAGATAAAAGAAGACTTTACTTGGGTATTCTGTATTAACTGATGAATTTTGACTTACTGTGACCTAGGGGTGGGTGGTATTTGTACTTCCTGCTATCCCTTACAGATGATTGGCTTAAGGATGATTGGAAGCCAGCCTCTAATCAAGATGAAAGAAGACTTTACTTGAACACTCTGTATTGAGTGAAGAGATTGAAAATTACTGAATGATATGTTTTCTTTAAGACTTTGTGACCACCTTGGTTATAAGTTGTTATATAATATTCTTGTGAATGTTGCACTTTAGTTTCTTGAATGTTATGCTTTAGTTTATTTCTGAATAAATAGAGAGTTCACTATACTATGTGATTAGATTGTTAAAGTTATTCACAGCAGCACTCCTCAGGAGAGCTGCTGATTGGCTTTACGTTCCCCTACGCTAAAGGAAATAAAAAAGCAAAGCAACAAACAAGTAACAAGAAACAAGTAGCAAATAACATCAACAGCAACAAAAAACCTATAAACCCCAGCATTCTTCTCACTATAGTATTTATTTGATTACAATCCACCTGGACTCTTCTTTTCCTCAGTCATTTTTTTTTTCATTCCCATTCTCATTCCAGGAAAAGTAAATCTAAATGCAAAAACAAAGGGAAAGTAAACAATCTGAATTTATTACAGCTCCAAGTGCTGGTGTCATGACCTTATACAGTAGAGGTGAAGGATCAAATGCGAAGAAATGTATGCTTCAGAAGCTAAATCTGAAGATATAACTGAAAATATCTGCTCCTCTTCAACTAATAATAATGACCATTTATATAGCAAATACTACTTGCCAGTACCTATGTTAACACTTTACAATTATTATCTTATTTGATCCTCACAACAATCTCGAGAGGTAGATTCTGTTATTATTAAGTACCTTACTGCAACTTCCATCCCACTTCCATTTTATCACGGGAAGAAAAATTGTCAGTGATATCACCCAGAAGGATGGAGAAAGTGACAACTAAGTGATTGTCACACCCACTGCCTGGACCTAATACCAGGATAGTGAAGTAAAAGTAACTCCAATAGTAATTGGCAATTAAGGTTGCTTTAAGTTTCCAATGAATTACCTGATATTCTTCTTCACAAGGTGCTGCCCAGAAACCCAGAACTACTAGGTTAAAGGACAGCCTTCTTCTAGTTTTTCTGGATGTTTAACTTCTGACCTTGGTCAGAGGTCAACCTTTCCCTCCACTTGGATTCCATAATTTTGGTCTAGATTAGAGGTGTCAAAGACATAGTCCATGGGCTACCCACAACAATGGTGGTTATGGTGGAAACCAGATTAAAATGTAATTAGGAAATATTTAATTGAATAAATAAAAAGATAATAAAAGATAAATAATACTACATTTAAAAATGAAGTTGGAGCGGCTAGGTGGCGCAGTGAGTAGAGCAATGGCCCTGGAGTCAGGAGGACCTGAGTTCAAATTTGGCCTCAGACACTTAACACAAAAACTAGCCGTGTTACCTTGGGCAAGTCACTTAACCCCAATTGCCCTCCAAAAAGCAAAAAACAAACAAAAAAAATGAAGTCACTTTGCAGCCCACAGATATCTATATCTACAGTTAATGGCTCCTGTTTCTATTCAGTTTGACACCAATGATCAAGACTACTTGACCATGCCTTTAACAGTTATCCTTTTCACTGAAAATCAGGATGTTGTTGTTATTGTGGTTGTTGCTATTGCTGTTTTTGTTCAGTTGGGTCTGACTCTTTGGGACCCCATTTGGGGTTTTCTTGGCAAAGATACTGGAGTATTTACAATTTCCTTCTCCAGCTTAACTTACAGATGAGAAAACTGAGGCAAACAGGGTGAAGGGACTTGCTCAAAGTCACATAGTTTAATAAGTGTCTGAGCTCAGATTTGAACCATGAAGAGGAGTCTTCCAGAATTCAGCCCTGACATTCTGTGCACTGAACACCTAGCTGACCAAACATCAGGACAATATAAAGTCCACTTGTCATAGATTAATAAAATCCTACTTCGAGGACTGCTTCTAATATTTACAAAATTCTGTAACCCTGGGGACATCACTAATAACTTTTTAAACCTCAATTTCCTCATCTTTAGAATAGAAATAAATCAATTCAACAAACATGTTTAGATATATGATGGGCATGGTATTGGTACCAGAAAGATGAAAAAAAAAAAATCACTGTCATTAGAAAGTGGCACCTGAATTTTTCTAGGGACAGACTTGTATTAAGATTAGTCTTGACAAAATTTGGTCCATCAGAGAATATATTTCTAAGCCCATCTAAACAATTCGATTCCTTATTGCTCTGTTTTTTTATACTAATTATTTCTTCGCCACAGTATTCTGACTTCATATGGTGCTTTGTAGTCAACAAATGAAGTACACAAGCGTTTACTAGTGATACAACAAGAGCAGAAGGAACCACTGGACAGCCAATGTATTCCACTGTTATCCTCATGACAGGAGAATTTGAAGGCCCTCAGGGGCTAAAAAGTCCCTTCATGGTGAAATTAGGGGAGGGAAATTAAAATGTCCCTCATCAGGGCATACAGAGGAAACAATAGGGACAGAATATTATCAACTCTGTGGTTTGTGAATAGATGTAATTACTATATCAAATTTTATTCACTTATTTATTTTGCTTTGTCACAAGGAAGAGATCAGTCTAATGGGGGAAAAATGGTAGAAATTACTTGTGCAAACAAAAAGACACCAATTATATTTATATATTATATACACATATGCACATATACACATATACATTATCAATTTTGTTTGGGGGGGCAAAATGTTGGGGGGTCTGTGGATAACAAATATCCTAATACACTGTTTAAGGGTGTGTGGGGGAATTAACAATTCCAGGTGTTCTTGAAGGCAATTTCAAACAATTCTGCAGAAGTCACTAAATAGAACATACCAATTGAGCGATATTTCTTCTACATATATACTCCAAATATATTTTTAAAGGGTGGGGGAAGGGGAAGGACCCAAATATATAAACATATTAATAGTAATATTTTTTTTTCTTGTAGCAAAAATTAGAAACAGACTAAATGATAAACATTGAGTAAGGATTGACCAAATTATGGTATGTGAAAGTAATTTTATTATGTAATGGAGATTTGTGACTTTAAATTCTGTCTTGCTTTTCTGTTCTTTTTCTGTGGAAATGCTTGTGTTTGCCAATTTTAGTGTAACAAAATACAAAAAAATATTTTTAAAAAAATCCTCTGTGAGAGAGACTACAAGTAATCCTTTATTCTGCTCAAAGACTTTTAATTGAATGGAAACCACCATCCAAGAAAATAAATCTAACCGTTAGGAAGTTTTTCCGTTATGTTATTGGTATATTTGTCGCTTTCAGGGTTCCACCTACTGCCTCAAGTTTGGCCCTGTGGAACCAAGGAAAACAACTTTAGCTGTTCCTCCAATGTGTCTGTTAGGTTTTATTTTATTCTTTTCATTTTCATTGCCTTTTTGTTAAAAGTATTCCTTTCTCTTTTCTGTTCACTAATTCCCTCTCTCTCTGTTTATTCTAGACAAAATTCTGCAGGTAGGACATTGTGAGGTTTAGTTGATGATGTATTAGGACTGATCTTTTCTTCCAGCATCTCTTTCTATTTCAGTTCTGTCTTCAGTCTCCTGTAGCAGCAAGCACCCCAAGCGTCCCCAGGGTTTGCTGCCAACACAGGTTCTTGGATCTGCTTTGATAAAGGAAAGCAACTCAAAATGGGTTAACAAGCTCACTTCAATCAGTCAAACATGCATCGTTTACCTAGTTCAGGGGAAAAAGGTCAGCACTCCAAACTTCAGAATATACAGACAGAATTATCAAGACAGAAACAGATCAAGTAGACAGATTTCCAAACTGTCCAACCATTACATCCATACCAAACAACATCTGGGTTTCAAAGCCAGGGGGCTCTGGACAACGGCTAGCCCAGAGTGTCATCAAATCACAGAACACTTCTCAAAGTGAGCCCCAAAACAAAGCTACACATCAGGGCTTATATAGCCTTCTCCTGGCTCAGAGAATGTAACAACCTTAAATGACTCACTGGCCAATCAAGAAGTATCTACTGAAAAACAAGCTTCCCACCCCAGGCTCCAGTTGCACTTTAGCCTAGGGGCAGGGAAGATCTTTAAATTTACATTCCCATTACATCTCCTTATTCAGTTTTAAAATAAAACCTCTAAACTAGTCCTCTGTTGTTATGTTATTGTTATTACAATATTTAATCACATAGATACCTTTTTCACCTTTTTCTATTTTCTTCTTATTTTTCCCTCCACCAGTTAATTTATTTCATTATTTGTGCATTCTTTTTTAATTCAGTTTTTCTAATTACATTGTATTTCTGTTAACTCAGGAACAACCAAAGTAAATGCCCCAATCAAATCTCTTCCCCTCACCCCCTTTATTTGGAGGGGGGTAGGGCATGGAGAAATAGTTCAAATTCTCTTCCTTGTTAGTCACTTATCATTTTTTCAGTTTTGATTATGTTCAGGTTTGCACTGTATGTCATCTTGGCCTGAATCTTGAACTCCACACATTGTTCCATTTCTTTCTGTGATTTCTAATGTGTGTAGAATAGTCATGTGTTCTTTGAATTTTTTTATTTGAAGGCCTTTCTTCTGGTTACCTGTAGAATTTGTTGCTTCTTATTGTAATTGTTAGATTTAACTACTAGCTTTTGGTTGTTTTACTTTGTTTTTCTATCTCTACAGTCAATCTATAAATTATTTAAATTGACATTTTCTTTTCTGTGTTCAGAAGTTCTGTGAAGTTTTCTTACTATGTTGCTCAGTTTTTTTTGATTTGACATGTTTTTCTGGTAGACCTACAATCCTTAAGTTGTCTCTGTATCCTGTCTTCAAGATCGATATGTCGTTCTTACATGGAGGTCACATTTTCTTTTAGAATTATTGAGCTGTCTTACTTTTTGAGCTACTTACTTTTTTACTTCCAAACTGGCCTCCACATTCGTGTATTTGTAGTTCATTTCAGTTCATTCCTTTGTTTCTTTTGTGAGATTTGACAGAATGAATTCAAGTTTGTTTGCTTGCTTGCTATTCTATCTATTAATTCAATTCTGCGGGTCATAAATTCTTCTTTACAAATTCATTTTTCTCTCTTAAACCATTTGTTGATATACTGCTTTGATTCTATGGATTACTGTGAATCTATAAGGTCTTCTGCCTCATCAGATATTGATTCTTTTCCTTTGTCTTGCAATATTCATTCAGAGATATTTGAATTTGTTTAGGGTCCTGGATTCTGTCTTTCTGTTTTGGTTTTTTTTTTTTAAAGCAATTGGGGTTAAGTAACTTGCTCAAGTTTACACAGCCAGTTATTTCTGGGTGTGGTACTAAGTATGTGAGCCTGGCTTCGATCCCAAGTCATCCCGACTCTGGGGCTGGTGCTCTTACTCACTGCACTGCTTGGCCACCCGTTCTTTTTTTTAATCTTAATGTGTGTGTGTGTGTGTGTGTGTGTAAATAGCCATCTGTGGATATATTTCTATTTTTAACATATTCCCTGGTTGTGTTCATGCTCAAGATTTTTAGCTGTTGCTTAATGCTCTCTTCTCTTACTTTCTCTCTGGTAATTTTAGTCTCTCCCCCATCTTCCAATATTGTTCACTTTGTGAATCCTTCCCCCTTGAAGGTAGATACCCCAAAAGCTAAACCTCAAAGATATCTTCATTTTTTACCGGCCTTTTTTCTCTGACCCAAGTGAAATCCAGGGTGGGGGGGGGGGGGGGGTATTGGAGGGTAAAAAATAGCCTTATTTTGGTACTAATCCTGTTACCTTCAGTTTTGGTGGAGCCTACCATATTTTAGCAATCTGCTTCATTTCTCTCTTTTCCTTACATCTCTAACTGAGCTGAATATACAGGACATGCTACTGTGCTGACCCTACAGACACAGCAAGCTTTCTACTTACCTATATCTATATCTCATCTGCACAGGGTTGACTGGGCCAATGCTTGCTGACAGAGAATTGTACAGTGGGACAACGAGTAAAGATGTGAGTTAACTGAGGTTGCATCCTCAGGATGGAACTTGCTGTGCAGACTCCAAGTACAAACCTGTGGGTTACTCATGCAGCTATACCTGAACCTTGGAAGCTGGTGGTGGGGAAGGATATTGAGTAAATTTAGGGATTAAGGATAAGCAAGGTCTTTAAGTTTTTGTATGTAGCTGGAATTACTAAAAAATCTTATACATAATTCTAATTTTGGAGAGGTCTGATTTTTCATGAGGGCTAGAGAAATTTTCTGTTCTCCATTTTGTTGGTCATGGGATATCTTCCTGTTCCACTGCAAAAAGTTTCAGCATTACTGCTAGACATACTAGACTCTTATTTTTTTTTCCTTTTTAAATCGTTAGCTTCTAAAGAATGTTGCCTATGTACTCAAAAACAAGGCCTTTTAAGAATCAGGATACCTATTTATTCATGTAAGATATTGATAGAAGATCTAAAATTCCTCACTATAATCAATCTACTCCTGTCATAGAAATATTTTTCCTAGTAGTCATAAGAACATAGAATTAGAGCTGAAAGAACATTTAGAAGCCCCTGGCCACTATACCTTCATTTTACAGATGCAGAAAATGAGGCCCAAGGGGTAAGTGATTTGCTCAGGGTAATGCAGCTAGTAATTGGCAGTTCTTGAAACTCTACGATTAATTATTCATTTCTTTGTGCTGATCTGGGGCTGAGGACCATTAGGTACACTCCTACTCACTCTGATCTTGGGGAAAGTTTCTCTTCCACAAAAGACTTCTTTAAATGGAAATACACCTGTGAGGGCTAAAAGTCTCTAACACTTAAATGTGGAGAAAAAAAGTTTATCAGTTCACTTCCCTTCTTGACCTGGGATATTGGAGTAAAGGACAGTTGTGCTGGTGGATTTAGAGGATAGGAGAAGATTTTCAAGAGCACATTTGATATCTTTAAATTTCTGTCTGGCTCTACATAAAACATTTCTAAAAATTCTAAAGCTCTCCCCCCTCCCTTCACCCTTAACCACTCTGCCATTACCTGTCCTTGGAGTCTAGTGTGGCATAATCCTTAGTTCCTACTTTTATATCTTAAAACATTCAGGTTTTCACTATCTTCTTCTAACCAGCTTTGGCCCCACCCTTCCAGGACTATTCAATATTCTTCTTCCATAAACTATAGTCATTCAGACTCTAATCCTGTAAGGCAAAAGCTTAGCTTTGATTATAGATGTGCTGACCTGCTCGAAACTCTCAAATTCCAACTACTTTCTTTTGAAAGAAAGTTTATTAAACTTCAAGTGAATTGCAATTTCAGCCATCTCTCTTTATCTAGGGGAAAGTGAAAATAAGTGATGTCCAGTTAGGTTAAGCGGGTTGAAGAGGCTATTTAATTTTCTAGGAATGTGACCTGTGGTCTCATTTCATTTCAGAGTGTCTAGAATGTATTTTTTTTTTATGTTTCTCACAGACTAAGTCTGATAACTTTTCCCATGATACCTAAAGCTTTGGGGGAGCATCCCAAGGAATCCAAATTTTAGCAGTATACACTGAATTTTAATGGTGATACAAGAATCAATCATGCAGGCCCTGAATGCCTGCTGTGTTCTAAAAGACTTGTCTTCTTACATTAACTGTCACTGGATTAATAATAAAAGGATTGGAGAAAGAAAAGAGAAGAATCTAAATTGTAAAATGCTGTATATTTAAATTTTATTTGTCTATTTGCCTTTGGTCTCCATGTAAATAACTGAAGGAAGTCTTATGCCCATCAATGACCATCAGTATCCCTTAGATTATATAAAGAGAGAATTAGGGCAGACATTCCTTTTCATTTCTAACAAGAAAAGCAATTGCCTTGAAATCATGGATGAGTGACTCTTTACTGTGCAAATAAGTGAAGCCAAGTAAGTTCCAAGCAAATATTTTCTACGTTTGACTTTAGCAATTCTTTTTTTTTTCTTTTGTTCACCTTTAACTCAACACTTACTGAGACACTATTGGTTCTAATGAAGCAGAACGGAAGATAATGCTGTTCCAAGAGTGGAAGAGAGTCTAAAGTTAAAAAAAAAACAAAACTTAAAGCATTCCAGGTTCCTGTGTACATACATATACATATTTACAATTGAAAAATGATGAGTAAGAAAGAGACAAAACATTAATCCCTAGTTCATTGGATACATTCACTCTTTTGCTATTGAGAGAGGGAAGACATATAGGGGCACTCTCTTGCTAAGAAGTCTCCTTCCTCTAAATCCAAAGTAGTTAGGTTATAAATTCCTTGAGGGTAGAGTGTGTTCTGCCTCTTTTTTTGTATTCTCAGACAGCACAGTGTTTGGCACATAGTAGGTGCTTGATAAAAATGTTTATTGATTGATTAGCTTTCCCCAAACTGGCTTATACATAGTGATGATACTTGTTTGTTTTTGTCTTCTATGAAAATGCCATGGAAATAGTCATATTCACACATGAAGATGATTTTAGTTTCCTTCCCCCACAAATATTTGGACTGAAATATTGAAAATAAATTCATTATTCACATAGCATTTAAGTATACCTTATTTATTTTTAATTTATTTCTTTCCTATCTGGGCCATAAGGTGGCACAATGAATAGAGGACTGGGTCTGGAGTCTAGAAAGAGACCGGAATAAGCATTTATATAACACCTACTATACTCTAGGTGCCATGATACATGTTTCATATATATATATATATATATATGTTATCTCATTTCATCCTCAGAATATCCCTGGGAGGTAAGTGCTATTACTGTACTACATTTTATACTTGAGGAAACAGAACCAAAAAAAGATAAAGGTAAATGACTTGCCCGGGGTCACACAGCTAATACATCTCAGAGGCCACAGGCCCAACCCTCGATCCATTGAGCCACCAGGTACTCTGGTTTATTCCCTTCCCCTGACTCTTTTCCCCTTCTACACAGATAGCAAGTATTTTGAGGTAGGATTGGAACTCAGGTTTTTCTGTCTCCAAGAGCATCATTCCTTTCAATGTACTAAGACAAAGTCATTCTTGTCCTATGCTTCTAATAATTCTGCAAGAGTTATTGGCACATGGGGCAGCCAGGTGGCATAGCGAGTAAGGGCACCGGCCCCAGAGTCAGGATGACCTGGGATCGAATCTGGGCTCAGATACTTAGCACCACACCCAGAAATAACTGGCTGTGTAAGCTTAAGCAAGTTACTTAACTCCAATTGCTTTAAAAAAAAATAAAAGAGTTATCGGCACATCCAAAACCTATTAGTGAACTGGCCAAAGACTTGAGCCATAAAAGAGGAGCATGAGAAACCAGTAAATTCATCCTGCAGCAAACTTAGAGGAACACTGGGGAGGGTGAAATGAAAGAAAAGGTAGCAATATTTTTTCAAATTTAAGGAGATCTTCCTCAGTATGTCTGTCACTTGATTCATGAAATCTGCAAGGTCAGGATGATATATGTACACACATATATACATATATGTATATATATTTATTTATTGAGTGGGTGCATATTTTGTTACTTATTTGTTTTCAATCCTGTCTAACTCTTTGTGATCCCATTTGGGGTTTTCTTGGTAAAAATATTGAGTGGTTTGTCATTTCTTCTTCAGGTCATTTGATAGATGAGGAAACTAAGGCAGACAGGGGTAAGTGACTTGCCCAGAGTCACATAACTAGTCAATGACCAAGGTTAGATTTGAATACAAGAAGAGGAGTCTTCCTTACTCCATGCCTAACACTCTATTTACTGTGCCACTTAGCTGCCCCCATGAACGCATATAATGATTTTATTTTGAATGTGCTTAGATGAAAAATGCATTTAATACCTTAAATCAATAATCATTTAAGCACCTATGTACCCAGCATGGTGAACAAATCAATCAATCTCTTACCTAAAGGAGCTCACATTTCATTTATGGGGCAGAGCAGGTGGGAGAAGGATCATTCAAAAAATATATAAATGTAAACAAATACAAGCAAAAACATGTAAAGCTTATATTAGCCAAACATTTTTTTCAATAATGGAAAAGAAGTCATCAAATTCCCTTTCTCTGTGGTTGTTGTTGTCTGTTCTTAATTTTGAAGAGGACTCGACATCACAGATGATACCTTGACTAGTGTGAATCAGATTTAAGTGATAAAATTGCACATAGCACTCAGCCTCACTCTCTTCCAGAGTAATTGAAGTCCAGTGGCAAGCCAAAAGGGAATGTGATTGGTTATGGCCCAGGACATCTTCCATGTCTGACCAAGCCCTAAGTGTTCCACAGCATCTGCTTGACCTGTCTTCATGGCCACTGGAATGAATTGTTCTCATCTGCCCATTCTCCTGTGGGAAACTTTCACATGCTTGGTGTACATGCCCACCTAATTCACCAAAGGGTTTGAGGACCACAGATTACTCTCAATTTGGTTTACTCTGAAACAGTTTAACTGGGGTTTGGCTGCTGCATATGCTACAACTTCGAGCCACAGGTGAGAGTTAAGTGCCAGGTAGACACTAAAGGTAGATAAGTAGCCCTGAAATGGGTTTTCAGCATGTCCTCAAAGCAGAGGCACTAGTTCCCCTTGAACACCCCTCATACCCCACTCTTAGATTAAAAGCTATCTTCCTTTCTCTAGATTCTAGCCAGAGTCTTGCTTCTCAACACTAACAACAAAAATCATCATGACATAGTGGAATGGTTATTGAACTTGGAGTCCAAAATCTAGGTTGGATTCCTGGTTCTTCCAGAATGGTCAAGTTGCTTAATCTCTCTGATACTTAGCTACTAGAAAAATTGAGATAATAATCTTGCTGCTTATTTCCTAGTTTTACTTATATAGAAAGTGTTTTGTGAACCTTAAATGCTATGGGATCTTTTATCTATATCTTAATATATGTGGAAATAGTAGCCTTTAAGTCGAAAAATGTGTTACAGCCACTAACTGATTGTTCCATTCATATGAGTAGCCGAGAAGGAAATTTGAGATTGTTAGCATCCAACATGTATGCTTGGTAATTCTTGTGAACTGACTTGTCAATTGGTATAGAATGAATGGGAATGAATCCTCATTTTACTCCATCAGAGAAGAAGGGATAAAAACCTTACATTGCCTGCTAAACATCCAAAAATAAGATGAAAAGTTTGAAAAAAGTGCTTTCATTTGGTCTATTTCCTGGGCCAGAAGAGAGAAAGTAAAAAGTAACAAATTGCCCAATCTATTTAGGCTTCAGTAATTGAAATAGCTCTGTATTTTGTAATTCTGCCAACTAGCACATTATGCTTTTAAGATCTCGGCTTGATTATTAGCTACCATAAAAACAAGGTGCCATCTTGACATTGTTTGAAATTTGCTAGCAAAGTTAGTGTTTTTACAGGAAGACAATTCCTGTTAGCAGGTAAGGTTATGCACAGGGCTAAATGTTCCTTTATTTCATTTACTTTAACTCATCAATGTGTTTTACAAAACTAAGTCAATTGTTTCATACTCAAGTAGAATAAAATTGTTTTTTTTTAATGAAATGGGTTAAGATCGAGGCAATAAAATATAATAGGAAAGTGCATAGGACATAGAGTAAGGATTTCGAGTGTTGGTTCTGTCACTTACCAGATATGTGACCAAGCATTATTTGCACTATAGGATAGCAGTGATGAAGATAAGAAATTCATTCTCCCCAAGATGGCAACCTGAGACAGAGACATTCTACACCCTATGCAACAGCTCTGGTACTGAACAAGATTTATTGGGATGTCCAAAAAATATGAAAAATTGGGTAACTGGTGAGGGGAAATCTTTGCAAAAAACTCTGGAGAAATAGGGAATCACGCAACAATTGAGGACAGAGTCACCAAAACCCTCACTTGGACAGCTCAGTCATCAACATTGCATAAACACTTAGACAGGAAAAACATTGACACAAGTATTTTCTGGATGAAACTGGAAAACTGTTAAAATAGACATGGGGATAAAGGTCAAAGTGACTTTTCTTTCACAGGACAGAGTCAACTTGAACATTTGGCCACTTCCCCCTGAAAAAGAAAAGTTCCCCCCTCCCTTTTTTCACATCATCATTGGAATGCAAGGGCTGCTGCTGGAAATTTTTCCTTAAAAAAAATAACAAATCCAAGGAGCCCAGGGTCTTCTGCACAGCATTATTAAGAGCTTCTATATTATTTCCACTTTAAGGACCAATTAGAGTCTTAATTTGGGTGAAACTTAAGTCACACAGTTTCATCCTAAAAAGTCTATTGATGATTATCCCAAGCAATTTATTCTAGAATCACAACAGTATGAAAAAGCTGTTATTAGGAGCAATTATCAAACTAAGAGGAATAGGTATTACTCTTTTTTTTTAAGGGGGGGGGCTCAAAAGTGAAATCTGTAATGGAAGTAAGTAGCATGGGGAGAGCAGGGGCAGAGGAATACAACATGACTCATTATTAGTGTATTTCAGTGAAACCAGAAAGGAAAAGATCAGACAATATGCAGAAAATGTCGGAGAATGTTCAGTTGGGTTTTTCCCCTTTTGAAATGAGAATAATGGACAGCTACAACCCCACAAAGTTACACTGCCAGAGGAAGATTCTTGCCCTGAGTGAAGGTAGGAATTTCAGCAGTTCATTTGCATATGATCAATGATTGCCTTAAAATTATAGGCTGATGATAATCACCGGTAGGCTCCATGAGAAGCTAGGACTCTTTTTTCTTATAATACTTTTAGAAATAGGAAGGGCATCATATTAATTCTCCTTGATATTTCATTAGTTTTGTGTCACTCATTCTGTTAGTTATGTGCTATTTCGCATGAGAGTCAGTGACACAAAACTAATTTCTTGTCGTGCACTTTTTATGGTGCTCATGAATTGTCCCCCATTAGGGAAAATGGCCTGAATTTTTTATTGGTTTATTCTGAATGAATGATTATGTTGAAACGATTCACTTTGTAATGGTTGCCAATAAGATACTCTCATGAAAGGGATGTGCAGGCCAAAAGAGATCCATGGTCCATCGAACTTTGTAGAGTTTGACTGTCTACTTTACAAAGCAAATCATTTATTCTTTACTCAGGTAGAAGAAAGAAATGATAAGCAAACTGAGGTAAATGGAGATTAGATGATTTTTTGCCCAAGGTCATGCAGTTGAACCAGAGAAACCCAACATCTTTGCTCCAGTTCTAGAGTTCTTTTCACCATATCACAAAATAAACCAGAATATACTCAGTCCATCTTCTGTGCATTATACTCCTCCAAATTTACCTCTTTTTAGGATAGATAGCAGATTTGTGAAAATAATGCATGCTAGATTTTGGGCTAAATGACATTTCCCAGAGCTTTTGTCATTATACTCTGGGAATAACATTCTCTTTTGCTCTTCTTTCAGACTTACCACCACTTAGGTAACTATAATTAATCAGGAAAGATAGATGGGTTACTTTTTCCATCTGAAAGTAAATGAAAACAGAAAGCAGGCAGGGGGGGGGGGGGGGGGGCAGGGGCAGGACATTTTTTAACTGGGGAAAAGAAAATCCATTTGGCCCAGTGCAAAAACTCACAAATTTGTGATGTTTTGTGTTTCACACTCAACTTGAATCTTCTGGGATTTGAATTCTGTTTTTGCTTGGCAAGAGACAACTTGTTTCTTCAAATAAAAACATCTTTAAAAGGCTCAGGAGGTTTTATGGACATCAAATTGCTCTTATAAAAATCCATTTGGATGATTTAATTGTAAATGAGTGAAAAACATATGAATTTCATTTTGTTCAGACCACACATGGGTTTAAATATTAGAGTAGAAATTTGCTTCATAAAATTTCCTTTAGAATCTTATTGAACCCTGTACTGGGCAAATAGGTAGATAAATTTCTGCCAATTTCAAATTGTATTTTTTTTTCTTGTCTATTCTGAAGTCATTCCCTAAAAAGGGTCAGGGTGCATTGTAGGGAACTTTCCAATTTGGGATAAGCTTTTTGTTGATGACTTTCTACTTTGGATGTGAGGTAACTTTTCACAAACATCATTTGATGATCAATAGAGTACATCTGAAGTTCAGTAGTCACATGCAAGGCCTTCTGAAACTGTCTATCACATTATCCTTCCTGACATCCCCATGGTGAAGTCTTTTATATCTCTGTGTATTTTTTTCCTGACTTTACATAGAAAGGTCAGTACGTAAAAAAGATTTCAAATCCAATTTCAAAAGAAAATTCAGCTCCATAATATTGTTTTGTACTAGAAGGATAAACACATTAGCTACTCTACACTTAACCTTCAATTATATGATAATTCAATTCAATTTGGTCCTTTTTGGAGGAAGAAGGAATGACTTACAGGAAGAGAGGGAAACGTTAACCATCCATTTTATGGTCTTTGGTTTATCTAACAAATGGAAATGTACATCTGCAAATTGTCCAAGTTAAATATATAATCCTTAAAAAAAAAATTACAAATGAGCACTCCTGCCATGCTACCCACTTAGAAGAAGCCACATGAGGGCAACTATAAGAATACAATCACATAGCAAATCTTTTAATGCTTTGTATTTGTTTTGGCTTCAATGACATAAATGAGATCAATATAAAAAGAATAGCCTAAACATATATGGCACTAATTAGTTTCACTATGATTATGCCTTATATGCAAATTTCTATTTGACAGCAACTTTATAAGAGATATGTCAAAAAGGATCTTAAAATTATAAAGGGTCACACATGGAAAGATACTATTAAAATGTTTATCGTACCTCTCCTACCTCTTGCTTTGTCTGGTACAATTTTCATTCAAATAAATGAATGATGTAAAGATAAATGATGCATAAATAAACATTTATGAAACATTTACTATATGTCATGCACTAGAATCAAATAATAGAAAAGCAAGAATATAAGACAGTACTTCTCTTCAAGGGGTTTCGATTCTGATGGAGTCCAACATAGAAAGGGTTGTTGCAAATGTCAGAACAGGAGAGTGGGGTGGAGACATGTTTCAGAATTAGTGGCTATGAAATAATAGGAGTCCTGGTTTTAGAACAGATGAGGGGAAATCATACCAACAGATCTCAGGGTGGTTTCTGGTGTGGAGTTCAAGTTTCCAATGGATATTTTAGCTTTTTAGAGAAAGATTCTATTAAACACACAAGGAGAAGGAAGATACTTTTTTGCTATTATTACATACATACATACATACATACATACATACATATATATATATACATATAAAAGGGGTAGCTTGTGAATGACATAGCTGGAATTGAAATAAAGAATAATTCACTTGAAGATTATAATAAGCTTTCAAGCACATTCCTTACTTTTAAAATTGTATTTCTTTATTATAAAAGGGAAAACAATGAATACTAAGTCTAGATAAAGAAAAGTAGTAGCTGGACAATTGGCTGCTAATGACCCCAGAGTACCACTAATAATTAACAATAACAAGAACTTCTTTTTCATTTTAATTAGGCATTTTGCACGTTTCCTCCTCTTCATATAGGAGTCAGCTGCTAACAGTGTCATTAATCATGTAATTTCAAATGAATGTGAATCCAGTGTTGTTATTTCACCCAAAATGCAGAAGAAATATCTGTGCAAAATGGGAGTTAGTATAGAAATCACTAGGGGGAGAAACTATTACACATTTTACTTTGAAATGAACAATGCAAGACAATTAAGAGAGTCAAATTAAATTAAATTCATTAAACTGCTGGGCCAAGAGAGCTAATCAAACCCTTTGAAATGGTGATTTTTAAAAATGTCAAGTGTCCCTTCTTACAGTATTTTAGAAATTCAAGATAAAGCATGGCATAGTGCAAAAAGCAACATATTTGGAGTCAAAGGAACAAGTTTTGAATTTCTTCTCCACTTCCTAGCTGTGTGGCCTTGACTTAGTTAATAAACAACTCTGGGATGCAGTTTCCTCATCTGTGAACTCAAAGTCTCATAGACTCATAGATTTCAGTATGAGAGGCATTTTGGTAGTCATCTCCAACTCCCTCACTTTACAAAGAGGCCAAAGATCTTCAGGAGAGGAAAGTCTTTCCCAAGGTCACAGATGATATAAGTGCAGGATTGAGACTTGAATCCAAGTACCCTGAGGACAAATCCAATATTCTTTCCTCCACCCCTCTCCATTCCCATGGTGTGTCTCAGACTCAACATGTCAAAAACAGAACTGATTATTTTCCCATCAAACCCACTCCTTTTCTGAAATTCCTTTTTACTGTCAAAGACACTATCATCAGTCATAACTTTGACATCGTGATTGATTCCTCCCTCTTAGCCACCAAGTTCTTACTGGAGTTTGCTTTAAAAAAAAATATTTCCAGGACATCCCTCATGTCCAACCCCTTCTCTCTACTCATACAGCCCTAGGTAAGCTACTTCTCACTTCTCACTTGAACTATGGCAATGTCTCCTAATTCAAGGGTTCTTAACTTTTCTTAGGTCATGAATCCCTTTGGAAGACTATTGAACCTCTTCTCAAAATCATGTATAGAAGTAGGATTATAAGGGAAATATTCATAATAAAATACAAATATCAATATATTATATAAAATAAGGTCATAGACCCTAGGTTAAGACCTATGATCTTAACTTCCCTCCTTGACTTAGGTCTCTCCTCTCTCCATTCTATCCTGTATAAAGATGCCAATGTGTTTTCCCTATAGCCTAAATTTGATCATTTCAATCCCCTTCTGAATAAATTACAATAGTGCCCTAATATCTCCAGAATCAAATACAAACTCTTCTGTTGGGCTGCTCATTCTCTTTACAAACTGTCCTTCACATGTAGAGTCCAACGTGGTTTTCCTACTCTTTCACACACACATCAATACATTTCCTATCTCTAACATGTTTTCACTCTATCATCCACCATTCTCGGAATGTACTTCCTTTTCATTTGTTGTTGTTTTTGATTCTTCACGACCCCATTTGGGGGGACTTCTTGGCAAAAATACCGGAGTGGTTTACCATTTCCTTTTCCAGCTCATTTTACAGATGAAGAAAGTGAAATGGCAGGGTTAAGTGACTTGCCAGGGTCACATGCTAGCAAGTAAGTATCTGAGGATGGATTTGAACTCAGGTTCTCCTGACTCCAGGACTATACATGTCAGCTCCTAGTTGCCCCTCATCATTGCACCTCTAAGGATACTTAGTTTCAAGTGCTCAGGTCCCATATTCTATAGGAAGCCTTCTCTAGCAATTAGTGCCTTGACTTTGAATTCTTTTGCATCTCTTTCAAGGGCAGGGAGACCACAAGTGGCCTTCTAGGTCCTTGGGTGCAGTCTTTTGACTGAGTTCAAGTTTTACAGAACAAATCCTTTTACTAAGGTGATTTGTTCTGTGAAGTTTGAATTCAATTAAAGTGCTCATAGATTCTATTTTCTATATTGTCATACATACACAAGAAGTTGTCTTCATACATAAAATATAAGCTTCTTGGGGGCCAAAGCTTTTCTCACCTTTGCCTTTGCATCTTTATTGCTTAGCACACAAATAGGTGCTTAATAAATACTTATTAATAGACTGACAAGGGGATTGGACTAACTCTCTTTATGCTCTAACTCTGTGATTCTTTGATGGTAAATATTGGTACTTTAGGGAGTCAATTTGTGAATCGTGGCCAGAAAATGGATTTGTGAAAAATTTAGAACTTAGGCTCCAGCCTCACATATAGTCACCAATTTTAAACTTGTGTTATTATTCATTTCAAGTGCTTGAATATCAAAGATAAACCACTGTAGACTCCATGTGCACTGTTCAATTCACTTCTCTTTTTCTCTCTTTAATGTCTTTTTAAAGTATGGATTCTTTATTTGAAATTTATTGGGTTATGAGACTCTGACCTTACCTCTACTATTTTTTAGAAGGAAAGTTATTATACAAAGCCCAACTTATTTCTTTTTGTGCCCAGAAGATTACAGCAGATGTTCATTTAATGATGGAAAAGGATTCATGGATTTAGTAAGTTCGATTCCTGTGAAATTTGTATGTCATTATTTGGGGGCTTTGTTTTCTCGCATTTCAGTAAAAGCACTCCTGAAGATCCTGGACTTTTGAGTTTGGTATACTTATATCAAATTATAATACACTAGAAATAGTCATGAAAGTGACAGATTGTTAAGGTATCTTTTTTGTTGTTATTGCTAAAACTAAAAGCAAAATTTGAAAGATAATTGAAAGACAATGGAATGTGTAAGGGATTTGTGGACCTGAAATTTTAGCCAAGAATTGAAACAAAATAATGGGAAATTCACACTTAGCAAACAGATAACTTTTAAAAATTGAACCAGCTTAGCTTATTGAGGCACAGAAGATCAGAGGGATGGGGACTCTAGCCTGAGGAAGTTATAAATGCTTCTTGACTGACTGACTGACTGACTGACTGTAATGGATGCCCTGTAAGTTTATGTATAATGTGATCTCCATCCCCAATCACAAAATATACTGAACCAAGGTGTTGAAATTACTCTACTTGTGAAAAAGGGCTGGGGAGTTGCTCTGTATGTGTGTGTGTGTGTCATGTGTGTGATAATACATGTGTAGTGATAAATAAACAGCATTCTGAGTTCTTTAAGAGAGAAATGCATAATTTTTAGAAAACAGTAGGGAAGCTAAGTGGGGCTGAGCTAGAAACTGAGGAAAAGATCCTTAGACTAGTGTTTGTAATGGATTTTCTAGATATAAAGAGGCTGTGAGTGAGACAAATATTAACCAAATTATTAGAAGATATCAGAATTCATATATAGCAAGGTTTCACAGGGATGCCCACACATTCGTAGCCAAATGGGTCAGTTTCCCTTCAACCTGCTTCTTAACTTATTCTCATTCTCCTTTTTCATTATACATTCTAGGGTGAGCTAGGGATATATTTAAATATTTTCTCATGAATAACATTGTGACTTTTATCCACTGAATTAATTTACTCAGATCTTTCTTCTATATTTATTAAATATCAATTAATTAACTAGAAAAATTTTCTCTCCAATAGTTTACAAATTATCCATGCATAATATATAACATATATTATACTCACATATACATGTATACACTTAAGTATTTATGACTAATGATGAAGATAGATAGACAATACTCCCGGTCTTCTAGAATTGGCTTAATATTAAAGTTGCTTGGTATATAATTAATTAGTAATGTAATCAATAATAATTCAAAGACATAAGTAATTGTTTACCATATTTCAGATGTAAGAAAAATCCCAGTCAGAGTCACCTCTAACCATCAAGGTAATTGCAGATGACCTCCTCACTGATAAAAACATAACTCATTCAAGTAATAACACTTCTCAAGAATTTTCTTCATCTTCTTCATAAGATCAAGGTTAAAACAGCCCCATCAGGAAAGTAGGATTCTCTATTTTCTTTCTATCTTCTTCATCCATGATAAGAAAACAATAGTACCCATTGATTTTGTCCAATCCATTATTCTGAGCAATCTCTCCAAACTGACAATTACCACTGCCAATTCAACAATATTTCAATTGATTTTTAAAGATACAGTAACTGTATCTATAGTCTCTATGGTACTGATTATTTTTTTTTAAAGGAAAAAGATAAAAAGAAAAAAAAACAGTGTTACACAGGAAAGGATTAAAAAAGTTGAAATACAGTAAAGGAGACAGGTATAGTAATATATAGTATATAGATAGCAAAGGAGACAGAAGAAGGAATACCAAAGCATCGTTACAGAAGAGAAAGTAGGTTACATTTAAAGGAAAAAACACCTCAAACAGACAGTTATCATCATTCTCATCCTCTATTCACTGATTATGGTAGCAGTTTTTAGCTCAACGAACTTTCTTTATTCTGCTTAAAGCTATTTAGTTTATGGCAAAAAGTACATGGTAGGGAGGAGAGGGCATGTTGTAATTCCCATTACTATGAAATTGGAGAGAGCTCCCCTTCACACTTACACCATACTCTGTCATCTGGAAATTAAGAAAATGAACTGAAAGCTAAGCAAAACATTAGCAACCGATCAAAAATTGGAAATAAGTTATACCAATACAGTATGAACAACAGTTCATTATATATTTATACTTCTTATATAATTCTACCTCTGAATTAATTTCCCTATGAACTAGGCATTGAGGACACTACCCAACAGTTACATTTCTCGAGGGCTATTCCTTTGAAATTTTTGCCTTGTGCTTTGATTTCATAATTGAACTTTTTGATCTTTAACGTTTTGGCTTTTATATTCTACATCCTCCCATGCCTTGAACCAAAGAATATATTTTACCATTATATATCCCCTCCCCTTGTTAACGAAGGATTTATATTATGCAGTTGAGAAATGTCAGTACTGTATCTCTATATCATATTTTTCTATTAGCAATTTTACTTGGAAACTCATTATTCAACTTGCTTATTCATAGGAAATGGGATTTTTCCATATGCCCACTGTCTAGGTCTCTGCACTTTTGAACTATGAAAGAAAGCACTTGCATTTTTTTAACTGAAAATTCATAAATCAAAGGAATACTGAGGTCATTAGATATGACCAAAGTCTATGCTAAAATTCCAGGGAAGTAATTGCTCAAGAAAACAACTGAGAAATTATTAAGAAGAAAAACTCACTAATGGAATTTCTTATATTATTTATTATGCCTTTATAATAAATTATTTGACTGGATCAAGTTGCATTGATGTCATCACTTTTCCAATAAAACAATTGATTTTTGTTTTAAAAAAATAGAATCGACAAAACAAAACACAGTCCACATTAAGCATGTCCAGGCTTTTTGGTTTCACAAGTATCATTATAAAATACCTCAGAGTTATAAAAGCATTGAGAATGTTGGCATGGGGATGAGTACACGAAGAGTCTATTTTCTTTGAAGAAATCTGTTTTCCTATATTACCACAACAGTTAATTTTTGAAATAGTTTCTAACCAAGCACAAAATGTGCTCATCAATACTTGATGCCTTTGTTAATAAATAGATTAATTAGCTTGACCTTTTAGTCAAACACCTGGAATAATCTTATCTTTTGTAAATCACATAATTTCATCCAAGTGCTGACTTAAGAGCAAATGACTATATATCAATAATTGTTTTCATAATGGCGTTTTGTTTGCTAAACATTTTAGAATCATTTTCATCACTTATTTCTCACAACAGAACTTGGAGAACTTCTGACCATATCTTCATTGATTACTCTACCACCTCTGCCATAATTAAATAGACTCTCTTTTCATTGGCATTTGCAGAGGTGGATTTTTCCATAGAATGAGGAACAAGGAAGATTGTTTTTCAATTTGATTATTTCTTTCTTGGCAATAGAGATATCAAGAAATCAGTGACAAAGAGTAGCCCTGATTGAGCAAAACAGAACCACAATATCTTGATCATTCCTAAATATTTGGGATCATTTCGCATATTTTGCAACTCAACTTGGTCACCAATCCTACATTAAAATAATATGAAGAGTGCCAGAAGATGACTTCTGTGGGGGTAGAACATACCTGGTATATCAAAACAACAATAAAAGTGTAAAATAAAATTATGTTCATTATGAGCAAATAAAAAGAGACATGCCCTCAAAATACAAAATGTTTCCCAATGAAAACAAAATGTTGTGTAATGAACTTATTATCATTAGTCCTGTCCAACCAACTCCACTTCTAGGGAAAACATTTTGGTAGGCTTATCTCTCTAGGGTTGACTACAGAAGATCCTCTCTTGTTCCACCAAATACCACTAAAGAGTGCAAGAAGATAAAGAGGTTAGGGACAGTGGTGAAAATAGGAATTATTCTTGAAACATAAAGATGTGGGTAGGTGAACTTTCTCAATTTCAATGCCAAACAACAAATTTAGCTTTCAAGAGCTCATCATGTCCATGACATAAAGTGATACTCTATTTTATTTTATTTTATTTTTATTTATTTATTTTTTTTTAAGCAATTGGGGTTAAGTAACTTGCTCAAGGTTACACGGCCAGTTATTTCTGGGTGTGGTGCTGAGTATCTGAGCCCGGGATTTGATCTCCAGGTCGTCCCAACACTGGAGCCGGTGCTCTTACTCGCTGTGCTACCTGGCCGCCCCAAAGTGATACTCTATTAAAGTTGTAGAAGCAAAAAATTTATATAGAGCATTGGGGGAGTTAAAAGGATTAATGCTTTTAAAAATATATTTATGGAGCCTTCCCTATAGAAATGTATAATATGCACATAATGACTTGGAAAATGCCATGGTATCGATGCCAATTCATGATATCAATGCCCAGATTCACTTGTTTCATACCAGTTTTCTGTGCTAGATTTGGAATGAAGAACACATGATTTGAATCCTCAGACACTTAATAGCACTTGCATTCAAGACAAGTCACTTAACCTAGCTCAGTCTCAGTTTCTTAATCTGATGAATGGGAGTAATAATAGCCCCTACTTGTTTTGGTTATTGGGCAAGTCAAATAAGATAACATATATAAAATACTTTTCAGAACTTAAGGTGCCATTTAGATGTTAGTTACTATCAATTGGAAAAGAGATCCATGTGTTTTAATTCTGTGTCTATTTTAACTTGACATTTTTTACATATTTTCTGGGACCAAAAAGGTAGGTCATGACCGGGTGTGGGTAAAGAAGGCATGTGTGTTATATATGTTTGTGTGCTTGTGTGTGTGTGTGTACATGTGCATGTGTATAGGTACATACACACATATACATATGCATAAGCACATACATACGTGTGTATATGTATATAAAGTATCCTGCTGAAGTCATTCCCCTTCCCCAAAGTCAAGTTCTCTTCAGAGATAGTAAGTTCTTTAGGATCATATACTTTGTCCAAAAGGAACCTTTCCTGAATGCCTTCTCCTTTAGAAATAATCTCTTTCCTTGAGTCTCTCACAATATTCTGCATACCTGTCCAACATATGTATATTAAAGTTTTATTACTGCTATTCATTTATGTGTTTTGTATATTCTTAAGTTGCAAAATCTTTGAGTGTTTCATTTTCTCAATCTGGTATCCCCAGTGCACTGGATTTAACCAAAAAATAACATTTATCTTTCGGCTAATGAAATTCACTCTTTCCTAGAATCTTTATACCTCCTGGATTTCATCTTTTAATTCTGAATTAGAACAAATCACATTATGTCTTGATTTGAATTATATTATCAACTATTGTTAACCTGGTGCTAAAGTAAGAATTCAAAGACAAGAATTCAATCAAATGACTGATAAAGGAAGATCCATCATATCAATGATTGACATTCACATAGTATACTTTGTCAGCCAGTCCATCTTATTTGGTTATTGAGATTAAGATAGCTAGTGCAGTCACAGTATACTGAAAGCAATCTTTCTATTTAGGTTGCCCTAATGACCTGAATCAATCAACTTTGTGGGTATTTAGTGTCACCCATGCTTCAGTTAGGGGTTAGACTAGATGACCTCTTCCAAATTTAAAAGACTATAATTGTGTGACAAACTATGTGGCAAAGAAGCCTTGTTATGATTGAAAAATAAGAATCAACAGAGAAATACCAATTCAGTCTAATTACCCAATCCTAGAGTTGAAGTTTAAAGTTTTCACATGAAAACCTCATGCTGCATAATGTCGGTAGCTATCAGTTACTAGATAATATTGCAATTACTAGATGATCAATAACTTACCAAGGCCATTCAGGTTGAAGATAGAGAAATATTTACTATCCTTTTTTTAATTTTAAAAAAGAAGAAAAAATGGTCTTCCCACCATCTTTTATCAATCAAGTAAAAGAGAATGTATCAGAGTTTGAGCCGTTATTTGAAGATTCACATAATAACCCACTGACTCCATGAATCTTCATTATGGAAAAAAAAAAAACAGCAACCATAACAACAGCAGTAGCAGCAGCAACAAAAGTAATGACAAGATACAGCATTTCTAGAGCACTCAAGGTCGCTAAAGTGGTTTACACATGTTATCGCATTTTATCCTCCCATGAGTCCTGGCAGGTAGGTGCTATTATATCCCCATTTTACAGATGAGGGAATTTAAGCAATTAAAGTGACTTGCTCATATTACACAGCTAATAAAGCTTTGAGGCCATATTTGAACTCAGGTCTGTAATGGGAATGTAAACTTAAGATCTTCCCTGCCCCTAGGCCCTTTGATAGGCTTAAGTACACGTGGAGCCTGTGGGTGGAAGCTTGTTTTTCAGGAGATACTTTGTGATTGGGCAGTGGGTCAAGAGGGCTGTTATATTCTCTGAGCCAGGTGAAGGCTATATAAACCCTGATGGAAGGCTTTGTTTTGGGGCTCACTTTGAGAAGTGTGTGATTTGACCAGATGAGACTCTGGGCAGCTGTCGAGAGTCCACCACCTTTGAAAAACCCAGATGTTGATGCTTCCCTCTCTGGTAACTGACTAGGTATGAATGTAATGGTCAGACGGTTGGAGGCCTGTCTGCTTGAAATGTTTCTCTGTCTCGTAACTTCTGCTTGTAACCTGTCTGCATATTCTGAAGTTCAGGGTGCTGACTTTTTCCCTTGAACTAGGTACATGATATGTTTGGTTGATTAAAGCAATATTGTTAACCTATTTTGAGTTGCTTTCCTTTAGAAAAACAGATCTAAGAACCTGTTTTGGCAGCTGTAGCAGCAAGCACCCCAGCAGCAAGCACCCCAGCATCCCCAGGGTGTCTGCCAACACAGGTTCTTGGATCTGCTTTGATAAAGGAAAGCAACTCAAAATGGGTTAAAAAGCTTACTTTAATCAGTCAAACATGTATCATTTACCTAGTTCAGGGGAAAGAGGTCGGCACCCCGAACTTCAAAGTATACAGACATAATTATCAAGACAGAAACAGATCAAGTAGACAGCTTTCCAAACTTTCCAGCCATTACATCCATACCAAATCAACATCTGGGTTTCAACATCTGGGTTTTTCAAAGCCGGGGGGCTCTGGACAATGGCTTCCCAGAATCCATATCACAGAACACATCTCAAAGTGAGCCCCAAAACAAAGCCTCACATCAGGGCTTATATAGCCTTCTCCTGGCTCAGAGAATGTAACAACCTTATTGACTCACTGGCCAATCAAGAAGTATCTACTGAGAAAGAAGCTTCCCACCACAGGCTCCAGGTGCACTTAAGCCTAGGGGCAGGGAAGATCTTTAAATTTACATTCCCATTACAGCAGCCACCCTGTGTATGTCAGGGTGCTTGTTGCTACAAGGTCTCACTCTCTTACTATGCCATGTAATGTTCCTTGTAATGGATAGGGTATCTTTGATTATTGCAGAGCTAAGAAAGCATCACAAATATAACTGAATTTAAGAATTCATTCCATCCTAAAAACACATTTTGGGATGGACTTTTTTTTAACACAATGTTGTTCCACATGTCTCAACAAGAGAAAGCACCAGGAAAGTCAGGTTTTTGTAAAAAGATGAAGAAAGTATGCATGGATTCTGGCAGTGTTTAGTTCTTATTTCAGTTAAAGGCAAATTGATTTTTCTTTTTCTTTCCAGGTTTATTACTTAAGTAGTTATACACTTGAGTAAACAGGTTTCTGAAACAATTTGGATCATGTCATTGGCCAGAGTTAAAGTAAGACAGACTGGATGGGGGTCTTTTCATGTTTCTTACTATGGGTAATTGCAATTTCTACAAATGTCAAAAAGTGTCATGTTTTCATAGAAATGTGAACAACATTGTCAAATGAAGGGCAGTGATACTCAGAGGGATATTTAAGTGTTTTACAGGTATTGATTTAGAAGTAAACTATAAATATGTGTGTATACTGTTTCATATTTAAAGCTCAGGATGTAAGAAATGGATTAAATAACATCTCAGCATTACTGAGGCAAAACACATTTTCTTTTCCATTGTTATGTGGAAATTGCTAAAGATTATACAAGCATTTTATAGATGTCAAGATATGTGCAGTCAGTAACTCAGCCAGTCAACAAGCATTTATTAAGTGCTAACTTTGTGCCAGGAACTGTACTAAACATTGGAGTGAGGTGAATGCAGTAAGAGGGTATTTTAATTTTAGGAATAGCCAGAACCATCCCAATGGAAGAGCCATTGAGCAATCTGACAAATTTGCAAGACCATGAGTGATGTTCCCATGAAAGTCAGTATGGAAATATAGAAAATTGTGGCAGTCTTGCCATCATATTGGTCTCCTGTTATCCAATAGGGAAACAGCAACTCAGTTAATCCTATTTTACTCACACTGTGTGGATCAATCAATCAGATGACAGACATTTACTAAATTGTGCTAAACAGTTTGAGGATCAATTCTCTGAGCTTAGTAAGTACTCAGAAAATGTTCATTGAACAAATAAATGAACAAAGTGTTATAAACTCTGTTCTCTGTCATAAAACAGGGGTGTGTGTGTGTGTGTGTGTGTGTGTGTGTGTGTGTGTGTGTGTGTGTACATACTCTGAGAAGCAAAGACAATAATTGGGAAGTGAGGTAGGGAATTAAAAAAGGCCTCCCAGAATAGGTGAGAACTTAACTCAATCTTGAGTGAAGTTAGAAGAAACAAAGAGACAGAAGGGAGGGAGGAGCATGAAGGGCATAGATGCTAAGTCATGGAGATAAGAAATGGAGGGTATTATTTAAAGAACTATGAGTAGGCCAGAGTACTGGAAGATAGAGGGCAAGGAGGAGAGTAAGGCATTAAAAAAAACTGGAAAAGTATGAAGGGGCTAGGTTGTGAAGAATTTTAAATTCTAATAAAAGAGTTTGTCTTTCAAACCAGAAGTAATAGGGGAGCTACTAGAGCTCATTGAGTAGGGAAGTGAGGTGGTAAGCCTACATTTTCCAAAAATTACCTTGATGATTGAGTGGAGAATGGTATAGAATAGGGATAAAAATTATGGAAAAAAAATGAGGAGATTCATCTTTGAATATTATATCCAATTTTAAAGACTTCAGAAACCTTATTTCATCTTATATCTGACCAACAATCCCTCCTACAACATCCTTGACAAGGTGTCATCCATTCAGGTAATGAGAGTTTGCTACCTGTCAAAGAGACTTATTTCACTTTGGGACTGCTCTTAATTATTGGGATACTTGTCTTTATATTGAGATGAAATTCGCCTCTCTGCAACTTCTACCCAGTTCTACCAACTGAAGCCAAACAAAACAATTCGAATCCTTCTTCTGTAAGGCAGTTCTTTAAAAGCTATAAATGAATACCTGTACTGTTACTCTTCAAATCTTCTTTTAACCAGGTGATCATCCTCATTTCTTTTTGTTTTCATTCATCTTATCCTCCATGTTATCCACATCTGAACATAGAGCCTTTTGTCAGTGTCCTTGCCAAACTGTGATAGAATGAGCTGAGGTTATTTATACTATAGAGCCTATGTCCTTCTACTCCATTTGGCCATGGAATGAAATCCAGTCATATAGTCATAAAAGAGGGAATGAAGGAGAATATTTTTCTTAAAGTAGGCATTCTTTGCATTCTATGGATAGTCCTTATGTAAGCCTCTGGGTATTACTGTAAAAACCTTTCCCCAGGCACATTTTGTGAGAAAGCTACCATGTAAACCCAAAACCTTGGGTTTCAAAATATAATGCTCAGAAGTTGGCTGTGGGGTAGTATGTGTATCACTTTTTTGCATGATTAGTGTGGAATTCAGACAACTGAATAATTTTTTCTTTGAAAAATACAAAGGGAAAATACTTGAAGTAACACACAATATTTTTAATAGACTAGAAACTTTACTGTTACTCTTATCTGAAAAATGCAGAATCGAATAATTTTAAAATCCAAGTATACTTTGGCTGATAATAGTTACATGAAGGAGTGTCACTCATGCTGTACTCATTGAGAAGAAAACAAAAAGAATTGCCTTTTCTTTTAACCAAAGTGTTATGTGGTATAAGACACCACATGGTGTGCTCAGAGGACCTGGGAAAACACATTATTTAAGAAAGTAATCAAAGATGAAGGATGGCTCTGTAATTCTGGGGAGGGGTTAATTTTTTCTTTCATTCATTTCAACTTTTGCAAATAGTCTTTTGAAGTATTTGACTCCCATTCCAGAAGATAACATAAACATAAATATCCTATTTTGAACCATACATTGTCTCCAACATCATGTTTGACCTAGAAAATATGTTTATGCCAGTTCCCTTTCTTACAATGGGAAATGCTCCTAAAGATAATTTCTAATTGGCATATTTCTATTAATAATGTGGGATTTTGTGTTAAGAAATGTACAACTTGTCCAAGTTAAACTTCTTCCCCCCCCAAAAAAAAAACCAAACCAAAAAAAAAACAAACCGTAGACTCATAAATAAAACATAGTGGCATGTTAACTCTCCATTATTCAAGCATGACTTGGTGATACTGACAATACAAAGAAAGATAGCAAAGGGGTGCACACATAATCAATCATTTGAAGAGAGGACAGAGGGGAAAAGCTTAAGACATATTGGAAAAAAGTGAAGTAGAAAGAGTTGCGTGTCAGATAGATATGTGAATTTATAATCAAAGCTGTGCATCGCTGTTATTGTTTTCAACTCTCCAGCTTCCAAAATTAAAAATGATTTAGTCATTCCATAGGAATTATCAATATGTGGGCATGAATTTCAACTTCTATCCCAAGTAGAAGGATTTCCAAAAGATCACAACAAGGAAGACAACTTACTGACTTACTGCTAGCTAAATAATTTTTTAGTTAGATGTGTCCTTTTAATTTCTTATATATCTTTGGTTCTTAGAGAATAAAAAAAATGGAAGTTCCATACAAAGTAGCTTTCTGAATCAGAAATAGATGCTAAGACCTTTTAGATTCTTTGTAATGCCCTTGAACATGACAGAGGGAAAAGGATTGTTGAGTCACCTGTAACCAGTCATAGTCTCAGAATGTCTTGTGAGTTTCTCAATGCTAGTCAAATGGTCTGGAGTGAATGATGCTATCCTGGAACAAGTAAGAGGTGGAAGATTGAATTGAGTGACAAGTATGGTGCTTTGCACATTGAAAAACACTCAGTAAGTATTTGAATAATTTAATTAATGAGGAGAAGAACCTGGAGATGTTACTCTGGCAAAGATGTTAATGATATAATTTCTAACATATTAGAAAAGGTGAGACAGGATCTGTATAGGGGTATAGAAACTAAACTTCTTATTTCATTGAGAGAGAGAACTCCCAGATCAGGAAACTATGTTCACCAATATATGTTGATAACTTTTCTGAAACTTCTTGAAGTTGTATCCTTGGTATTTGGTATACTTTTAGAACACAGTAGTAAACTCCTACAGTTTAATAAATTCTGTTACAAAATCATTTATCCATTAGTAATTACCTTTAACTTTATGAATTATTTATTAATTTAGTATGGAATTCTCTTTTATAAAGAGGGAGTGCAACTAAGGTCAATGGTATAATAGACAGATCATGAAACAAGAAGTCTGATGAATTGGATTTGAATACTATATCTACATGCAAGAGAAAAAAAGTGGGAGGAAGGAAAGGAAAGAGAGAAGGAAGGAAAGAAGGAAGGACAGGAGGGAGGAAAATAATAGAGAATGAAGAACTGAGATTTTAAGTGATATGCCCAAGGTTACACAGCCCATATGCATTAGAAGTAGTTCTTGAATCAATACTTTCTAGACCCAACCTCTAAACCAAGCTTCTGTTCACTATGCCACAGTACCTCCTGTGGGGTACTTAAAATATTTGGTGATGAAGTAAAGATTATCCACAAAAACTATTCATCTCTTTATATTATTTGGACCCTTCATTTCCATCAAAAACAAAAACCTTCTTTTCTTTAAAATGACATAAACCACAAAAATTTTTGAGGCTTGCACATGTATCCCTAAAGGAAAGTTTTCTTTACAAAATGCCTCAAATAGTTACTTAAAAGAGCACGTGTTGGTGTTCATTTATTTATGCAAAAATATTCACTGATGCAAGAGACTGTTATAGGAACCTATGGGAAATACGGATTTTCATCTAAAGATGAAAAAGAAAAAGAAAGCAACTCAAAACTCAAGGAACTTGGTCCTGGTGAAAACTGCTTTTTTCTTGGCTGTTGTCCCATGATACTGAAGACATAGCAGCTAGTCAAAAGCCAAATCATAGTTACTTCAGATTTATTATAGCAGCTGAGTCTACAGTTTAATTGTCGAATAGCATGCTATTTTGCATCACTAGGAACAATGGAGATATGTTTTCACTCTTGCAATTGCTTAATGAATCAAAGAAACTAAGAAGGTTATAACCGTCATAATAATAAAAAATAATGCACTGTAAATTTCCCTAACCAATTATCCTGTTTCCTGCCTTATTGCTGAGTGGCCCTTTGAGTTCCTGCACTTGGACGGAAACACTCATTTTAGCTGTAAAGGATGGCAATTCATTTAGATGCTTTATACAACAATATGTAAATGTTGAAATGTCTATAGTAATTTCTAAGGAATTATCTGCAGGAAAAAATAATCAGCCTTGTCATACTTATATACATCTATGCAAAGAATAATAATTATAAAAATACTTTGCATTCCTGTAACATTTGCAGTCTCCCCTTTGCTTTCTTTCCTATGATCATCTTTGATTCTCAGAATAACAACATAGAGGCCTCATCTTCAACCCAAAAGCCTGAGGATAATTCCCTCTGAGGCATTGTAAGCTCTAAGAGCTTACGTTCCTATATTTCTAAATAGAATCAGCATCACTACAACCATTTTACACATTGGGCCATGGGGGTTAAGAAGTGTTTAAGGGACTCCTTTAAGATCATACACCATGTTAAATGCTGTACCTAGAACTGAAGCCCAGCTCTTAGCCCAGTGAATTTCTCATACATTGCTATCATGCTTTGGGTGAGCTAAGTTCAGTTTCCATTTCCATAAGGATTACAAGTTCTATGTTAAGATAAGAAGTTATTTAATACTCATCTAAAATTCTAATATAAAAGGAAATCATAAAAAAAATGTGATTCCCATTTCATCAAATTAATGTGTATCTTCTTTTTTTTTAATCTTTATTTAGGGCATAGATTTTCCTCTTTATTCTTTTTTTGCATTGATTCTAATTATTTTATTTTTTAGTTTATATCATTCATTTCCACAAGATTTTGAGTTACAGATTTTCTCCATATTTTTCCCCTACCCACCACCCCAAAACAGTGCTCCCACTGAATATCCCCTCCCCAATCTGCTCTTTCCAATATCTTCCCCCATCCCCCCTCTGACTTTCCAGTAGGGCAAAGTAGATCTCTATGCCCCAGTGCCTGTATATCTTATTTCCCAGTTACAAGTAAAATAATAATAATAATTATATATATATATATATGTAAACATTTGATTATAAAACTTTGAATTACAGATTCATTCCCTTCCTCCCTCATCACCCACCCTTACTGGGAAGATAAGCAATTCAATATAGGTTGTACAAAACATTTCCATAGTGGATATATTGTGAACAACTGACTATATTTCCCTCTATCCTATCCTACCCCCCACTTGATCTATTTTCTGCTTTGATCCTGTCCCTTTTCAAAAGTGGGTGCTTCCAACTTCCCTCCCCCCACCAGTGTGCCCTCTCTTCCATCATACACCCTCTCATCCCCTTCCCTCCTACTCTCCTATGGGTGAGATACCCTATTTAATGTGTTATATCATTCCCTCCCTAAACCAAATTCAATGAGAATAAGGTTGACTCATTCCCTTTTGCCTTCCTGTTCTTTCCCTCCATTGTAACAGTTTTCCCTTGCCTCTTCTGTATGAGATAATTCACTCCATTCTGTCTTCAGTGGGAGGCTAGCTTCTCTCTGTCATTTTGTGGGTTCTATAACTCCAAAGCTTGTTGAGAGTAATTTTTTACATGAATTGGAGGAGGTGGAAGCAAGAGCCATGTGCAAGTTCTGTATCTGCTCTGCCATCTTGACTCTGCCCCCAATTTAACTACTTTTCTATACAATTTAATAGTGAATAAAAAGCTGAAGAAGCCTTCTCCTAAGTGGTTCTTTCACCCTCCTAAAAATTATCTTCTGTATCTCAGTTTCCTCTGGAGACATCTTTGCAAAGTTCACTTCATGTGGAATTTGAAAGCCTGGATTTAGCTATCATCTGTGTCACTCAGTAGTTAAATAACTGTTTAAATCACTCTATTTATCTGAATTCATTGTCTTATCTGCAGGATAAGAACAAAAGTAAGAGCAATAAAAATAATATACAAACTTGTAAAGTGCATTAAGGATTCAATAAATCAATATCAATCATATATATCAGATCTAATTTGATCAAGTGATTAAATTGTTTCATATTTGTAAAGTTTAAATAGCATAAAAATGTAAAAAAAACTTTATACATAATAAATTATGATTGTTCTTGTGAATTCCTTCCAAAATATTACTTTGGATTTTGACATTACTAACACAATGGCTAGAGGCCTTGCCAATTCATTCTTATACATATATTGTATACCCCAATGTATGCCTATTCTTCTATCTCATTTCCTTCAAATGTGTAGACAAGATGTGAAGAAAAATCCCTTATCATATCTAGAACTCTGCTAAAATTTTTTTACAAGTGGCATACTCCAAATCTATAAATTCTTCTGAGAAAAAAAAAGGAGTAGATATTTCTGAAGGCAGCATACTAGATCACATTTTTTACTCAATTTTCCTTAATATTTGACTTTCAATGAAATTCCAATGCATTTACGTACAGCAATATCAGTGTTATAATGATATTACAAATAGCAAGAAGGAGAGAAAGGGAAGGCAAGGGGAAAGAATCGAATTAAATAAGCTTTTAATGACTACTTTATGCCAGGCACTGTTAAATGTTTTACAAATAGTATCTTATTTTATTTTCACAACTCTTTGAGGTAGATACTGTTATCATCATCATTTTACAGTTGAGGAAACTGAGGTAAACAAAGATTAAGTTATTTATTCAGCATCAAACAGCTAGTATCTGGGCCACGTATGAATTCAATCTTCCTGACTCTCGGCCCAGCACTGTATTCAATGTGCTTGCCATCATTTCCCACCTGACTGATCTCCTGGAATTTACCACTTTGTTCAGTAATTTCTCTTCTTAGATGGTTACACAACTCTGAAATTCATTCCTCCTCAGTACTCCCTGGATATGGGACCCTTCAGTTTTTCTGTTTGCAGAGGTCAGAAGGTGGACATTAGAGAGCTTCTTACAGGCCCTTCATTTAAAAAGGAGTCCAGGCATAGTCAAAATGGCAGAGTAGAAACAGGACTTCCACAGGGCTCCCGCCTCCACCTCCTCCAATTCATGTAAAAGGTGACTCTGAACAAACTTTGGAGCTACAGAACCCACAAAATGACACAGAGAAGCTAACCTAGGAAGCGGCCAGTGCAGCACTCTAGGAGCTGACCCTAGCCCCAAGTGAGCCAGAGGTTTTAGCCTCAGGGGGGCCAAAACCAACCTCTGGCTGGAGAAACTTCAGATCACCAGCATCTGGGGTGGTTTGCAGAATTATCAACCCATAGATGCTAAGGACAAAGTAATAGGTCAGTGCAGTGTGGACTTTGGGACCTGGGAATTGGGGGGTGAGGTCTGCCTTTGCCCCTGGGGCAAGAAGTGGCTGAGGAGCAGTAGGCATGCAGCCCCTGCAATGTGGCTGCTTCAGAGCTCCTGGCCTGCAGATTTTAGGGGGACCAAGCAACCGGTCTGAGGGGTAATTGCTCTTGCTTTAAGCTGCTTGGATCTGGATTACTGTCTAGGGTGGAGGTCCTGGGTGTGTGACCAGTTTACCAGAGTGTGGGTAGTCTTCAGAGAAGGCACCCAACTAATTGCTCTAGCAGCTGAGAAAACTCCAGCTATTGGGACAAAGCTCCCCACTCTGGTAGCAGAGTTCTTCTGTAGCAAAATGTTCAAAAGTCAAGTAATTGAATGGCAACATGAGCAAACAAGCTAAGGAAGGCAAGCACAAGGTATCTCACCCTACAGGAGAGTAGGGGGGAATGGGATGATAGGGGGGATGATGGAAGGGAGGGCAGGCTGGGGGAGAGGGAAGTTGGATGCACCGACTTTTGAAAAGGGACAGGATCAAAGTAGAGAATAGAACAAGTGAGCATGGGATGGGATGGAGGGAGATATAGTTGTTCTTTCACAATATATCCACTATGGAAATGTTTTGCATAGCTATACATGTACAACCTTTATTGAATTGCTTATCTTCCTAGTAAGGGTGGGTGACAAGGGAGGTAGGGAAAGAATCTCTAATTCATAGGTTTAAAATCAAATGTTTAAAAATAATATATATATATATTTATATTATTAGTAGTATTTTACATGTAACTGGGAAATAAGATATACAGGCACTGGGGCATAGAGATTTGCCATGCCCTACTGGGAAATTGGTGGAGGGATGGGGGAAGATATAGGAGAGAGCAGATTGGGGAAGGAGATATTCGGTTGGATCACTGTTTTGGGGTGGTTGGTAGGGGAAAATGGGGAGAAAATTTGTAACTCAAAATCTTGTGGAAATAAATGATATAAACTAATAAATAAATAAACTACAAAAAATAAAAAATAAAAAGGAGTCCAGTGCTGTTATCTCATATTTCTTACTCAGCTTCAGGTCTTTGTAATATCCCCACACTAGGTACAATTTTCCTCCTCCTAAACTTCAGGGTTTCTTATATGTCACTTCCCTCATTGCATAGTGAGTTCCCTGAGGGTATAGGCTATCTTTTGTCTTTCTTTGTATTGCCAGCACTTAGCACAGTATCTGGTGTAATGTAGGCAATTTACATTTACTACATTTCAATCCACTACCTAGCCAGCTATAATGCCTCAATTTAGGACCAGCATGTCCAAAGAGGCATTTGTGGACCCATTTCATCTTTTTTGTAATACCTTAGGTTAATCTATTAAGATACCAAATGTATCAATTTAATCTCTCTCTCTCTCTCTCTCTCTCTCTCTCTCTTTCTGTCTCTCTCTCTCTCTTTCGCTCTCCCTCTCCATATATACATATGTGTGTGTATACACACATATGTTCTCAGCCATTAATTCTGCTTCCTCAATCATGAGTTCTAAAATTATTTAGCAATAGAATAATTTTTTCTCAGGTTAGCCTATACCTTTTTCTATGGTATTAAGGTCTTTTACTGAATACACAAAAGATGATGGAAATAATTGGAGAGGGGAAAATAATTATTTATCTATGTATTACTGTGAATATAATTAGGTGAATGTGGGGCATCTTTCAGACCTCTAGGACCATGACATTTACTCATGAACAGAAGTTATATTTTGGGAGGAGCCTGAAAAAGTTATTGTGGCATATTGGTAGATAGTTGGTCCAAGTGTCAAGAAGGAATTGGTTCTAAACTTTACCTCTAGTCATATACAGTGTTATCATCAAGTCATGTAATATCTCATTACTTTAAGCAAGTCTCTAACATTTCAAGTTGCAGGGAAGGCACTGGCCATCTTTGGTAAAAGGAGTCTACTCATCTTGGAAGCTCCTAGACTGAGAGGTAAAGGGGGACATTAGAAGTCATTAAATTCTCCTCCTTTATTTTATAGATAAGAAAATTAAGTGGCAGCTAAGTGCTGGAATGAGTAGAGCACCAGCCCTGGAGTCAGGAGGACCCGAGTTTAAATCCGGCCTCAGACACTTAACACAAATCTAGCCATGTGACCTTGGGCAAGTCACTTAACCCCAACTGCCCTACCTTCCCCCTCCAAAAAGAAAAAAAAAACCCAAATCAAAAAACTGGGATTTGAATGTAGGTCTTCCTGACTCCAAATCAAAAATTCTTTCTACTCTACAACCTAACAGTCCCCTAGTATAGTTCTCTATAAAAGAGAAATCACAAGTACTGTCCCTCTTCTTGTAGCACCAGAATGTACAAGATTAGTCGACTGTTTTCACTTAAATACTTCAAGGATCCATTTGGGTTCCCTAGACACTGACTCAGAAAACAACTTCATTATAATATCATAGTTGGTCACCTTGTATATCTCTGGACACACAAATCTACCATTTAGTAGGTAGTATTTTGTTGATAAACCACTTTGAATTCAGATAAGTCAAAGCTTAGCAATACACAGTTAATTGTGTTCATACTTAAAATCTAAACAACCAGAAATCAATTACAACTGGCTTAGCCTCTGGGAGCCTGGTGATGCCTTGTTATAAAATATTTGATAAAAAATGTTTCATACAATTCCTTTGGAAAGATAAAGAAATGTTGACTAGGCAGTATTTCAATTAAATAGATCAGGCAACAGTTGAATGGTCAGGCTCAAAGAGTAGTCTTAAAGATTTCAAGTCTCTTGGAAGGCAGCTTCCTAAATAATGATACCATGAATTGTATTTAACCCTGTGTTTTTTCACATTTCTTCAATATCTTAGATAAAGACTTTGATGACATGATAATTGAATTCAAAGGTGACACAAAATTAAGAGGTAGACAATGGAAAATATTCAATGTCGAAAAAATTTTTAGAAGCCTACAGAGTTGGATTAAACCTATAAAGAGGAAATTCAATACAAATGAATTTAAATCAAATATATGGTTCAAAAATAAATCTCTGAAGTACAAGACAGGGAAAACATGATTGAATACCGATTTTATTAAAAAAAAAAAAGATCGTAGATGATTTCTAGACTGCAATTTCACTATGAGTCATTAGAGTGATGTGGCATCCAGCAAAGCTAATGTGATTGTAGGCTATATTCAGAGAGGCATAACTTTCAGGAAAAATGATTGTACTCTTCCCTCATCAGACCACACCTAGAATATTATGGTCAATTCTAGGTGCCATAAATTTAGGAGGATGTTGAAAAATTGGGGGAAGGTGGAGCCAAGATGTTGTAGAAGCAGGAAAACTCTGTGACCTCCCCCCTAGCCACCTCAAATATCTATAAAATATGACTCTAAACAAAATTTAGAGCTACAGAACCCATAAAGTGACAGAAAGAAGCAAATATCCTGCTGAAGGAAGCTTGGCAGGTGGACAGGAAGGGTCCATCTCAGCCTGCTGGGAGCCAAGCCCAGCCCCATGTGAGCCCATAGTTTTTGCCCCAGGGCTGCCAAACCAGCAGTGGCAGGAGGGACTTCAGGAGAGTGGTCTCCAGAATTATCAACCCATAAATACCAAATAAAATGTGAGAGGTCAGTATAGAACTCTGTTCGATCTGGGAAAGAGGGGAAGGTGAGGTCTAGCCTCTGCCCCCAGAGCAAGAATTGGTAGAGATGTGGTGGCCCTGGAACCAATGCCATGTGGTTGCTTCAGAGCTCCTGGCCTACAGATTGTAGGGGGAACAAGCAACCATTCTGAGGGGTAATCACTCTTGCTTTAACCTGCTTGGATCTGGAAGCCTGTCTTGGGTACAGCTTCTGAGGTGTGTGACCAGGTGCCAGAGCCTGAGGAGGATTCTGAGAGGGCACCCAACTAATAGCTCTGGCAGCTGAGAAAACCCCACTTTTTATTTATTGGTCATCTTGCTCAAGACCGTCATTTTGTAGATGAAGAGAGTGAAGTCCAGAGAGAATGTTACATGTCCAAGATGAGACAAATAGTGAAAGACACTGTCTCCTGATGCCTAACTCACTCTATGATGCTTCCTTCAGACCTTTAGGAATGACATTGAAAATAATAAAGGGGTATACGTCTTCACTGAAAGAATCTAGATTAACTAAGAAAAAAAACAATGATAATCACTTGTTCTGTGACACAGGGTTAGCTGGATTTGTTATGAATATATGTGAGAAGAAAATAATTTGTATTTCACTTTCAAATGCAGGTTAAATGAGATAACATACAGAAAATGCATTTAAATATTTAAAAGGCTATCTAAATTCCAAAGTAATATAATTGCTAGTAGGAATAGTACTAATAGTAATAGGAACAGCCCCATTAGAAGTAATATAGGCGGAGAGCTATCTACTTGTTGAAGATTGTGATTCTCTGCTCACTAGAGCTAGAATGGAAGAATAAAGCTGGATAATTAGAAGTTGGCAAGTCCTGCATCTGGAAGATGTGGTTTCCTATGGAAATATCTTATTATCACTGGAAACATATATCCATGAGGATAAAATAAAATAAAATAATTTTCTTATTGTGGTAGAGAACACATCCCTAATCAATTTTATGTGGATGCTATGCTAAGTAACTCTTTCTTTCTTCATAAAGTACAAGGATTTTATTGTTCTAACATATACGAAGCCCAAAACTTTCAGGGAAATTTACTGTTCTCACATTAAAAAAAGAAAAGAAAAGAAAAAAATGCCCACACATATACACCAACTTCTAGAAAAATATTTTCCATGAGAAACACGTGTGAATTTCCTGTAGTAATCTCTGGTTGCTCTGGAGATATGTAGTCTCACAGCCAATAATGGCAGAGGAACAATGAGCTAGTTTACATATTAATGTGAATGTGATACAGTATGTGAAGAAAGAGCCATAGTACATTGTGTACAACTAGGGAAAAGAACACTGTGTTCTACAGGGAAGGAAATGAATGTTCAGAACAAACTAAATCTGTTGATTCATTTCTTAGGTATTTGCAAGTTGCAAAGCCTGGGCACGGAAATCGGGGACTTACAGGAAAATCCATGAAATGAAAATATGTAACTTAAAGGAGTTAATCTTCATGGATTCTGTGAGTTGTTGAACTAGGAGTCTTTGTGTGCAGAAGTACTTCTGCAAATTATTACTGCTTTGTTATTGTTGGTATTACTAAGTCTGGGTGGTGTGTGTGAAATTTAACCCTCTACATACTAATTAGTTCATTTCTTTCCTTTGCATGGAGGAACAAAGTTTAGCAGTGCCCCCTTTTTGTCTTCAGCATCGTTTTCCACTCTAGCCAAGCGTAAAAATTACTTAACCAGAGCTGGCAACGTATGTACTTTCTTACAATACTTTAAAACTTGTCATAGAAAAGTTTCAGAAGGTGGGGGAAGCGGGGGAGAGCTCTCTGGAAAAGTTACTTTATGTCAGAATAATGACTCTTTCTATAAGAGGACACCCTCCCTCTCCCGTTCCCTACCCACACACACACACACACACACACACACACACACACACACACACACAC
>NW_027185777.1:28832123-28895600 GCF_028583685.1 Petaurus breviceps papuanus
CACACACACACACACACACACACACACACACACACACACACACACACACACACCCTCATTTCCTTCAATTATACTCATCCAGATTGGAAAACTTAAAAAAGAAATTTCGAAATGTCTTTGAATGGGAAATATGACTTCAAATTAAAAAGTAGTTCTTGCTTGTGTTTACACCTGATTGTTTACATGCTTCATGAACCTAGAGAATCCACTGCTTTCCTTCAGAACCAAGCCATCTCTTCTACTAACAATTTAGTGAATTAGACTGTGTGTGTGATTTGCTTGCATTTCCTCACCTTCCCTATCCCTGCTGAACATTTTTTAAAAAATCACACTCATTGAAACTTTATTCTAAAATATTTTTTTGAGAGAAAAAAAATTTAAAAAAGAATTTGATAGTTTTGCCATAGAGTAGCAATCATAGGTGGTGAAACTGTGGCCTCGAGGCCACATGTGGCTCTCTAAGTTATCAAGTGTGGACCTTTAACTGAATCTAAACTTCACAGAAAAATCCCCTTAATAAAAGGATTTGTTCTGTCAAACTTGAACTTAGTAAAAAGGCTGCACCCAAGGTCCTAGAGGACCACATATGACCCCTAGACTGAAGGTTCCCCACTCCTGGCACCTATTATCCATTCACCAAAAATGAAGGATAGAAAATATATAGACAGTGAGCCATAGGTAGCATGGTATCTTAGAGTTTCAAAGTATCTTAGAGGTAGCAGATACAATCCTATGAAGTAACCTCGATCTAGAAAGGTCATCTGACCTCTGACATTTATTGCCTGTGTGATTTTGGCCAAGTGATTTAGCCTCTCTAAACCTCAGTTTCCTTATCTGTAAAATAAAGTATTTGACTAAGTGGCTTCTAAAACCCCGTTTAACTTTCAATCTCTGATCCTGGAATCCACTGATTAGGAACCCCATTGGCTAACACTGAGGAACTTTCCATTTGTGGGCATTCAAGTTCTTTCTCATATTGAGGAAAACTTTGACTACCTATGATTGCTATTCTTTGGTGCTCACCCTTCTAGAGAAGAGATTTGTAACTTCCTTTAATATCATGTATCCCGACAGTCTGGTGAAGTTTATGAAACCATTCTAAAGGAATTTTTTTCAGTGAATAAAATAAAATACATAGAATTATAACAGGAACCAATTATATTAAAATACAAATATCTCTAGAGAGAGAAACTATACATAATTCATATGTGTACATATGAGCACATATAAGTCACTATACAAAACACATACACATATCCATATCTACATGTATGTAAATATATATCTTAGTGTGCATCTCTGCATCTACGTTATCTATCTAGTTCAGAGATCCTAGATAAAGAACTCTTATAGCATAAGTATAGAGAATATACACATGGTATATACCTATAGCTATCCTAAGAAAGTAATCTAACTCCATCTCCCATTAGGAAAGCCCTTTGAAATCCAAACACTTTACCCCAGACTTCCCCCATGAAAGGTTTGAAATGAATAGCTTAGACCAGTCACATGTTAAAAGTTAACTAAGAAACTACATCTCACTTTTTCCTACTATCTTTGCCCTCAGACTTAAGCCAGATACCAGCAGCAAGTCAATGATGTTATCTCATGGGCCACCAGGTGGCACCATAGTGCATAGGGCACTGGCCTGGAGTTTGGAAGACTCATTCATTTTCCTGAGTTCAAATGTGGCCTCAGACACTTACTAGCTGTGTGATCTTGGATAAATCACTTAAACCTGTTTGCCTCAGTTCTTCTGGAGGAGGAACAAATGAGCCGGAGAAGGAAATGGCAATCCACTTCAATATCTTTGCTAAGAAGTCCACAAATAGGGTCATGAAGAGCCAGGCATGATTGAAAAATGACAGAACAGTAATAACATGGGTATCATGCTACTCACAGTTGTGCAGTGATTGTCTTGCCAACCCATGGGATATATTCTTCAGCCCAGCCTCAAATATGCTCTGATAGTTTTTGAAATAATTGCTAGCCAGCTTAACCTTTTATCCCATATACAATCCCCACCCCCTCCACTGTCATTTGTTGGATTGATATGATACCTGAAAAACTGGTATCCATTTTCTTTTTCTTCCTTTTTGGAAGGCAATTGGGGTTAAGTGACTTGCCCAAGGTCACACGGCTAGTAACAGTTAAGTGTCTGAGCACAGATTTCAACTCAGGTCCTCCTGACTACAGGGCTGGTGCTCTATTCACTGCACCACCTAGCTGCCCCTATTTATATTCTATACTGTCTCTCTGCTCAGACAGATTTTATAATGAAGCCTCTTGGTCAATGAAGTCATTCTATGGGCCAAAAACATCTCCTAGATGCCCTTGGTGATTCCCTAACTCATAGTGAACTCCCTTTAGCTAAGCCTCAGATATTCCTTATGGTCTTCACAACAGGTACTACCCAGCTTACCCTTTTATCTTGTCCACAATATTGACTTTTTTTTTTGTTAAAGATAAATTTGGCTGACAAGCATTTATCCTCTTCTCTTCTCTACATATGCAGACAAATCCCTCCCTCCCATTTTCTGTTCAATGTAGGTTTTTTTTTTTTTTATGTCAGTCTTGGAGAGATTTAGCTCTGGCAAAAAAAAAAAAAAGATAAAAAATGCCTACACATTAAAAACTTCAGCCCATATTCCTTCCAGCTCAGTACCTCCATATCTCTGAGAGCTGTACCCCAAAGAAATTATCATAAAAGAACATAGCTTGCCCTCCTTATTAACATCCTGAAAGTTAGGGTGTCCTTTAGAATATCCTAATTTCCTCTAAAGACCTCTAATTTCCTCTAATGTGTTTGCAGTCCTCATTAATTTATTCTACAAACATTCACTACTTATTACTTTATTTCGACAAATATTTGTCAAATTCCTATTATATGTGAAGCACTTTGATAAGTTCTGGAAAATATAAATATAAAAAACCAGCACAGTCTGTCTAGGGATGTCTTCAAACTGTAGGGAACAGTTTTCCTGACCAAGTCTTTCATAAGTTTTAACATTTGTAAGTTGCAAAAGTCATCAACTGTATTAAGTAGGCTGTAAACTTTTCTTGAAAAAGATCCATGCTCTGAGAATAGTAGACTTAGATGTTTTGTGAGGAAATTGAAAATCATGCTCTACTGGGAAATACCACCAATATCACAGAAGGCAGTTAATACGGAAAAACCCTTTGATATAAAATATAGCAGCCGCAACAAAAGAGAAATTCTACAGCTGGAAGACTTGCACAGAACCCACAGTTTTGAAAAGACCACTGGAGGACTGAGTCACACAGTTGCAACGTGAAATTTGTCCAGTGGTAATTCTGTCATTAAATACTGTTGTCTCTGCTTCTGATTTTGATGACTCTCCAGGAAAAGACAAAAACAAAAACCAAAAAACCCAACATGCTGCTCTTATTAAAATGATACAACCCAGTCAAAATGATTTCCTCTTGCATTTTTCATTTTTTTTTCTTTTTGGAGGGGGAAGGTAGGACAATTGGAGTTAAGTCACTTGCCCAAGGTCTCACGGCTAGTTTTTGTGTTGAATGTCTGAGGTCGGATTTGAACTCAGGTCCTCCTAACTCCAGGGCTAGTGCTCTATTTACTGTACCATCTAGCTGCCCCTGAGAGGTTCTAAAACCTGTAGTATCTTCTAAGACAGTATATGACTCATGATTTTGAATGACTGTAAAATGTGTTTAGGTATCCCATAGGCTATTTTCATTTATGGCCCCAAAATAAATATTATATCTTAGTTTTCATGACTTAATGGACAGCGAGTTGGCTTCAGAGCTAGAATGAATTGTAGGGAAGTATTGACTCTGACATATACTAGTCATATGACTTTGGATGCCCAGTTAATTGCTGATCTACTTAAGTAAAAGTAATTTCCTTTCCCAAACTCCACTATGCCCTGAAGGAATCACAGGTCCAGACAAGGAAGGAAAGAAGTAGATCTATTTGTGGTAAATGCTTGAAAGGATTAAAATTTCCTTCCCAAATTTTATCATCTTTTCAAATAAGTAAACACCATTGTTATTGAAAAGATGTTTTGTGGCGAAGGCTTGATTACAAAGTCAATGATTATCCTAAATATTTAAACACAACCTCATTGCTTCCCTTCTACAGAATATCCTGATAGTTTAAAATATTTTCCTTGATTCAGGAGTACTTTAACTAAATCAGTTAAGTCAAATAAAGGTCCTTATTTAGAAACCATTGGCTTTACTCTATTAAGCATTCTTCTTCATTAGTATTTTGCTATCTTCCCTGAAAGGGTGAATCATTGCTTCAATGGCTAAAAGACATCATCTCCACAGACCTCTTCAAGTTGGTTATAAATCACTGCAGCAGAAGCATTTTTCACATTTAAGAATGGCATCACAGCAAAGACAGACTTTGTCTGGAGACCATGTGTCTAGGGAAGAAGTCCTCTTTATCTAAGAAAATCCAAAGTGATCACTATAGCTGATTTACTTCACACCATTACCCAACAATCACCAGAAATTTATCATGTGCCTACTATGTGTTAGGTACTGTGCTGGGAATAAATACAAAGAATGAAACCATCCGTACTCTCAAGGACCCTATATTTTATATGGAAGTACCATGAATATCTAAAAACAATTATAATTCCCACCAAAACTAGCAGACTACCATATTATGAAAATGTGCAAATTGCAAACTTGTGCATTAACTGTGGAATAACCTTTAAAATCCCTTACCATTATTATGACTGAATCTCAGGTGAACTTTGATACTGGAGAAAAGTCTTCTTTGCATTATGGTCAATGGAATTCTTTACACCTACATTGTTCCAGGTACAAAAGTAATGAAATTTTGAACTTGTGTATAAGTGTGTGTGTGTATGTGTGTGTGTATGTGTGTGTGTGTGATGAGAAATGAAAGAGTCTAGAAGAAGATGGAATGATGGAGAGATGGGAAAAGGAAGGGAGGAGGGTGTGAGTTAAAAAAATAAGGATTGGATGAAGTTCTCTCTCTAGCATCTTGTAGGATTGCTCTCATTGACCAAAACCTATTGTTTGAACGAATATATGAAAGGGAGAGATGAGTACACCAAAAATATCAAGTTCTCCTGAAAGAGTCATGGCTGGGTCTTTGCCCCTATACTGATAGTGAGACAGAACACTTTTTAAGTGTAGACTATGCTCCAGACACCGTGCCAAGCAGTAGGCAGCAAATCGTTCTCCTTTATTCTCAAAGAGGACCAAAGCAATGATGGAATGGTGTCTTGGTTGTGCGTGACTTGGATTGAAGTGAGGCAGAGTCGCATAAATTTATTTCTCACTCTCATCAAAGTCCAATGGTAAGCAAAGTCAAAATTATTGGCAATGGCCCAGGGTGAAGAAATGACCCTGACATATTCAAAGTTTGACCAATTTATAAGCACTCCACAGCATTTGCTTCAGTTGCCTTCCTGGCTGCTGGAACAAATTGTTCTCCTCTGTCCATTCTGCTTGGGGAAGTCTTTGTATGCTTGGGCTAGACATAGGTTTGAGTTCTGTAGGTTATGCTCAACCTGTTTTAGCCCATCTGCTGGACTGTAGCTGCTGCACATGGCACAGCTTCTTTGAGTCATAGGTGAGAGTTGAGTGCCAGGGGGACATCATAGGGATATATACATCAGTAAAAAAAAGAGAGCCCCTACCCCCTGGTGCTTGCATTCAAGAGGAGAGATACAGTACATAAAAGAGTAGGAAATGTGATGGGTTGTGGGAACAAGTTTGATGAAGGGGAATTAGAAAAGTCTGGAGTGAGGAGTGGAGCAAAAAAAGGAGAATGTATGTTGTGCATGAGAATAGTGGTCTGGTCTAGTAACTTACATATCAGATAAAAGGCTGCAGGGGAAGGGCATGCTAAACAGTAAAGAAAGTATTAATTTACTTAAATTAATTTTCTATGTAGCTCAAATGTTTTAGTTATTTTCCCCCATTAAGTATCTTCTTTAATGTGAAATATAAGTTCACAAAAAAGTCTCTAACTTAGAAGCTACATACAATTCAGGAATGGATTTAATTTTTCATTCTAACTTGTCCAATATATAGGAATAAAAACTTCATATTTATATGTAACAACAATAATACGCTTTTTAACAATATAGAAATGGGTCAGGATATGTAAGTACCATGCATAATGTGCTCACCCACCTCCTGCTGCTTTAGGGATTGGTCATTTGAAGTGGCTCAAAATGCCAGGGCGATATGATACCTGTCAGCTAGAGATGAAAAATGATCAGAGTTATTTTATACACATAATCAGCATAGTTCTTTCCACCTCACCTTCTCACATTTGCCCCTCAGGTGGGACTTTGCTCACCTATGGTCTATGCTGCCTGCTGACTAAACACTAACTTAGCATTTAATGCCATTCATCCTTTTCTTCATCCTCCCACTGGATCCTGGATTTACACCTGGGATTTTCGGCCCTGACAGGAGAGTTTTCATCTTATGTATTTATAAGTAGGACTCCACATCATTTCCTGGCCATTTATAAACCATAACACTTCATTCCGAACCCCGAATCACCTCCTCCAACCCTTTCTTTGAGCCACAGGTGAAAGTTGAGTGCCAGGTAGACACCATAGGGATACATACATAAGCAGAAAAAGAGAGTCCCTACCCTCTTTTTTACCATGTTGTTTCTCCCCTTTGCTATTAAAATGTAAGGTACTTGAGGGCAGAGAACACCATGCTGACTTGAAGTTGTATACCTAAAACTTGGAACATAATAACTGCTTTTCTTATAACATCATAATAAATGTTTTCTTTGTTGTTGTTTTTTTGGAATTTTCACTCATTTATTTCCTAAAGTTCAGTCTTGATATCTACCTGCCTAATCCAGTTTAGCTTACAGATAAAAAGGGTACTTTTACTCTATACTTGGCCTCAACCATACCACAGATCATATATACATCATTTTTTCCCTTTTAGAGATTTATACCTCTCTTTCTCTTCCTCCCTCGTTCTCTCTCTCTCTCTCTCTTTCTCTCTCTCTCTCTCTCTCTTCTCTGCCTCTCTGTCTCTGTCTCTCTGTCTCTGTCTCTCTCTTTCCTTCCTCCCTCCCTCCTTCCTTTATTTTCTTCTTTCTCTTTATTTTCTTGGAATACACTCGTATAAAAATTCTAAAAATTAGCCTAATTTGCTCTGGAATATATGAATATCTAGAGATAGCTATAAACAGATTATTCTTTAATCTTATATACTAGTTTTGTGGACCTTTGTTTCAGGAAGAAGTTTGCAATCATTAAGAGAATTTTGCAATTTCTCAAAGAAGCCCAGAGTCTTAAGCTTTTTCCACTTGCAACTCCTTCAATGCTTCTTAAACTGTGGGTCATGACCCCATTTTAACATATCTTTTTTTTTTCCTTTTTGATTTTGGGTCAAACTCTGTTTCAATTTTTCTGTGAAATGATGGCACATCTTTTCAATACTATCATTCTTCTGGTGTGTCTTATATGACTATAAGTATTAGCACATGGCAATCTCCAAAGAAATAAATCTCCAAAGAAATAAAAATAAAAATCACCCAGAAGGCCATGGAAAGGCCATGATGGGTGTCAATAGATTACAACATATAGAAAACAAGGAATTATAAGAGGTAAGTAGAGGAAAACATGTTATCAGAGAGAAGCATTGTAGAAAGAAAAATAAGGCTGTTTCTTGGAAAGAGGAGAATACATTTTATGGATGGCATGTGCAATCCATTAGTATACTTGTGATGTCAGGAGAAAACAAGCAAGGCCTGCAGCATGCTTTTTGAACCCTGTATGATGAATTTATGGGAAAATATGGATAAGAACCATGAAGAATAGGCAGGAATCCTTGGATAGTGATCTTTGTTGTATGGGATATTCATATATGTGAGATCACAGATCACACTGAATATTTTAAGAGTTCCAACTCTATGACCCTGGATAAGTGATCTTTCTGAACCTCTGTTTTCTCATCTGTAGAATGCAGATGCTAGTGTTTGAAGCTAGTGTCTACCTTATTGCAGTTACTGGGATCGACAAATGAGTGCTTTGCTCTCCTTCCAATCTTTTCGAAATGTCAGTTATTATTGCTGTTGTCATTTTTATAATACTATTATCAAAAAAAACCCCCACAATATGAAACATTACTTGCTATTAAAAAATTACTATAATGGAAATAATGTTAATAGTATTCACCACCTCTAATTTTATAGAGTAAAGCTGCTGTGTGTTTTAAAAATATTTTTAGGAAGGCCATGAAATTTTTGACTTTCTTAATTTAAATTGAAATTTTAAAGGAAAGGAATTCAGTAGATTACTCATTGGGCTCCTTCCTTTCTGTTTTCTCTCACCAAACTTCTCTTTCCTTTCTCTAAAATCCTAGCTTCTGGTCCACTTACCACCACAGGCTTTGTTTCAGTTTATTTGCATTTCCTGAGTGTCTAAATGATGGTAGTGGGTACTTTACTGGGCAAGTATTGTTAAGAAAGGACTGTCTTTCAAATGAAATTGCACTATGAATATGATGACAGATTTAAATACCTCTTCCTCCCCCTTTCAAGTAAAGTGCTAAGATTTCCATTATGGCTACTGGGTTTTAAGTATCTTAATGTAGTCAAGAAACATAGTTCAGGCCTTGATTTTTTAAAATGATATGCAAATCACGTCATTTTCACAGCATGCTCCATTCTGCATTAGATTGCTAGCTGCAATATAATTCAGGTTATTTGGTTCAGGCAGATTTTAGTTTATGTTACTGACTCCTTTTCTTCTTTTTATGAAATACCGATGAACCCTTCAAAGCACACTGGAGGCTGAGAAAAAAAAAAGAAGAAGCTCTCTAGCTTTTCGGTACTGCCCAATAACCATCACCCAAGTGCACAGCAGACATCTTAAGTTTACATTCAATACTCACAACTTAGCACTGTTTTGCTTCATTCAGAGAGTTAGATAACTGCAATATGCAAGGCAAGTTATTTTTCCAAGCTGCCATGGGTACATGTATGTTTGGTTCCACAGGAATAATACCGAGTTCCATTGAGCTCTCTGAGAAGGCTGAGCGAGACAGTAGCAGCCAGACCTCACTGTTTTTCTGTGAAAGAAAACTCCTGTGTTTTCTCAGTCCTCAATTAGGCAGATCACCAGCAGGATGCTAGAAATGCAAATACCACAGTGCTTCCAGAAAGCTTGTGGGGGAAGAACATATCCTAAAGGAAATTGTATGTTTTTAAAAAATATCCAAATGATTGAATTTCACTTTTATATGTGATACAATAGGAACAAAATATAGAAGGGAAGGCCAGAGTAAGGAAGGAAAGTGGAGGACAGTCCCTTTTAGCGGCTAACATTTTTATGTTAATTTAAGGGGGAACTAATTGATAATACCATGCTCCCAACAGGTAGACGATTACATCAGGTGGATCACACCGTACAGGTTCCTAAAACTGGGAACTCATTGATCAGTCCCACATTACACTAAGCAGAAGCATGGCATAGTAGGCAGGGAGCCAGGTTCAGAATCAGGAAGCCCTGCTTCTGACATATAATAGCTGTGTGACTCTGGACAAGTCACTTAACCTCTAAGTCCCCCTAGACAACTCTAAGTATATAAGTAACAGGTCAGGCTCTGATCAGCATCAGTAAAGCTGTCTCTCCAGCCTAAAAATATCAGAGGTCTAGTCCCAAAAATAGTAGCAAAATTGTTTCATGAGATGACTTATCATGGCAATGTGAGCATTTGTCCCTATAGTACCTGGAAAACTGTCATGGTGATCTATAAGAAACAACTCTAGTTGTTTAAAAAATAGAAATAATTTAACTATAGATTTTCTAGTGAGTCAACTGGTGTTGTCAAAGTTGACAAGTATTTTATCCTAAACTTAGCAGGGAACTCAAAGGCAGACCTAAATTGCCTTTGTTGTAATGTTATGATTTTATTTTGAAATGAAGATCTTACTGATGTCTTTTTTTTTTTTAAGCAATTGGGGTTAAGAAACTTGCTCAAGGTTACACGGCCAGGTGTTTCTGGGTGGGTGCTAAGTGTCTGAGCCCGGAATTAGATCTCCAGGTTTTCTCAACACTGGAGCCGGTGCTCTTACTCGCTGTGCTACCTGGCCGCCCCTTACTGATGTCTTTTTGTTCGAGAACACTGTCTCTACTCAATGATGCTAGATCTTACTGACCACTCAACCAATGAAATACTGCAATATAACAAATATAGGTAAATGAAACGTTAACATCAATCACCAAGAATTTAGTAAATGCTTACTATTTACCAAGCACTGTCCTAAGTCCTTGAGGAAAAAAAAATATGAAAAAAATCCTACCTTTAAATAACTCATATTCTATGGGGGAGAAAGAAACCTTATATAAATCAGGATCTACAAGACATACACAGAGTAGATAGAAGATGATGTTTAACAGAATACTAATAGCATCCAGGAAAGAGGAGAATGGGGACCATGTGAGATCCCTTGGAGGAGGTGGTCCTTTAGCTTGGTCTTCCATGGATCTAGGGATTCTGAGTCAAAGATTTAGACGGAGGCATTTCATATAGGGGAAATGGAGTGCAAAGACACAGAAATGGGAGATGGAGATGGAGAGCTGTTTTCAAGGAACAGCAAGTAGACCTGTATGACTGGGACTATAGAATTCATGGAGAGGTGTGTATGAAAAGAACGGAGAGGTTAGAAGAGACCAAATTATGATGAGTTTTGAATTTGAGATAAATGACTTTAAAGTTGATCTTGGAGATGATAGGAGTCATTGAAACATGGCGAGTAGGGAGGTGATATTGGTACATCTATACTTTAGGAAAATCACCTTTGAAGTAGTTTGGAGGATATATTAGAGTGAGGAGAATCTAGGGGCAAGTAGATCAATTAAATGGTTATTGTAATAGTCTAAGGGAAATGTGATTAATGTCTGAATTAATGTAGTGGATGGAAAGCAGAGGGAGTATAAAAGAGATATTATATAGAAAGAAATGACAAGATTTAACAATTGCTTGTATATATGTGGCATGAGTGTGAAAGATTTTACAATGAGATCAGTATTGAGCCTTTTCGCCTGAAGTGATGGTGGTACACTAATGAACACTTTTGGAAGAGAGGAGGATTTGGAGGATGAGGTGATGAGCTCTGTTTTGGATGTGTTGTACTTGAGATGCCTAGGGTATATCTAGTGCGATATACAACAAGTAGTTTACACTGCAAGGATGGAGGGTAAGGGAGAGATTAGGACTGGACAAATAGACGATAATAATCAGTTAGCAAATACGTAATTATAAACTATGTGCCAGGCATGGTGCTAAGTGATAGGAATGCAAAAAAAAAAAAGGCAAAAGAGAGTCCCTGTCCTCAAGGAGCTCATAATTTAATGAAGAAAACAACACATAAGAAGAAACTGAAAAGCTAACAAGGAGGAAGAAGAGTTAATTGAAAAGGAAGGTTACCTGCAAGGGGAGGGAGGAGGGGAATTGGAAACAAAGTGAAGAGGTGAGAGTTTCAAGTTAATTACATCTTGCAAAATGGTAAATTTTTGGAGATCATGAAGCCTGGGTAAGTAGTTTTGTGGTAAATGACTATCATAGTCAAATTCCTAAGCCCCCAGCTAAAGGAAAAAATATTAAATAGCATCAAGACTGAAATAATTTAAATATGATGGTGCCACAATTAGAATCACACAAAACCTAACAGCAGAAACATTAAAGGACCAAAGGTCTTGGAACACAATATACAGAACAGCAAAAGGACCATGACTTTGGCCAAAAATATCCCATTACTGCAAAGTTAAATATTATCCTCAATATAAAAAAATGGATATTTGATATACTCTTGGTCTTTAAAGACTTTCTCAAACAAAATCCTGAATTCAAAATAAGATTTGACATACAAGAACAAAGAAAAATTAAAAAGGACATAATAAAGACTGATTATAAGGGATTCATAAAGACAAACTGTTTACTTTTTATATATGTAAATGTAAAATATATGTCTAAGATTCTTATTAATAATCGGGTAGCTCATGAGAAAGATTGAATAATCCTTATTATACAAATTTAGTATTATACAAATTTAGAAAGTAAAACTATTTAGGAACAGCTAAAAAGAGTAATTGTTTTATACAAATGCGATGAAACAGGAAGAATCGATACAGAGGAGCTAGATGGGGAGGAGGGCTGATAGTTCTGGTAACCTACTTTAATCTGGAATGGGTTTAAGAGGGAAAAATACATATATATTTAGAAGAGTATAAAAGTCTTCTAAATTCAGAAGAAATAAAATGGTAAGGGCACAGGGAGGGGGGAGAGAACAAGGGAGGGATCTTTAGTGGGGAAAATGAGGGAATATGAAAAAGGGGGGTATAGAAGGATGTTTAAATTTATGGGAATGGAAGCATAGGGAAGGGTTCTTTGGAGGGCAGTAGGCAAGTAATAGTAGGTCAAGGTAGTGGGTAGAAATAAAGTAGAGGATGCAGGAAGGATAAGAAACAAGAGATATATAAACATAAAAAATAAGATCAGAAGTAGATTATGTTTGGGAAAGTATATGTCTATATATGTATGTATATATGTTTATGTATCTATAACTATAGACAAACATCTGAACTTTATTGTAACCTTCTAGGGGGAACGTTGAAAAGAAAAAAGTTAAAATGTACACAGCAGAGAACAAAAGAAAACTCACAAGGAAGAAAAGATGGATAATTCTCAACACGATGTGAATTATTTATCATATAGGCTTTGCTGAAATGGAAATATATTATTACATGTTTTGAATCCTTGGTTATGTTCTGCTGTACACATGACATGCCCTTTTTTTTCTTACTTTACATTTAAGTTCCATTATTTGAGTTTATGATATGTTTTCGTTTCTTTTCCCTATTCCGAATTTGTTTTCTGACCTTTGAGTCTAAAATAAAATTTTAAAAAAGAAAAGAGGAAAGACATGGTTTGTCCTGGTCTTTCTCAATAGCACTTACATTATGCTAAATACTATCATGTCTAACAATTAATTCCTTGGTTTTCTCCTATGGTATACTACCACTATATTGAGAACAATAAGGCATGCTTTACTTTGAGGTCTCTGAAATTAAGATTAATAATTGCATTGATGAGAGTTTTGATGTCTTACAATGTCTGAATTTACATTGTTGTGGTCATTAGGTAAACTCCCATCTTTGTAAACCAAATTTCAAACTTCTCAGACCTACTTTTCCAAATGTTCTTGGGGAAGTGGATTATGGAATGATGAGGCATTTGGGGCAGTTAGGTGGAACAGAGGATAAAGCACCAGGCCTAGAGTCAGGAAGACTTGGCTAACTAAGCTCAAAACTGTCCTCAGACATTTACTGACTATCTGACCTGGGGTAAGTTATTTAACCCTGTTTGCTTCAATTCTTCATTTGTAAAATGAGAAGGAAATGGCAAACTACTCCAGTATCTCTGCCAAAAAAACCCCAAAGGGGGTCATGAAGAGTCAGACATGACAGGAAAACAACCAGACAACAACTGAGGCACTGATCAAGGGATTCTTGATGAATTGAGTCCCTCTGGTAATAAAGGCTATCTGGGGCTAAGGATTTACCCCTTTCACTTTGTGAGTGGTGGAATTCACATCTTGTAAAAAGCATTAAACTTTGAGTGCCTTATACCCTGAGTGACCTATTCAGAGATTTTAAAGGGTGTGAAACTGAGAATAGTCCATTCCCAACTTGTAAAAAGAAGTGGAAAGAAGTGTTTTCACTTTTTTATGCCTTTAGAAGTGTGAAGAAGGGCCTCCAAAAACTTAATGGAATTATAGGTCAGAGAGTGATTGGCTAGCAGAAGGATCATTAACATCCCTGGTGACCTTTAAAAATCAGACTAGCCAGCTCTGTAGAGACCTACAGTCATCTCTGGCTGTCAAAAGGAAAGGTAACTATGGAGGAAGAATGCCACTTGAGAGAAAGTTACTTTTTTTCTTTTTTTGTGTGCCTCTTCTAAAATGCAATAGATTGGGAAGATGATTTCTATCTTCTTTTTTCGCCCCACTGGTAATGGCATCTAACTTTCTTAATAGGAAGGAGTCAACCTGAACTTTGGAGAGAAGAGGGAAATGGGAACCCAGCAGAATGGTCTCCTTGGGAGATATGCTTCAATCTGGGGATCAGTGAACCCACCATAAGAGGAGAAATTTAATCAAGACTATACAGTATCTTTAACCATATGTATTTCTTTTGTCTGTGTCTATCTACTAGTGTATGTTATGCATTTATTTTTGTTTTCTGTTTTTGCTTTTTGGAGGGCAATTGGAGTTAAGTGACTTGCCCAAGGTCACATGGCTAGTTTTTGTGTTAAGTGTCTGAGGCCGGATTTGAACTCAGGTCCTCCTGACTCCAGGGCTGGTGCTCTATTCATTGCACCACCTAGCTCCCCCTATGCATTTGTTAATTCCTAATGTTACTGTGTGTATTTTTATGACTCAGGTTTATGGGGAGTAATGTGGAGAGAATATAGGATTATTTTTCAAGTAATGCTCTTGTAAGACTCTTTCAGTTAAGGCCTTGTTTGAGTCAATTATGTCAACTCAAGACTTAAAACTTTCTGAACGCAAAACAAAAGCAACCTTAAATGAGACAATATTTGTTCTTTGGGGAATAGCACCTGCATATATAAGATGGAGGTGTTTCAAAGCGGCTGCTAGACAAAGAAAGGAAAACTTACTCCATGGAAACTACTCCCAAACCAATTATGTTTCATTAAACATTATAAAAGTGAATTCATCCAATATATTATAAGAAATCAACACGATGACTTTCTGCACCCCTCCACCCTTCATTGGAGCTTCTGTCCTCAAGAATGGTATAGGAAAATTGTTTTGGAGATGAATAACTACAAAGGAGCATTATTTCCATGCAACCAGGAGATTAGGTATTGGTATGTGAGTGTGTGTGTGTGTGTGTGTATGAAAGAGAAAAATAGAGATCTGTCCATTTATCCATCTGTATATTTGCATGTATATATGTATCTATACACATAATGTGTACAGATACATACATACATATATATATATGTATATGTATATACATGAAAATATTTTTCCTAGATGTGATTTAATTGAAGCAAGGAGTAAGGAAACTCTGCATACTCAAGCAGATTATCAGTGCATATGATACCATTGGTCATTTCTCTACACTAAAATGTTACCACTGGTTTCACCAAAACTCCCTCTCTCCCTCCTTCCCTCTGTCTCTGTCTCTGTCTGTCTCTCTATCTCTGTCTGTCTCTCTCTCCCTCACACACACACACACACACACACACACACACACACACACACACACTGTCTATACAAAACTCATCAGGTAAGTACTTTTTTGATGCAGCTGATATAACTTGGTGATGGTAAGAAATTTAAACAAGCTTTTCTTGGCTTTAGATTTCACATTCTATGCAGCTTTGTGGACGATTCTATGAAGGACAAATACAAAAGTTGAAATTAAAAGGCCTAAATAAGTACAGGGTGATATTAGAAACAACAAAAATGAAATAGCAGACTGTCTAATTACTACTCAAATGGGCTGTGTTTGTTTGAAATTCACCTAGCAGTTGAACTGAGCAACTGCAGAATTTCATCTGAAGCCAAGCTGGCCTAAATCATTCTCCTGGAAAGCTCCCAAGTACATAGTAAAGTATGTCTGGCATCCCAGATGAGGTCCATTAAGGAGTGAAATGTGACCACCTCAAAATGTTTTCTGCTTTACTGACGCAGGGCCACTTTATGAAGTAGTAGTTGAATATAAAACAGGCTTTTGGCCAATTAGGGGCAATCTTATCTCTGCTCTTCCCAAGGTTTTTAATCCCTCCGAACTGCCACTTCCTCACCAAAAAACAAAAACTCTGCATAGATGGACACACACACACACACACACACACACACACACACACACACATCTCAGTTGGAAATGACTTTCAGTGGTTTTGCTCTGCTCTTCCAAAGGGAGAAGTATGGGAGACCTGAAGTACATGGCCTTATATGGCCTTACACTTCCCCCACTTTTGTGAAGAAGAATGGTGACTTAATCATAAGGGAATGTGATTTTTTTTTTTTTATCAACTCTTGTATCAACTCCAAGGCTTTTAAAATTATTTTTAATTTTCTTTCTCACAGACATATAAATACATTTTCTTCTTTTGTCATTGTGTGTATACATATCAACCTATCTATCTATCTATCTATCTATCTATCTATCTATCTATCTATCTATCTATCATCTATCTGTCTGTCTGTTTGTCTGTCTATCCATTGAGACTGGACATCCAGTTGGAGGTCTCCAAAAGGCCATGAGATTGGAGTTCAGCAGAGAGATTGAGGCAGGACAAGTAGATTTGAGAATCATCAGCATAGAAATGGTAATCCAATCCACAGGAACTGATAAGATCACCAACTAAAATAAGATAGAGGGAGAAGAGAAAGAGGGCCCCAGACAGAGCCCAGAGAGACACCAATGTTTAGAGGATGTGATCTTGATGAAGGTACAACAAAGGAGACTGATAGTCTCAACCCCACCCCCCACCCCCCACTCTCCTAGCTCCTAATGCAAAACAAATAAATAAAAATCTCAGGTCCAGTCTCAGTCCCACATATATCAGAAAAGGTGAGCACCTTGTCTGTGACTCTTAGCCTTAATTACCTAAAGCACTTAGAGTTTATGTGACTTGTTGAGGATCTCTTGGCTAGTGTGAATTAGAGGCAAGACTTCATTTTCCTAGTTCTGGGACTGACTGCAGCTACTATGGCAATTGTCTCTCATGTATACGTGTTTTTTTTTTTAAATATGTATTCATGAGCAGCAAAGTACTAGGTAAAGGGTCAGCCTCAGTCAAGATGACTGAGGTTCAAGTCTCAAATCTCACTTATAATGTCTGTATGGACATGAGCAGTCACTTAAGTTTTTGGTTCCTCATAGAACTCTGGGTGCAAATGTCTTGCACCAGTGAAAACGCAGATATGGAGGGAAATACACAAATGTTCTTTGTGCAAACTCCTTGTGCCAGTACATATGAGTGAGTCAGTTTTAATGTGAAATCTTAGAGAACCATATGAGATTCCTAGAGTGCAAACTATTTGTCTCTGTTTACACATCCAGTATGTGTCATAGTCTGGTTTTATCTCTGTAATTCCTTACTCCAAGGTCCTGACTCCACTCCTATCTTTTACATATAACCTTTATATATTTAATGTATTTATATGTTTCTCTGTGTTCATAAACGCTGAAGTTATTTACTTCCCTAGTCCTGTTGTACAAATAAGATGGTATTGTACTTTAATTTAGGAAAGCCAGGATTTAAATTCCAATCATGGCAATTACAATTTATATTAAGTAATATAAACTTTCTAAGCTCTAACAATCATTTTTTGAAGGAAATATAATTTCTGTACCAGCCCGACCTGGAACCATTCCCTTGCCCCTCCCACCAATTCAGTATTTCAATTTGGCTGTATGAGTCCATACCTCATGCAGTATTCATGAAGACTTCTGAATGTTTCAGATTTTGGGGTAGTCTGTGGGTTCAGGCTGCTCTCATTATAGTTCATGATTGATCTTCTCCTTAAGTATCAGCCAGTATGTGTAACTAGCACAAATCCAAGACATTTATGGCAAGGGTATACAATGAAAAATAACAAAAGAAATACATACACATGTATACAAACATACATACATATGCACATATACACATACACACATATACATATACATATATACATATATATATATATATATGAATGTATGGATTAATGAATGAATGGTTTCGGCTATGAAAATGGATTTCAGGGTTTTGGTGAATGAGATAAAAACAAATTAGTGGGTGAAGGTAATAGGAGAATCTTGTTATCATTGTAGAAGTAAACAGGTTCATTTTCACAAATACACACAGATTCCATGGGAAGAGTGGGCACAAATTTCAAATACAACAGTATTGTACAAAAAAAAGTAGGCAATGATTGTCATCAAAAAAACATGCTTTTGGTATTGCAGGAGTTCAGTTTTCTTTTGTTTCCACAAAGAGGCTTGTGAGGAGTGGATTTAACACCAAAATCTTTTTTGGGTTCAATGCTGGCATAAAATGAGGCACTCCCAAGTCACTGAACCGTTGATAAATGTTAGTTTACTCTTCCCTAATTCCACAAGGAGAAGCAAAAAGGATAAAGAGACACCAAACTTCTCTCGATGTAACCCTCCTCCATCTAGAAAAGTGTCTCCTCATCAGGATAGGATATACTGAAGAAGATGGTACCTCTCATGGTGTTCAGAAATCCATTTGGTATGAGGGGTCCTGACTCCATGTGGGCAGGGTTTTTTATATTCTTAGGTGACCAGGAAGTTAGAGTCAAGAGAAGCAGGGATCAATCAAGTCTCAGGAACAAGTTTGTGGCCTTTTAGGAAAAACTAACTGCTTTTTGTTGGAAATTAGAGAAAACTAATCCCTGCTGCAGGAAATGTTGGGGAGAGCACCCTATTACTACCACATACCACCCCCATGGTTACATGGTCTTAAGGATCTTAGAGTGGATTATCTACCATTTAAATGTTTTCAGGATGCTTACAAGACAATTTTCCTAGTATAGGAAGTACAAATCGCAAAAGGAAATAGAAGAAGGAAAAAAAAAAACAATCTACCCTTTGAGACTCAATAAAAATTTTTTAAAAAGAATGAAAAAAATACAGAGGACAAAAATCAGTAATCTCAAATTTTTTCTTCCCTTTTCAGAAGGTCTAAGTCTCAGATCTCAATGCCCTAGCCCATAAGTTGAGTAATTCTACCTCTTTGTGATTCATAATAGGTGTCCAAGTATGTAGAAGTGATAATGAATTAATGAACCAGGACATTTCCAGGAATATCCAGGTCACAGCTGAGATGATGCTGTCTACTTCAGTGAGTAATTCATCATGCACTAGAGTCATCTGTATCAGTAAAGTGTCTGAGAGTCATAGGCCTTCTGCAAACCTGTCTTGGCATTTACATAGATACCAATATGCTCCCAACATTGTCACCCACTCAGGTTTACTTAGCTCACCTACCAAAACCCTGAGAGTCACATCAGGAGAATAATACAAAATATTGACCCCCTTAGAAGTTTCAGTGGAGGGGCTACATGCTTCTTCCACAGAAGCTAACCCCCACAAAGATTCTCCCACACCTTGATTTTGGGGCTTGGAATTACCAACAAATCTACTAAGGGATCCCCTCTTTTCCAAGAAAACATACATCCACTGTGGGAAAACTGGGACACTAATGCACTGTTAGTTGAGTTGTGAAATGATATAACCATTCTGGAGGGCAATTTAGAACTACACCCAAAGGACTGTAAAACTGTGCACACCAAAGCAAGCAATATCTTTTTTTTTTTTTTAAAGCAATCGGGGTTAAGTAACTTGCTCAACGTTACACGGCCAGTTATTATTTCTGGGTGTGGTGCTGAGTATCTGAACCTGGATTTGATCCAGGTCATCCTGACACTGGAGCCAGTGCTCTTACTTGCTGAGCCACCTGGCCACCCCTGCAAGCAATATCTTTGTGAGGTTTGTATCCCAAAGAGATTTTAAAAAAGAAGAGAGAACTTATTTGTACAAAAATAGATAAATAAAATCTTTTTGTGGTGGCTAAGAATAAAAAATTGAAGGGACACCCATCAATCAGGGAATGGCTCAACAAATTGTAGTATATGATTGTAATGGAAACTTATTGTATTAAAAGAAATGGCAAGCAGGGTGATTTCAGAAAATCCTGGAGAGACTTAAATGAACTGATACAAAGTAAAGTGAGCAAAACCAGGAAAATATTGTGCAAACAATAGCAATATTGTATGACCATCAACTGTGAAATGACTTAGCGATTCTCAGCAATACAGTGATTCAGGATAATCCCAAATGACTCATGATCAAAAATGCTATCTAACTCCAGAGAAAGAACTGGCGCTGTCTGAAAATAGACTGCAGCATACCATTTAAACTTTCTTTCTTTATTGTTTGAATCTTCTTATACAAAGTTACTAATATAGAAATGTTTTACATGATTGCATGTGTATAACCTATGTCATATTGCTAACTACCTCAAGGAAAGGTGAGGGAAGGGAGAAAGAAATAGAATTTGGAACTCAAAACTTAAAAAAAAAGTTGAAATTGTTTTTATATGTAATTAGAAAACAACAAAATATTATTTGAAAAAAGAAAATAAACATCCAGTGTAAATATAAAGCAACAGTTTTTTCTTCCTCCATGCTGTTAGAAAACAAGAAGTCCACTAATAATACCGTCCCTTGTACTTGTTCCTTTCTGGGAAACTGTCTAAATTGTCCCAAGGAAAAGGAAGTGTTAGAATTAAGGGGTGCCTGGGTATTTCTCCAAGGAATATCAAGATTTCTGAGGGGGCAAGCATATTGATGCCAAAACAACTATGTGTTATAGAAAGAATGAAGTATCCAAGAAGGTCAGCCAGAAGTATATCCAAAAATAACCCTTTCTTATCATAAAAGTCTTTCTTGAGACTGGATTACAGATACTACTGAAATGGAGAGCATTTCCTTTTTTCAAGGTGACACTGATTTGTAACAGACATGCCTTCAAAGAAGCTGAATCCCTAACCTGTGCAGTCAGGTATATGACAATGTAGACATTTCTTAGTGGGAGCAAAATTCTTTTCCTGCGTGGGCAGAGTATCATTTTGTTTGTTGGGGAAAGTTTGAGGAACACTTGAGTGAGATGGTTGTTCCAACTGGATCAAGGAACATATTTGGGCAGGAATGTTTGGGCCTTGTCCTTAGGGGAATTATATGGTCCTATGTCTAGCACAATACACCACTGCCATTCCAATGTTTTCATTGACAATAGACCCATTCCCCAAACTCTGCTGGTCTTATGATGGTTCCAATCAGGTTAACATATGATACCTCTGATAGGTGCTGATATACCCCCCTCTCCATCAAACAGCTGTATACAGTGGGAAGCATTGTCAAAATTCCTCCATTGGTCCTGACCTCAAGGAGCACAACTTTTAATGGTCTAGTCCCATCTTTCCAGGCCCCAGATAACTTGACCAAACCCAAAGCCACCTTCCAGGAATGAGTACAGATGAAGGTCTACTCTGTTCCTCTAGTATATCCCATATGCTACCCTTACAATCTGGAGCTCACCCTATGGGATGGACTAGCTAAGGTCTCCTTTCCTTTGGGTACTCCCTGCTGCTAGTTTAGTGGTTGCTCAAATCCACTTGTTTATGTAGTAAGAGACAGAACCCTCAGTAAAGCAGTCAAAATGCAAATGACATTTCTCAGGAGCCACGTCCTTATAGACAGGGCACCATTGTACAGAGGAGGAAGCAAGTTCTGGAGTGTAGTTCTCAGGATCTGACACAATGACTATCTATTTGTGAAGGGCATTGACATGAGAGCAAACCAGGAAATTAAGACTTTTTTTTCAAAATACCATTTACCTTTCATAATAGAAGCTTCCTTGCTCTACCCATTCTCTTAGAGGGACTGTCTTCCATTTCTCAACATGCAATAGGCAAATCAGGCCAAAGATTGATTGTATGATGGCTATCATTTGTTTAATAGCAATCAGAGCAATAGACAATCAAGGCTTTATCTTTGGATAATGTGGAGCTCTAGAAGACTGACCATTCTCTATTCTACCTTCACTTTTGTGCCTGTTAAAAACTCGACTCAGCCTGGTCTTTATGGGCAGAGACATTCAGAAAAATGGGCCTTGTCATAATGAATGAATGAATGAATGAATGAAGCCATGGTGATAGAATGTTGAAAAACCTATTTTGTATCTCTCAAGGCTGCAGACTACTCTGGTCCTCACTTGAAAGAAAAAGACTTATGGGTACCTTGGTAAATGGGGGACATCAGGATGGGAAATGCAGGTTCACCAACATCTAATGATTCTAGTTTCTTGGGGCTTTCTTTTCAGATCATAGTGAAGCAAGTGCCAGTAACTTAGTCAGCCTTATGCCTAGAATCTTCTGGGTGTGCCCTAATTGCTATATTCACCAAAACTTGACTCATCAGGTAGACCCTGATTTTACTTTGGATTAATTCCCTGACTAAAGTCTTGAAGCCTTTCTATCAGGACTCCTCCCAGAAGGTGTCATCTAAGCCCCTGAGGCAGACTAGTAATAGGGTATGGCAGTCCAATGAGCAGTCATATAACCTCCATCTATAAAACCCATTTCTTTTTGGCACTTTACCCCTTCCCTTGTAGATAGCAATAGGGGCTGCAATGGGAATTCATCTTTATGGGGACACGTATGAATAATTCCTCCTCAGGAGGTTCTAATACATTTAATTGACTGTAAAAGTATATGTTGATAGTGCTCCCCAGTCTATGGAAGTTAGCTGAGGAAAACAGCTTATCTTTGTTTCCAGTGGACCATAGCTTGAGGTGAGGAGCCATTGTTCCAGAGGCTCCTAAAGTCTTTCTTGGAACTTCTACACCTCTCTTGCTACCTTTTTTCCTTAGCAGAGAACGTCTACCCACTCCTGCCTCCCTCAGGATAGGGAGTAAGCCTTCTTAGGAGATCAGTGGTAGAATAACCATGTGGCTTTCTCACCACTTATAAGTTCCCAAGTCTCTACCTCATTTCCTGTATCATTCTGTCCCATGGCTCCAGTCTCAACAGGAACCTCAATCTCAAGGTCAGAGACCATGGGGTATGGGTGGTTGGGTACTTGACTACTGCTTGTCAGTCCCTGCCTTTACCAGAGAAGTTGCCTTTCTTCTATCAGCCACCAACTCTATCAGTAGCCCCTCAAGTTTCATCACACAGTCTTTGAAAGGAAAGAACTATGTCTCTAGTTGCTCAATACATTGACCTGGTTTGATTTCAGTCTTATGCTGGCAGTTCAACTTCTGCAGAGTAGTCAGCAATGACAATGAATGAATGAAGCATTTTTTTTTTTTTTAGTGCGTACTGTATGCTAAGTTCTGGGGATACAAATAGGAAAGGAAGACAGTTCTTGCTCTCACAGAGCTCAGATTTGAATGAGGGAAGACAACAAAAATGGAAGATTTCGGCTACCAGAGGTCCCCTTGTCCTTAGGGTACAGTGCCAGAGCAAATGCCTCTTCTTAATGATATTTCCACTGATAAATTCAGATTAGTTTTTGCTAGTGAACCACTTGACAGTACCAAGGACTCTGGTGACAACAACTTTTGTTTCTAGGTCTTCAACAGCTACGTCTAACATGTGACAGAGCAGTTTCCAGGCTCCATCTCTGCAAGGCTTGCTTCTCGGTTGCTGTCTGCAAGCAGGCTCTATCGTCCAGGGATGCTATCAATCCCAGGCTTCCTTTGTTTATCTGCCTATTGATAGCAGTTGGGCAGTGGTTTTTATTGGTGGTGATGAGGAATGCGACTCCTCCATAATTTCACCACAACAATCCAGAAATCATTATTTCAGTACTTTCTTTACCTTCGCAGGAAGTCACTTTCACCACTTGCCATTTTATTTTTTTTGCCTTAGAGGAATCCACAGAGAATATTCCCAATATGCAAATTGGAGGGTTTGCAAGACCTTTAATTTTGTAGTGTCCTACCAAAACACCTCACTTCTGTCTTTATAATATTGCATTATAGTTACTACGTCCAATTTGACCAAGATATGGGCCATAAGGGCATCTCATTTCATCTTAACTGCCAACTATGCCCAATATGAGAGGCAGGCTTAACATCAATCCCTTCTTCAGGTTTAAAGTTGGGTTAAAATGAGGCACACAAGTCAATAAAGACTTAACAAAAGAAGGTCCATTTTGTCCTATAACAGCAAAGATATTCAAAATGATACAGTGGTACTTCGCTAACTAGAGGAAACCTCCCTTACCTCCATCTGAAAACCTGTCTGGTCAGCATGGCGATGCATGATGAAGGATATGAGGGTATCCATCATAACTCTTCTGTAGAGCTTCCCTCTCAACTGACAAGTCTGGATTTTCCTTGAATCCTTGATTGACTGACAGTTGGTTCTCTTTTTTAATGCAAGGGGCCATGATCCTTGAAACTACTTTGTCCCTCGAGTCAGAGTTTATGGCTCTTCTCCCTCAGGAGTGATTTTATCTTTATCTTCTACTTATTTTCTTCTGTGACTATATTGATCAAAGGGTGAGAAGTGTCAATTGGTCAGAGAACAAAACCTTCCTCCCCTTTCTGGGCTATATCTTCAGTATCAACTTGTGGCATTTCCCTGTGGTTAAATTACATAACATGTCTAAAAGTCTGTGAGGCAGCATGGTATAGAGCATAGGTTCAAAACCACAGATTTTTGCCCATACAACTTCTGAGTGTGGCCGGAAACAGATTAAAATGTAATTAGAAATATTTAACAAAATAAATAAAAATACAATAGAACACAGACAATTCTAATGTAGGGTTTTCTAAGCCAACATTCTATTAGCAGGAATCCTTATGTATCAATTGGTGGCCCTATTTCTTTTTGAATTTGACACCATTGGTGTAATAGATAGCTGGCCTTGGAGTCAGAAACCACAGGGTCCAAATCTACCCTCTGACATGGAATTGCTCTTTGACCATATGCAAGTCAGAAACTCTCAATACTCCAGAAACCATTCTAAGACTTTTAGTTACAGAGAAAGTGCTGTTCTGAATTGATTGACATAATTCCTTGCTGGGAGCTCCCTATACTGTTGAAATTACAGGTCCATTGCAAAAATAAACAGTATAAAAGTTCTCTATAAATGCCATGTATCATTATTATCATCTCTTTTGCCTTTCTAGAAGCAACATGCTAGAGTGAAAAAGGTAATGATCACTAGAGAATACACTCAAATACACATATAACATCTGGACAGGATAGTATTGATTATAACTTCAATCGGCATGGTGAATTTAGAGGATATATAGTTAAGAACTGCTCTGGTACCCCAGAATATAAAGATATTCTAGCCTGTGATGAAATTCTGAAGCCAAACTTTTTTTTTTCCATTAAGAGAAAACAGGATTTAAAAAAATGTTTATCTGAATTAATTTTCTTTTCTTTGATTTCCTAGGCCCTATTTTTTTTTAAACCAGATCAATTCTCTAAAAGATAAGGTAGTATTTTTTAGGGAGCAGGGTGAGGACAGAGAGGTGAAAGAGTGATTAGAAAGCACTTTCCATCACATAAAAACAGTATCACAGAAAAAAAAATGTAGCAGGGTAATCAATTCTCTTCAAGGTTGATGTGACTATTGGAACAGTAAGGGGGAAAAAAAAGAATGATGCACTCTAGAATCTCAATTCCTGTTCTGTCAATGATGTCTCTTTTCTTCAGCCTTTGTCTCTTCCATATTCAAGGATCAGAAGTGTTTATTTTTTTATTTTTATTGACTCTTTTCAGGGCTTTTCTTGGATGGGGGCAGTAAATGAAGAGAAAAAAAGGAATTATGGAAAACAGGCAATCCTGTGAAAATCCATTAAGCTCAAATTTACAGTATTATAGCTTTCAACATGTTCCTGGTAGAAATTGATTAGATGCAGACTAATTCTCACTGTATTGACTGCTGAATTGAACTAAAAACTCCCCATCATTTAAATTTGCACAGAGGAAATAACCTATGAAAGTAAATGGGAGAGACATTGAAAGAAATACAGATGGGGGGAGAATGTATTCATTTTAGAAAGCCTGGAAAACTTTAAAATATCAGGAACAATGCTTTTTTAAAGTTTAATTTATGTTTACATAGGCCCAGACCAGGGGATGGGGAAAGCAATGGAGCTTTGTGCTCTCACCTTCGCTGTTTCTAACATTACTTTGAAATTGGTCTATGGGAGGGTAAACATCAATTATTTGCATTATTATGGACACTGAAAAGAGGAATCTGTTCCCATGATTGATAAAATAACAAGCTTTACTGGGAAGCACCCTCTAAAATAATACACACTTCCCCGTAGATTATAAGAAACGCAGAAATGACATGTCATTTATGTTAGATAAAGATAAAACACCTAAGTTTGTGACCATTAATAATAGATTCATTGTACAGGACAGGAGTTGATGAACTACCCCTAAATGAAACATGTCAATTTGTAGTGGCATAAAGAGTGACAAATCTTCCTTTATGTACTTTTAAAAGCCATCTGCTAAAAATGGTCACCAGCTACCTTTAGAAAGTCATAGTTTTTGCTAGCTACACATTGATTCCCATAATATACCATATTCTTTACCATGTCAGAAAATAGGGTGTTGGAAGAACATAATCTAATTTTTAAAATATAGTCCATTGCTGATGTAAAGTAGTTTCAATGAAAAATGTATGAAAATAATACTTAGCTTAATGGCAGGATATGACATTCAGAAATAACTAGAATACAAATTCATGACAAATACATTAAAGGATCACAAGGAAAGTGTTATATATGGAGTAGTTCAAGGTGTGAAAAAGGAAGGTTTCACTTAAAGAAACCTGGTTTCCTTCCTTTCTAGTTTTAATCTAACACTATATTTGTCCTCCACAGCTCTTGCTTGCTCTGATTATTTTATGTAATTTGAACTTTTTCAAAGGAAGGGAAGGGAAAGGAAGGGAAGGGGGGGAAATTTCTGTCTATTATAACTAATAATCTTCTTATTTCCATTACTCTCTTTGTCTTTGTCTCTCTAGATAGAAAGAAAGATATACAAACAGGCATGTAAATATAGGCAGTTATCTTTATCAACAAGTATGTGTATATAGAGTGGTTGTAGCATGCACACACAGGGACAGTACAAATTATTTGATTTTCATATTTCTTTTCATAAATTGAAAAATTCTTACCTATTGACCTCGTAAACATCTCCTTTGTCCTTTAAACTTTCCTCTATGTGCTCCTTTTTCCTAAATTCTTCCTTAGTGACTTGACTAAAATTCCATCTTAGTGTCATTTCCTTTTGCTTTTCAAGGTTTTCTTAACAATAAGGCATGTCATAAATATTAAATTATTATTGTTGTTTTAAGATAGGAGAATTTCATAAAGCAAATGGTACTGACTTATAGTCCAGGTTATAGGGTTCAAAATGGACATTTATTCATTATAGTTTGAGCACAGAAGTAGCTCACTGTTATCCCAATGATTAATCTGACTTAGAACTTTATCTCAGTGAAATACTAATTTCTTTTTTTCACAAATATCCACAATAGCATTATAGAGTATGTTTTTTTTTTATTTTAATGGGCTGTATAACATGATAATTTTTATTATGGGTATTTAGATTGTGCATCTTTCTTTTTCTTTGGTTGTTCATTAGTCATTTTTTTTTCCTGAGACAGGGAGCAATGTACTTGGTGGTTTGCCAAAAGACCCAGATGTCACTATATAATTTGCAGAAGGTGTTTGACACAAATAGCTGGTTCTCATGCAAATCTCCTGGATGGAAGGTGTGCTTTTTTGTTTGTTTGTCTGCCACCTGATTCCTAAAATCTTTTTTGGTAATAGTACCCATGCCTATGATCACCTCCTCATTCCAGATGCCATTTTTCTGTTCATGATATTGTAGAAGTGCTGAACACATGCCTTAGTAGTATTAGAGTGAGTCAGGAAATGGTGTGTACATAATTTATGTAATGAAAACAATACTTACTCAATGCCATCTACAGAAGGCTTTCCACAAAATGGCAATAGCTGCATTCATTCATTAAAGTATAAAGTCTTTGTTTCCAAACATGAAATCCATGTAGCCACTATCTCCTAAGTCTATTATAAAATGTAATGCTGAGATCCTCTCTTTTCATTCCTTTATGTTTCCAAAAATACACTCCTTCTTTTGGCTACTTTATATGCACCACCTTTCAAAGCCCTATCTTTTGGTATAACTTATTTTTTCCAGAGAAAATGTACTTTCATTTATTTCAGTTCACTTACAAAGACTGCAGTTTTATTTTTCCCTAATATTCTACATTCCATCCACAGCAACATAGATTGACTTGGCCCTCATCCTATGAGCATAATTCATTTCCGGCACTCAGTGAAGATTCTTGGAGTGGGAACAAAAGAAAATGTCAGACACCAAGTCAAGATCAATTAAGTGCTAATTGGACTTTGCATTTATCACCTGTAGTCACTAATGCTTTATTTTTCTAAGTAGGAAAGTCAGTGAGAGATTAAGGACTTGAAGTAACCTTAGAGGTGATTGAGTTGAATGACTTAAAGAAAAGGAAACTGAGAGCCAGAGAGGCTTGGTAATTTGCCTAAAATCACAAAGGTAGGAAGTGACAGTGAGGACTTGAAAGCAGGTCTTGTAACTGGCAAATTCACTGTTCTTTCTACTTCATCCCTCCTCACTTGCCTTACTCACTTATAATTCTAGTTGAGTGGACAAAACTTCATCTGTGAATTATTTCACTACAATTTCCATGACTGAAAAACAAATCTATCAAGCCAAATTATTTTAGTATGTAGGCTGTTTGTTGGGGTTGTTAAGGTCATTAGAAAGAGAAATATTTTAAAACTGTACTGATGTTTGGCAAATGACTATTTCACTTTGCTAAAAATGGCACTACAGAGATACAATGAATGAAATACCAAAGTACCCTTGGAGAATAGTTTGAAAACTGGGAAAACTTAGCTCAAGAACCATTCTCAATTTCAAAACTCTCTTCTAAGAATCCATATGTTTGCTTCAGGAAAAAAAATAGACATAAAACCTTGAACACATAGTTTCTTTAAGAAGTTTGATTGCTCCCTATGACCAGATAGGATTTATACAAAGAATGCAGAACCGGTTCAGTATTAGGAAAACTATCAGCACAATTGACCATATCAACAGCAAAACTAACAGAAACCATATGATAATCATAATAGATGCAGTAAAAGCTTTTGACAAAGTACAGCACCCATTCCTATTAAAAACATGAGAGAGCATAGGAATAAATGAAATCTTACTTAAAATCATAAGTAGTATGTATGGAAAACCATCAGCAAGTGTTATATATGTATCAACAAGCAATGGGGATGAGCTAGAAGCTTTTCCAATAAGATCAGGGATGAAACAGTGGTATCCATTATCATCCCTGTTATTCAATATGGCACTAGAAAAAATAGCATTAGCAATAAAAGAAGAAAAAATAAATTGAAGGAATTAGAATAGGCAAAGAAGAAACTAAGTGTTCACTCTTTGCAGATGAGATGATGAAATACTTAGAGAATCAAATAAAACAAACTACTTGAAATAACTAATAATTTTAGCAATTTTGCAGGGTATAAAATAAAGCCACATAAATCATTGGTATATTACTAACAAGGCCCAACAGCAAGAGATAGAAAGAGAATTCCACTTAAAGTTACTGTAGACTTTGTTAAATATTTGGGAGTCTACCTGCCAAAAACAAACCCAGGAATTAAATGAACACAATTACAAAGCACTTTTCACACAAAGTCAGATCTAAATAACTGGAAAAATATCAGTTGCTAATATGTAGACTGAGCTAATATAATAAAAATTACAATTCTACCTAAATTAATTTACTTATTCAGTGTCATATAAATCAAGCCACAAAAATTATTTTCTAGAGCTAAAAAAAATAACAAAATTCATGTGGAAGAAAAAAAGTTTCAGCCCATCAAAGGAATTAATGAAAAGAAATGCTAGGGAAGGTAGCCAAGCCATACCAGATCTTAAGTTGTATTATAAAGCAGCAATCATAATAAAAACTACTTGGTATTGGCTAAGAAATAGAGGGATGGATCAGTGGAATAGGTTAGGTACAAAAGACACAGTAGTCAATGACTATAGTAATCTATTATTTGATAAACTGAAAAAAACCCAGATTCTGGCATAATAACTCACTATTTAACAAAAACTTCTGGGAAAGCTGGAAAATAATACAGCAGAAACTGGGTATAGACCAACATCTTACACAACATACCAAAATTAAGTCCAAATGGGTATGTGGTTTAGATATAAAGACTGATACTATAAGCAAACTGAGGAAGAAAGGGATAGGTTATCTATCAGATTTATGAAGAATGGGATATTTTATGACCAAACAAGACATAGAGAATATTATGAAAATGCAAAATGGATAGTTTTGATTACTTTAAATTGAAAAGTTTTTGCACAAACAAAGCAATGCAACCGAGATTAGGAGGGAAGCAGAAAACTGAGAAAGAATTTTTTACAATCAGTGTTTCTGATAAAGCCCTCATTTCTAAAATACATAGAGAACTGGGTCAAATTTATAAGAATACAAGCTATTCCCCAATTCATAAATGGTCAAAGATATGTACAGATAGTTTCCAGATGAAGAAATGAAAGCTATCTATATCATATTAAATTGCTCTAAATTTCTATTGATTAGAGAAATGGAAGTAAAAACAACTCTTAGGTACCACATCACACCTATCAGATTGGCTAACATGATAAAATAGGAAAAAAACATAAATGCTGGAGAAGACATAGGAAAATATGCATTGCTGGTGGAGTTGCGAACTGATACAACCATTCTGGAGAGCAATGTTGAACTATGCCCAATTGTAATGGAAATGCAAATGCAAAGATCTTCCCTGCCGCTAAGCCCTTTGATAAGCTTAAGAGACTCTGAGAACCTTCTTTGATTTGAAAATGTACTCTGCCTCCTAATAGGCTGAATGTGGTCACATGGAGCCTATGGCATGAGGCTTGATTTTCTGGAATGCCCACACCTTGATGCTGTGTGGTTGGGCAGTGGGTCAAGATGGTGGTTACATTCTCTGACCCAGGAGAAGGCTATATAATCTCTGATGTGAGGCTTTGCTTTGGGGCTCACTTTGAGAAGTGTTGTGTGATTTGACCAGACGAGACTCTGGGCAGCTGTTGAGAGCCCCCTGGCTTTGAAAAACCCAGATGTTGATGCTTCCCTCTATGGTAACTGTGATTTGGTATGAATGTAATGGTTGGACAGTTTGGAGGTCTGTCTGCTTGATATGTTTTTCTGTTTTCTTGTAATTGTGTCTGTATATTCTGAAGTTCAGGGTGCTGACTTTCCCCTGTACAAGGTAAATGATATGTTTGATTAAAGTAAGCTTGTTAACCCATTTTTAGTTGCTTTCCTTTAGCAAAGCAGATCCAAGAACCTGTGTTGGCAGCCACCCTGGGGATGCTAGGGTTCTTGCTGCTAAACCAATGTGCTATAAAACCATTCAAATCCTTTTTTCCAGAAACATAAATTCTAGACCTGTATCCTAAAGAGACCATGAAAATGGGAAAAGGACTCATACGTACAAAAATATTTATAGCATCTCTTCTTTTAGTGGCAAAGAATTGGAAATTAAGGACATGCTCATCAACTGGGGAATGGCTGAACAAGTTGTGTTATATTAATGCAATGGAATACTATTGTGCTATTAGAAATGATGAACAGGTGGACTTCAAAAAATCTGCGAAGACTTATATAAACTGATGCTGAATGAAATGAGTAGAAACAGGAGAACACTGTACACATTAACAGTGACATTAACAGTCACATTGTGTGATGACTGACTCTGATAGACTTAGCTCCACTTAGCAATGCAAGTATTTAAGACAACTCCAGAAGACTCATGATGGAAAATGCCATCCATATCCAGAAAAAGAAATATGGATTATTATGGTTGCAGATTGAAGCATACTATTTGTTTTGTTCTCTTTCTCTCTTATGTTTTTCTTTCTCATGGTTTCTCTCATTCATTCTAATTCTTCTTTACAACATAGCTAATGTGAAAATATGTTTAATAATAATGTATATGTATAGTCTGTATCCGATTGCACACCATCTTGAGGAAGGGCGTGTGGAGGGAGGTGGAGAAAATTTAAAACTCAAAATACTTATGGAAGTGAATATTGAAAACTAAAGTTAAATAATTTAATTTAAAGGAAGATAAAATAAAATAAGAAGTTTGTCTGCTTTTAAATACCAGTACACATAATCAATATTTTAACTCAATCTCACCTGAAAGAGGATTATTGTAATATGGAAGTTTCCTTGGAAGAGTTACAATTTTCAAAAAAGCATTTCATGTAAAGGGGAAATTGTAAGACACTTGGCTACAAAGCCTTCATCATCATCATCACAACCACCACCATCATCACCTTCAATATTAGTGTCACATTTCCATAATGTATAAGTTGTTTGCAAAGCATTTTAAAAATATTATTTCATTTGATCCTCACAACAGCACTACAAGGTAAGTACTATTATCATATCCATTCACAGACTGGGACAATGAGGCAAAGAGAGGTTAAAAGAGATTAACTGTCTTCTCTAGGGTCATATGAGTAGCAAATCTCTGAGGAAGGATTTGAACTTTTTTGTGTGTGTGTGTTTTTTCCCCAGATTTTACTAAGTTCAGAACTCTATTCACTGCATCAGTTAGGTGACTATTGTTTGAATCTATATATTTTCAACTCTTTTAATTGTGAATGATATATTTTTGCATTTAAGTCCTTGTACTTTCAAAATATTCAATACCTTTACCGCTACCTAGTGATCCATTCCTTAAATCATTCCTTTAATGCATTAAATACTTACTGTCAGACTCTGGGGACAGAAAGTAAAAAAAAAATAAAAGGCCTTATCATTGAAATACTTTCATGTTTACATTTAATATTCAGGGGAAGGAGAGAAAGGAATATGTGCATGTATATATATGTATATATCTACTTTTCTATATTTACATAAACATATACATATATACTAGATAGATAGATGATAGATAGATATATAGATGATAGATAGATGATAGATAGGTAGATAGATAGATAGATAGATAGATAGAGTGTTTCCCTGATAATAAGACACTGTCTTATAATTTTTTTGGACAGAAAAACACCAGAGGGTTTATTTTCAGGGGAGGGCTTATTTTAATGAACATTGACAAGCAATTTTAATAAACAGGTAAATGTGAACAAAAAAATGTAACTTTATTCAATAAGCAAATCACTGGGAAAGAACAGGATGACATGCTCACTGCTGCAGCTCTGATTGGATGCAGCTTGGAGCGCGGCGTACGTTTCACCCGGGGAGGGAGGGGGGGGACGGTGCATACAGAGGGTACCATAATGTAGCATGTAGCACAGGGGATCACCTTCACTACAGTAGCAATCTCAATAGGGCTTATTTTCGGGGGAGGGCTTATTTTAGAGGAATCTTACACAGTAAGGGGAGGGCTTATTTTCGGGATAGGTCTTATTATCAGGGAAACACGGTAGATGATAGATAGATAGATAGATAGATAGATAGATAGATAGATAGATAGATAGATAGATAGATAGATAACCGTATACCAAGTACACATAAAATAAATACAAGTTATTTTGGGGGCAGCTAGGTAGCACAGTGAATAGAGTGCCAGCTCTGGAGCTAGGAGGACATGAGTTCAAATATGGCCTTGGACACTCACTAACAGTATGACCCTGGGCAAGTTACTTAACCTTGTTTGTCTTAGTTTTCTCATCTGTAAAATGAGCTAGAGAAGGAAAGGGAAAACCACTCCAGTATCTTTCTGAAGAAAACCATAAATGGGGTCACAAAGAGTCAGATGTGACTAATCAACCAAATACCAACTTTGTGTGTGTGTGGGTCGGTGGGGAGGGGGAATACCTAATAGCTGGGGAAATAAAGGAATACCTCATATAGATGTCATTAATGAGATGGGTTTTAAAGGAGATCTTTTGTTACAAAGAATAAATGAGACAAAGACAGAGACACAGATGACATGGAGATTATTTCAGCAAAACTAACAAATTAACTGAGTCTGAAGGCTCATGCACTGTTCTACATTGATACTACCCATCTCTGTAAAAAAAAAAAAAAAGAGGGGTGGCTAGGTGGCGCAGTGAATAGAGCACCGGCCCTGGAGTCAGGAGGACCTGAATTTAAATCCGGCCTCAGACATTTAACACAAAACTAGCTGTGTGACCTTGGGCAAGTCACAACCCCAATTGTCCTCCCAAAAGCAAAAATACACACATACATATATGTATGTATACATATATGTGTACTATATATCTACATATGTCTATATGTATATGTGCATGTATGTATTTTGTTTCTATTTCTTCTTGAGCCCAAGTTTGGTTATTATAGATGCAGTGTTAATTTAATTCTCTTAGTTTTTTGTTTCTTTCTATTTATATTACTGTAATAATTATGGATGCTTTTTGATGGTTCTTCATACCCCCATTCTCTAGCCATTCCTCTAAATTTCACCATATTTTTCTGAAATCCTCATATTATTTCTTATGACATGGTAATTATTCCATTTTGCTCATGGATAGCTTTATTTAGCCATTTCCTAATTGATATGTATCTATTCTGTTTCCAATTTTTTATTACCAAAAAAATAAACTTCCTATGATTATTTTGGTGCATTTGAAGTCTTCCTTACTACCTCTGGACTATTTATGATAGCAGTACAACTTCTGGGCTAAATTATGTAGACTTTTTAGCATGTTCACAGCATAATTCCCAATTATTTTTCAGAATAATTGGATCAATTCACAGCTCTACCAACACCATCTTAGTGTATTCATATTTTCATAGTCCCTCCAACATTTATGCATCCCATATTTTATCAGCTCTGCCAATTTGCTGGATATAAAGTAAAACCTCACAGTTATTCAGATCTGTAAATCTTTTAGTAGTAGTCATTTAGTGTAATATTTCTTATGATTGTTCATGGAATTATAGAATTAGAGTTAAAAGGTAATTTAGAGATCATCTGGTCCCCTTCATTTTACAGCTGGGATCATGAAGCTCCAGAAAGTTAAATTATTTGCCCAGAAATATACAAGGAGTAAGTGGCAAAGTTGAAGTTTGAACTTACTTAGGTCCTCTGATTCCAACTTTAGCACTTCTGTTACTATACCACTTTAAAAAAAAAATAATTTGTTGTTGATAAGTCGTGTCTAACTCTTCATGATCTCATTTGGGGTTTTCTTGGCAAAGATACTTGCGTTGTTTGCCATTTCTTTCTCCAGCTCATTTTACAGATTAAGAATTGGAAGTAAACAGAGTTAGGTGACTTACTCAGGATAACACAGCTAGATGAGTCTGAATGACTGAAGGCCCAGCATTCTTTCCACCACTCTACCTGTGTGTTCTTTTTACTATAGGTTTGTAATTCTTCTTTCGAGAAATATTTTATTTCTACTAAAGAAACTATTTTCAAAAAAAAATACACTGTTAAATACCATCATATTTCATTATTGTTACATAATGCAAATTTTTACAAGCTGAACTCCAGATATAATTAATAATTCTTCTTAGCATTTATAATTTGTTCCATGGACGAGTCACACATTCACATAGGCAAAAGAAAAGGCAAAGTGGGTTGTGGACAAATGTTTTCTGAAGCAGGATCAAGGTAGAGCACTGGTTTTGAATTTCCTACTCTGAGTGAGCTCAAGAGCCACATTTCTACACATCTGTGATTTTCCCAAAAAGTGACATTCAGCATTGGAAACTCTCTCTGTACAGAGATTTAGCAGGTAAATACTTTCGGAATTGTTTGAAGCTCTGTAATGATAAGGGAATTTGAAGATCTTCCCTGCTCCTTAATTTAAGGGACCTCAAGTGGAAACCACAAGGATGGGCTTGATTGGGGGGGGTAAGGGGGGGCTGTTTTTCAGGAAGGCTTACACATTTTGTTCATTCGTAATTAGGCAGTGAGCCACAAAGCTTGTAATGTCCTCGAAAGGGTATATATACTCTGAAATGAGGTTTTGCTTTGGCGTTCACTTATGGGAAGAGTGATATGATTTGGCCAGATGAGACTCTGGGCAGTCGTTAAGCCCCCCAGCTTTGAAAAATCCAAATGTTAGTGCTTCTCTCTTTGGTAACTAACACTGTATGTATGTAATTGTCAGATAGCTAGAAGACATGTCTATTGGACCGTTGAATTGTATTGTTTTGTCTGTCTGTATTTTTTGTCTGCTTGTAATTTCTGTTTGTATTTTCTGAATTTCAGAGTGATAACTTATTCCCCTGAACTAAGTGAATAATATAATTATATATATGTACACTCACACACACATATATACACATATACACACATGCATATAGGTACATCATGTATGCATTATATATGTATGTATGCGTGTATGTATGTGTGTATGTATGTATGTTTGATCAAAGTAAGATTGTTAACCCCTTTTGAGTTGCTTTCCGTTAGAAAAGCAGATCAAAGAACTTGTGCTAGCAGCCATCCTGGGTATGTTAAGGTGCTTGCTGATATAAGTTCAAAGTTAGGTAACTTTCCCAATGATTCATAACTAGTAAGTGTTAGAGGTTGAACTTGAACCAATATATTATTATAGGTTCAAGAGCAACTCTGTATCCACTAGGCTAGTCTGTCTCATGATGAACTTGGGAGGGGAAGGGAGAGGGTTTTTGTTTTTGTTATTCTTTTGAAGATATTTTATGATGCTATTAATAAAACATTGTAATAAAAATCTCTCTGTGGGGAAGTCGGGAAAGTTGGGCCAAAGTATTAATTGACCTTGATTTGTCCCTTCCTTTTTAATTTTTTTAGTATGTACTTGAACAAAACTCAATGATATCAATGTTTACTCATAGGCCAAAATTCATAGATATATTTTGGTGGGCTAATCTAGTTTTCTAAGAAAACCAAGCCAACTCCATACATGCAAAACATAATATTATGAAGTGATGACAGGACATAATGTGTTCAGGGAAGAACCCTCTCTCCATGTTTTCTTTATCACTTGAATTGTGTCTGACTCATGAAGAGATATGATGAAAAGAACAATCAGTTCTCTTGCAAAAGCAGTAATTTGTTTTAGAATATGGCCCCTAAAATATAGGGGCTCAAAATAGAAAAGAACAATGGGAATGCATGGGAAAATATGCACACGAGAAAAAGAAATCCAAGAAAATCAATTATGGAGTCTCATTTTCAACAAGATTCACATTGATAATAGCATCACAGGAAGAGAAAATGTATGAGAGTAAATATGTGCCATTGACTCTCTATATATGTAGCCCAGATATATGATTCATACACACACAGACACACACATATACACATACACACATACACAGATAGACAGGTACATACATACATACACATACTCTCTCTCTCAACACACACATACACACACACAGATGTCTCTGTATAGTTTTCTGAAAATGAAATAAATCATTTATCCCAGCAGTGGATAATCACAACATGATGATTTATTTAATGTTTCTGAAACTGCTTTGCATATATGAACTTCACATTTTCAGTATCTACTCAAAATTAATTAAAACTCCTTCCAGTTACAGTATACAAGTTACACTCCTCATTGTAGATAGTAGGGTATTTCACAGCAAGTGCTATCCCTCTGATCCTTTATGTTGGTCAGAGTATTTCTTATTTCATAGAGTAAAAAAAAAGAGTTTCCTTTCTCATCTTTGCATTGACTGCAAATATTGAAGTTTACAAGATACATTTTATTGGATTAAAATGCTTAGCAATTCCGTAAATAAGTTGAAAGTAACAGTCAATTTTTGTAACTAAAAGTACCTTACACTGATTGAGATTTGAAAGTTTAAAATGCATAGCATAAATAAAATGGAGAAGTACTTTTTTATGTTTAGTGTCAGTCTGATTTGCATCTTATTTAACAGAAAGTTTGGCCTTGTTGTTATTTTTTTTAAAATTAATTAATTAATTTTTAGTTTTCAACATTCACTTTTCTCTCCCTCCCCTCCCTCCTCTCCCCACCACCCAACAAACATGTAATCTGATATAGTTTATACATGTATAATCATATTAAACATATGTTCACATTACTCATGATGTGAAAGAAAAATCAGAGGGAAAACCACAAGAAAAAAAAGGAAAATAGTAAGCTTTGATCAGCATCCAGAACCCACAGTTTTTTTCTCTAAATGTGGATATTATTTTCCATCACAAGTCTTTTGGAATTATCTTAGATTATGGCATTGAGAAAAAGATGTAAGTTTATCAAAGTTGGTTATCGCAAAATGTTACGTTGTTGTTGTTATTATTTGTTTAAGCTGTGAAAATATGATCTGAAACAGCTGTCTACTTCTAGTGTTTTTCACTCTCCCAAGTGGATATTCAATTTCTCTTTATATTATAATCTCACAAGGGCAGTTTCTCCTTATGTATCAACATCATCCTGAAAACACATAAGCATTCAATTTTTCCAGTGACTTTGAGATCATATGACTTACTGAAGAGTGAATTTGCTGAAACATTACACTGGTAATCTAAAACATGCGTGACAATTTCCACAAATTTTTCAAGTACATTGGAAGAAATTAACTTCACGTATAACAAGCTTCAAATATGAGCTATGAGGTCACAAAATATTTCCATTTCTGCAAAATATTTAATGAAGAATATATAATATATGAATCAATTGCAAATTGCTAAAATGTTATTAAAAGAATAAAAATAATGGTCACAGACAAAAGCAAAGTGGGGAGAAAATATACAAGTTGAAAAATCTCATTGTCTCATAAGATTTTCAAATATCTTGATTTGTCTAATTGAGATGACCATAAATATATGAAATGCCATAAGTATATCTAATCCATCAAAATAGGCACTGAAGAAAGTGGCAAAGTCCTACAATTTAAGTCAGTATATGGTATGATATTTTGTGATCCCCATGCAAAAATGAACACCAGAAAAGGTAGCAAAAGTCATAGAACAAAATGCTCTTTCATATCAAGAAGTAAAAGAGATGAAAGACTTCTGCTCATCCAGAAATCTTGAACTTAGGCATCATGGTTATTTGTTGAGAAGGCAATGCGAATTTACCAGATTTGGAAAGCTGTCAACATCTTTAAGTACAGAAATAGAAAATAGCATATGTTCTAAAACCACTAGTTACATATTTAGAAGTCATTTTGACATATTCTATCTGTGAGAAAACAAGTCAACAACAGATAAGAGGAAATAAAAAAATCAAAGTAAATATAAATTAGAAGGAAGAATAAAGGTGAAGCATACATAAGAAGGAACTCTAGCAAAACATATTTAAACCAACCATCAAATAAAAAACAAAAACCAAAAAAAAAAAAAGAGCAAATAGATTAAAGCAAAGGTGCTGACTCTGTATTTCCCAGAAAAGTTTAACTGATGTGGAACGGTTACCAAAAATAGGAGGCCAAATTAGCCTAAAACTATCTTTTTCATTAAACAAACACTCATTTTCCATGTCAAGAAGGCTGACAAAGGCAATGCCATTTGTAAATTCATTGGAAAAGACTACAAAAGACGCTGATGAAAGATGTTTAAAAGTACAACCCTGCAAAATGGGGAAAAAACATCTAAAGAGCAAGGAAGCTGTAGAGTTTAGTAGAATGTTAAACAAAGCAGATTAGCTTGAGAGCATTTGATGATAAAATTGAAAGGACAACAAATGGAGATGAACAGAAGAGAATATTTTACTAAATGTATAGATTACAAAGAAGATCTTTCTTCAGCTTCATATAGGTCTAGATTATCCTCAGAGAACCTTCACACTCTGAGATTCTTCTGAATACTAAATCCTCATCACAAAGCAGAAATGGCACTTCAGCAATGAAGCAAAGAGTAGCTAGATAGAACCAGACAAAAATAATGAGGGGCTTGTATTGACTCAGTGTTCATACCAATCAGGAACACTATAAATATGATGTATAAGAAAATATGAACAATAATTGGACAGAACAAGACATAGAATTATATCAATCTATTTTACTGGGGGGAAATCTTGACAATGACAAAGTTTTAAAACAACTAAGCTCAAATCAATGCCTAGGCATCCTATCCTATGAGATTGGAAATTTCACTCAAGAAATTCATAGAAAATATTCTTATTTGAACTCTTTTCAGCTTAATAAAAAGAAAAAATCATGAAGAGTAATTTAGAAATCACAACAAATACTCTTTTCTCTACATCATCTACTAGTTTCAGACTGTTTCTCTGTTTTTCATTTTGTGCTGTAACTTTCCTTTCTTAGGAGAGGCATCTTTTTCATTTATTATATTATAATTTATTGTCTCACATACACAAGCACACACACACACACACACACATATATATATATATAAATCAAAGAATGACATGAATTTGATATGAGAATTATTATTATTATTCATGATTGTCTTTGGGAATTATTATTCATGTATTTCTTAGTTATCTGTGTTTTATTTCTTTGATTTACTGGCATATTTCCTAAAACTGATTAAGGAATAATTTCAGCACTTCAGTAGTCCTCGGTGAGGTAGGTTGTGATATCTAAAGAAGAATATCTATTGCCTTACTATGTTAGAATTTTAAAGAAAGAGCAAAGGATATAGATCATCTTAAATAAATATGGAACAAGAGTAAATTGTGTGCAAGAATTAAAGATAAGAAAGAACTTTGGAGATGTGTATCTTTCATGAGCACAATCCTGCTCTCTGCAATCATCTTTGATCCAGCAATTGTGAGTTCCATCAATGATCAATTATAAGCATTATTCCAAGTGGAAACTTGAGTAACAAGCACGGTTGTTGTGATTTTGTTTTATTTTGGAAGGGAGTTCTAATGTTCAATGACTGCTGAGAGAACTTAATGAAGAAATGAATCAAAATTTCCTTTAGTCTAGAAGTATCTGAGAAAAAATGTGAGTGATATGTGGTAGTAAGAGAGAATAAGAATAATTAAATAGATAGTGTAGCAGTAGTGTACAGCCCAAAGAGGACCAGCAGATAATTCTGTCAGAGGCTATGACATCTAAGTTCAGAACTTAGGAGAAAGAAAATGACTTCATCAGGAAGAACTAGGCACATAGTAATTAGGTGTGTCTACATGCATTCATAATGTTATTGGCAGATTCTTTTTTATTTTTCTCAGGGACCATTAGGCAAGCTGTTTCTACTTGTCTTTGTGGCCACAGACAGACAAAATCTGGTCCAGGGAAACAGAACAGTAGATGTTTCCCCTAATTAAAAGAAGCAACAGAAATGTACTAATAATAGAAACAGAAGATAGTTACCTTGTGCATATAGAAGTATGAGGGGAGAAGGAAGGAGGGGAGGGAGAACAAGAGAAAGAAAAAGAGGAGAGAAGAGGAGGAAGAGAAAAAAAAAGGAGAGAAGAGGAGAAAAGAGAAACTGACTGGACTACTAATGAAATACTTGGTTTAATATGATCAGCAAAACTCATCTCATCAGAAGTTCTCAGTGCTTATTTTGAACACTTATCTAGTGACAGCTTTTCATAGGTTTCAATATACATAATAGCATTCCCTCTCCACCCTATCTGGTATATTAGTTCTTATTTGGCCTTTCATTTTTTTTTCCTAAATGATTCATTCAATGCAAAATGCATTGGGTATTACCTGAGTATAATTGTATCCCATTAATACTGAAAAATGTCTATCAGATTTCACAAGGTGTCTTATGAAATGAGTGAAAAGATAATTGTTTGACTAGAATATGGTGTGTTAATGACTAAGAAAATGTGGATGACAAAAAAGGAGTTCATCAAATTTGGACAGTGAGGTGGGGGTGGTAGTAGAGGACCCTGAATGAAACTGAGTAAAACACTTGTATCTAATTAGCCTAGGAAAGCAAGAGGAAGAACTGATTTCTTTTTCCTGATGCCAGACTGAGTAACTAAGAGCTATTAAACTTCTCAGGAGGATCCTACCTCCCTTCCTTCATTCCTAACCAGTTGCAAACTAACACACATCTTGGTACTTACAAGGCATTTATAGCAAATGAGAAAATAGTGAGATTAATGCTTCTTAATGGGAAATTCATTTATACCAATTTCAGTCCAAATATGAAACTTCCATTAGAGACAAGAGGAGCTCTGTACTCCTGTGTCAGTATAATAATTGAATATTTTACTCTTCTATGATTCACAGCTTATTCAGTCATAGTGAAACTTAAAAGAAGAGCATTTAAGTGCAAAGAATAAAAGAAACACTAGAATCTATTTGCAAATGGATGTTTTGTGTGTTCTTTTGACTATGTATACTTCATATTTTTTTTTAAAGCAATTGGGGTTAAGTAACTTGCTCAAGGTTACACAGCCAGGTGTTTCTGGGTGGGTGTTAAGTGTCTGGGCCCGGATTCCATCCCCAGGTCATCCCAACACTGGAGCTGGTGCTCTTACTCGCTGAGCCACCTGGCCACCCCTAAGCAATTGGGGTTAAGTAACTTGCTCAAGGTTACACAGCCACGTGGGTGCTAAGTGTCTGAGCCCGGCATTCGATCTCCAGGTCATCCCGACACTGGAGCTGGTTCTCTTACTCACTGTGCTACCTGGCTGCCGCCATATACTTCATATTCTTACCAGTCTCAAGTCCAGTGTACCTACTCTCAAGGGAAGATTCAGTTGCCCCTTTTCTTCTTTAATGGACAATTCACTTGCCTCTTTTGAGATTGTTTACTGCAAAGAATATTTCTCAACTACTTCCTTGAAAAGTATAGTATAGCTACAGTCATGCATGAAAATAGTATATAATATATCTGATAGCCAGTTTATTCTGAAAGCTATTTTTTCTTCATAAAACAAAAAAAAAATGAAGAGAAGTGGGGAACTGCAGTTGGGACATGGTTTATATACAATCAGATGGAAGTTCTTTTCAAGATTTTGTTCTAATTATTCTTTATTGTCACAAGGGAAGATTTTACGGAAAGGAGTATATTAGATAAAAAAAAACTTTTGATCTAACAGCAGGCATAAATAGTAATTATTCCTTTGAAAAATAAGTTGATTCATATTTTTAAAATGGAATAGATTTCATACTCTTCTTTTTAGACGGTTGGTCAAAATCCCTCATGTCAACATTCCATCTGAGTGATAGAAGAAACTGACATTTATGTAGAACATTATGATAATAAAGTACTTTTTTACATTAATTATGTCAATCAAGAGGCATCTAGGTTCAGTTAGGAAAGTGCAAGATTTAAAATTAAAAAAAAAAACCTTTAACTGCACTAGGCCTCAGTTTCTTTATGTAAAAATTAAAGATATTGGATTAAATAGTCTCTGAGTTCCTTTCTGTCTCTATCTATGAATTATGAACTTTATGAAGTAAATGCTAGAAATGTTACTATTCATATTTTATAGCTGAAAAACCTGGGTGTCGGAAAGATTAGATACCTTTCCCAGTGTCAATCATGTAATGAATGAGGGAACCAAGACTCATATCCAGTCCTCCCTGCTACAAATCCATTATACTTGGCAGGGTACCCTGCTACTATATGTTCAAACAATATCTAATGAGATGAAGGAAGCATGCAGGTTCTCAAATGAAGAACAAAAACATTATTAAGAAACATTTGGGGAACAAGTATTGCAAGTTGAGCAAATATTTTCCATGGTACTGACTAGGGACAACAGTCTCTCCAGTAGGAACATATTTACCCATAGTTTCATCATATTAGCATTACCTAGTCTACCTACAGGCCCTTGAAGTGTTTTCATTCTCTCTAGAAGCACAATACAAGAAAACATGCCTAGAGTCCCAATTCTATACTAGGACATTCATACGGAAACATTTATTCAGAATGCAATAAACAGCAAATTCCTCCAACCATGACCTTCCTTGGGATACTAGTTTCAAGACAGAAATAGATAAGATTCATTTTTTTAAACTTGCTATATAATCTATCATCAATAATGTAGTTATAATCTTTGATCTCTGCCTCGAGCTTGAAAGTAAACAAAACAAAAAAAAAAGCATGAACTTTCCAGTGGAAAATATTCTACAAATTGTTCGATGACCAAGAAATCTCAGAATTCACTTTGATTTCAGGCCCAATGGCTAAATTGTGAACACTACCATATATACATCAGGAAAGAAGTGTCAAACTCAAATTAAAACAGGGCCAATAAATGGCCCAAAAGGATTCCTTTGGGCAGTGATGACTTTGAAAACCACACATTAACATTATCTATGTTCCACTATATTTTTAATTATTTTGTTAAATGTTTTCCATTTATATTTTAATGTGGTTCTTTTCACAGTTCAGTGACTGAAGCCATAGGCTGCTTTGGGATGTTCCAAGTGTCAGAATAACCATCCATTGATAATTAATTATCCAATACTGATTATATGTAGATCACTGCATAAGATACTATGATGTTATGCAAAAATGAAATATATGTATATATATGTGTGTGTGTGTGTGTGTGTGTGTGTGTGTGTGTATGTATGTATATTTCTAGGAGCTAACAGGCTGAGAGGGAAATCATGGCTACCTAAAGTTAACTGACCATATCAGATACACTATTAAACAAATGCCAAATAATTGAGACAAATTATAAGAGTGTAGAGAAGAGAACAACTATATTAGGTTGATGTGGTCAGAAAATATTTCTCTTTATAAAGAATCAGTAATTGTGTAAAACTTGGGAGGAAATTGATAGGCTGAAAGGATAAAGGAAATAAGAACAGGTTGACTTTTGGACTCTTTCAACAATGTAAAAAAAAATCCAAGTTGTCTCACACACCACCTTGTTTCATCACCACATGTGTTTTCAGCAATTGTTCTATATTTATAAGTTTGAATTTGAAGATATAACTGGCAACCCATGCTTATTGGAAAGGAAGAATTGAATTTGTAAATGACCGTTAACTCAGAGAGTTCTAGTGCACCTGCATCTTTGCCAGAGGAGGTTATGACTATAATTTTACTTGAAAGTTCTTTCTGAGTACTTACTGGAGAGATTTTGGCAGCTAATTATGGGATCCAGAGTACAGCTAATTATAGTAGCTAGAAGTTGTGTGAAATCCTAGTTTTATTAAATATGTCTTAATATTTTCCATACATTCATAAAAGCACACTGAAACTACATTCATTTTCCTTTCAAAGGCATGTTAAGTCTTAAATAATTATAAAAAGATGCACAGCTCTCATCCTGAAATAGTTCCTATATAATAAATATGATTCATTTTCTTATTCCTTGACCAGAATATGTGGAGAGACAGAGAGACAAAGAAAGACAGAGGCAGAGAGACAGAGAGACACAGAGAGAGAGACAGAGAGACAGAAAGACAGAGAGAGAGAGAGAGAAGTTGAGAGAGAGAGAGAGAGAGAGAGAGAGAGAGAGAGAGAGAGAGAGAGAGAGAGAGAGAGAGAGAGAGAGAGAGAGAGAGAGAGAGAGAGAGAGAGAGAGAGAGAGAGAGAGAGAGAGAGAGAGAGAGAGAGAGAGAGAGAGAGGGAGAGAGAGAGAGAGAGAGAGAGAGAGAGAGAGAGAGAGAGAGAGAAGTTAAGAGAGACAGAGACAGGGAGATTGAAAGACAGAGAGAGAGACAAAGAATAATGACCCTGACTCTATCATTCTTTAAAAAATATAGGTTTACTAGAGCCTAGTGAGTGGAATATGATGGAATATTGTAGTCAATTGTAGAAGTCTTTCATATGGGACTTTCTACCAAAGATACATATGGTCTCCATTCATAGCTGTCAGAACACTTTACGTAGCCTCAATAAATCTTTTGGATCCAGGTATCCAATTGGGAACCAAAACTGAGAACATTTCAATTCTAACTGAGAGGAACTTTTTGAGAACCTACTATGTGCAATGTGTTTTGCTATGACACAAAAGAAAAATTAAAATCGTTCCTGCCTGAAGGATCCTGTCTTCTACTGGGGGAAAAAATAGAATGTACATAAATAAGTGAAAATTATATGCAAAGTTTATAGAAAATAACCTTTGGGGAAGAACACTAGAATTTGAAGGGAAGATCAGATTAAAAAATTGAGACCCAGAGATTCCAATAATATAGTAGTGAGGGGGAAGAATATTCCAAGTGCAAGGATGCTTGAGGCATAGCAAAGTGAGTTGTAATACTGTGTATAGGGAATATGAAGTGGGCCAATTTGCTTGCAATATATAGTGTATGAGGAAGTAATGTGAAAATAAGTATGACAAGATAGACTGTAACCATGCTGTGAAGATTTTTAAACATCTGACAAAAGACTTTGTGTTTTATTCTAGTGGTAAAAGGAAGTCATTAAAACTCCTGAGCAGGATAGTGTTGAGTGACGTATTGAGACCTGTGTTTTAGGAATACCAACAAATTCAAAGCATCTTTACTTTACCATTCTTCTAGTCACTAAGGTTCAGAACCTCAATGTTATCCTGAACTCATTCCTACTCACCCTTCTATATTAAATCAATTACCAAATCTTTTTTCTACCTCAACAACATCTCTTTCATTCATCCTCTTGCTTCTGATCATATCTCCATAACTTCAATCAGGTCATCATCACCTCTACATTTGCCACAGCCAGCTTCCTAATTGGCAGCCTTAGTTTTTCCTTTTTCTAATCTGTCCCCTATAAAGGCACCAAAGAGATTTTCCTAAAACAACAAAAACAACAACAATGATGACAACAGGTAACTGTTCTCCTTCAGCAAACTCCAATGTCTTCCTGTTGCCTCAAGGATAAATATTTACATCTTATAAATGAAAATCTTTTTGAGATCCAATCTTTCAAACTTTATCACACATTACTCCCCTTCAAACACTCTACACAATCCAGCTAGTCTTTAAAAATATTTTTAAAGAACTTTTTTTTTTGCTTTTTCTGTGTAGGGGCAATTGGGGTTAAGTGACTTGCCCAAGTTCACACTGCCAGTAAGTGCTAAATGTCTGAGGTCAGATTTGAACTCAGATCCTCCTGAATCCAGTGCCAGTGCTCTATTCACTGCACCACCTAGCTGCCCCTAAAAAAATTTAAAAAAATTTTAACAATCTTTTTTAAAAAATATGAATTCCAAATTCTCTCATTCCTACAAGTCCCCCACGCACTGAGAAGCAAGTAATATAATATAAATTGTTCATACGAAATCATACAAAATATATTTCCATATTAGAAATATCATGCAAAAAAAAGAAAAAAAAAGTGAGTCTCTCTGAGATATGCTCTGGAAATACATACACAGATAAAAGTGGCAAAGTCTTTGACTTAGATTTGCACTCTAAGAAAAAGGATGAAAAAGAAATATACAAGGTAGAATATGACAAGGGAAATAAAAAGACAAAAAAATTATGAGAAGATTTGAGGGAGCATAGCTCATTAGAGTGGAGGATCTGTGTAGACTGGAAGCATGTAGGATTTCCTGAAGAAGAGACATATTTCTACAGGAGTAAAAATACATTCCAGGAATCCTGTTCAAATTCACAGTGCTGGGAGAGCTTGAGATGAGACCAAATAATCTCTAGTCTAATTTTATTGGAAAGCAGAATATATGAGAAGTAATAAAATATAAAGTAAGCCTTTAAAGGTAAGTGGGAACCAAATTGCAGTAAACCTTAAATGCCAAGCTGGGAAGAATGCTATTTAGCCTAATGGGGAGCTACAGAATATTTTTAAGCAATAGAGTGAAATGGCTAACCTTTCCAAGTGGAAGGTGGAGTAGAAAGTGATATGAAGGATAGATTTTAGAGATAAGAGGATGGAAGTGAGTAGAGGTAGAGACAATTATGCCTAGAATTTAATAGCAGTATTAATAGTAGCTGACATTTACATAGCCTTTTAAGACTTGGGTACTATTTTGCATATATTACCTTATTAAAGTTTCCCAATAGCATGAGGTAGGTTCTGTAGATAGTATCCCAGGTCTACAGAGGAAGAAACAAACACATGAAAAGTCAAGTGATTTATCCTTGTTCTCGTGACTTGCAAGTAGCAGAGGTAGAATTGTAGAAATCAAATCTCATTGTGGACAGCAGTGTAAATGGAGAAGAGACGACAATAGAAATATTGTGGTAGAACTTAGAAAAAAATGTAGAGTTGTTGATCATTGCATTGTATGGAGAAGTAAAGGAATATTCTGAGTCAAAGATGACTCTGTCTTTAAGCCTAAGTCACGGTGTCATGTAATCATAGGTCTAGAGCTCTCAGGGGCATTAGAGATCATATGGTACAAACCAGTCCTTTTTTTTTAATAAATGGGGAAGATGAGGATCAGAGAAATTAAATCATTTCCCCAAGATCTCACAGGTAATAGACTTCAGAGGTGAGATCTAAACTTAGGTCCTCCATAGTCAGTGCTCTTTCTCCTGTGCCAACTGATTGATATCGTCATACGAAATAAATAAGTTGAAAACGGGACCAGGTTGGGAGGGGATGATTTGTTTGATTTTAGACCAAATAAGTTTGAGGTACTTGTGGACATCCAATTAAACAATATGCAACGTTTATGAAGTGACTTAATTATGTTTCTATCTTTCTCAAAAGACTGTAACTAATGAAAATTATGAAATAGGATAATTGTCTTTCAGATCCCTCACTGTTTTTTATTAATGACATTTAGTCTCCTTCCTGTCATATTTTTCCTGCTCTCTCAAGGTCATATTACTCTTTTCTGCTGATGCTCACTAAAGTTTAAGCAAATACTGACTTAAAACATGACATCTCTTCCCAATCACATTTGTACCTTTCTAGGAATTAGGAACAAAAAAAGTCTTAAGCTGTCAAGTAGAAAATTATAATGGGAGAATTATGTTTGGTACAGCTGAGAATATTGAGCATACCTCCTAAAACCCCTCAAAGAAGCCCGCTAAGGTGACACCTTGCTCTAAATAGAAGTCTGATCCTGGTATCTCCTTGAAAATGTATAAAAAGAAGTCAGGTTTGGTCCATTCCTCTTGTGAGATGAATAGTGCACATATTATCTCCATTGTTTACTTGTAAGAATGGAGTTTCATAAGGACTCAGAAATTTGTCCATGATCATATATAAAATAAGTGTTGGATGTAGGACTCAATCTCAGGTCTTTTGACTCAAATCCAGGTCTCCTCCCTTGAATCACTGTACCATACTTTCTCTACTAAATCTTTGAGTTCTACCATTTGGATTCTATAAGCTAGATTAATGCCTACATATCATCAGAAAACTTCAAGGAACAATAAATATATGTATTAGTCTAGATTAATCTGTGTATATCTTAATCTAGATTATTCATTATTATTATTTTTTTAAAGCAATCGGGGTTAAGTAACTTGCTCAAGGTTACACGGCCAGTTATTTCTGGATGTGGTGCTGAGTATCTGAGCCCGGATTTGATCCAGGTCATCCCAACACTGGAGCCAGTGCTCTTACTTGCTGAGCCACCTGGCTGCCCCCATTATTATTTTATTTAAAGATGCACAACTTAGAGACAAGAATTCCAAAGCCTTAATGGTTCCCTTGATTTAGTCTTAAGTACAAAAGCACATTAACTCCAATGCAAGAGGGTGAACCAGGTCGGTCTACAGTCCTAGCAGAGCTGCCCAACCCATACCAAGTTCTCAAACATGTTCTCACATGTAAAAAAAGATGCAACCAAAGGGAAATGGGTGACTGCAAACCCTGGCTGAATCTTTTGCCTTAATGGTGACAAATTCATAGCTAACCTCATTTGGACAGAGGATTCATAGATATGGAAATTCTCCGTATGCTTAAGCTGTGTCTCTTCCTTAAAATGCCCACATGGACCTTAGGATCAGACTGACTCTAATTGTGGGTTAAATAATCTCTTTCAGAAAAGATCTATTTAGTTCTTATAGCCACTTAGTATCTCTGGAACTAATATGAAGTGTGCTACCATGGGGAGTGGAAGAAGGAGGAGAGAAACTGTGTTTCTGAACAAATTCACAGAGTTTACATAGCAATAAGACAAGTACAGTAAGGGGAAAAATCCCAAAGCTGACAGGGGGAATAAGTGATATATGCAGCAATTACTGAGAAAATAAATAACTGAGCATCCAAAAAGCATGAAATGAAAACAACCAGATTTCTTTACCATAAAATGTGTTGTTTATATAAAAATCAATTCAGAGCTATGTACTAAAAAAGCTAATAAGCTACTTTATTCTGATAACTGCAAATATTTTTAGCTTCCTCAATAAAATGTTAATGTGATGCAAATGATATCCCTCTAACCTTAAATAAATGTACCATTCTTGACTATAAATTAATAGAAATTGATCTAATTATAAGAGTTTAAAATGTTCATCTTAATTTTTACTAAACTTCTAAATTATATAAATATTAATTTCTAGAAATAAAAACAGAATTACTGGGTCAATGTTTTATCATAAACATTGCAAATTAATTATTAACTCCCTAACATCAGTGAATTTATTTTGAAACACTAAAAAATGAAGTTTTCCACATAAATTATTGTTAATTATATTGGTTTCATATGTAACGCTGTATATTTCATTGTGCTTTAATTAGTCCTATTTATGTGAGGATTATATATTTAATCCTCTGTTATAAATACATACATATATAATTCTTTCTAGAAGACTCTATGAAGGAAGCAAAATAAGCAGAAATTAAGAAATAGAAGGTGCAGAACATGGTGAGATAATCAAAATCTAGTAATTCTAATAAAGAACAAGTTGGAAGGAGATATATTTTTACCTTCCTTCATGTGCCCTTCATCCACTGATCTGCACTTCTTAAATCAATTTTGTACATTGTCATATACAGATATAGATAGAAATATCTTTATATTTATTTGAATTATTAGACCAGGACCCTTTAATTTTTCATTTTTCTCATGACTCCTTAAATCGCTCTAAACTCAGTACTAATTCCTACATCCTTTAGAAGACAGGAAAAGGAAAATTTTACATGACACTAAACAAAGAAACCAGTGGTGTCATTTGATATTTTCTAATCTGTCAGTCTTTATTCTATCTTGCTGCTTACACATTCTGCAGAGACCTCAGAGACATTATTTATATCCCTGCTTCTACATGCTTTGGATTTGATCAACTCATGGTATAGTACAAAATTAGCTGGCTTTGGGTTCAGAGGATTTGGGTTTGAATCCTGACTCTGCCATTTCTACCTATGTAACTCCAAGCAAGTAATTTTTTTACTATTTTGGTCTTTATTAACAAGCAAGTAATAACCTGCCAAGGCCTTAGTTTCCTCATCTCTAAACTGAGAGACTAGATTCAAAGTTCCTTGCAAATTCTAAATGCATCGTGGCTATACTTTGAATAACTGTATTTTTAATTTTCGTAAAGGTACATACAGGGTACACTGAAGAAAACAGCAACATCAGAGAACTGGGTTCAACTTATAGATGTCTTATTACCTTTGCAACCCAGAACAAATCACTGAACTACTTGAGGCCTCAGAATCAATAGAAGAGATGAAGGGAAAGGAAAAATTACAGAGGATTCCAAAGTTCGCAGCTTAATAACTAGGAAACATGGTTTTGACTGACAGAAAGAGAAGACCCAACATTACCTACCTAAGGAAGATTTTGTGTAGGTCATTTCTTTTATGTTGACAGTGATGAGTCTGTTCTGAGTATTTTGAGAGAGGAATGACAATGGAGTAGTACAATAATAATATTATATTAAAAAACTGTGCGTAATGGACAATGAGCAAAAGTGAGCACTTGAGGCAGGAAAGGCAGGTTTTCTCTGTTTCCTATGAGCCTCCTTCTTTCAAAAGGGAGGACAGTCCTCTGGGTTTTAACCTCTTTATGGCTAAGGAAAATAAGTACCCCTTTACCAGCAACTAACTCCTGTGAATTTAGATGCCCCAAATGGACTCATTAGATTCCCCATGAGATTGCTTCTATTAGACTTTTTTTTATTCTAACATGTAGTTTTACTTGCTTTAGTGCTATGTAAACTCCATAAATTTGTTCAGAAACATATTTTCTCCTATCCCTTGCCTCCATTAAAAACCATAGTGAGAGTGTTACAGTTGCTAAGTGGCTACTTAGAGCCTCTAGAAAGAAAAGTTTGAAATATTTAGGGCTGTTATGAAAGGCAAGAAAGAGTAAACCACCTCAACCCTTTGGATAGATCCTCCATATCTATTGAAGTTCTGATATGTCATCTGGATATGAAAGAGGAAAGCTAAAACGTTCAGTTTTGAAATGTTGTTTCACTAAATTCTGCCTCAGATGTCATCTTATGGCATAATACCCAATGGAACACAGGTTACGGGTGTATCCTACCAACCTGCAATGTTTTTGAGTATGAGTCAGATGAAAGATTTTCATATGATTTTTTCTTAGTCAAGTTGAGAGAAGATCATCATTAAAAGAAGATTGGACACTACATGATAATAACTAATTTTTAGTCTGCTGCTTTGTTTTATGCACAGTAATTTATGAAGAATAACTAAACTGTAGAGACATTGTAATCTGTGATGATGCATACATGCCTAATTATCGAGAAAGATTGTACGTATTGAGTTTAAAGTGTCAATAAAGTCATCCCAAAGGGTGTTAGAGATCTGGAGGAGTAACTCTGGAAAAAGTTCACAGTGGGAGAGGTTGGTAGATGAAAGAAAGGACAGTGAGAGAATAGATTGTGGAGCAGAATACAAAACAAAGGGCCAGAAAGAGTAAGGCAGTTTTTTAGTTGTCTGGATAGCATGTTTGTAGCTGAAATGACCTAATATATGTAAATTTTAAAAAAAACTCTGTGCATTAGGGCTATCTTCTGTTACATACTCCTGGTAAATCGAGTCTTGTCCTATTTTCATCTCCCCAGATTTAAGCAATATATTTTGTGATCATTTTTATAGCTTACTTTGAATAAAATTTCCATAGATATACTTGACCCAGAGACCATACTACTTGTCATATACCCTAAGAGTTCTACGTAAAGAAATGAAGTTCCCATATGTACCAAAATATTTATTACAACACTCAGTGAAGTACAAGGAACAGGAAATGAAGAAATCAATAAATTGGAGAATGGTTAAAAAAAATCACGGTATAGGAATCTAATTTTATTATAGTATAAGAAATTATGGCTATAACAAATATAGAGAAGCATGGGAATAATTATATGGATTGAGGCAAAGTAAACTAAGGAGAACCAAGAAAATAATATCTACAACTATAATCATGTACATGGAAAAAACAACAAAAGAAAATCAAAAGTGAGAGTTGTGAAATTATAATGACAAAGGTAGTTCCAAATTGCAGAGGAGAAAACTATGGCTGTGATATTCTGTTACTATTCATCCTTTATTTTAAAAGGGGATAGTTGACATCACAAGGGTGATGTCTTGACTTGTGGGTAAATTATTTTAAATGAGGCAGAACTGCACAAACTTATCAGTCTTACTCTTCCAGAGTCATCTGAATTCAGAAGCAAGACAAAAGTCAAGACAAGCTGCAGTGGATGACCTTGGAAGTTTTGATATCTGACCAAGCTCTAAGTGTTCCACAGCAGCAGCTATAGCCACCTTCATGATCAGTGGAACAGATTGGACTTCTCCCATGAACAAACTACTATTACACTATGGACCAATACTATCCTAAACTTACTATACGGAGTGAACCATGGCTGTTAAGTAGTGAATCTGTTGAATAGATTAGGTACACAATGCACAGTAGAAATGACTATAGTAATCTACTGTTTCATAATCCAAAGATCCAAGCTGTTATGGCAAAACTCACTATTTAGAAAATATGTTGGGAAACTGGAAAACAGTTTGGAAGAAGATAGGTATAGACCAAGATTTCATATCAGAATGATGACATGGTTTAGATATAAAGGTGATATAAACAAATTAGGTGAGCATGGACAATTTTAATTGGCAAATCTATGGAAAGAATTTCTGACCAAACAAAAATAGAGAGAACCATGGGAAGTAAACTGGATAACTTTAAATACCATAATTAAAAAAAAATTTACACAAATAAAACTGATGCAGCTAAAATTAGAAGGAAAGCAGGAAACTGGTAAACATTAATAGCATATTTCTCTGATAAAAGTCTTATTTCTCAAATTTATAATGAGCTGATTTAAGCTTATAAAAACAACAAAAAACATCATGCCCCCACTGACAAAGGGCCAAAAAATATGAACAGGCTATCAATAGCCACATAAAAATATTCTAAGTTATTGTTGATTAGAGAAAAGCAAATTAAAGCAACTCTGAGGTACCACTTTACATCGTTTGGTGAGATTTTGTACCTTGTCCTTGCTACATTTTTTAATTTTTTCCCATTTATAAAACTTTTATTCCCCTTACATCAAATTAATATGCATATTATGCTTGGATTGCTCATGAAAATTTCATAATACATTAAACAAATTTAGCCATCTCAAATTATTTCCCTGTTAACTATTTTTACAGCACATGCATGTTATACAAGTCTCAAAAAAAAATCACAAAAACAAGAAATCTAAAAGCAGTTAAATGATTGTTTTTTGTTTGTTTGTTTTGTTTTACTCCTGCATGTGACATACATTGACTTCATAAATATCAAGCAATTCATTTTACTGCATCTCTACTTGTACATTTGTGCTTTGGTTGCCTAAAACATTTAAATATGAATAAAATGAATGTAGCAAAGATAATGAAAGCAAACAGCAGGTAAATTTACAAATAATGGAATGTGAACTGTTTTTTCCCTTCTCCAGAGTAAACTGACTGGGTTAAAACTTTGTCTAAAGAACACTTTTGTAACTGCAATCATAAAGGTATATATTTTGAGCTTGTGTATTTCACACATACACATCTAATAATTACACACAATGACATCTAATATATATGGGACATCTTTTTCTACTGCAGTCATGAATGCTCCAACACTAAAGGACCCACAATAACTACACCTCCTTGCTAAACTTTTTTTTTCAGAAAATCCTTTTTCTAAAAGCTAAAAAAGTAATTTTTTTAAATGACTAGAAATCTCATAATTTAGTTTGTGTGTTAAAACTTCAACATTTCCACCCCATTCCATCAGTAATGTTTTTAAGGCATCTAACTAGGCTTTGCCTTCTGTTGCAAGGCACTATTCTTAGGAAAATTATTTGTGTTCGGCAGATTGCCCACCCTGACATAAGAGCTTCTTCCTAAGCTTATATATTGTGTAGTTTACTATACTTTGTCTCATTATGAGAAGCTGTCTATTATAGCCCAAATCACTTCCCACTTCATGACTCCAAATCTTTTAACTACCAGTCACCAATATCAGAAGTGCTGATTGTGCATCAAGGCTGATGTGTCCAAAGGAGCAATTATACATCAAAAAGGAGTTTTTGCAAACTCAGACCCCTGGTTAATTAATACTTAGAAATTTTCAAGGTAAGATTATCAAATCAAATTTTGTAAAATTGTATCTCTCTCTCTCTCTCTCTCTCTCTATGTATATATATTTTTTTTTTTCACATTGGTATATTTCACTCCATATTTCTCTCCTGCTCCCCAAAGAATTATTCTATGTACCAAATAATAGTTTTCTTTTTTTTTAAACAGAGTAATGAAAAGAGAAAGAAAAGAAGAAATCCAATAATTTTGGATAGCAAACCCTTAGAAATGTACCTGAGAAACTTCATAAAAATACATTTTTTTTTCCATTCAACTATGTGTCTTCATATGCTATTTTTGGCATGCTCTTTTGAATTCACTTCACAAAAATCATCTGTTTTTTGATTAATAATTATTTCTATCCTTTGTTTGGCTAAGAATATATTTTCTACCAACAGTAGGTAAGTTATCTACTTTTCTTTTTATTAATTTATGTCCTCATCTAAAATATTAAGGTCTCATATCCATTTTAAATTCATTATGCAATATGGCAAAACGTTTTGGTCTAAGGCTACTTTGTGAAAATTTGATTTTGAATTTTTGCAGAAATTTTGTCAGATGGGATTTCTTTACTAATTAAAGTTTATGGTTTATTGAACATTGGGTGATTGAGTTTTGTCATTTCTTATACTCCTATGTCTAGTATACCTAATGAATTACACATTTTTCACCAGTAACAAATGACTTTCATGAATTGTGCCTTATAGTTTGACCTTGAGAAGTATTTGCCCTTTATTCGTATCTTTTCCCTTATTATTTCCATTGATGACAAAGATATTTTATTTTTATAAATTAAATTCCTTATAAGTTGTTTTAGATCTTTAATCTAACCCTTTGATAGTTTAACTAATGTAGTGTTAAAAACATAAATTAACTTTTTCATTGCTGTAACATTTATGATATTAACATGTCATGGCCTAGCCATGAGCATTGAATATTGCTTCATCTTTTAAAAGTATTCTTTATTTCTTTAAGTGTTACTTTGTAAATGAATTTACAGAAGTATTTTGTGTACTTAAGTGAATTATCATCAAATATTTTACTCATTTTGTAGTTATTTTGAATTGGAATCATTTTCATATTATTGCCTTTTTATTAGAAAAGCTGTTGATTTTTTTGTTCTAAATATGTATTTTTATTTTTAAGTTTACATCATTCATTTCCACAAAATTTTAAATTACAAATTTTCTCCCCATTTTTCCCCTACCCACCACCCGAAAACAGCAATCCCACTGAATATCCCTTTCCCCAATCTGCTCTCTCCCATATATTCCCCCATTCCCCCTTCCAATTGCAGGAGGGCAGGTTCTATCTCTGTGACCCAATGCCTGTATACCTTATTTCCCAATTACGTGTAAAATAATAATTATATATGTATATATATGTATATATATATAATTTGATTTTAAACCTTTGAATTCAACATTCCCATCACCCACCCTTTCTGGGAAGATAAGCAATTCAATATAGGTTGTACAGGTTTGTGAAAGACTGCCTATATGTCCCTCCATCCTATCCCACCACCCACTTTTTCTACTCTCTACTTTGATCCTATCCTTTTTCAAAGGTGAGTGCTTCCAACTTCCCTCCCACCATCCTGCCCTCCCTTCCATCATTCCCCCTCTCATCTCCTTCATCCCAACTCTCCTATAGGGTGAGATACCCTATTTAGTGTGTATGTCATTCCCTCCCTAAGCCAAATTCATTGACTTCCACATTAGACATTAGTCAGGTTATAAAGAAGGATTGTATCAGATGTAATGGACAATGGGAAACAGGAAATGAACCCCAACAAGATAAAGAAAAAGAGCAGGTAGTTCGCTTCAGTCTGGATTCAAACTGTTCTTTCTAGTTTTTTCTCTGAATGTAGACATCTCTCTCAATCATGAGTCTTTTGGAGTTGACTTAGAACCCTGCATTGCTGGCAAGAGTTCCATCTATCAAAGTTGGTCATCACACATACTTGTGTCTGCAATTGTGTACAAATTTCTCCTGTTTCTGCTCTTCTCACTCAGCATCAATTCATATAAGCCTCGCCAGGTAAATATGAAGTCCATCTGCTCCTAATTTCTTTCTATGTCTGTCTTGTGTCTTGTAATTGGAGGTTGAATTTTCTACTGATCTCTGGCTTTTTCATCAGGAAGGTCTGGAAATCCATTATATCACTGAATGACCATCACCTTGCCTGGAAGAATATGTTCAGTTTCACTGGATAGGTGATCCTTGGTTGCAACCTGAGTTCTTTTGCCTTGCGAAAAATCACATTCCAGTTCCTCTGAACTTTCAGTGTAGAAGCTGCCAGATCCTATGCAATCCTCACTGTAGTTCCATGATATTTGAATTGTTTCCTTCTGGCTGCTTGTAGTATTTTATCCTTTACCTGATGGTTCTGGAGTTTGGCCATAACATTTCTCGGACTTTTCAATTTGGGGTCTCTTTCAGGAGGTGACCAGCGGATTCTCTCAATTTCTATTTTACCCTCTGGTTCTAGTATCTCAGGGCAGTTTTCCTTGATGAGCTCTTGGAGGATGTTGTCCAGGCTCATTGTTCATCATGATTTTCTTGTAGGCCTATGATTCTCAGATTATCTCTCCTGGATCTGTTTTCTAGGTCAGTTATTTTTCCCTTGAGATATTTTACTTCTTTTTCTAATTTTTCATTCTTGATGTTTTGTTTGACTGATTCTTGCTTCCTCATAGAGGTATTCACTTCAATTTGGTTGATTGTAGTTTTTAGCAAGTTATTTTGCTCCTTTAGTTTTTGAAGCTCCTTTTCCATATCACACATTTTTCTTTTTAAGGAGCTCTTTTCTTCATTGTAATGTTTTTCTAATTTTGCAATTTTGATTTTAAAAGAAGTATTCATTTTATCTTCTATCTCTCTAATTTGGTTTTTGAAGTTCTTTTTGAGTTCATATAAGGATGCTTTCCAGACTTGAGATCAGTTCCCTCTTGAGGCTTCAGCTGTGGGTGTTGAGACAACATTGTCTCCCTCTGAATTTGGTTTCTCCCACTCACAATCGTATGACTCCAGAGTCTTTGCAGTCTGCTTTTTATCCATTTTGAGGCAGGGCCCTAGTCACACCCTTCCTCTAGGTTTCCCAAGCCTTTACTGTTTAAAGTTTTGCTTTGGGGCAATAATTACTATGTTTTCAGGGTGGGTGGGTAGGGGGATTGGAACAACCAGTGTTCACTCTGCCATCCTGGTCCCTGGAATTCCAGATAAGGGCTTTTTAAATGTCCATGCTTTGGGTTGGTAGTCCCAGGAGTAGCTGCTGCCACTGCCAGGGGCCCTGCATTTGATTCTTATCCAAATCAGTTCACTCCCAGACCTGCAGTGATAGGTCGGACAATGGCTCTTGTGGTTGGTGGTTGAACTAGCCACCAACCTGGTGGCAAGTCTAGGCCTTGTCCAGGCCTCTGCCAGCCCCCATTGTCTTCTGGACCTCTGCACCACCCCCATCATCTTCCCAAAAGCTGTTGATTTTTGAGAGTTTATTTCTTAGCCTGCACCTTTGCTGAAGCTATTGTCCCAATCATTATCTTAGATAATTCTCTAGGATTTTCTGAGTAAACCATCATGTAATTAGAAGACAGAGAAAGTTCTACCTTCTTTTTTTCAATCCTTTTATCATTAATTTTTTTTCCTTTCTTTATTGCTATTCCTGGTATTTCTAGAATCACAACAAATAATTGCAGGGAAAGTAAATATCTCTCCTTTACTCCTGTATTTATTGGGACAGATTTTAACGCATCTTGATTGTACATGATGCTTATTTTTGGTTTGGGGGTAGATACTATCCATGATATTGAAAACACACTCCTCTTTAATAACATAACTGAGTCTTTTATACTATCAAGAACTTTTCTTCTCTATGTAACTATGTCAATTTGATGGTTTTCTTTTTAATATCATAAATCATGTTTATTGTTTTCCTAAAATTGAAGTATCTTTGCATTCCTGGCATAGATATAACTTGATTATAATAAAAGATTTCTTGCATGATTTACTACAATCTATGTGGCAGGATTTATTTTTAAAATTTTTGAATCCATTTATGATGTTGATCTCTAATTCTTTTTCAGGTATTCTTTCCTTGTTTAGTCTCACAAAAGGAGTCTACCAGAGTGATTTCTTTGTTTATTTTTTTTTAACAATTTAAGTAGTATCATATTAACTTTTCTGTAGGAGGATGACAAAATTCTGCAGTGTCTACTAGGATCAGGATATTTTTTTTCCTGTCAATTCAAAAGGCCTGTTACCTTGTTAGACTTCTTAATATCTTTCCCTATTGAAGCAGCTATAACTGCTTTACTTCCTTCTACAAATCTCATTTTGGGGAAGTTTTGAAAAAATGTTTACTCTTCCATTTGGTTGTTCATGTGACCAAGGAATCAGGTCTATTATAAATCATGTCAGCACAGCTTTTTCCCCCTATATCAGTAAGAACAATTCAGTCTCAAACTGCACTGCTGCCAGAGTTTTATCTTATAAATGACTCTCACACAAATGTTATTGCTTACATTGGTATGTTGATAGTTAGGATAAGGCTAGAAATTCTACAGATGCCAAGGAGTATCCCTTTCATCTGAAAATACCCAAAAGATTACAGCCGTTATGGCATTCCATAAACTTATTATCCATGAGATATCAAGCTAGCTTTATTGCATCCTTTTCTAAACCCTGCTGAAACACACACGTTATGGTTTATATTTTACTTTCACCTCTTTATTAGCAAAATTGTGATGTACATAAAAATTTCCAATTGTAAATCTCTTGCTGCTAAACAACAACAACAGCAGCAACAACAATAATAACAACCCTTTGATGGATAGAATGTCTCTCCTGACACTGAAAGACCCAAGTAAGCTAAGAGCAATATGATCAATTAGAATTTAATCTTTACTGAGTACTTTTAGAGACACCAAGCAGAAGAAGCTGATTGCTGTTTTGGGGATTTTATTTTGTTTTTGTTTTGTTTCCTATTTGTGGAAATATATACTGTTTGAACCATTCTTCCTTTTCAGGGTGGTTTCAAAAACTCCACCCCAATGAAAAGTAAGAAAAGTCAATTGGTGAACCTAATCTTGACTATGCTTATCCCTCTAATAATCACTGATCTCAGAATTGGGTGATCAATCTAAATTGGGTGGAATTAAACTTTACAAATAAGCAATGCAAGAAATACAAGCAAAAGAGAAAAAAAAAGATATATAGGCTTTATAAATTAAGGGAGGCAATTTGCCCAAAGGATAGAGGTCAAAGTTTCACAGTGTATATGAGGACATTAAAATTCCAAACCATCTTGTTATGAGAAGTATTCATTTCCTTGATTTTTAAAATAGCAGATTTTCATTAGGAGTGAATTCCCTTAAATCCACTATTCAGGAGTTCAGGAATGATATTCTTAAACTCATTAGCATATGCCTTGTCAAGTCTAGTATAAAGGAAAATATATTGTCACATTTCACATTTAAGAACTTCTGTCTGGACCACATCATAATGAATTGAATATAATTTGGCATGTGAGATCTGCAGCTGTTCAAATGCCCTGAACATTCAAAACTCTTCAATGCCTCCATTTCCACCTGAAACTAATTGTAATTTTTATGGGGTAGAATTAATTGGCAGTCTGGTTAAAACTGAATTTAGAGCTTCATTCAAAATGATACCTCTACATCTTTTCACACCTAATATAAAGGAGGAATTTTATAAAACATCTGAATTACAAAATAATTGGTGAAACAAGTTTCCTATCACTAAATTTATATCATAGAGTATATGTCATAAAATGTTTACATTTCAGCCTCCTTAGGATTTTGTTTTTGTTTTTATTATGACATTTTTAAATGCAGTCTTTTTGCCCTGATCCCATTTGTGAAGTATCAAAATTCTAATACTGTTTGCACCCAGCCTTATTGACACTCAGATCCATAACATTATATTGAGGGAAGTTTTATTGTAAAAAAAAACCCAGCATATTTTCACAACCAATGTTGTTTTTGGAGCCAAGAAGCCAGATGCTCTTTCAATTTCTTAATTAAAGTCAGGTGTACACCGACAAATCTCTATCATATTTCCTTGAACAAATAAAGAGATTTTCTATTTTTCTATTTAAATATATTAAATCCTTAAATAGTATGTCTTCACCTTTGCTACTTTTAAATATAAAATTGTTTTCAGGATATTTCATCTTTTGCTATTGATTTTATATTCCCCCTAACCCAACCCCAGCCCCTATTTCCTAACCTACATACATGTTTTCTGCCACCTTGGCTATTGTAGGCAAGTTATTTAAAGTTAAGCTTATTTCTTTTCTATCAAGCAATATGTTTTTTAGCACTTGAAACATTTTCTCTCATTTCCTCTTAGGAAAATCTCACTTATCATGACTCACATTAACTTTTTAGATTGGCTGTGAAATCTCCACTCCCCTAAGAAGAGAGAAAGGTAGAGCTATGATCCCTTTCTTGGCAATGATTATTTCCATAATCATGTTATTTGGAAACATGAATCTAACACTGCTGTGAATTATTGTTCATTTCTCTATGAAGTATAGCATTGGGGGCTACTGACAATTTAGCTCAGAATTTTCTTTCTAAATTTGGAAAGACTAGGGAATCAGAACATGGGATTGAGATTCATTGTACTGCTTAAAACCTTTAATGGCTTCCTAATTCTTCAGAGTAAAGTTGAAATTCTTTAAGCTGGTATTCACATACCAACAGGAACTGAACACAATCAAACCTCCCACAAGCTATCTGGTATAATGGAAATATCAATGCACATGACACAGGTAGAGACCTAAGTCTAAATCCCATCTTTCTCATATAACTACCGTTTTGACTTCACCAAGTCATTTCACAACTCTTGACCCCAGTTTCCTAATCTATAAAATGAGGGGTGGTAAATTAGATGACTGCTATACCTTTTAAACTGTGAGCTCCCCGGCATAGAGTCTCCAATCTAGCCAAAGAAATGTAATACAATCCCCAGCCTAGTGGCAGGAAAAACCTGGGTTCACAGTCCACATCTAGAATTAACAGATGGACAAGTCATTCAACTATCCTCTGCCTCTGTTTCTTGAGTTTTAAATTTGTACTTATAGTGCCTACTGTTACAAGAGTATTGAAGAAATTAAGTGAGATTGTTAGGTGAAGGGCTTTTTAAATCTTAATGTGAGATATCACTATTAATATTCAAGTATCACCTCTTTGAAAAAGAATATGTGTTTACATATACATATATGTGTACACACATATTTATATGTACATATAACACAATCATGCATGTATATGTGCATATATAGATGTGCACACAAGTGTGCATGTATATATGTAATTACACACATGCACAGACAAATGCACACATGTTTATACATATATACACACACATATGTATGTATATCTGCATAACAAGAACTTTTCATAGCATCCTGAATTGTGAAGGCTCTAAGATCTCATTTTTTTCTACTGTATTTACATAAAAGAAATACCTAAAGAAAGTCCTTTAATCTTATTCACAGTTTCCCAATTAAAAATAAAATAAAAATAAAATGAGCAGAATGGATATGAATTGAGGAGATATCCAAACATGTATCTTCTAGTTATCATCTGAATTTTGACTCAACAGAATTAAAATATATATTTTAATGTACTACTTATATGATTTTTTTGGTGTGTTTGACTAATTTTGTGTCATAATGTTCCTTACAGCCTTAATGAAAAGATCTCTCCTATCATGGAAATGTAATATAGATATAACTGTGGTGAACATCTACCCACTACCCACCAAACAATATTAGCAGATGTTGAGGAATCTGCATCTTCCATAATTAATATATGGATATTTAAAAAAGGAAACAATTCAATATCCTTGGATCCACCTAAACTCTGTGTTCAATCTGAAGAATTAGCAGAAATCTCATTTGATAGAATTTTCAGCTTTAAAATTATTGCTATTTCACTCAGAGATAGAAACCATTCTAACCATGTTCAGATTCACTATAAACTCATAGTTTTAGTATAATCATGAAAAAGTTGGTTCCCTTTTCTATTAGTAATTTGAAGGGACATTTGTTTAATGTATCTTATGAAGGATATTTGCAATTGAGCATAATCAATGGAATTTGATAGCTTTCAAGTTCTGCCTGAAACTTTGACTGAATAACCCTCATTAACACACATAAGGTGCTTTTTGGTTTGTCTTTTTGAGCATGAACTGCTTTGTTGGAGTACTAATAATAATACAATTTCCCAAGAACATTATATCGGCTACCTCTGTGTACAACTTTAAACACACACACACACACACACATACACATATATATTGTTCCTTCCTTCCTTCCTTCCTTCCTTCCTTCCTTCCTTCCTTCCTTCCTTCCTTCCTTCCTTCCTTCCTTCCTTCCTTCCTTCCTTCCTTCTCCTTGTTCTTCCTCTCTGTCTCTGTTTCTCTCTCTCTCTCTCTCTCT
>NW_027185777.1:28895700-28921894 GCF_028583685.1 Petaurus breviceps papuanus
CTCTCTCTCTCTCTCTCTCTCTCTCTCTCTCTCTCTCTCTCTCTCTCTCTCTCTCTCTCTCTCTCTCTCTCTCTCTCTCTCTCTGTCTCTGTTTCTCTCTCTCTCTGTCTGTCTCTCTCTCTCTCTGTCTCTGTTCTCTCTCTCTTTCTCTTTCTCTCATGCACACGCATCCAAGGGCTGTGACAATAGGTTAATAATGTCTAAATTACAGATTAAGAAAATGAGGCACAGGGGCCACTTAGGTGGCGCAGTAAGTAAAGTGCCAGGACTGGAGTCAGGAGGACCCGAGTTCAGTTCCAGCCTCAGACACTTAACACCCCGACAAAAAATAACTAGCCATGTACCCTTGGGAAAGTTACTTAACCCCAATTGCCCTCCAAAAAAACAAAACAAAACAAACAAATAAAATAAAATGTGAAGATCTATCCATAAAAAAAGAAAAAAAGAAAGAAAATGAGGCATAGAAATTGTAAAAGATTAAGCTTATGTAGCTAGAAAGTAGCTAATCCATAGTCACATGTGATCCAGAGTCACGTCATCTAACATCAAATCCAATGTTCTTTCCAGTATAACTTCCTTTAGAGAAGTATAAAACAGAACATTTATGTGTTTCTTGCTTGCCTATACCTACTGTCAACCTTATATATCTGTCACATCGATTTAAAAATTGAGGGTAGAGAAGGATGTGGAGCAGAGGACTTCAGACTTCAGTGAGATGGAGTCTCTCATCAGATATAAACTTGTGACCAATTATATATACATACATATATATATATGTATATATATATATAAAGAAGTTGAGAAATGTTACTTTGGTGCTATTTGCTTTTATTTAAAAACTTGGGTATGTTTCATATGAAAATTATTCTTAAAACATGCAATTGAAAAAATTCCTCCAAAGAGTCTATTATCTTTCCTTTAGTGATGTTTGACCTAAACTTTTTCAGGCAAATGAGTGTCCATCTTATTCATGAAACCTTTAGGATTATTTTATAGAAATACCTATTTTTCAAGAAGTGATCCTTATCTGAGGTCATTCCTAAAAAGGTTTCAGGCCTCAGGAAAATTTTTTTGGTGGTCCCACCCCTTCTTTATCCTCAGGTTGTATCAGGTTAAAATGACTATCTAGTGTAGACTTGAACGGGTAAGTCCTAAAAGAATAGTGTAAGGTTTGGGTAAATATAAGGGAGAGCAGGGAACAGCTAGGTGGTGCAGTGGCTGGACTACAGGGCTTGAAATCAAAAATAGTTATCTTCCTGCATTCAAATCTAGCCTCATCACTTATTAGGGTGTGACCGTGGTGATCATTTAATCCTGTTTGCCTCAGTTTCTTCATCTATAAAATGAGCTGGAGAAGGAAGTGGCAAACCACTCCAGCACCTACACCAAGAAAACTTCAAATTGGGTAATGAAAATTTGGACACAACTTAAAAGTGACTGATCAACAACAAAAGGGAGAATGGCTGCTTCATTGTGTAATTGTATATACAGAAACACAGAGGCTCTGATTTTTTTTTTAGTACTATCAAACTGTATTCTTCCTGCATCCACCATATACTTCTCTGGGATATGACTTAGCTGATATCAGGTAGTATGGAGACCAAAAACAACTGCCTGATATGCTATATCCTAGAAGACAAATGAGACTAGTATTAGTCTAGGAGATAGAAATGCTGAGCTTAGAATAAGGGATCTTAGGTTCAAATCTTCCTTTCAATACTCACTAACTGAGTAGCACTGAATAAGTCACTTAACCAATATTAACCTTAATTTCTTCATTCATAAAATGAAAATAATAATCTCTAGTGCTTAATATACAGGAATGATATAAGCATCAAAATGATATAGTAGAAATAAGGTGAAATGCAAATAACAGTTATTATTATTTAGATTAGCTAATATTATTTGGAGATTTTTTATAGATGTAGGGAATTCCCAATGAGGAAATATATAACTACTCTAGAATTTGGAATCTTGAAAAGTTGACTGCTGCACTGACAAGAGACTTGTCAAGGTTTCAAAGTCAGTATCTGTCAATGGAGAGACTACAATGCATTATTTTCTGACTCTGACTAGCTTTCTCATCATTACTATAATGAATTGCATTGTTAAATTACTACTACTACTACTACTACTACTACTACCACCACCACTACTTCAATGACTGATATCATTATCTAAACATCCATTACCACAACCAATAGCAAGGGAAGCTCCATCAAAAGAAAAAAGACAATATTTCTCAATTATTATTACAACTCAGAAACCACACATCTCACTTGCCAACAATAAGCCTTTAAAGAGCTATGAGAATACTCTAAAGTTTCATAATCTTTCCAATGCATTTCCTTGTGATGTATAATTCTGATAAACCCTCAACCTTGGGAAGTTTCCCATTTGCTGAAAATTAGTTCATTCAGTTAATGGCTGAAAATAGAAATGGTGCAAAGAAAATTTTCCAGATGAGAAAATCAAGTTTAAAAGAGGTTCCAGGACCTGCCTGATGTAGAAAATGTAGTTAACTGTCAGAGTTGAAATTAGAACCCAAGCCAACTGTCTCAAAAGTCAAACATCTTTCCACTATCATTCTAGTCCTAAGTAGTCATGGACTCTGCCTTAACCAACATGTTTGGGCATAAGGAAGCTACAGCCAACAATAAAGTAAAAATAAGGGGGAAAACTGAATGTTAATTTATCTTCTGTTTTATAATTTTTGCACATACACATATACACACATGCGCATACACATACATGCTCTAATGAACCTCCAACTCAACACTCAAAATGTTTTTGAAAATATTGCTCAAGAGCTTTAGATCATCTGAACATCATTTAGGAATAGCAAGTTCAAATGAAAATAAAAACATGAATCACAAGATAGATGCCACCATGACTAGAGAGGCAGATTTGGAGTCAGGAAGACCAGAGTTTGAACACTGCCTAAGATAAGTATTTAGTTATGTGATCTTAGCCAAGTCACCTCAAGTCCCCTAGCTTCATTTTCTCTGCAAAAGGAGATAATATAACATTTATTTCAAAGGACTGTTGGGAGGGTCAAATAAGAAAATGGGTTAAGTGCTTTAAAGAGCTACATACATACTGGTTATTGTTATACTTATTCATTCAAGTTTGCCAGACAGTTCAGAATTCTGTCTCTTATTGGGAATTTCCATAAAGCTCAGAAGACACCCCAAAATATTCAAAACCAAAAGGACACACTAACAACCTTTGTCAGACAAAGTACTAAATGATCATTTCTATAATTGCATGTTCCTATAATGCTCAACAAATGCATTGACCTCCATTTGTTTTCCTTTTTAATGTAGAAGAAAAAGAACTCTTGCAAGAACTAATCATAACTAGCCACACAATTGTCATTTATCTGTTTTATATTTTGTTATTCATTCTTACTGTTACCCAAACTCAAATTCCCTCTGACATACACACAATCCTTCCATACTCAAGATTTTCCATGATTTGTTTTTCTTTGTAGTTCAAGTATCTACCTAAATTGCTAAACTATAGTTAGCAATTGTGCAGTGTGTTGAATTTCTGCTATAGTATATCTAAAAAGTAGAAATATCTTCCTCAGAAAGAGTACTGAAGTTTTCTTCTAGAGAAAAAAATATTTACACATTCTGGCAAAAAATCTACTTATCAAAATAAAAAAAAGTAAAAGGTTGCTAAATTGCCTTCTCATGAGATGAAAATAGATATCTAGACTGGCTTAAGAAAGATACATTTTTGGGTGAAAACAAGGGGTGGAATTAGATGACCTCTTTCTACTTATGCTATGTTTTTTTTTCTAATTCTGCAATCATTATTGTTCTTTATTGTCAATGGTTCAATAGAAAGTCTGATTACCATGAATTTATAAAGTGTTTACTTAAGTGTCAGGTTCTGAGTTAAGGGATAGAATATAAAAAAAAAAAAAGCAAAAACAAGATCTCAGATTTCAAGGAACCATGACTGAGAGAAAGGATTTGCTTTTGCCCTTTTTTCTGTATTCCCAACTCTTAACCATTTAACAGAATGTCTTGCACATAGCTGTTATATAATGAATGCTTATTTACTTGCAGGAGTGAACATTCCAATGGGAGAAACAACAAACAAATAGCTATGTACCAATAGCATAAATAATGTTTACATAGAGATTCAATGGTGAAATAACAAGAAGAAGTAGATCCTAACACAACTCCTCTATATAGATTTAAGAAACACATGGAGGTGGAGCCAAGATGGTGGAGAGAATTCAGGAAATTGCCTGAGCTCTCCCCAGTTTCCCTCTGAAACAATGTTAAATCAAGCCTCTAATTGGATTTTAGAGCAACCCACAAAAAAAGAGGAAGGGAAACAATTTGCCAGTTTAGGATAATTTAGAAGAAATTCAGGAATGTTTGTCTGACTTGGGCAAAAGGGGAACACAACTCAGCCGGACCTTCTCCAGTCAAACCCACAGGAGGTCCTTAGCCCTAGCAAAGGTCAGTAACCTAGGCCTATCAGTCATGGCTCAGCAGGCTAGGGGCACAGCAGACCAGCTATGAGGCGTCCATGCCCAGTGCATGAGGCAAGTTGCCAGGTTACAAACCCTGGTCTATCTGGCGTGACAAGACTAGTCAACCCAAGTGCAGTGGGAGAGCTGTAAGCACCTGAGGCCCTGGAGCAGAAAATCAATGACTAGGCCCCTGTCTTCCATCACAAGAAGCTTAGGACAGCATCTTCTGTGGCCCAGGAGCACAGCTCAACTTTTTTAAATGAGAGGGGAGGGAGGAAAGAGCCATGTTCATAGAAAGTTACCATGATAACAGGGAAGATCAAAACAAAAACTCAGAAGAGGACAATAATGTCAAAATGCTTACATGTGAAACCTCAAAGGGGAATATAAATTACTTTCAAGCTCAAAAGGTCTTCTTGGAAGAGCTTAAAATGTTTTTTTTTTTTAAATCAAGTAAGGGAAGTAGAAGAAAAATTGGAAAAATTAGTTGCTTAGGAGAATTATGAAAAAAAGAATAAAAAACTTGGATAAAGGAAGCATAAAAAATGACTAAATAAAACAACTCCTTAAAAAATAGAATTGTCCAAATGGATAAAAAATTCACTGAAGACCTTTAGAAGTAGAGTTGGCCAAATAGAAAAAAGAGGTACAAAGTTCACTGAAGAAAATAATTTGTTAAAAATTAGAATTGGGCAAGTGGAAGCTAATGACTTTGTGAGACACCAAGAATCAAATACAAAAAAAGAAAGAAAAAAATAAAATAAGATATAAAATACCTCACTGGAAAAACAACTGACCTGGAAAATAGATCCAGGAGAGAAATTTAAGAATTAGTGTAATACTGGAATGCCATGATCAAAAAAAAAGAGACTGGACAGCATCTTTCAAGGAATTATCAAGGAAAACTTCCTTGATATCCTAGAAGAGGAGGGTAAAACAGTCATTGAAAGAATCAACTGATCACCTCCAGAAAGAGATCCCAAAATTAAAATTTCAAGGGATATTGTAGCCAAATCCCAGAATTATTATTTCAAAGAGAAAATACTGCAAGGAGTCAGAAAGAAACAATTCAATTATCAAGGAGTCACAGTCAGGATTAAACAGGACTTAGCAGCTTCTACATTAAAGGATCATAGGTCTTGGAATATGATATTCTGGAAGGCAAAGGAGCTTGGATTACAACCAAGAATCAACTACCCAGCAAAATTGAATCTTTAAGGGAAGAAGACGAATATTCAATAAAATAGGGGACTTAAAACTTTGCTGATGAAAAAAAAAATGAGAGCTAAGCAGAAAATTTGATCTTCAAATAAAAGACTCAAGAGAAGCATAAAAAGGTAAACAGGAAAGAAAATAAAAGCATGTTATTAAATAAGGTAAAACTGTTTACATCTCTATACAGGAAAATGTTACTTGTAACTCAAGAATTGCATCTTGATTAGGGCAGTTAGAAGAAGAATACATAGGCAAAGGGTGTGAATATGAGTTGACTTTGATGTGATGATACAACAAAAAAAAATTAAGGGGTGAAAAGGGATTGTGCTGAGAGAAGAGGAAAGAGGGAAACAGAATATGTTACATTATATTGCATGAAGAAGCACAAAGCACATATTACAATAGAGGGAAAGAAGGAAGTGGGGTGAGCATTGTTTGGACCTTATTCTCATCGGATTTGTCTCAAAGAGGCTCAGTTGGGTAGAAAAATTTATCTTACCCAATAGGGAAGGGCAAAAGGTGGGGCAGAAGTAGGAAGGGAAAGAGGAAATAAACAGAGGGGGGATGATAGAAAGGAGGAACAATTGGGGGAGGTGGTTACCAGAAGCAAAACATGATGAGGGGGGTCAGGGTGAAAAGAGAGAGAAAATTTTAAATAGAGGGAAAATAAGATGGCAGGAAATTCAGAGTTAGTAATCCTAACTGTGAATGTTAGTGGTATGAATTCTCCCATAAAATGGAGGTGGAGGCAGAGTGGATTAAAAAATTAGAATCCTACTATATGACTTTTATAAGAAACACATATGAAGCAGGAATACACACAGAGTGAAGGTAAAAGCCTGGAGCAGGATATATTATGCTTCAGATGACATAAAAAAAAAGCTGAAACAGCAATCCTGATCTCAGACAAAGCAAAAGCAAAACTAGAGCTCATTAAAGAGATAAGGAAAAAAAAACTACATCTTGCTAAAAGGTACCATAGACAATGAAGTAATATTACAAAACATGTATACATCAAGTAGTATAGAATCCAAATTCTGAGAACTTAAGTGAGTTAAAGGAAAAAGAGACAACAAAACCATACTAAGTGGGGATCATAAACCTCCCCCTATCAAAACTAGATAATTCTAGCCACAAGATAAAAAAAAAAGAAGTGAAAGAGGTGAACAGAATTTTAGGAAAATTAGATATGATAGACCTCTGGAGAAAATTGAATCAAGTAGAAAGGAATATACTAATTTCTTAGTGGTACATGACACCTACACAAATCTGAAAATGTTTTAGGGCATAAAAACCTCACAATCCAATACAGAAATATTAAATAAATCCTCTTCAAATAGTGAAACAATAAAACCATGTGTAATAAAGGGCAACAGAAAGACAGACTAAAAATTGATGGGAAACCTAATCTAATCCTGTAATCTTCTAATCAGTTGTCCAATGACTTTACCATCTGTGGGTTGAGAGATCTGGAAGATTCTGCCATCAATTCAGTCTCTTTCCAGACCTGTTACTAGCTTGCTGGGATGTGGCCTTCATTGGCATAGCTTGAACTGGACTACACTCCACTCTCACTCTAATGAAATTGACTTTGCCTACCAAACTTCTAAATTGTCTCAGATTGGAAAAATGTTTTGTTCATTTTTCTACTCCAGAATTTGTTTTGAGACATTATTTTAAAACTGTTTAGAGGGGAATTGGGGAGATCTCAGGTTAGTCCCTAGCTTTAAAAGGCTGGGGGCAGAGAAGTAACACACAATTAATAATAATTACTGTAAATATAAATCAAATGAAATAGCAAATAAAACAGAAAAGGAGAGCAAAATGAATTAGAAAACCGAATCCAACAATATGATGTTCATAAGAATCACACATGAAACACAAATATTCACATGGAGTTAAAGTAAGGGACTGGATTAGAATAAATTATGCTTTAGGTTAAGTAAAAAAAAGACATAGTGAGTGCATAGTGAGAACATATAATTAATTTTTCTGAAATATAGCAAATATAGTGAATTTATAACAGTATATAACTGATATGCTGAAAACACATATGCATGAAGCAGCATAGTATTCAAATACCTGAAAGAAAAGTTAAATTGTTGAAATGAAGAAAAAGCCAGTAAACTATAATAGTGGGAAATGTCAATTTACCGCCTTCAGAACTAGATAAATGCAAGCAAAATAAACAATAAAAAAAAGTATCTGAATGGATTTTTATAAAAATTAGGTAGAGACATCTAAAGATTATTAAATGGGAATAGAGAGAATTATAAATATCAGTTGGGCATGGCATCTTTACATATTTGGCAATATATTAAGATATAAAAACCTTAAAAACAAATGCAGAAAAAAGAAATACTAAACATGTTTTAAGAGAAAAAATCAATAAAAATTATATTAAAATGCTGGCCTCTGAAGAAAAATGAAAAACTAATTGGAGACTAGATAATTTAATCCTGAAGAATGGGTAATTAAAAGAATAAATCATAGAAAGAACTGAAAATTTCATTAAGTATAGCAGTTATAACGAGACAACATACCAAGATTTTGGAGAGTCAGCTGAAATATGCAGGAGGGAAAAATTATTTTTATTCACTTTATTCAATAAATAGCAAGAGTAGGTTAGAAAACTTGTAAGTCAACTAAAAATAACCCTAGAAAACTAACAAATTTTAAAAATCAACACTTTAGTAGCAAACAAAAAATAGTAAAAATCAGATGAGTTTAATAAAATTTAAAGCAAAAGGACTATGAAATTAATAAACAGCAGTAAGAACTAAACTGTTTGTGGAAATACAAGAAAATAGATAAACAATAACTTAATTTGACTTAAAAAGAGGAAAAAAATCAAATTTCTAGCATCAAAACTGAAATCACAAAAAGTGAAGAAATTCTAAATACCTTATCAGAAATTACTTCTTGATTATTTGCCTATAAAATGACAATCAAATATGTATCAACGAATATTTACAAAGAGAGAAAATTCTCAAATTAACAGATTTTTTTTAAATTTATAAACCAGACTCAAAAAAGCAAATTGCATAAGGCATAAAAAAACTAAAAAAGACAAATAAGCATCAGATACATTTACAAAAGGTCCATCAAACATTTAAAGTACAACAAATATCAATAGTATATTTTCTGTTTATGAAAAAGGAAAAGATATACCTAGAAGTTCCTTCTTTAATATAAACATGATTTTGATTACTTAAAAAGAAAAAAAATCAAACAAAAAGTAAGCTGTAGACCACTATCATTAATGAATAGCATTTTTTTCATTTATAATTTTTTAATATACTTAAACAAATTTTTTTGGATTTACAAATTTTCTGCCTACCATCCCCCACCCATAGAGAAGGCAAGCAATGTGATATCAATTATTCATGTGAAATTATGCAAGACATATTTTAATATTAGATATGACTCAAAAAAGCAAGAAATATAAAGAAAATGAAAAATATAAGCTTTAATTTGTACTCAAAGTATCCTCTGCCCATGTAGACTCCTTCTAACTTTCCTATGTGATAAACTTCTTAGGCATTATATGTAACATCTTCCATTATAGGAATGTAAACATTATCCTTATTAAGTTCCTTATGATTTCCCTTTTATCCTTATCTTTTTACACTTCAGTCTTGTTTTTGAATGTCAAATTTTCTATTTCTTTTGTCTTTCATCAGTAATGCTTACAAGTTCTCTATTTCATCTAATATCCACTTACTCCACTGAAGGATCAGAGTCAGGATGACCTGGGATCAAATCTGGGCTCATACACTTAGCACCACACCCCGAAATAACTGGCCTTGTAAGCTTGAGCAAGTTACTTAACCCTAATTGCTTTAAAAAAACAAAACAAAACATGGTAGCTGCTAAATTTTGTGTGATCCTGACTATGACTCTATGATATATGAACTGTTTCTTTCTGGCTCCTTACCATAATGTAATTAATGGAAAAAAATAAAAAAGAAAAGGGAAGTTGCCTAGAAGTACTAGATCCCAAGCCATCCTACAAAAGTCAATATTTTTAGTCATAAAAGATACCGTCAAAAAATAGATAAGATGAGATTACAGGAATAAGGAAACCATTTTATGTCAGAGACATGGGAAGAAAAGAGCTAATTATCAAACAAGAGATATCAATGATCACAGTAAGTAAAGTGAACAATTTTAATTTCGAACAATATTTAAAGTTTTGCACAAAAATATATTTAGTCAGAATTAGAAGAGAAGCAAACAAATGGGGAAATTGTTTACAACAAATTTCTCATACACATATACAAACAGAGGAAAGAAAGAGAGAATATATATATATATATATATATAGTATAAGTAAGGTGTTTTTCCTGTTTTCTCAATGGTCAAGAGAGAAGGGAGGACAAAAAGGTAAATTTTTGTTGATTGAAAAAATGGAATTTAAGTTTTAAAAAGATAAATTGAGTGAAAATGGAAGATAATATCAAAAGGCAGGTGTGTCCACCTTACATTGCATTTAATAACATGTTAAATTTTTTAAAAGGTTTGTATAAGTTTCAACCATTGTGGCTCAACATAACCTAGAAGAGAATACGGAAATATCGCCATGCCTCAGGACCACAGGAAGGTTGCTTTGTACTCTCTAAGTTTCTTCTAGTAGATTACAGGTAGTAGAAATTCTAATCAAGACTTCATTCACAAAAATAATATTTATATAGGTTACCAATATTTCACATTCCAGAATTTTAGTTCAAAGTAAAGCCTGAATAGAGGCTAATAGGATCACGTCTTTCAATTTATCAACCAAATTTCATAAACTGGCAATGATTTCTTGAATAGGGAAAAACAAAAATATTCTCCTTTCACCTTTATTCTTAATGTTCTTTGTCTCCACAAATTAAATCAGGGATATCTTCCATACTTTGAATGTTCTATCCATTTTCCTCTGCCAATTAAAATCTCACATGCCCTCCAATGAACCACTCAAGTCTTTCATCCTTTTTAAAGTTTTCTTGACCTCTACAGTACACAGTAACCTGTCTTCTAAAGCTATATCACATGATATTATCGACTTTGATTACTGGTGATTTGGAATTTCCTTTGCAGTTTTAGAGCGCTGACAATCTAAGTTTTAGATGTTTTATTTACTTAAAAGATCATGAATCCCTGGAAGTAAAAATTGTGCCATTTATCTTTCTAATTCTGGCATCATTACAATCGTGATATGCACAAAGTAGATGCTCAATATTTGTATCATTGATTTAGACTGCAAAGCAAATTAATCACATTAGCAGAAGTTATAAAAGCTGTATAAATAGGGAACATTTTTGCACATGGTTGACAGTGGTAAAGTGCTCTATTGCATGAGGTCAAATTTCTCTAAAATAAGTCTTCAAATAAATTGCATTTTGAAGAAGCTCCCTAATTAACCCATAGAATCCTTGCAGATTTTTATATTCATTTTCTGCATAACAAGATATACCTGTAGTTGACCTAAATCATTATAATAGCAATCCTTTAACTAAAAAAAGGAAAACTGTATGTGTGCGTGTGTGTGTGTGTGTGTGTGTGTGTGTGTGTGTGTGAGTATATTTTCTAATTGGGCACTTACTTGAAAAGAACTCTTATCAATGTAACCTTCCCATATAAAATGAAGCCAGATTCTAGCCACTTTAACTTTGTGCCTAATAACATCAGGGTCTAGTGTCAGATCGTACTCTCTCCTGGTATAATACCCAAGTTTAGACTACCCAATGTGGTACTGCAGCCTGACACCTGAAGTCCACTCCAGATGCCTTGGCCCCATCAAATATGTTCCTAACTATTGGTCTATGCAAATTTGTGATATGATTCATTATTTAAAGGCCTGGGTAAGCACTTACTTAGTAAGGCACTTTTCTAATTATTATTATAGAAAATGTGCAAAAGGATCAAATTCCCACACTTTGTTTTAGTCACCCATGAACTATATTAAGCTGTGTAATTCACACCCCTATTGACGGATACAAAATAATCTGTTCTGGAATTAGGAAACTTTTGTCTAATAATGGTCACCATATGTTTCTGGTAAATAAATAATTGATGTGAGGACAGGGAGGGGGAGAGAGATGCTATTCCTTCTCTCATTTCAAAGGAACAAAGACCTACTTTTCTGTCCTTATTTTCTTTATTCTTTGCACCATAGATCAAGTCACTCAAATTTTGAAGGAAGCCAATATTAATATTTCCTTTTCATCTTCTAATGCTTATAAAGTACATCAAAAGATTCCTATACATCTGTAACTTAGACATATATCATGTCCTCTAAAGATGTAATTCGAACTATCCATGGCTTTAAAATCAGCAAATAGAACTTTATTCCATTATTGGGCCAAAATGGAAGTCTACATTAAGCATAGCTAGTAAGAAAAAAAGAGGAAACTAAAGCCATCTGTCATGGACCAGTTTAACTGGTTGGTTAAGAGCTAATGTAGTAGAAAGATAGCCAATGACTCCCACACCCTCTTTCAGTCACAAAATTTTATTTGCAATCAGAGATGCAAATGAGTAGATTATTGTAGAATTAGTAATGCATGTTAAAAGAACATGGTACTGTAGGAAATAAGAAGGGAGGAAGGAAGGAAGGAAGGAAGGAAATTTTTGTTAAGTACCTACTATGTGCTAGGCACTGTACTAAGCACTTTCCAATTTTTTTCATTTAATCCTCACATATCCTAAAAGGTAGGTACTATTACTATCCCCATTGTACAACTGAGGAACCTAAGGCAAAATTAGGTTAAATGATTTTCCCAGGTTCACACAGCTAGCAAATTTTGAGGTCACATTTAAATTCAAGTCTTCTCAATATTAGGCCTTATATTCTCACCATTGTGCCGCTTAGCTGCTTCTAGTTTTGGACTTGAAGATAATGGAACTGTGTTCAATTTTTATCATTTATTGCCTCTGTCACTCTAGGAATTATTTAACCTTTATGAGTCTTGCTTTTCTTATCTGCAAGATGAAGAAGCTGGACTAGACGATCTCAATGTTTAAAGCCATAATCTTAAGATATTGAGCATTTCATAGGATTTAAAATTTGCAGGAACCATCAAGACCCTCTAGTTGAACTGCCTCCTTCTATACATAAGGAATAGGGTGAAAAAAACTGTGAAAGGGGCCCATGATACAAAAAAGGTTTAGAATCTCTGTTATAGTATCTATATCACTTAATGTTCATAGTCACAACATAGTTAGGTAAGAGTCTTGGATAGCATTACCTTTTACAATTCTTAGTTGACCGTTCCTCTTTTAGTCGTCTATATTTCAAAGCATGGAGCTTGAGATTCCATTTTTCTTGTATTTCTAGGTTCTTGGCTCATCCTCAATCCCAGCACCCCTCCAAGAGGCAATCTTTTTTTGTCCTTGGGTACTGTTTTCATCCAGTGCAAAGGGAAAGAGTTCCAGAGTTCTGTTGTTTGACAGGAAGCATGGATCTCAAGGTCACAATCACAAAAAAGTAGGGCTAAATCTGGGTCCTTATCTAAGTGAAATTCTTTCACTTTGCTAAATCTCCAACTGACTTTTTCCAGGGCTTACCAATGAAATAAGCATGCACATACTCTATCTTCTAGAGTCTCCTAATCATGGACATCATGTTTAGATATTAGAACTATATATCATAATTCCCTTTCCCCTCCAAAAAAGAAAAGTGGCTCCCTCCACCAAAGTGAGCATTCCCTCTTTGTTCAGCAGCTAAGAAAACACCCTATTTTTAAAAATTCTCTCTTAAATCCCAGCAAATCTCAATGAGGCAAATAAGTGAGAATATTCAAATCACCTTAGATAGTTGGCAGTCACACTTAGAGTGTGTACATCCCTCCAGAGCAGATAACTTCTTGAGGAAGCATGAAAAATCCCAAAACAAACATTCATTAACTCATCACCACACTCAGGACACTGTAGAAGGCACAGAAAATGCAAATGGGAAATATTGTCAGATATTAAGAACCTATTTCCTGTCGGAAAGAAGGAACATACCTTGGACTGGTTACATTTATACCTTCTACAAACTCAGATTATGCTTTATTTTGTGTTATAGTATTTTAAATATCCAAGTTATTTCCTCTATTACATTACAAATTCCTTTAGGCAACTGTAATAATCTATCTAGTTTTCTGACTTCAGATTCTCCCTGCTCCAAGACATCCTTTTACGACTTCCTCTAAGTCAAAAAATCAACAAAGCAATGAACAAATATTTATACATCCATTATGTGCTAGGAGAGATGCCAAACCCCCCAAATACAAAGAAAGACAAAAAAAGGTTGACCGGTTGACCTCAAGGAACTTACATTCTAATGGGGGGGCTGGGGTGGGGATGTAAACAACGATATAAAAATTATATACAGGAAAATTGAAGATAAATCCAAAAGGAAGATTACAGCATTAATGGGGAATTGGGAAAGATTTCTTGCACAAGGTGGGATTTTAGGTAAAACTTAAAAGAAGCCAGGGCTTCCAGGTGGTAGATATGAGGAAGGAGAGAATGCCAGGCAAGGTAGATAGTCAGGGAAAATGCACAGATTTGGGGTTGTTTGCTCAAATTATAGGAGGGAGAACACTGTCAACAGATTATAGCATATGGAAAGATCAGTAAGGTACAGGAAGATTGTAAAGCTAGAAAGGAGGTGGGCAATGAATGGCTGTAAAAAACAAAGAGAGGATTTTATATTTGATCCTAGAGGAAATAGGAAGCCACTGGGGTTCACTCAATGGTGTGAAGTAACAGGTTCAGACCCTTGTATTAGGAAGACCACTTTTATTGGAGAGTTGAAGTTAGACTGGAAAAGAGAGAGATTTGATACAAGGTGATCAACCAGGAGGTTACTGAAATAGTTCAAGTGGGAACTGATGAAAGGGATTGCAACAAGTGGAAGGGTAAGAAGAAAGGGGGAAGAATACAACATAGGTCTAGTGAAGGTAAAATACATAGAACTTGGCAAGAGATTGCATATCAATAGTTTGTTTTCTCTGATAAAACTATTCCCCTAAAAACAAACAAGAACAAAACCTTCAATGGCATTCGTTGTTTGCCTAATAGAATGTTCAGACTCCTTAGTTTGGCATTAAAACTCTTGACAATTCTAGACCTCCAGACTTATCAATACACCATTAAACCTAGTATATCTTAGGAATTGTACTAGACCCTAGGGAAACTAAAAGAAAAACAGTCTTTATTATTAAGTAACTTATATTCTTTTGGAATAACAAGATTTACATATTTAAGTATGTGCAAAATAAAAATATGTAGAATAAATAAAAGATATTTAAGGAGAAAGAGAACTATCAATGGTGTGTGGGGGGGCAGGAAGGAGCAGGGGAGGCTTTCCATACTACTTTCTTGACCCACTCTACTCTCTAGCATAAATAGACAATTCGCTATCTTATCTTCTATCATCTTCATCCAAGTACATATGCTTATTGTCATCCCTGATGTTTGGAATGAGTTCTTTCCTCTTCTGACCCTCATCTATTATCATTCTACCTTTCTTTCAAGGCTTAATCTGGTGTCTACCTGTCTTCCCTGAAGTCCTTGTTTGTCAACAAAAGCTTCTTTTTAGAGTTTATATGCTTGAAACATAACTTTAGGTCTATAAATAGAAATATTGTCATTGGGCTGAGCAGCATAAAATATGCCTGAAATGGAGATCCTGACTCTGACTTCATGGAGGAGACACTGGGATACAAAGAAGTCATTCCTGGTTAAGAGAAGTTGCTCACAAAAGAAAAATTCACTCTCTGTATATTTCAGAGGTAAAACCTCAGTTGTCTTAGTCTACTTATAACTAATAATGTATTTATTCCTCTACTAGGTTATAAACTCTTTGAGTATAGGGAATGCATCTGATATCATCCTTGTATGTAAGACATCCAAGAGACTTCTGTGTACATTATAGGTGTGTAATAAATATTTATTTAATTGAATTTGCCATACATCTGGGATAAATCATTTGACAAGGAAGAAGCAATTCATCAGGCAAAAGAAAATAACACCTTGAATCTTTTAATATATTAGCTTCACAAAGTGGGCAATACTACCCCCGGGGAGTGCTGGAATGATCAGTTCAGGGCAGAGCATGGTCTTGGATGCAGTTGAAAGGAATTGAATAAAAATTACAGGGCAGTAGAACCATATAGAAAGAAAAGAAGATAATAAAATTTTGAAAAAACTGTTTATCTGTTATGTAACAGATCTAATGCTGCAATAATTACATTATTTTCCAAATATATACAAATTATAGCCAATCAGAGATCAAGTCTGCTGACAGGTCTTAACAAGTAAACATTGGCAGGTGAGCCTGTCATGCATTGTCTGGAAGTCCAGCATTCATTGGCTGGAATAAGTGTGTTTAATGACTTCTTTATAACACAAAACTCTGCAGCTACATTACGCAATGTTGTCATTAAAATTTCAAACCAGGGGAAAAAAACAAATTTACAATAAATTATTAAGTGTATGGTGTCATTCAAAAATATTTTATATTTTTTGATATGATGCAAATTAGAAAAAAATAACATTAAAGGGTTAAAGAAAGTAGATTTCCAGGGAGTTGGTATATTTTTAAAGAGGGCAGTAGGCTAAATAAGAGGTTGTGAATTTCTTTTATATTATACAAATGAAAATTAAATTATTCTATTCAAGCCTCAACTTTACCACCAGGCAAAATTGAATTGTAGATATGAATTTTAAAATAGTGGGAATATTTCAGCAATTTTTCTTTATATGAAAAAATAAGGCTATATTTATAGAATAATCCACTCTCTTCATTTAGTTCTGCACTTCTACTAGGGGGGCACTTTTTTTCTGGTGCATTCTGGAGTCTGTTAGTATGTAGGCCTTCACATTGGGCAAAGATTTTCTTTTTCAATAAAACATGATGCAGGTCATTATTTTCATTGTTAAGCCATTCACTCGTGTTCAATTCTTCAGGACCCCATGGACCATAGCATGCCAGGACCTTCTATCCTCCACTATCTCTCAAAATCTGTTCAAGTTCATGTTCATTGTTTCCATAACATTATCTATCCATCTCATCCTCTTCTGTCCCCTTTTCCTTTTGCCTTCAATCTTTCCCCAAATCAGGGTCTTTTCCACTGAGTTCTGCCTTCTTATTATGTGGTCAAAGTATTCAGGCTTCAGTTTCAGTATTTAACCTTCCAATGAATAGTCTGAAGAAATTCCTTTAAGTATTGACTGATTTGATTTTATTGCTGCCCTCTGTGCCACCTGACTGCCCTGATTTTGGGTCACTCGGTTCCAAATGATTTAAAGTATTGCTTTTCCATTCATGTGTCTGAGTTACAGTACTTGGAACATGTAAAACACCCATTTTGGGGGAAAGATCAACTGTTGCCATTGCTATTTACACAATATGAAATAAATATATGGGGGCGGCCAGGTAGCACAATGAGTAAGAGCACCGGCTCCAGTGTCAGAACGAACGACCTGGAGATCGAATCCCGGGCTCAGACACTTAGCACCCACCCAGAAACACCTGGCTGTGTAACCTTGAGCAAGTTACTTAACCCCAATTGCTTAAGGGCGGCCAGGTGGCTCAGCGAGTAAGAGCACCGGCTCCAGTGTTGGGACGACCTGGAGATCAAATCCCGGGCTCAGACGCTCAGCACCACACCCAGAAATGACTGGCCATGTAACTTTGAGCAAGTTACTTAACCCTGATTGCTTAAAAAAAAAAAAAGAAAGAAAGAAATACATGGTAGTAATTGTAAATTACTTGTAAATAAAATTGTAAATGTCAGACTCTTCATGATCCTATGTGGGGTTTTCTTAGCAAAGACAATTGGAGGTTTTACACTTCCTTCTCCAGTGGATTAAGGCAAACAAAGGTTAAGTGATTTACCCTGGGTCACATAGGTAGTAAATATCTGAGGCTGGTTTTGAACTCAGGGCTTTCTGACTCCAGTCACAGCTCTCTATCCATTGAGCCATCTAACTATCATGAGGTAGTAATAGTAAGACCTAATTTCACTACTCAGGACAAATGACCATTGGTATTCCCAATTACAATCAGACTTACTCAACACTTCTAGAAAGTTTCACAATAATGTTCAAATTAAGCTAAGTCAACAAATAAGATGGGACAGCCAATTGGATGCACTCATAAATTGAGAGCTAGTGTAAACAAGGTTATCAGTGGTAGGGTGTTGAAAATGTTCAGTTGCTTGTCATAAACAAAAAGTCTCTTCATCAGTTTTGGATAACTAAGGTTTTCTTCTGAATAAACCTTTGTGGTGACTGACTGTATTTGAGGGCAGTGAATCCTTCCATGCCCAGGATACAAAGAGAGAAGACAACTTGGAATGATGACCCAGATTTCCTAGAGCAAGTGAACAATGATTTTAGGTTGTAATTACATCTGTCCTGGTCCTCATGCTGATTGTCTTCATTAGTGTCATCTGAGTCAGAATGTGAACTTCTTGGCTGTGTAAATTTAAAGAGCACTGACTTGGTTTACGTTGAATGATCTCCTTTTTTAAAATCTTTGTTTCTGTAAGTATTGACAATCAAATGTGTGTATTTTTTTTTTCCTTTTTTAAAGATAAATTTTATGTTTATTTTTAGTTTACAACATTCATTTCCACAAGATTTTGAATTACAAAATTTCTCTCCATCTGTCCCTTACCCATCACCCCAAAACAGCAATCCCACTGAATACCCCCTCCCCCAATCTGCTCTCTCCCTATATCTTCCCCTCATTCCCCCTCCAACTTTCCAACAGGGCAAGATGGATCTTCATAGCCCAGTGCCTGTATATCTTATTTCCCAGTTGCATGTAAATAATAATAATAACAATAATAATATTTTTTACACATTTGTAATGGTGATGTAATTTGAATTTGAAGACCCCTTTTTTGTATTGGCAAGTAAGCAGGCACTTAGCATTTAGTAATTAATCAAATCTCTGTGAAAGAAACAGAAGGTATAAACCCCTGTTACTGACTGAACCAGAAGGGGTTGGCTGAAACAGGAAGTAACTAAGGCTGTGTATATAAGAAAAGCCCCAGAGAGGCACAGTCAGAATTTCTTGGGACAAGAATCTGGAGGCAGAGCAGCTACAGAAGAGGGAAGAGAGAACTGAACCAGAATTTCCTGAGAACTTGTGGTGTGGGGGTGGAGCTTCTTCTGAGCAGGAGTCCAGGAGCCCAGGAACTCAGGAGCCCCCTCCCCCCAGGTTGTATAAGGTGATTCTGATTTTTTGAATGAGCATGACCAGGTTGCAGGGACTTGTCTATTTGTGGCTTGGTTGAGCCTTGAATTCATGGGAGCAGAAATTGTGAAGGATTTGAGATGGACTGGACCCTGTCAACTTCAATGTGGAGTAGGACCTACCCAGAGGGCTGGACAAGGAACTGGGAGCTGTCTGACATTGAACCCAGGTGACAGTCTGGTGAATCCAGGTAGAATCTGGGACCATGGAAGGAGATTCAGGGAATCTGAGAACCAGCCCCAAGTCCAGATGAAAAGACATTTCCATGGGTACTAAGTAATGATGAAAGTATAGTTTACTAGTGACCTAGGGGTAAAGGGTTTGTGTATTTTCTAATGATTTTACTTAGTGATTAATGATACTTAGTAATTGATTGCTGAATAAGTGACTGGTTGAGTTAATTTAGTGTGCCCCACGAATGGAAGACTTTATTGTACTTTGAGATGATTGTTCTTTGTTCTAAATATTGTGGCCACTTTGGTGAAAACTATGTGGCCATTTTAATGATAAGCTATTGTGAATAGTATATTGTGATTTTCTGTGATAAGTTGTAATATTGTGAATGCTATACCTTGATTTTCTGTGAATGTTTTGCTTTGATTTGTTATAGAATAGAGTGTTCACTATACTTTGTAATCAGAGCCTTACAAGCTGTTCACAGCAGCATTCTTCTGTAAAGCTGCTCATGCATAGTGTTACAACATTTGATTTTAAAACTTAGAATTCCAGCTTCTTTCCCTTCTTCCCTCATCACCCACCCTTACTGGGAAGATAAGCAATTCAATATAGGTTGTACATGTGTAGTTACACAAAACATTTCCAAAGTGGATATATTGTGAAAGACTGACTATATTTCCCTCCATCCTATCCTGCCCCCCACTTGTTCTATTTTCTACTTAACACTTTCCCTTTTCAAAAATGTGTGCTTCTAAATTCCCTCCCCCAATCTGCCCTCTCTTTTATCATTCCCCTCCTATGCCCTTTCCCCCTACTTTCTTATAGAATAAGATACCCAATTTAGTGTATATGTTATTTTCTCCTTAAACCAAATTCAATGAGCGTAAGGTTGACTCATTCCCTTATGCCTTCCTGTTCTTCCCCTCCATTGCAACAGTTTTCCCTTGCCTCTTTTATATGAGATAATTTATCCTATTCTGTCGCTCCCTATCTCCTCTCATCATACTCCTCTCTCAATTCTTAATTTGACTTTTTAAATATCATTCCTTTCTATTCAATTGATCCTGTGTCCTCTGGCTATATATCTGTACACATATATAAATGAGTGTATTTCTTAAGCATAAGAAAATTAAGTTTATTTTTTTGTGTAACCTTTCAATGAACTTCTTTCCTTAACTTTCAAAGAGCCTTGTTTTCATGCATGAAAGCAGCATGTTGTTGTTATGAAATGTGACTAAGTGAACTTACCTTCTAGATTGTCAATAAATAATATTAAGTTTGAATGCTATTAGGGGAAATGCAGGAATAAGAAGGTCAAGAAGGAAACTGAAGCTATCCCACAATATTAAAAAATATGATGACCATTAAAAAATGTAAGGAGCATGATATTATTATCCAAAATATGCAAAGTCATTGAAAACATTCAGCAGCAAGCCCTGAGCATGCCTTTAATTGGCAGGGCAATTGACAAGAAAGGCCACAGACCATATTAACCTTCAAGGGTTTATGTTTGTGCTTTTGACTTAAACATCCTGAACTAATGTGTTTTTTTTTTAATGAAACTCATCAGAACTCCAGAGAATGAATTGCAGAATTGTCAAGGAATTTTGAAATCCAAGAATAGCTTTCACATGGCCATACTTTCTTCAATATAGATGGAATCTTCTTATTGATAATGAGGGCAGATAAGTCACATGGCTATAATATTTCAGTCAAAATAGCACAGAGTTCAATTTAAATCAAAACACATATTCAACACTTACTTTGTATAGGGCAAGAGGGAACCTGACACAGTAGGGGGTTAGTTGGAATCCAGAAGATGTAGGTCCAAGTGCTCAAGTCCTGCCTTTAACACCAGACTAGCTGTGTCACTGATTGGAAAATTACTTAACTGCTCAGTGCCCCAGGCAATTGATTTTTGTTTATTTGTTTGTTTTTATACTAGACTTATGATTTCATTTGAATAATTTAGAAGTCAATACACATTTATTAAAAGTCTAAAATGCAGTCACTCTATTAAGCACTGGGGAAAGAGACAAAAGACATCCCTGCTTTCAAGTTACTCACAGTCTAGTGGGGAAGACAATATGGAAACAAGTGTGTCCCAATAAAATATAGACAGGGTAAATTGGAGATAATCAACAGAAGGAAAGCATGACAATTAAGGGGAAAGGGAACAGCTTCCTCTATAAGGCAGGATTTTAGCAGGGACTTGGAAAAAAAGGTAGGATGAATGAAGAGGGAGAAAATTCCAGGCATATGGGGTAATCAGCGAAAGTACCCTAAGCTAAGAGGACTTTCTTATCTAAGAAAGAACAAGGAAGCCAGTGGTAATGGGTCACAGGAGACAGATACATCAGAGGTTTTAAACAATTAGAAGAATGGAAAGGTAGTGGTGGTGGGACTTGGGTGGGAGTTATTAAAGGACATGAATGCTAAACAGATAATTTTATACTTGATCCTGGAGGTGACAGGGAGCCACTTGGAGTTTACTGAATATGGGATTGATGGTCAAACCTGTGGTTTGGGAAAGTTACTTTTGCAGCTGAGTGGAAGATGGTTTAAAATGGATTAAAGTGGAGAGACTTATGGCAGGGAGACTAACCTGTACTATTGAAATAGTACAGCCTTGAAGCATTGGGGGCTTGCAGCAGAAAGTGTCAGAAGAAAGCAAGGTACATAAATGAGAGATGTTGTGGAGATAAAATTGTCATACCATGGCAACAGATTGCCATGAGGAAGGGTGAGAAAGAGTGAGTTCAGAATGATATTGAGCTTGTGAACCTGGATAACTGGATGGTGGTAGCTTCAATAGGAACAGAAAAGTGAGGAAGTGGTGATGGTTAATTGGATCCAAGGGTGCAAAAAAATGATGAAATAAAATAGACGAGGGAGAGGAGAAGAGAGCCCAAAAAAAGTTCAGTGGAACTGCCACTGTCAGCAGCTTTGACCTGGATGAATATTCAGGAAAGGAGTCTGAAAAAGAATGATCATTTGTGTAGGAAAAGAATGAGAAGAGAGTGATATTGTGAAAACCAAGAAAGAAAAGAGAATGAAGAAGAGGATGATTGACGATGTCAAAATCTAAAGAGAGGCTGAGAAGTATGAAGATTGGGAAAGGGTCATTAGTTTAGGCAATAAAAGAGATAATTAGTAAGTAATTTTGGAGAAAGTTGTTTTGATTGATGAGATTTGAAACCACATTGTAGAGAGTAAAAAAAGAGAGAGGAAAGGAAGTAAAGGCACATGTTTTAGACAGCCTTCTCAAAAATTTAGTCACAAAGGGAAGAAAGATATGGGACAATAGCTAGATGGGATTGATGGATTGGGTGAGGTTTTTGAGTATGGGAGAGATATAAGCATGTTTGTAGGGAGCAGAGAAACAGCAAGTAGACAGGAAGAGACTGAACACAGTGAGTAGCGATAGAGGTGGAAATCTTTTATTTTTATTTTTTTGCTTTTTGGAGGGGGGAAGGCAAGGCAATTGGGATTACGTGACTTGCCCAAAGTCACAGAGCTAGTAAGTGTTAAGTGTATGAGGTCAAATATTAATTTAGGTCCTCCTGAGTCCAGTGCCAGTGCTCCACTCACTGCACTCTAGAGGTGGAAATCTAATGAAGAATATTAGGTGGATATGATGGGGGAGGGGATCCTAATAGGTTCAGCAGGAATTATGATCTTATCTAAGACCAGAAAACCTGCAATATCGTCTGGAAAGAATTCTCTCAGGCTTAATTGGAGTGAGAGTTGTAGAAGTTTATTGTTATGCTTCCATGACAAGTGGGCAAGAGTCCTTTAGGGGACCTGCAAGTGAGAGGGGTACATGCTTTTACCTTTAAAGGGTAGGGCTGCCATTGTCAGGGCTGACCAGATGGGAGGGACCTCAGTGAATAGACAAAGGTCAGAGCTGACCAAGAGGAGCCTGTGAATAGATAGTTTAGATAAGGTTTGGGCCAGGTCGTTAAGGAGACAAAAGGCAAGGAGAAAGGAGGGTGTGGGCCAGGCCTGAGAAGAAATCAAGAGATTAAGTAAGAACAAAAGGGGTCACAGGGTGTTGCCTAGGTGGAGTGTGGGATAGGGAGAAGGGGCAGATCTCAAGGGTGGGAAAGGACAAATTGCAGTTACAATTGAATAGACTGGTTTTACAAGTTGGTTTCACAAATTTGATCTAGACCCCAGGTACCCCATCAGATAAGAGTTGCTTATTCAGGTAGAAGTATTAGCTTTGGTAAGAAGGGCCACCTTATTATGAGTGACAGGCATGAAAGCAAAAATAGTGTCAGAAGTCATCTTGGAGGTGTGGGTTGAGGAGGAGGGGAGAAGAGGAACCTCTTGGTTAATGTCTCAATTTTTTTTTTTAAGGAATTAGGTTGATTGCTGGGTTGTTGTCCTTCATGCTTGAAGAAGATCAAAAAGACATCACTATGCTACAGTCAAGTTACAATGTGTCCAACTGTGGCTAATCAAACCAATACAAGCTCAGAACGCTCTATCACAGGTTGGGTAAAAATAGTCCACGTGAAGAGTTGGGGTGGATTCTCTAAATTTGTGTATCTAGAATTTCTTTTGAGCTACTTCAGTCCTGCTTTGCTTATAGACCACAGCATCTTTGATAATGAGGGCACTCTATGCTGGCAGTCCTGTGCCAGTGTCTCCCATGTCACACAATCAATTCCAAAGTTCTTAAGAGACACCTTGAGTGTCCTTGTTTCACTTTTTCTGAGTGGTCAGAAATCTTTGCATTCTGATTTCCAACCTCCTTATTCAATTCAAACTCCTCCCTCCAAAGGTACAAATGATCTCCTAATGACCAAGTCTTATGGCCCTTTCTCAGGTTGGCCTGTGTGAGTTCTCCACAAAACAGTCTTTTTGGCAAGGGTATGTTTGGCATTAGAAAAGCATGGTCAACCCACTGAAGTTGTGCTCTCTGCAGGAGAGTTTGAGGACCAGACTCTCAGCTGATGAGGTAGGGGAGAGAGGGAGCTATGGGAGATTTTAGTAGGGATAAAAAGGTTTAAAAAAGTTGTGAATGTGATAGTGAATCAATTATGGAGTTATTAAAATGAATTTCTTGCTACAAGAGAGGGTCTAGTTAACTTTTAACAACATAGGCTTGTAGTGGAACCTGTCAACACAGTTTCATGACTTTCTCCAGCTTCTTTCAGCCACAAATGAATAACTTTGTTATTTTTTGTAACTTTTTGTCAGAAAACTCCCTTTATCAATGTGGATCAATGCCTCCTCCATAATTTATAGTCTTGTAGGTGTTTTAAACCTAGAGTCTGTGAGCTCGTTTTGGTTAATATTTTGCTGACTATTTCAATATATTTTTTTTTGTAATCTTATGTATTTTATGCATTTAAGAACCTTATTCTAAGAGATTTGTTAGTTTCACCAGATGGTACACAGAGCCCACAACATTAAAAGGATAAAAACCCTAAGTACAGGGATTTTTCTGGGGAGAATTAAGATGTTTAAGTGGCTTCATCTTGGTCAATCAGAGAGTATGTTTGTCAGCTAGATTTACACTTAGTTTTTCATAACCCCACAGTTTTGCTCTCTACTTCACTAAACTGCCTCTCCTGGCAACTCTTTAAGATTCTCAGTGACAGACAAATTGTGGAGCTTCTGTGCTGGGAAGTCTCTGAAAAGGGGAAAACATTGGTCAGTATTTCTTTCTTTTGTCTTACTCTTCTTTGCTCTTTGCATTCTGATTTCCAGTCTCCTTGTTCAATATCAAACTCTTCCCTCCAAAGGTACAAATGATCTCCTAATGACCAAGTCTTATGGCCCCTTTTCAATTTTCATCCATCTTGACCTCACTGCAGCCTTTGACAATGCTAAGTGCCCTCTTCCTCCCTAAAACTCTTTTTTCTCTAGGTTTTTTGTGACACTGCTTTCCATTGACTCATCTATATTTGTGACCACTCCTCAATGTCCCTTGCTGGCTCTCCATGAAGATCTTTTCTCACTAAAAGCAAGAAAAGTCTTACTTTTTCTCCCTCTTCTCTAGCATAGAATCTCCAAGACTCTGTCCTGGGCCCTCTTCTAGTAAGCATCCTCTTTCTTCCTTCTATAGTCTTTTGCCTGGGGATTATATCAGCTCTGTGAATTCAATAGTTCTCCCTATTTAGATGATTCTCAGGGCTAATTTTTCAGTCCTAATTTTTCTCCTGACTTCTGGTCTCACATCTCCAACCTGTCTATTGGACATCTCAAACTGGATATCCCACAGATATCTTCAATTCAAATTGTTCAAAACTGAACTCTTTATCATTTTCTCTCAAACCATCCCTATTTCCTATCTTCTCTATTGCTATTGGGGGTATCATTATTCTCCCAGTCAACCAGGCTTAGAATCAAAATGCCATCCTTAACTCTACATTCATTCATTCCCCATATCCAATTTGTTGTCAAGGTCTGTCAATTTCAATTTCACAAAATCTCTGAAACACCTCTATCTCTCCTTTGATACTGCTACCAACCTGCTGTGGATCTTCACCATTTCCAACCTAGACTATTGCAACAGCCTACTGGTTGCTCTGCTTGCCACTAGTCAGGAACCCATATATTGTAAGTGAATAAGCTTCCAGCCTGGGCTCACAGGAGATGAGGGGAGTCAGAGTGGAAGATAATATTCCTGGAATTCTCAGGCATTTATACAGGATGGTGCTGATTTTTATTTTACTGTTCAAAGGGAATATGAGATTGAATTTTATTCATTTGGCTTTAGGTAACATGCTCTTAAAAGATTTTTAGGAGTATACAGGCTGACCTGATTTCAGATGTGTTAGTTCAGGGTTTATATGGTTTTTAAAATCCTGGGATTTTTCTTGGGATGAGATTCCTGGTGATGTTTTTTTTTTTTAGATTCTTAAATTTGTTCCTACATAACCCCTTATTAAGTAAAATGTGTTCTCATTGATCTCTTTTAGTTTAAAAAATGAAAATTCCCCTTAAAAAAACATTCCCACCTTGTCTACATAGAGAAGAAAGAGAAGGAGAAGAAGAAGAAGGAGAAGAAGAAGAAGAAGAAGAAGAAGAAGAAGAAGAAGAAGAAGAAG